>NC_141540.1:6175000-6775000 GCF_021556685.1 Rattus norvegicus | reverse complement strand
TGTTTTGAGCTTTAGTAAGGTTTCTTTTACATATGTAGGTGCCCTTGTATTTGGGGCATAGATATTTAGGATTGAGACTTCATCTTGGTGGATTTTTCCTTTGATGAATATGAAGTGTCCTTCCTTATCTTTTTTGATGACTTTTAGTTGAAAATTGATTTTATTTGATATTAGAATGGCTACTCCAGCTTGCTTCTTCTGACCATTTGCTTGGAAAGTTGTTTTCCAGCCTTTCACTCTGAGGTAGTGTCTGTCTTTGTCTCTGAGGTGTGTTTCCTGTAGGCAGCAGAATGCAGGGTCCTCGTTGCATATCCAGTTTGTTAATCTATGTCTTTTTATTGGGGAGTTGAGGCCATTGATATTGAGAGATATTAAGGAATAGTGATTATTGCTTCCCGTTATATTCATATTTGGAAGTGAGGTTATGTTTGTGTGCTTTCATTCTCTTTGTTTTGTTGCCAAGACGATTAGTTTCTTGCTTCTTCTAGGGTATAGCTTGCCTCCTTATGTTGGGCTTTACCATTTATTATCCTTTGTAGTGCTGGATTTGTAGAAAGATATTGTGTAAATTTGGTTTTGTCATGGAATATCTTGGTTTCTCCATCAATGTTAATTGAGAGTTTTGTGGATACAGTAACCTGGGCTGGCATTTGTGTTCTCTTAGGGTCTGTATGACATCAGTCCAGGATCTTCTGGCCTTCATAGTTTCTGGCGAGAAGTCTGGTGTGATTCTGATAGGTCTGCCTTTATATGTTACTTGACCTTTTTCCCTTACTGCTTTTAATATTCTTTCTTTATTTTGTGCGTTTGGTGTTTTGACAATTATGTGACGGGAGGTGTTTCTTTTCTGGTCCAATCTATTTGGAGTTCTGTAGGCTTCTTGTATGTCTATGGGTATCTCTTTTTTTAGGTTAGGGAAGTTTTCTTCTATGATTTTGTTGAAGATATTTACTGGTCCTTTGAGCTGGGAGTCTTCACTCTCTTCTATACCTATTATCCTTAGGTTTGATCTTCTCATTGAGTCCTGGATTTCCTGTATGTTTTGGACCAGTAGCTTTTTCCGCTTTACATTATCTTTGACAGTTGAGTCAATGATTTCTATGGAATCTTCTGCTCCTGAGATTCTCTCTTCCATCTCTTGTATTCTGTTGGTGAAGCTTGTATCTACAGCTCCTTGTCTCTTCTTTTGTTTTTCTATATCCAGGGTTGTTTCCATGTGTTCTTTCTTGATTGCTTCTATTTCCATTTTTAATTCCTTCAGCTGTTTGATTGTGTTTTCCTGGAATTCTTTCAGGGATTTTTGTGTCTCCTCTCTATGGGCTTCTACTTGTTTATTTATGTTTTCCTGGAATTCTTTCAGGCATTTTTGCGATTCCTCTCTGTAGGCTTCTACTTGTTCTCTAAGGGAATTCTTCACGTCTTTCTTGAAGTCCTCCAGCATCATGATCAAAAATGATTTTGAAACTAGATCTTGCTTTTCTGGTGTGTTTGGATATTCCATGTTTGTTTTGATGGGAGAATTGGGCTCCGATGGTGCCATGTAGTCTTGGTTTCTGTTGCTTGGGTTCCTGCGCTTGCCTCTCGCCATCAGATTATCTCTAGTGTTACTTTGTTCTGCTATTTCTGACAGTGGCTAGACTGTCCTATAAGCCTGTGTGTCAGGAGTGATGTAGACCTGTTTTCCTGTTTTCTTTCAGCCAGTTATGGGGACAGAGTGTTCTGCTTTCGGGCGTGTAGTCCTTCCTCTCTACAGGTCTTCAGCTGTTCCTGTGGGCCTGTGTCTTGAGTTCACCAGGCAGGTCACTTGCAGGGGAAAAGTTGGTCCTACCTGAGGTTCCGAGGCTCAAGTGTGCTCGTGGGGTACTGCCCAAGTCCTCTCCGCGGTGGCAGCAACCGAGAAGATCTGGACTGCTCTTTCCGGGAGCCTCCGTGCACCAGGGTTCCAGACGGCGTTTGGTGTTTTCCTCTGGCGTCTGGATGTGCGCAGAGTGCAGTCTCTTCTGGTTTCCCAGGCGTGTCTGCCTCTCTGTAGGTTTAGCTCTCCCTCCCACGGGATTTGGGTGCAGAGAACTGTTTATCCGGTCCGCTTCCCTCAGGTTCCGGCGGTGTCTCAGGCGCAGGGGTTCTGCCACTCCTGGGCCCTCCCCCACGGGAACCCAAAGGCCCTATACAGTTTCCTCCCGGGCCAGGGATGTGGGCAGGGGTGGGCAGTGCTGGTGGTCTCCTCCGCTCTGCAGCCTCAGGAGTGCCCACCTGACCAGGCGGTGAGGTCTCTCTCCCACGGCAGGGCTTCTCCTTTCATTGGTGCTCAACAAGGCCGTCCTTGGCTACATATGCAGTTGTAGCCCAGGGTCAGTCCATGTATAGTCTTTGAGTAGTGGTTTAGTCCCGGGAAGCTCTGGTTGGTTGGCCTTGTTTTTCTTATGAGGTTGCAAGCCCCTCAGCTCTTTTAATCCTTTCTTTAATTCCTCCAACGGGGTTCCTGTTCTCAGTTCAGTGGTTTGCTGCTAGCATTTGCCTCTTTATTTGACATGTTCTTGCTGTGTCTCTCAGGAGAGATCTATATCCAGTTCCTGTCAGTCTGCACTTCTTAGCTTCATCAATCTTATCTAGTTTTGATGGCTGTTTATATATGGGCCACGTGTGGGCAGGCTCTGAATGGCTGTTCCTTCAGTCTCTGCTCTAAACTTTGCTTTCAAGCTTTTGGGCTAATATCCACTTATCAGTGAGTGCACACCATGTGTGTTTTTCTGTGATTGGGTTACCTCACTCAGGATGATATTTTCCAGTTCCATCCATTTGCCTATGAATTTCATAAAGTCTTTGTTTTTGATAGCTGGGTAATATTCCATTGTGTAGATGTACCACATTTTCTGTATCCATTCCTCTGTTGAAGGGCATCTGGGTTCTTTCCAGCTTCTGGCTATTATAAATAAGGCTGTCATGAACATAGTGGAGCATGTGTCTTTGTTATATGTTGGAGCATCATTTGGGTATATGCTGGGTCCTCAGGTTGTGCAATGTCTAATTTTCTGAGGAACCTCCAGACTGATTTCCAGAGTGGTTGTACCAGTTTGCAATCCCACCAACAATGGAGGAGTGTTCCACTTTCTGCATATCCTCGCCAGCATCTGCTGTCACCTGAGTTTTTTTTTTTTTTTTTTAATCATAGCCATTCTGACTGGTGTGAGGTGGAATGTCAGGGTTGTTTTAATTTGCAATTCCCTGATGTCTAAGGATGTTGAACGTTTATTTAAGTGCTTCTCAGTCATTCAATATTACTCAGCTGAAAATTCTTTGTTTAGAACTGTACACCATTTTTAATAAAGTTATTTGGCTCTCTGGAGTCTAACTTCTTGAGTTCTTTGTATATTATGGATATTAGCCCTGTATTGGATGTAGGATTTGTAAAGATCTTTTCCCAATCTGTTGGTTGATGTTTAGTTCTAATGACAGTGTCCTTTGCTTTACAGAAGCTTTGCAGTTTTATGAGATCTCATTTGTCGATTCTTGATCTTAGAGCATAAGCTATTGGTGTTTTGTTCAGGAAGTTTTCTCCAGTGTCCATGTGTTCGAGACTCTTCCTCACTTTTCATTCTATTAGTTTGAGTGTATCTGGTTTGATGTGGAGGTTCTTGATCCACTTGGACTTAAGCTTTTTACAGGGCGATAAGAATGGATCGATTTGCATTCTTCTACATGCTGAACTCCAGTTGAACCAGCACCATTTGCTGAAAATGCTATCTTTTTTTCCACTGGATGGTTTTAGTTCCTTTGTCAAAAATCAAGTGACCGTAGGTGTGTGGGTGCATTTCTGGGATTTCAATTTTATTCCATTGATGTACATGCCTGTCTCTGAACCAATACCATACAGTTTTTATGACTATTGCTCTGTTATACTGCTTGAAGTCAGGGATGGTGATTCCCCCAGAGGTTCTTTTATTGTTGAGTGTAATTTATGCTCTCCTGGGTTTTTATTATTCCAAATGAATTTGCAAATTGTTCTTTCTAACTGTATTAAGAATTGAGTTGGAATTTGGATGGGGATTGCATTGAATCTGTAGATTTCTTTTGGCAAACAGGCCATTTTTACTATCCTTATCCTGCCAGTCCATGAGCATGGGACATCTTTCCATCTTCTGAGATCTTCAATTTCTTTCTTCAGAGACTTGAAGTTCTTGTTGCACAGATCTCTTACTTGCTTGGTTGAAGTCATACTGAGGTATTTTATACTATTTGGGATTACTGTGAAGGGTGTCAGTTCCCTAATTTTTTTCTCAGTCTGTTTATCCTTTGAGTAGAGGAAGGCTACTGATTCTTTTAGTTAATTTTATATGCAGCCACTTTGCTGAAGTTGTTTCTCACAGTTAGTAGTTCTCTGGTGCAACTTTTAGGGTCACTTACGTATACTATCATATCATATGCAAATAGTGACTATTTTGTCTTCTTCCTTTCTAATTTGTATCCCTTTGACCTCCTTTCATTGTCTGATTGCTCTGGCTAGGACTTCGAGAAATATATTGAATAAGTAGGTAGAAAGTGGGCAGCCTTATCTAGTCTCTGATTTTAGTGGGAGTGTTTCTTTCTTTTCTTTTTTTTTTTTTTTTGGTTCTTTTTTTCGGAGCTGGGGACCGAACCCAGGGCCTTGCGCTTCCTAGGTAAGCGCTCTACCACTGAGCTAAATCCCCAGCCCCACAGTGGGAGTGTTTCAAGTCTTTCTCCATTTAGTTTGATGTTAGCTACTGGTTTGCTGTACATTGCTTTTACTATGTTTATGTATGGGCTTTGGATTTCTGATTTTTCTATGACTTTTAAGAAGAAGGGCTGTTCCCGTGAGAGAGAGAGACCCAACCGCCTGGTCAGGTGGGCACTCCTGAGGCTGCAGAGCAGAAGAGACCACCAACACTGCTCACCCTTGCCCACATCCCTGGCCCAAGAGGAAACTGTATAAGGCCTCTGGGCTCCCGTGGGGGAGAGGCCAGGAGCGGCAGGACCCCTGCCTGAGACACCGCCGGAACCTGAGGGAAGCGGACCGGATAAACAGTTCTCTGCACCCAAATCCCGTGGGAGGGAGAGCTAAACCTTCAGAGAGGCAGACAAGCCTGGGAAACCAGAAGAGACTGCTCCCTGCACACACATCTCGGACGCCAGAGGAAAAAGCCAAAGACCATCTGGAACCCTGGTGCACTGAAGCTCCCGGAAGGGGCGGCACAGGTCTTCCTGGTTGCTGCCGCTGCAGAGAGCCCATGGGCAGCACCCCACGAGCAAACTTGAGCCTCGGGACCACAGGTAAGACCAAATTTTCTGCTGCAAGAAAGCTGCCTGGTGAACTCAAGACACAGGCCCACAGGAACAGCTGAAGACCTGTAGAGAGGAAAAACTACATGCCCGAAAGCAGAACACTCTGTCCCCATAACTGACTGAAAGAGAGGAAAACAGGTCTACAGCACTCCTGACACACAGGCTTATAGGACAGTCTAGCCACTGTCAGAAATAGCAGAACAAAGTAACACTAGAGATAATCTGATGGCGAGAGGCAAGCGCAGGAACCCAAGCAACAGAAACCAAGACTACATGGCACCATCGGAGCCCAATTCTCCCATCAAAACAAACATGGAATATCCAAACACACCAGAAAAGCAAGATCTAGTTTCAAAATCATTTTTGATCATGATGCTGGAGGACTTCAAGAAAGACGTGAAGAACTCCCTTAGAGAACAAGTAGAAGCCTATAGAGAGGAATCGCAAAAATGCCTGAAAGAATTCCAGGAAAACATAAATAAACAAGTAGAAGCCCATAGAGAGGAGACACAAAAATCCCTGAAAGAATTCCAGGAAAACACAATCAAACAGTTGAAGGAATTAAAAATGGAAAGAAGCAATCAAGAAAGAACACATGGAAACAACCCTGGATATAGAAAACCAAAAGAAGAGACAAGGAGCTGTAGATACAAGTTTAACCAACAGAATACAAGGGATGGAAGAGAGAATCTCAGGAGCAGAAGATTCCATAGAAATCATTGACTCAACTGTCAAAGATAATGTAAAGCGGAAAAAGCTACTGGTCCAAAGCATACAGGAAATCCAGGACTCAATGAGAAGATCAAACCTAAGGATAATAGGTATAGAAGAGAGTGAAGACTCCCAGCTCAAAGGACCAGTAAATATCTTCAACAAAATCATAGAAGAAAACTTCCCTAACCTAAAAAAAGAGATACCCATAGACATACAAGAAGCCTACAGAACTCCAAATAGATTGGACCAGAAAAGAAACACCTCCCGTCACATAATTGTCAAAACACCAAACGCACAAAATAAAGAAAGAATATTAAAAGCAGTAAGGGAAAAAGGTCAACTAACATATAAAGGCAGACCTATCAGAATCACACCAGACTTCTCGCCAGAAACTATGAAGGCCAGAAGATCCTGGACTGATGTCATACAGACCCTAAGAGAACACAAATGCCAGCCCAGGTTACTGTATCCAGCAAAACTCTCAATTAACATTGATGGAGAAACCAAGATATTCCATGACAAAACCAAATTTACACAATATCTTTCTACAAATCCAGCACTACAAAGGATAATAAATGGTAAAGCCCAACATAAGGAGGCAAGCTATACCCTAGAAGAAGCAAGAAACTAATCGTCTTGGCAACAAAACAAAGAGAATGAAAGCACACAAACATAACCTCACTTCCAAATATGAATATAACGGGAAGCAATAATCACTATTCCTTAATATCTCTCAATATCAATGGCCTCAACTCCCCAATAAAAAGACATAGATTAACAAACTGGATACGCAACGAGGACCCTGCATTCTGCTGCCTACAGGAAACACACCTCAGAGACAAAGACAGACACTACCTCAGAGTGAAAGGCTGGAAAACAACTTTCCAAGCAAATGGTCAGAAGAAGCAAGCTGGAGTAGCCATTCTAATATCAAATAAAATCAATTTTCAACTAAAAGTCATCAAAAAAGATAAGGAAGGACACTTCATATTCATCAAAGGAAAAATCCACCAAGATGAAGTCTCAATCCTAAATATCTATGCCCCAAATACAAGGGCACCTACATATGTAAAAGAAACCTTACTAAAGCTCAAAACACACATTGCACCTCACACAATAATAGTGGGAGATTTCAACACCCCACTCTCATCAATGGACAGATCATGGAAACAGAAATTAAACAGAGACGTAGACAGACTAAGAGAAGTCATGAGCCAAATGGACTTAACAGATATTTATAGAACATTCTATCCTAAAGCAAAAGGATACACCTTCTTCTCAGCTCCTCATGGTACTTTCTCCAAAATTGACCATATAATTGGTCAAAAACCGGGCCTCAACAGGTACAGAAAGATAGAAATAATCCCATGCGTGCTATCAGACCACCACGGCCTAAAACTGGTCTTCAATAACAATAAGGGAAGAATGCCCACATATACGTGGAAATTGAACAATGCTCTACTCAATGATAACCTGGTCAAGGAAGAAATAAAGAAAGAAATTAAAAACTTTTTAGAATTTAATGAAAATGAAGGTACAACATAACCAAACTTATGGGACACAATGAAAGCTGTGCTAAGAGGAAAACTCATAGCGCTGGGTGCCTGCAGAAAGAAACAGGAAAGAGCATATGTCAGCAGCTTGACAGCACACCTAAAAGCTCTAGAGCAAAAAGAAGCAAATACACCCAGGAGGAGTAGAAGGCAGGAAATAATCAAACTCAGAGCTGAAATCAACCAAGTAGAAACAAAAAGGACGATAGAAAGTATCAACAGAACCAAAAGTTGGTTCTTTGAGAAAATCAACGAGATAGATGAACCCTTAGCCAGACTAATGAGAGGACCCAAAGAGTGTGTCCAAATTAACAAAATCAGAAATGAAAAGGGAGACATAACTACAGATTCAGAGAAAATTCAAAAAATCATCAGATCTTACTATAAAAGCCTATATGCAACAAAACTTGAAAATCTACAGGAAATGGACAATTTCCTAGACAAATATCAGGTACCGAAGTTAAATCAGGAACAGATAAACCAGTTAAACAACCCCATATCTCCTAAGGAAATAGAAGCAGTCATTAAAGGTCTCCCAAACAAAAAGAGCCCAGGTCCAGACGGGTTTAGTGCAGAATTCTATCAAACCTTCATAGAAGACCTCATACCAATATTATCCAAACTATTCCACAAAATTGAAACAGATGGATCACTCCCGAATTCCTTCTATGAAGCCACAATTACTTTTATACCTAAACCACACAAAGACCCAACAAAGAAAGAGAACTTCAGACCAATTTCCCTTATGAATATCGACACAAAAATACTCAATAAAATTCTGGCAAACCGAATCCAAGAGCACATCAAAACAATCATCCACCATGATCAAGTAGGCTTCATCCCAGGCATGCAGGGATGGTTTAATATACGGAAAACCATCAACGTGATCCATTATATAAACAAACTGAAAGAACAAAACCACATGATCATTTCATTAGATGCTGAGAAAGCATTTGACAAAATTCAACACCCCTTCATGATAAAAGTCCTGGAAAGAATAGAAATTCAAGGCCCATACCTAAACATAGTAAAAGCCATATACAGCAAACCAGTTGCTAACATTAAACTAAATGGAGAGAAACTTGAAGCAATCCCACTAAAATCAGGGACTAGACAAGGCTGCCCAGTCTCTCCCTACTTATTCAATATAGTTCTTGAAGTTCTAGCCAGAGCAATCAGACAACAAAAGGAGGTCCAGGGGATACAGATCGGAAAAGAAGAAGTCAAAATATCACTATTTGCAGATGATATGATAGTTTATTTAAGTGATCCCAAAAGTTCCACCAGAGAACTACTAAAGCTGATAAACAACTTCAGCAAAGTGGCTGGGTATAAAATTAACTCAAATAAATCAGTAGCCTTCCTCTACACAAAAGAGAAACAAGCCCAGAAAGAAATTAGGGAAACGACACCCTTCATAATAGACCCAAATAATATAAAGTACCTCGGTGTGACTTTAACCAAGCAAGTAAAAGATCTGTACAATAAGAACTTCAAGACACTGAAGAAAGAAATTGAAGAAGACCTCAGAAGATGGAAAGATCTCCCATGCTCATGGATTGGCAGGATTAATATAGTAAAAATGGCCATTTTACCAAAAGCAATCTACAGATTCAATGCAATCCCCATCAAAATACCAATCCAATTCTTCAGAGAGTTAGACAGAACACTTTGCAAATTCATCTGGAATAACAAAAAACCCAGGATAGCTAAAACTATCCTCAACAATAAAAGGACTTCAGGGGGAATCACTATCCCTGAACTCAAGCAGTATTACAGAGCAATAGTGATAAAAACTGCATGGTATTGGTACAGAGACAGACAGATAGACCAATGGAATAGAATTGAAGACCCAGAAATGAACCCACACACCTATGGGCACTTGATTTTTGACAAAGGAGCCAAAACCATCCAATGGAAAAAAGATAGCATTTTCAGCAAATGGTGCTGGTTCAACTGGAGGTCAACATGTAGAAGAATGCAGATCGATCCATGCTTATCACCCTGTACAAAGCTTAAGTCCAAGTGGATCAAGGACCTCCACATCAAACCTGATACACTCAATCTAATAGAAGAAAAACTAGGGAAGCATCTGGAACACATGGGCACTGGAAAAAATTTCCTGAACAAAACACCAATGGCTTATGCTCTAAGATCAAGAATCGACAAATGGGATCTCATAAAACTGCAAAGCTTCTGTAAGGCAAAGGACACTGTGGTTAGGACAAATCGGCAACCAACAGATTGGGAAAATTCTTTACCAATCCTACAACAGATAGAGGCCTTATATCCAAAATATACAAAGAACTCAAGAAGTTAGACTGCAGGGAGACCCTATTAAAAAATGGGGTTCAGAGCTAAACAAAGAATTCACAGCTGAGGAATGCCGAATGGCTGAGAAACACCTAAAGAAATGTTCAACATCTTTAGTCATAAGGGAAATGCAAATCAAAACAACCCTGAGATTTCACCTCACACCAGTGAGAATGGCTAAGTTCAAAAACTCAGGTGACAGCAGATGCTGGTGAGGATGTGGAGAAAGAGGAACACTCCTCCATTGTTGGTGGGATTGCAGACTGGTACAACCATTCTGGAAATCAGTCTGGAGGTTCCTCAGAAAATTGGACATTGAACTGCCTGAGGATCCAGCTATACCTCTCTTGGGTATATACCCAAAAGATGCCCCAACATATAAAAAAGACACGTGCTCCACTATGTTCATCGCAGCCTTATTTATAATAGCCAGAAGCTGGAAAGAACCCAGATGCCCTTCAACAGAGGAATGGATACAGAAAATGTGGTACATCTACACAATGGAATATTACTCAGCTATCAAAACAACGGCTTTATGAAATTTGTAGGCAAATGGTTGGAACTGGAAAATATCATCCTGAGTGAGCTAACCCAATCACAGAAAAACATACATGGTATGCACTCACTGAGAAGTGGCTATTATCCAAAATGCTTGAATTACCCTAGATGTCTAGAACAAATGAAACTCAAGACGGATGATCAAAATGTGAATGCTTCACTCCTTCTCTAAAAGGGGAACAAGAATACCCTTGTCAGGGAAGAGAGAGGCAAAGATTAAAACAGAGACTGAAGGAACACCCATTCAGAGCCTGCCCCACATGTGGCCCATATATATACAGCCACCCAATTAGACAAGATGGATGAAGCAAAGAAGTGCAGACCGATAGGAGCCGGATGTAGATCTCTTCCGAGAGACACAGCCAGAATACAGCAAATACAGAGGCGAATGCCAGCAGCAAACCACTGAACTGAGAATAGGCCCCCCGTTGAAGGAATCAGAGAAAGGACTGGAAGAGCTTGAAGGGGCTCGAGACCCCATATGTACAACAATGCCAAGCAACCAGAGCTTCCAGGGACTAAGCCACTACCTAAAGACTATACATGGACTGACCCTGGACTCTGACCTCATAGGTAGCAATGAATATCCTAGTAAGAGCACCAGTGGAAGGGGAAGCCCTGGGTCCTGCTAAGACTGAACCCCCAGTGAACTAGACTGTTGGGGGGAGGGCGGCAATGGGGGGAGGGTTGGGAGGGGAACACCCATAAGGAAGGGGAGGAGGAGGGATTAGGGGGATGTTTGCCTGGAAACCAGGAAAGGGAATAACAATCGAAATGTAAATAAGAAATATTCAAGTTAATAAAGATTAAAAAAAAGAAAAAAAAAAAGAAAGGAGAAGCCCTTGGACATGAAGTTGGACCCCCAGAGTAAAGGATTGTCAGGGGGAGTTGTAAGGGGAGGTGGATGGGGATGGGAACACCCTTGTAGAAGTAGGGGAAGGGGGGAGGATAGGGAGATGAACACTCATATAGAAGGGGAGAAGAAGGGATTAGGGGGATGTTGGCCTGGAAACCGGGAAAGGGAATAATGATTGAAATGTAAATAAGAAATACCCAAGTTAATAAAGATGGAGGGAAAAAAATTTTAAAAGAGGGGGGAAGGGGATGTTATGGACAGGCTTATGGACAGGAAACTGGGTAAGGGAATAACACTTGAAATGTAAATAAAGAAATATGAAGCTAAAAAAAGATTAGATATGACATGGAAATAGTTAATTTTTCTATACACATCTCCAAAATTATGGGTCTAAACAACCTTGTTCTCAGCCCTTCCTTCTATATCCCCTTAGAATAACCAGTTTCTTTCATCAAAAGATTTTCTGGCTAGGGCAGGCAGCTAAAGATTGCTGGGAGTGGGGAAAATATCTTCCCTAAGGAAGAGCACACCAATTGGCTATCAATATGAAATGATGATCTCTGAAAACATACATACAAGTAGCATTATACAGACTTGGCAGATTATATTTAGGAATATATGTGTATGATACCCAGCTTCTAATTTCTTCTCATATCCCTAATATATGGGATATATCATTGTAAAGTACTATTTTCTTAAAAATCTTCCAGAATGTTCTAGCTTGCAAGTTTGAATATTCACTAAGCAATCAGAAGTTTGCCAAGGTCTGAGTTCAGTCTCACCAATAAAAACATTTTCTACAGTTTTGCAGTGATGGCCTAATCCATAATCTAAGCTTTTCTGCCTGCTTAGTCACTTAATTAAAGTGGCCTTTATGGTTCTTTGGCCCCCATTTAAGTGCCAAGGCATTTTCCAGAGCCACATTGAAACTCTGCCTCCCTTTCTCCCAAACTATTTTTCATTTCACAAATTCCTGTGTAAACTATTGCTTAGCCCTTGTTTTCTGAGATCACACCCTTCTCAGTTTGCATTGCCTAGAATCTGTGTGCATTAACCTTTTCATTTTGAGGAATGCTTCAACCCCTTAGTTGAAATTTGTGTTTGTCATGATATAGTGAGTCAGATCCACTTTGTATGTGCTAGTATTGCATAAATCCTTTTGACAGAAGAAATAGTCAAAACTTCTGTGATAATAGATGCCATTTCTTTGTGCTATATAGTTGTCAGATTTGACATGAACTGAAATCTTTTCAGAAGAAAACATGTACTATTTGATAATATAAAATTATATGTGCTCTCAATACTTATAGTATTCCCTCGGTGTACTTCTTAACTTTTCCAACAATTTAATGAGACTGTATTCCTCCTTCTTGGTTTGGTCGGTTACATGCTTGCTTGAATTGGTTTGGCATTTGACATGGACTCTCACTGTGTAGCCTTGGCTAACCTAGAATTTGTAATGTAGATCAAGATGTCCTTGAACACACAAGAGGTCTGCCTGCCTCTGCCTCTCAGTGCTGAGATTTTAATAAAGGCATAGACCACCACATCTAGCTCCCCTTTCTTAACAGTATATAGTCCAGTTTGCTGTCACATAGACCTTATACAAAATTTCCTATTGATAGCACAATGGTTATAGAAACTGGAGTGTAGCCATTGGGAGCCACAAAGATATGCAATTAGAGAGCAGGAATAAATGGAAGCATTATACAGTATAGTGAAGACAAACATGAAAATATCTCTGCCTAATACTTCTCATTGTTCTTTCATTTACTCATTCAACCACTATTTGCTGAGTTACTACTGCATGCCAGGAATTATTTTACCCAGTAAGAACACAGCATTGAACAAACAGGACATGGTTCTTGGTAATGTGGAATTTGTTTCACTTTCAAAAAAAAAAAGAGGATGCTTATCACTCAAGTAGAATGTCTCACAGTATTCCTCCTCTTGGTCTCTAAAACTATTATTCAAGTTTGGACCTCTTAAGAGAGAAAATTTAATGACAGTAACAAGCTGTATTAAAGGAATAAATAGGCCAAATGAAAGAGTTGTAGCAATTTGACTAACAAATAATAAACTCCTTGGTTATTATAACCCAAGTATAAAGAAAATATTCAAAACTCCATACAGATGAAAGTGATTAAATAATTACTAAATTGGAAGGGTGAGACGGGCATACAGAAGTATTCTAATGTCTGTGTATACTATAACTAAAGTAGAATACTCAATTCATTGCCTGTTAGGATGAGGAATGCATGACTTCCTTCCAAGGAAGCAAAGTGCCAAACAGGGAAATTTGGCAGTGGAGAGAGCTAACAAACTCTCTGCCTGTGGATCCAGGCTAACCTTAACAGGTCTATTGTTGATCTTCAGAGTTCTTGGCATGGTGTGTTCCTAGCATTTACCTGTCTGGGCTTCTTCCCCAGAACCTCAGACAAATTCCAATTGTGGATCATCCTACAAAATATCAGACCAAGACTCCTCAAAATTGACAAGATCTTTGAAAGCAAGAAAAGTCTGAGACTCTGTCAAAGCCATGAGGAGCCTAAAGATATGTCACAAGTCAGTATGGTCATTCTAGGTAAGATTCTAGAATAGAGAAGGCTACTAGGTAAAAGCTTTCAAAATCTGAATAAAGGGTGGGTTTTATTTAACAATAACTTACCAGTACTGGTTGATTAGTTATAAAAATGCATCAGAATAATGTAAGGTAAAATAAATAGGAGAAACTGAGCATTTGTCATGAATAAGACTCTACTGTACCATCAGCTGTGCTATAATTACTATGTAATCTAAAACTCTTTTAATTTTTTCTGTTATTGAAAATAAGTTTTTTCATACAATGTACTCTGATTACAATTTCCAATCCCAGAGCCTCCCCTTTCCTATCCAAATCTCTCCCTCTCTCTCTCTCTCTCTCTCTCTCTCTCTCTCTCTCTCTCTCTCTCTCTGTCATTAGAAAATAAGCATTTAAAGAAACACAATAGCATAATGTAAAACAGAAACAAACAAACTGGAATAAGATAAAATAGACATTAGTAAAAGAACCAAAGGAAAAGTGCAGGAAACATATATAGACACAGAGACACACACATTTGCACACACAGAAATTCCACAAAAATAAAAAACTAGAAACCATCATATATATGCAAAAAAAATTTTAAAGAGTTTGCTAAAGAGAACAGGTCGCACGCATAACTACTTTCCCTACCTAGCAAAGACCTGTATCTTTCTAAGTGATTTCAGGACAACGAAAGAGAAGAACTCTTAGAGAAGGAACTAGAAAGAGGACAACATTTGGAATGTAAATAAATAAAACAATGTTTTAAAAAGGACATCTTTTGCTACTACAGTATAAGCATGTATGAAAAGTCACATGGAGACCATTACTTTGTACAACTGATACATGGTAATATAGAAACAATCTCTTTTTCAAGCCACTCAATGCAAAAATGGTATCCAACCCCATGTCCCATGTCTGATGTTCTCCCCAGCCTGCTGATTACCTATGCTTAACGCTCCCCTTGCAGCTTCCCAACTAGTCTCTCTGGGATGCATTTAACTTTTGTTCTTCAAGACAGCAACAAATGGTTATTATTAATCCCAGTACCAAGATCCCCAGGGAGCATATTGTTTGCAGTACAATTGATCCCATAGTACCTATTCTGAAGACAGGGAAAAAATGTAACTTTGGATATTTAAAAATCTCCAAAACACTAATGCACACCCTGCTCTAATAATCACCTCCTCCAAGAAGAGAGACCTAAACTTCTCTGTGAAGTCATTTGCAAGTTAATGAATGTTTGAAATTCTGGCATTTTCCTCTAGAGCACAGAAAATACAAAAGAAGAAAATTCCCAGAGGCATTAAGACAATAGCTGAGTATACAGACATGAAAGGCTAGCACTGGCAAGATAACACACTGAAGTGCAACATGAACGACTGACATCATTAATATTTCCAGAAGGGGAACCCAGGTGGCTTTGTGTTACCCCACTGTGTGCCAGGCATTAGTCTAAGTGATGTGAACTGAAATAATAGTATTACCACAATACACCACATTTATTGACTAAGCAAGATGATATGACTCTAAACACAGACATAGAAACAATCACAAGTCGATACCCGATGTGTCTTTCATAGTAATAGATATTCTGTAATAGAAATGTGTGTCTTTACTCTCACAGTGTTATAAAGGCTTTATTGTGACCATCTGGCACCCATTATATTCTACTTTTTTTGCTAAGTTAATCAGGCTCATGAGCGGGAAAACATGTTCACTAATGAGCAAGAAGGCTTACCTATAGAAGAGAACAAAGCTATAGTCTGGTCCTTTTTTGGAGGGCTATACAATTAATTTTTGTCCCTTAATTCTTGTCATTCTAGTCCAGATAACATTTTAAATGTGCTATATGTGACTTTATGTACACATTATATATTCAAATGTTACTGCTTTTTAATTCAGTGAAAAAAATTTTTATTACATAAATAAGCTTAAACCAAGGTCTTATTTCAGAGCTAGAGAGGTAATGACTCAGAGTGTAAATTGCTGCCAATCCTGACAACCTGAGTTCAATCCTTGGCACCCATACAGCACAGAGAGAGAACTGACTCCCCAAGTTGTCCTCTAAAGTCCCTATTCTCTTCTTACTCTTTTTAATAATCACTCGTTCATTCATTCATTCAGTTAGTTGTATATTTATCTATTTATTTATATGTGTATGTGTGAGTGTGTGTGTGTGTGTGAGTAAGTGAGTGGGGCGGGGGCTCACACAGGCCATAGCATGCATGGGGAGACAGCATCAAGCCTATTACTTGTTATTCAGACTTTCCAGACAATCAGAAAGTAATTGACAGTGCCTCCCTAACAACTGTCAAACTTCTCTAGTGCTAGCCAGATGGTGGCAGTGCATGCCTTCAAGCCTATCACTCAGGAGGAAGAGAGAGGCAGATCTCTAGTTTGAGGCCAGTCTGGTCCACAGAGTGAGTTCCAGGACAGCCAAGAATATACACAAAAACCTTGTCTCAAAAAAAAATCTTATCTAATACTAACTGTCCATACTGTTCTTTTAAATAATTCTGACAGGCAGTCATATGCCTCAGTGGGAATAAAGTAAAACTCACTCCTTCCTGACCATCCCTGTGTGTGTCTGACAGGTTTCTTCTCATTTTTATTGCTGGGGGGATTGGTACTGGTGGTGGTATCTTAATGGCCCTTTTCCCATGTACACACTATCTCCACATTTTAGTTTAATAAATCAGAGTTGTTCTTTGACATACTGAACAAAATACCCACACTCCCAAGATCATCCCATCTCTAAGAAACAGATCTCGTCCACACAAGCACACTTTGGTCCAATAATCAACACCTTCCACCCCTGAATCATCACCTCTATTAATCTAACAACTGACCTCATGGCCTCACATGTGTATAATTGAGAGATGACTCAGTGATTAAAGTGCTTCCTATATAAGCATAAGGTCAGAGTTCAGATCCTTAGCACCCAAGTAAATCCAAGAGGGCCTGCAGAATTCCAGCCTTGGACAATAGAAACAAAGGCTCCTAAGAGCGAGCTAACTAGCAAGACTAGCCATGTGCATAAGTTCTGGGTTCAAATGGGAGCTTTTTACCTTAGTGAACAGAGTAGAACTGCAGTAGAAGATGACTGGACCTCAAACCTCCACATGCATGCATAAACATGTATGTGCATATTACACATGTGCCCATGTACGTTCAAACATAGTACACATGCATCTTATACACACACAGGAAATCAGGAAAACTTAATACCAATATCCTGGAGGTTGAGGCACAAAAATCAAGAATTCAAGACCTGCCTAATCTACATAGCAAAACAATGGGTGTAGTAGCTGGAAAACAGTCCAGTTCAGAAAATCAGTGCTGGAATTTTAAATAGAATATTAGCAAACTTTTAAATTATCCTTTTTTCTCATAAAAGAGTGATGTCCAACCTTTGATTTCTGTCAGCGATGCAATATTAAGATTAGTAAATGTTTTATACCTATTTTTATCAACATGTTTAGAAAAGAAAAATGAAAGAAAAAAGAAAAAGAAAGCTGTAAATTTATTTATGAGGTTTGATAACTTACTAGGTACCAATTTTTAATAAAATTCAACATTAATAGTAACTCTTCACAGACTATGAACAAGTTAATCTTGAACTGTTGTGTCAAACTAAATTAGCTTGTTGTGGGGTATCTGTGAACTCCAAGAACTCCAAGATTGTATTGTTTACTGGAAAAAGCTGTTTCTAGTTATGGATGGCTCAGCCTTAGCACACACCTTCAATCTCTCTGGCTAGAATACAGACTCACTCTTACTACACACTCTAAATCCCAAACAATGAAGGTAAAAATAGTTTTAGAAGGAAGCACCCATTTTTTAAAATGATGTCTAATTGCACGTCAGAGAAAGATTTGACTGAATATGATATACCCAACTCTTACAAAAAGAAAAAAAGAGAAGCTACTTAAGAAAGAGCAGTGCAGAGACAGAGAAGACAGTTTTACCAGGAGAGTTTTACAGGCAGATTGGAGAGAAAACAAGTTAGACACAGAAGACAGAACAAGCCAGAAAATGAGAAGGAGCTAGATTAGAACATTTTTATTGCCAAAGTTAGCCTATGGACAAGCAGAGCAATTCAGGTGAAGCAAGAAAGATAAGCCAGATTGAATCAGTTAATGTGGAGAGGAGTTTTGAGCCAGAACAACTGAGTTGACCAGCCAGGCAGAGTTCAGAAAGAGCTAGAAAGGGTGAACTTATTCAGCCATAAGTCTTAGAGGCTGAAAACATTCTAGGCCTAGATAAGTTTGTACAGAAGCTAGAAGCTTCCAGGACTTGACCTAGGTTAGCAGATTGAGGGAGTAAGCCTTAGAGGTGACAATTGCCTCTGGCAAATAAAGGGTACTTTTACCCTTTACATTTACCCTTTGACCCTTTTCTACCCTGGCTATAGGTTGGGAAGTAAATCAACTTGACAGTGGTTTATTGCAAACAGTGGAAGAGTGAGTGCTCAGTTCCCTAAGAACCTCTAACAATTCATGTTATTCACCACGTGAATAACAAAACATGCCTCAGGTTGAAGAATGCCCAGAAGTGAGGAAAAGCTATTCAGATGTGATAGCTTTTTCTATGACCTCTCACAAGTCCAGCATCTCTCAAGAAATCTCTGAGGGGGTTCTTCGAACTCCATTGAAGAATCCCATGAGCATGAAAAGAATTGTGGAAAGAAACTCCGTTTATGTTTTTCATCTGACACATTGTCTTGCACCTGACCTATTTCTGATTCTATTGTTGTAGCTTTCTCCAAGGACTCTGTTCCAAATGATAGCTGTTTAAAAATTATTTCTCCCAAATTTCATTTTATTATATTGTTAATTAGTGACCAGGATTCTCAAGGGGCCTTTTGTTTGTTTGAGCAGATGATCCCTAAACTCCTGTGGAAGACCAAACAAATAAATTTATACCATTCCTGTTAGTGTGGATTGTACAGGGAAATCTTTTTTCCTGTGTGACGGTCAAAGCCAGTGATTTTGCCCAAACCAAAGTGAATTTCTCAGTCATCGAGGGCTTAAATTCTTTCAACTCTGAAGAAACAAATAAGCATCTTTCCAGAACCAAAATCAGAAAACATCCATTACTCATTGACTTTTAAGCTTTATTGAAAACCAAGGACATTTAAGGAAGACCTGTCCAGCTGTGGGAACCAAGAGGCTCTCTACCTGTTCACCGACTTGCTGGTGAGTGCAAGCCCCTGGGTGCACTGAAAGCACTGTGGAGATGTTGCAGCTAACAAGCACAGACTCTATGGAAGCTGTGAACAGAACCGTAAGTGTGTTTGGCGTAAGTTCACTGTTCATCACCCAGAACCTGAGTAATTAAACTTGTAAGGCAACAGGCTTTGACTTGACTCAGAACCCAGGTCCTAATATTTCTTGACAGGAGTAGCTCTCTATGTATCAGTAAGATGTCAGTCTATTCTCTGACAACTGAAATTTGAGTTTTAGTATGACTTTAGTTGGGGGGGCTTTCAAAGGTAAGATAGCACAATTTAGGGAAAGAATATATTTTCTCATCCATGAGATCTTAGGGAAAATTCCATCCTCTCAATATTGCCAAAAAGGGCTCCCTAATATTTACTTCTTGTTATTCAACTAGAATGTAATTCCCTCTACTTGATACACAGTACCACAAGCCGTACATGAGAGAGCAAGTTGCTCTGTAAGTAAGGCAACACAATAACTCAATGAACTCTCCTGAACAAATTTATCAATTAAACTTCAAATATGCCTAGGATGCTAAGGAGTGTTTATTTTTGAAAAGACAAAGGTAAGACATTATGGATGGCATTGGGTTTATTCTAAGCTGAGAAACTTTCATGGACCTATGTGTAGGGATTCAGCCTGGATCAGAAGACAAGGAAAGGAAACTGGCATGCTCCTCAATTTCAGATTTATTCTGGTGTGATTTCCTGAGCAGTCTATAGTACCTAGGAAGGAAGCAGCTTATATCCCAACCACTTATTACACTCCAGTCAGATTCCTTTCTACAAATCCAGGGTCAGAGAGTTCTGAGGTATGGCCTGACCTCTTGTTGGCATAGACACTGTTTACCTTCTCAGCAAGAAAGGAGAGGAGACATATTTCCCTAATCTCAGGAAGGAAGACATCTCAAGATCACTGTGAAAATACAAAGAACCAGATGAGAGAAACCATTTGCATTTCAAAATAATTGAGGAATATGCCAATAGCAACTATTCTAAGAACAATAGAAACTGGGAAGATTCCTGCTGTTCAGTTGATTTATTATCATTATTGTTGTTATTATTATTATTAATTAGAGCCACCATCCCTGTACAATGTTCCTTAGCTCAGAAATAAGAGCCCATATTCCTTGATGGCTACTTGATAGGCAGCATCACAAAGGGGATGCTGATCATTTTCTCAAGAGATGAAGAGAAAAACTCTATCAATCAATAAAACAATTTGAGTGGGAAGAGGCTTTGAGTCTAGTTTCTGTAGTCAACTACTTGGCTTGACTTTCTGCCTTATTACAAACAATGGCATAATAAGCCTGGACCCGGATTTCCTCATCTGTAAATGATTATTAGCTCATGTTGAGAATTAAATAACATACCCTAACAACATCTGACCTTGAGTAGCAACCTTCTCAAGGTATCCATAATTACTATTCCTTAGAGAGATTTATGTTTTTATTTCCATTTCAAGTGTTATCCCTTTTCCTGGTTTACCACCCATAAAAACCCCTATCCCTTCTTCTGTGAGGGTGTTCCACAATCCCTTCTGACCTCCCCACCCTGACATTCCCCTACACTGAGGGTTCCAGCCTTGGCAGGACCAAGGGCTTCTCCTCTGATTGGTGTCCAACAAAGCCATCCTCTGCTACGTATGCAGCTGGAGCCATGGGTCTGTCCATGTGTACTCTTTGGATGGTGTTTAGTCCCTGGGAGCTCTGGTTGATTGGTATTGTTGTTCTTATGTGGTTGCAAACCCATTCAGTTTGAAGAGACTTATGAATTAGAGTTTGTCTGTTAAGTTGAGAATATCAAACATATATTCTTTACTCTGTAGTCTCCCAGAGAAACATGTTCTTATTACATTAAATGCCTCAATATCCCTAGGATGGGTGGTATAAGTGCAGTTATTAATCCTTAATGCATTAAATAGACTCGCTTCCTAAATCTCCTATAACTCTTCTTAATGGGTAAGTAGATACCAGTGGGGTAAGGGGATATCAAGAAAAGCATTCCTAAATTTTTCCTAATTTGATATAGTGAGGAAAAAAACTGAGCTTAGGATTTAGAAAATGTGACTTCATTTGATTTTTGTCCGTAGCAAGCCAACTGACTGATGACACTCTGACTTTTGTCTTCAAAATTATAGAATTAGATACAGTAATATTTAAGGTGATTTCTATGTCTTAATGTATATGGCAATTTTGTCATTGATCATTTTATTTATTGAACTCTGGCACTCATTTGATTAAGTCTTATTGCTCTCTTATAGACAATGAAGAGAAAGATTTAAGGAAACATGTGTAGTCTATCTCATGTAAAGACCTGGGCCCACTCAGAAGAAACTCAAGAACCAGATTTCTTGTGGGCTCAGCTACATGCCTTCAGAGAAAAAGAAAAGATGAATGAAACTGAACTGTTCATTTATAAGCCACTTCCTCCACCACTTCACTCTTAAATTCAAATAACTTTATCATCATCATCATCATCATCATCATCATCATCATCATCATCAAAGTGTATGGGTGTTTTTCCTGCATGTATGTATGTCTGGTGCTCAAGAAAGCTAGAAGAAAGTATTGGATCCCCTGGATCTGGATCTGGATCTGGAGTTGGAGACATTTGGAAGCTACCATGTGGGTACTGAGGATCAAACAGGTTCTCTGGAAGAGCAGCCATTGTTTGTAATTGCTGGGCCATCTCTCCAGCTCTTCAAGTCACTTCTAAGATTATTGATTTTATTATTCTTACTTAGAACTAAATTTTTATTTTTACTTATAGATTAATCTAATACAATTTGGAGGGATTATGGCTGAAAGTGATTTTCTTCTGGTGCCTAAAAATTATCTCAAAATACTGAGACCCTTCATTAAAATTTTAAATCTTAAACATCAGGAACTGATAATATCACTTCTCTGTCCTTTGCACGTAAACAATTGACTGTGAAGAGCGAATGGGCTGGGTCTCACTCACTCAACAGAGTCTGAGGAGTCTGTGGTGCTCGACAATGAACCTGTCCTGGATTCATAATTGTCAATAACACAGTCATGATCTAGTTCTCACAGGCTTCACTATAGAGGAGAAAAAGTAAGTGGGTGTGTGTGTGTGTGTGTGTATGTGTGTGTGTGTGTGTGTGTGTCCGTCCCTAAAATTAAAGTATCCTAGCATAAATAATGTTACAGAAACACAACATAATAGTTCTTCAGGAGGATATTTTGACAAGGTCTTACTTAAACTGAAATCTTAAACATGAGAGTTATTAGTCATGATACAATAGAAGCAGAGCATTTTGGAGACAAAGGGAAAAATCTACAAAAATCCTTTGGTGATGAGAACTTTAATGTCTTCAAAAACTGAAGTCTAACAAAACTACATAAAAAAAGCTGAACTGCAAGCATTCATGTGTGGTCATGGAAGAGATATAAACCGGGAAGAGAATCAAAAATCTAAGGGAAGGGGTAGTGATCATATGGATGTGTATGGATGGAGGGGTGAGAATTCATGAATATGTGTGTGCTTGTGAGTGTATGTATCTAAATGTATGTGTGTGAAGTGTTATAAATATGTTGTGTGTGTGCATGTACATGTGTGAGAATGTGGGTGATTGGGAGTATGTGTGTCTGAACGTGTGTTTATGTGTGTGTGAGTGTGTCTTTGTGTGTATATATGAATATATAAATGTCCATGTGTGTATGTATGAGGAGGTGTGTGTTTTTAGTGTGTATATATATGTGTATATGTATGTGTGTATGTATGTATGTGTGTGTATCTGTGTGTGTGTATATGTGTGTGTGCGAGTGTGTGCATGTGTGTGTGAGTGTGGTGGGTAGGTGTTTGATACAGTACGTGAGCAACCCAGAGTAACCTTGCACTTGTGGTTCTTCTGCTTTATCCCCCCAAAAGTTGTATTATAGGTATGAATAGCCATGCTGAATTTGTCTATAGAACACTCTGGTTCTATCTTTAGAATAGAATGGTAAGACCAGTTTTATATGCTTTAAAAAGGGAAGAAAAATGAGGTAATTGGTACACACTGAGGATTTTAATAGTAAATCAGAAACACAGGTTGAACATACATTTTTTAACTTTTTTTTAATTTTTTCATTTTTATTAAATTGGGTATTTCTTATTTACATTTCAAATGTTAATCCCTTTTCCAGTTTCTTGTACATCAGCCCCCTAACTCCTTCCCATCCCCTTCTACTTGGGTGTTCTCCTCCCCATACACCCCCCCATTACTACTTATCCCCAACAATCCTCTATACTGGGTATCCAACCTTGCCAGGACCAAGGACTTCCCCTTCCACTGGTGCCCCAACAAGGCTGTTCGCTGTTATATATGCAGTTGGAGCCATGGGTCAGTCCATGTGTACTCTTTGGATAGTGATTTAGTACCTAGAAGCTCTGGCTGGTTGGCATTGTTGTTCTTATGGGGTTGCAAGCCCCTTCAGCTCTTTCAGTCCTTTCTCTAATTCCTTCAATTGGAGTCTCGTTTTCAGTTCAGTGGTTTGCTGCTGGCATTCGCCTCTGTATTTGACATGCTCTGGCTGTGTCTCTCGGGAGAGATCTATATCCGATTCCTGTCAGCATGTACTTTTTAGCTTTATCGATCTTATCGATCTTACAGCCTATCGATCAGCTGTATATATATGGGCCACATGTGAGGCAGGCTCTGAATGGCCGATTCTTCAGTCACTGCTCTAAACTTTGCCTCCTTATCCCCACCTATGGATATTTTTGTTCCCCTTTTAAAGGAGGAGTGAAGCATCCAGACTTTGGTCATCCTACTTGAGTTTCATGTGGTTCATGTATTGCATCTTGGGTAATTCGAACATTTGGGCTAGTATCTACTTATCAATGGGTGTGTTTTTCTGTGATTAGGTTACCTCACTCAGGATGATATTTTCTAGTTTCATCCATTTGCCTATGAATTTCATGAAGTCATTACTTTTAATGAGTGAGTAGTACTCTACTGTTTAAATGTACCATATTTTCTGTATGCATTCCTCTGTTGAAGGGCATCTTGGTTTTTTTCCGGCTTCTAGCTATTATAAATGAGGTTGTATAAACATGGTGGAGCATCTTTTGGGTATATGCCCAAGAGAGGTATAGCTGGGTCCTCAGGTAGTGCAATGTCCAATTTTCAGGGGAACCTCCAGACTGATTTACAGAGAGGTTGTACCAGTTTGCAATCCCAACAACAGTGGAGGTGTTTTCCTCTTTCTCCACATCCTTACCAGCATCTGCTGTTGCCTAAGTATTTGATCTTAGCCATTCTGACTGGCATGGGTGGAATCTTAGGGTTGTTTTGATTTGCATTTCCCTAATAACTAAGGTTGTTGAACATTTCTTTAGGTGCTTCTCAGCCATTTAATAGTCCTCAGATGTGAATTCTTTGTTTAGCTCTGTACCCCATTTTTAATAGGGTTATTTGGCTCTCAGGAGTCTAACTTTTTGAATTCTTTGTATATTTTGGATATTAGCCCTCTATCATATGAAGGATTGTAAAGATCTTCTCCCAATCTGTTGGTTCCCATTTTGTCTTAATGACAGTGTACTTTGACTTTGCAGTTTTATGAAGTCCCATTTGTCTATTCTTGATCTTAGAGCATAAGTCATGGGAGTTTTTCCAGGAAATTTTCCCCATTGCCCATGTGTTCGAGACTCTTCCCCGCTTTTTCTTCTATTATTTTGTGGGTATCTAGCTTGATATGGAGGTCCTTGATCCACTTGGACTTAAGCTTTGTACAGGGTGATAAGAATGGATCAATTTGCATTCTTCTACATGCTGACCTCCAGTTGAACCAGCACCATTTGCTGAAAATGCTATCTTTTTTCCATTTGATGATTTTAGCTCCTTTGTCAAAGATGAAATGACCATAGGAGTGTGGGGTCATTTCTGGCTCTTCAATTCTATTCCACTGGTCTATCTGTCTGTCTCTGTACCAATACCATGCAGTTTTCATCACTATTGCTCTGTAGTACTGCTTGAGTTCAGGGATAGTGATTCCCCCAGAAGTCCTTTTATTTTTGAGGATAGTTTTAGCTATCTTGGGTTTTTGTTATTCCAAATGAATTTGCAAATTGCTCTTTCTATCTCTATGAAGAATTGAATTGGAGTTTTGATGGAGAGTGCACTGAATCTATAGATTGTTTTTAGTAAAATGGCCATTTTTACTATATTAACCCTGCCGATCCATGAGCATGGGAAGTCTTTCCATCTTCTGAGATCATCTTCAGTTTCTTTCTTCACAGACTTGAAATTCTCATCATACAGATCTTTCACTTGTTTGGTTAATGTCACACTGAGGTATGTTATATTATTTGGAACAGTTAGGAAGGATGTCATTTCCCTAATTTCTTTCTTAGCCTGCTTAACCTTTGAGTAGAGGAAGGCTACTGATTTGTTTGAATTAATTTTATACCCAGCCACTTTGGAGAAGTTGTTTATCAGGCTTAGTAATTCTTCAGTGGAAATTTTGGGATAACTTAAGTATACTATCATACCATCTGCAAATAGTGATATTTTGACTTCTTCCTTTCCACTCTGTATCCCTTTGATCTCCTTTTGTTGTCTGATTGCTCTGGCTAGGACTTTGAGAACTTTATTGAATAAGTAGGGAGAGAGTGGGCAGCCTTGTCTAGTCCCTGATTTTAGTGGGATTGCTTCAAGTTTCTCCCCATTTAGTTTAATGTTAGCGACTAGTTTGCTGTATTTGGCTTTTACTTTGTTTAGGTATGAGCCTTGAATTCCTGATCTTTTCAGGACTTTTATCATGAAAGGGTGTTGAATTTTGTCAAATGCCTTTTTAGCATCTAATGAAATGATCAGGTGGTTTTTATCTTTGAGTTTGATTATATAATGGATTACGTTGATGGTTTTCCATATATTGAACCATCCCTGCATCCCTAGGATGATCGTTCTTATGTGTTCTTGGATTCAGTTTGCTAGAATTTTATTGTGTATTTTTGCATCAATATTCATAAGGGAAATTGGTCTGAAGTTCTCTTTCTTTGTTGGGTCTTTGTGTGGTTTAGGCATAAGAGTAATTGTGGCTTCATAGAAGGAATTCGGTAGTGCTCCATCTGTTTCAATTTTGTGGAATAGTTTGGACAGTATTGATATGAGGTCTTCTATGAAGGTCTGATAGAATTCTGCACTAAACCCATCAGGTCCTAGGCTCTTTTTGGTTGGGAGACTTTTAAAAACTGCTTCTATTTTTTTAGGAGTTATGGAGTTGTTTAGATTATTTTGCTGTTCCTGATTTTACTTTGGTACCTGGTATTTTTCTAGAAAACTGCCCATTTCTTCCAGATTTTCAAGTTTTGTTGAATATAGGCTTTTGTAGTAGGATCTGACAATTTTTTTAAATTTCCTCAGATTCTGATGTTATGTCTCCCTTTTCATTTCTAATTTTGTTAATTTGGATACATTCTCTGTTAGCTGTAGTTAGTCTGGGTAAGACTATTTGTTGATTTTCTCAAAAGAACAGCTTTTGGTTTTGTTGATTGTTTGTATAGTCCTTTTTGTTTTTACTTGTTTGATTTCAGTCCTGAGTTTAATTATTTCCTGCGTTCTACTCTTCTTTGGTGTATTTGCTTCTTTTTGTCCCAAAGCTTTTAGGTGTGCCATCAAGCTGCTGGTGTATGCTGTCTTCTGTTTCTTTCTGCAGACACTCAAAGCTATGAGTTTTCCTCTTAGCACAGCTGTCCTTGTGTCCCATAAGTTTGGGTATGTTGTACCTTCATTTTCATTAAGTTCTAAGAAGTCTTTGATTTCTTTCTTTATTTCTTCCTTGACCAAGTTGTCATTGTTCAACTTCCATGTATATGTGGGCATTCTTTCCTTAGTGTTGTTATTAAAGACCAGCCTTTGTCCTGGGTGATCTGACAGGATGCATGGGATTATTTCTATCTTTCTGTATCTGTTGAGGCCTATTTGTGGCCAGTTATATAGTCAATTTTGGAGAGGGTACCATGAGGTGGTAAGAAGAAGGTATATCCTTTTGTTTTGGAATGGAATGTTCTATAAATATCTGTTAAGTCCATTTGGTTCATGACTTCTCTTAGTCTATCTATGTCTCTGTTTAATTTCTGTTTCCATGGTCTCTTCATTGATGAGAATGGGGTGTTGAAATCTCCTACTCTTATTGTGTGAGGTGCAAGGTGTGCTTTGAGCTTTAGTAAGGTTTCTTTTATGTAGGTAGGTGTCCTTGTATTTGGAACATAGATATTTAGGATTGAGAGTTCATCTTGGTGGATTTTTCCTTTGATGAATATGAAGTGCCCTTCCTTATCTTTTTTGATGACTTTTGGTTGAAAGTCGACTTTATTCGATATTAGAATGGCTACTCCAGCTGCTTCCTCGGAGCACTTAATTAGAAAGTTTCTTTTCCAGACTTTTTTTTGGAGGTAGTGTCTGTCTTTGTATCTGAGGTGTGTTTCCTGAAGGCAGCAAAATACTGAGTCCTTTTCATGTATCCATTCTGCTAATCTGTGTCTTTTTATTGGGGAATTGAATCCATTGGCATTGAGAGATATTAAGGAATACTGATTCTTGCTTCCTGTTATTTTTGTATTTGGATGTGGGATTATGTGTGCATGCTTCTCTTCTTTTGGTTTTGTTTCAAAAAAGATTACTTTCTTGCCTTATCTAGAGTGTAGTTTGCCTCCTTGTGTTGGACTCTGCCATTTATTATCCTTTGTAGGGTTGGATTTGTGGAAAGATATTGTGTAAATTTGATTTTGTCATAGAATATCTTGGTTTCTCCCTCAATGTTGATTGATAGTTTTGCTGGATTATGGTAGCCTGTGCTGACATTTGTGTTCTCTTAGGGTCTGTATGACCTCTGTCCAGGATCTCCTGGCTTTCATAGTCTCTAGTGAGAGGTCTGGTGTAATTTTGATAGGTCTGCCTTTCTATGTTACTTGACCTTTTTCACTTACTGCCTTTAATATTCTTTCTTTGTTTTGTGCATTTGGTGTTTTGACTATTATATGACAGGAGGAATTTGTTTTGTGGTCCAATCTATTTGAAGTTATGTAGGCTTCCTGTATGTTCATAGTTATCTCTTTCTTTAGGTTAGGGAAGTTTTCTTCTACAATTTTGTTGAAGATATTTACTGGCCCTTTAAGTTGAGAGTGTTCACTCTCTTCTATACCTATTATCCTTAGGTTTGATCTTCTCATTGTGTCCTGGATTTCCTGTGTTTTTGCCTAGGAGCTTTTACCATTTTACATCATCTTTGACAGTTGTGTTGATGTTTTCTATGGAATATTCTGCTCCTGAGATTCTCTCTTCTATCTCTTTTATTCTGTTGGTGATGCTTGCATCTATGACTCCTGATCTCTTCTCTTCGGGGTTGTCTCCCTTTCTGCTTTCTTTATTGTTTCTATTTCCATTTTTAACTCCTGGATGGTTTTGTTCATTTCCTTCTCCTGTTTGCTTGTGTTTTCCTGTAGTTCTTTAAGGGATTTTGTGTTTCCTCTTTAAGGACTTCACTTGTATACTTGTGTTGTCCTGTATTTCCTTAAGGGAGATATTTATGACCTTTTTAAAGTCCTCCATCATCATGATAAAATGTGATTTTAAATTTAAATCTTGCTTTTCCAGTGTGTTTGGATATCTAGTGTTTGTTTTGGAGGAAGAACTGGGCTCTAATAATGCCAAGTAGTCTTGGTTTCTGTTGCTTGGGTTCCTGAGCTTGCCTCTCACCATCAGGTTGTCTCTAGTGTTAGCTTGTCTTGCTGTGTCTGATGGTGGCTCCTGTGGGCCTCTGTGTCACCACTCCTATAGACCTGTTTTCCTGTTTTCTTTCAGCCAGTTATAGGAATAGATTGTTCTGCTCTCAGGCATATAGTTGCTCCTGGTGGCTGGCTTTTAGCTCTTGGTGAGGGCAGCAACTGGAAGGGTCCTGCCCCTACTGCTCCTAGGTCCCTTTGCACAGGGAGCACAGATGGCACTAGTCATTTTCCTCTTGAGTCGTGAATGTTGGCGGAGAGTAGTCTCCTCTTGCTTTTCAGGAGTGGCTACACTTCTGAGGGTCTAGCTCTCCCCCCATCCCCCATGGGATTTGGGTGCAAGGAACTGTTTGACTGGTTCAGTTCAGAACTGGGCACAGATCTGGACCTCAGGTCTCCTGCAACAGACTGCTCTTATATTCCTGTGTCCAGAGGCACTATGCAGTTTCCTCTTGGGCCAGGGATGTAAGCAAAGGTGGGCAGAAGTGGCAGTCCATCCTACCCTGCAGTCTCAGGATTGCCCGCACTTCTGGGTGTTCAGCTTTCTCTCCCACAGGACTTGGGAGCAAGAAGCTGTGCTGAAGACCCAATTTTAACTTCATAACCTTAACAGGAAACCAAGATAATGACCACACTGAGAGCTACTTGTTCATGACACTACAAACCATACATATTTAGGATAGTGTTTTTCTATTTATTAACCCTGAACATTTGCAGACAGACATTAATCAAAGAATGCCTAGCTTATTAATTTAATATACTAAAAAAATAAAATACTATGTTTGTACAATAGTAGAAAACTCTAAGAGCTGACTGGCTGCTTCTTAGTACAATTATCAGCAGTATTTAGTCTAAGTACCATTAACTGCTGGTCAGCTACCACCTTGTTAACATTTTATTAGCACTAAACAGAAGAGTAAAGGTAGAAGTTGGAATTGGAGGAATAGAGGGGAAACTGTGGTCAGGGTGTATTATGTGAGAACAGAGCAAATAAAAATTTTAATTACATCACTTAAGCTAACATTTGTGCCTCTCCCTAATGTTCCCTCAATCTAATTTCTCTTATTCTTACAAATAGACAAGGACAGCAGTCAGGAATCTGTGATGAAAAATTATACATCAATAACTACATTCATCCTGGTAGGACTAACTGATGATGCAAATCTTCAAATTCTGCTTTTCATATTTCTGCTCTTAACCTATTTATTGAGTGTGGTTGGTAACCTGACCATCATCACTCTCACACTGGTGGATTCTCATCTTAAAACACCTATGTATTTTTTCCTCAGAAATTTCTCCATTTTGGAAGTCTCATTCACAACTGTCTGTATTCCCAGATTCCTCTACACAATGGCATCTGGGGACAATACCATTACCTATAATGCATGTGCTACTCAACTATTTTTTGTTATTATCCTGGGTGTGACTGAGTTTTTCCTGCTGACTGCCATGTCCTATGACCGTTATGTGGCCATCTGCAAGCCTCTGCATTACACTACCATCATGAACAACAGGGTCTGCATCCAGTTCCTTATTGGCTGTTATCTAATGGCTTTAATTATTGTCATCCCACCTTTTAGCATGAGCTTTAAGCTTGAGTTCTGTAACTCCAATGTCATAGATCACTTTGGCTGTGACGCTGCTCCCATCCTGAAGATCAGCTGCTCCAACACTGAGTTCATAGAACGGTTTGTCTTGATCTTGGCTGTGCTGACACTCATGTTCACGTTGTTGTGTGTGGTAATGTCTTACACATACATTATCAGAACCATCCTCAGATTCCCATCAGCCCAGCAAAGAAAAAAGGCTTTCTCTACTTGTTCTTCTCATATAATTGTGGTTTCTATCACTTACGGCAGCTGCATTTTCATCTATATTAAACCGTCTGCAAAAGAAGGAGTGGCTGTAAATAAGGTTGTGTCTGTGCTCACGACTTCAGTTGCTCCAGTTATGAATCCTTTCATCTACACTCTGAGGAATAAGCAAGTGGTTCAAGCTTTCAAAGACATGATCAAAAAGATGGCCTCTATCACAAAGAGCTAAAGGACCCCTGTGAGGGTTAATGTAACAGGATCTAGAAGTACCTAGAAACAAGCTTCTGGGCATGCCCGTGAGGAATTATAGATCAACAGAGGTGGGAAAACCACTTTAACTGTGAGCAACATCATGAGTTGCACTCCTGGACTGAATACAAAGGAAACAGACCTGAACTCTGGAATTCATCAAGCCTTGTTTTCTGGCAGAGGTTATAATATGACCACCTGCCTCAAGGTCCTGCCACCACACATGCCATAAAGTGTGAGCCAAAACAAACCCATCCCATCTTCAGTTTCTTTTGCCAGTTATTTTGTCATGGCAATGAGGAAAGTAACTGATACAGAGGTTTTGAAAAAAGAATTGGAGCCATTGCTGTGACTGACTTGACTGTGTAGTCATAGGCCTTTCGAACTACTTTTAGGATGAATGCAGAAAGGTTTGGAACTTTGGCCTAGAAAAGACCTCAAATACTATAAGTGAAGACGTTCTGGTTGTAGTTTTAAACATCAGGAGACTGAGAGAAGTGTGGACAGAGGAGACCCAGTTCATTGGGTTTTAGAAGGGAATAAGAACTCGATCAGGAACTTAGGAAGGGGCTATTCATATGATATTCTGGCAAATAATCTGAACGCATTCTGCCCATGTGCTGGGAAAGTTAATGGGATTGAATTCAAAGATATTAAACTAATTTGGTTGTTGGAAGACATTTCAAAGCAAGACAGTACTCCAGCTGTTACAGGTTACTGAATTTATCCAAACCGACAGTGAGAAAAAGCAAATATTTAGACAGAGACTTTTTTCTCCACTTCCTTGCCAGCATCTGCTGTCCCCTGAGTGTTTAATATTAGCAATTCTGACTGATGTGAGGTGGAATCTTGGGGTTGTTTTGATTGCATTCCCCTGATGACTAAGGATATTGAATATTTTTTTAAGTACTTCTCAGCCATTCAGTACTCCACAGCTGAGAATTCTTTGTTAACCTCTGTACCCCATTTGAAAATAGGGTTATCTGGCTCTCTGGAGTCTAATGTCTTGTGTTCTTTGTATATCTTGGATATTAGCCCTCTATCCAATGAAGGATTGGTAAAGATCTTTTCCCAATCTGTTGGTTCCCATTTGCCCTAATGACAGTGTCCTTGGCCTTACAGAAGCGTTGCAGTTTTGTGAGATTCCATTTGTCGATTCTTGATCTTAGAGCATAAGCCATTGGTGTTTTGTTCAGGAAATTTTTTCCAGTGCCCATGTGTTCAAGATTCTTCCCCACTTTTTCTTCTATTCGTTTGAGTGTATCAGGTTTGATGTGGAGGTCCTTGATCAACTTAGACTTAAGCTTTGTACAGGGTGATAAGAATGGATCAATTTGCATTCTTCTAGATGCTAACCTCCAGTTGAACCAGCACCATTTTTTGAAAATGCTATCTTTTTTTCATTGGATGGCTTTAGCTCCTTTGTCAAAAATCAAGTAACCATAGGTGTGTGGGTTCATTTCTGGGTCTTCAATTCTGTTCCACTGATCTACCTTCCTGTCTTTGTACCAATACCATACAGTTTTTATCACTATTGCTCTGTAATACTGCTCAAGGTAAAGGATGGTGTTTCCTGCAGAAGTTCTTTTATTGTTGAGAATAGTTTTCCCTATCCTGGGTTTTTGTTATTCCAAATGAATTTGCAAATTGCTCTTTCTATCTCTATGAAGAACTGGGTAGGAATTGGATGGGGATTGCATTGAATCTGTAGATCACTTTCAGTAAAATGGGCCATTTTTACTATATTAATCCTGCCAATCCATAGAACATGGGAGGTCTTTTCATCTTCTGAGATCTTCTTCAATTTCTTTCTTCAGAGACTTGAAGCTCTTGTCATAGCTTGGTTAAAGTCACACTGAGATATTTTATAATATTTGGGACAATTGTAAAGGGTGTCATTTCCTAATTTCTTTCTCAGCCTCTTTAACCTTTAAGAAGAGGAAGGCTACTGATTTGTTTGAGATAATTTTATACCCAGCCACTTTGCTGAAGATGTTTATCAGGTTTAGGAGTTTTCTAGTGGAACTTTTGGAGACACTTAGGTATACTATGATATTTTCTGCAAATAGTGATATTTTGACTACTTCCATTCCAATTTTTATCCCTATAACCTCCTTTAGTTGTCTGATTGCTCTGGCTAGGACTTTGAGTACTATATTGAATAAGTAGGGAGAGAGTGGGCAGCCTTGTCTAGTCCCTGATTTTAGTGGGATTGCTTCAAGTATTTCTCCATTTAGTTTGATGTTAGCTACTGGTTTGCTGTATATTGCTTTTAGTATGTTTAGGTATGGGCCTTGACTTCCTGATCTTTCCAGGACTTTCATCATGAAGGGGTGTTGAATTTTGTCAAATGCTTTTTCAGCATATAATGAAATGATCATGTGGTTTTGCTCTTACAGTTTGTTTATATAATGGATTACGTTGATGGTTTTCCGTATATTAAACCATCCCTGCACGCCTGGGATGAAGCCTACTTGATCATGGTGGATGATTGTTTTGATGTGCTCTTGGATTTGGTTTCCCAGAATTTTATTGAGTGTTTTTGCATCAATATTCATAAGGAAAATTGGTCTAAATTTCTCTTTCTTTTTTAGGTCTTTGTGTGGTTTAGGTATGAGTGTAACTATAGCTTCATAGAAGGAATTTGGTAGTGCTCTGTCTCTTTCTATTTTGTAGAATAGTTTGGATAATATTGGTATGAGGTCTTCTATGAAGGTCTGATAGAATTCTGCACTAAACCCATCTGGTCGTGGGTTTTTTGTTTGTTTGTTTTGTTTTAGTTTTTTTTGTTTTGTTTTGTTTTGTTGTTTTTTTGTTTTTTGTTTTTTGGTTTTTTTTTTTTGGTTGGGAGACTTTTAATAAGTACTTTTGTTAGTTTAGGAGTTATGGGGTTGTTAAGATGGTTTATCTGTTCCTGATTCAACTTTGGTAACTTGTATTTGTCTAGAAAATTATCCATTTCATCCAGATTTTCCAGTTTTGTTGAATATAGGCTTTTGTAATAGGATCTGATGGTTTTTTTTTTAATTTCCTCAGATTCTGTTGTTATGCCTCCCTTGTCATTTCTGATTTTGTTTATTTGGACACACTCTCTGTGCCCTCTGGTTAGTCTGGCTAAAGGTTTATCAACCTTGTTGGATTTATCAAAGAACCAGCTCCTGCTTTGGTTGTTTCTTTATATAATACTTTTGTTTCTACTTAGTTGATTTCAGCCCTGGGATTGATTATTTCCTGCCTTCTACTCTTTTTCGGTGTATTTGTTTCTTTTTGTTTTAGAGCTTTTAGGTGTGCTGTCAAGCTGATGATGTATGTTGTCTCCTGTTTCTCTTTGCAGGCACTCAGAGCTATGAGTTTTCCTCTTAGCACTGCTTTCATTGTGTCCCATAAGCTTGCGTATGTTGTACCTTCATTTCATTAAATTCTAAGAAGTCTTTAATTTCTTTCTTTATTTCTTCCTTGACCAGGTTATCATTGAGTAGAGCATTGTTCAACTTCCATGTATATGCGGGTGTTCTTTCGTTATTGTTTTTATTAAAAACCAGCCTTAGTCCATATTGATCTGATAGGATGCATGGGATTAGTTCTATCTTCCTGTACCTGAGGAGGCTTCTTTTGTGACAGATTATACAGTCAATTTTGGAGAAGGTACCATGAGGTGCTGAGAAGAAGGTATATCCTTTTGTTTTAGGATGGATTGTTCCATAAATATCTGTTAAATCCATTTGTTTCATAACTTCTGTTAGTTTCTCTCTGTCTCTTTTTAATTTCTGTTTCCATTTGATTTGTCATTGATGATAGTGGGGTGTTGAAAACTCCTACTATTATTGTGTGAGGTGCAATGTATGATGTGAGCTTAAATAAGATTTCTTACATGAATGTAGGTGCCCTTGCATTTGGAGCATAGATATTGAGGCTTGAGAGTTCTTCCTGGTGGATTTTTCCTTTGATAAATATGAAGTGTCCTTCCTTATCTTTTTTGATGACTTTTGGATGAAACTCGATTTTATTCAATATTATATGTTGTCTCTCTTTTGGTTTCATTGCAAGGAGACTGCTTTCTTCCTTTTTCTAGGGTATAGTTTCTCTCCTGGTGTTGGTGTTTTCTACTTATTATCATTTGTAGGGCTGCATTTGTAGAAATATATTGTGTAAATTTGGTTTCATCATGGAATATCTTGGTTTCTCCATTTATGTTAATTGAGAGTTTTCCTGGAGATAGTAGCCTGGACTGGCATTTGTGTTTTCTTAGGATCTGTATAACATCTTCCCAGGATCTTCTGGCTTTCATAGTCTCTGGTGTGAAGTCTGGTGTAATTCTTATAAATCTGCCCCTATAAGTCACTTGATCTTTTTCCCTTACTGCTTTTAATAGTCTTTCTTTCTTTGGTGCATTTGGTGTTTTGACTCTTATGTGATGGAAGGATTTTCTCTTCTGGTCCAATCTATTTGGAGTTCTGTAGGCTTCTTGTATGTTTATGGGCATCTCTTTCTTTAGGTTAGGAAAGTTTTCTTCTGTAACTTTTTGAAGATATTTACTGGACCTTTAAGTTGGGTGTCTTCACTCTCTTCTATGCCTATTATCCTTAAGTTTGATCTTCTCATTGTGTCCTGGATTTCCTGGATGTTTTGGGCTAGGAGCTTTTTGTGTTTTACATTATCCTTGATGGTTGTGTTGATGTTTTCTATGGTACCTTCTGCCCTTGAGATGCTCTCTTCTGTCTCTTGTACTCTGTTGGTCATGCTTGCATCTATGGCTCCTAATCTCTTGTCTAGGTTTTTAATCTCCAGGGTTGTCTCCCTTTTTGCTTTCTTTATTTTTTCTATTTCCATTTTTAAATCCTGTATGCTTTTGTTCAATTCCTTCACCTGTTTGGTTATGTTTCTCTGTAATTCTTTAAGGGATTTTTGTGTTTCCTCTTTAAGGGGTTCACTTGTTTACTTGTGCTATCCTGTATTTCTTTAAGGGAGTTATTTTTGTCCTTCTTAAAATCCTCCACCATCACCATATAATGTGATTTTAAATCTAGATCTTGCTTTTCTGGTGTGTTTGGATATCCAGTATTTGCTGTTGGGATAACTGGGCTCTGATGATGCCAAGTAGTCTTGGTTTCTGTTGCTTATGTTCCTCAGCTTACCTCTCACCATCAGGTTGTCTCTGGTATTAGCATGTCTTGCTGTTTCTGACAGTGGCTTGACCGTCCTGTAGGCCTGTGTGTCAGCACTCCTGTAGACCTGTTTTCCTATTTTCTTTCAGCAGGGTCTGGGAAGAGAGTGCTCTGCTCTCAGGTATGTAGGTGCTTCTGGTGACTGTCTTTCAGCTCTCAGTGTGGGCAGGAAGAGAAAGAGTGCTGTCCCTGATTGCCCCTAGGTCTATGTGCCCAGGGGGCACAGATGGCGCTAGCCGATTCCCTTTTGAGTTGGGAATATGGGTAGAGAGTAGTCTCCTCTGAGTTCTCAGGAGTGTCAACACGTCTGATGGTCCAGCTCTCTCCCCCATGGGGTTTGGGTGCAGGGAGCTCTTTGACCAGTTCAGTTCAGTTCCGGGCACAGACCAGAATCACAGATACCTGCTGCTGACTATATTTCTGTTTCCAGAGGTACTATGCAGTTTCCTCTTGGACCAGGGATATGGGCAAAGGTGGGCAGAAGTTGCAGTCTATCCTGAGGTCTCAGGGTGGTCTGCACTTCTGGGTGTTCAGCTCTTTCCCCCATGGGATTTAGGAGCAAGGAGCTGTGGGATGGGATCAGTTTAGTTCTGGGCGTAGCCAGAAACTGGAAGTGCTCTGTCCCAGAGGACTTCTGCCTTTGTGTGTCCTGAGTCTACCAGGCAGGTCACTTGAAGCAAAAAAGATGGTCTCCCCTCTGTTCTCAGGTGTGTAGGCATTCCTAGTGACTATCTTTCAGTTCTCGGTGCACGCAGGAATCAGAAGGGTCCTGTCCCTGACTGTACCTAGGTCTCTGTGCCCGGGGGGCACAGATGGCACTAGGCGATTCCCTCCTGGGTCGGGAATGTGGGCAGAGGGTAATCTCTGATTTCTCAGGGGTGTTCGCACTTCTGAGGGTTCAGCTCTCTCCCCCAAGGGATTTGGGTGCAGGGAGTTGTTTGACTGGTTCAGTTCCATCAATTTATCTTCTAAATATGTCTGTTTATACTGGTGTGCTAGTGTTACCTTCAGTCCTGATCAGAGATGTGTCCTTTTCAGAAGAAGAGCAGTAAATTTGGAGAGCCAATGGCTGGTCAAGGTTCTGAGAAAAGTGACTGTTCAGTGTCCATCATTCAATGGAACTTCCATATCGCTCTTTCTAAGGCTCAGGGAACATCATAGAAGAACAGTCAGAAAGAATGTAAGAGTGGGAGCAGGGGGCAGAAAATGCTTTTATACATGATATGGCCCATGCACCTAGAAATTCATAAAAGCTTCAGTTACCTTCATGGAATAGGCCCCATCACCTTTCAGTCATGGATTCGAGAAGGGCTTATGGGGTCAAGCCCCTCTCATAGAGCTATTGGCTATTGATGGCTACTAGAGGACATTAAACCATTTTCTTCAATGTTGTAGACAGGAGCACATTACCCTCTGGTGGATAGCTCCACACCCATGCCGACATGAGTGGCCCTGGTTAAAATCAATGAATCGCAAAACAGAAAGGCATGATGGTTGGAAGGGGACTGGTTAAAGGAAGGGGGTTGAATAAGACAGGATGAGATTGTGAGTGGGACCAGATTGCTTTATACACAAGTATGAAATGACCAGAGAACAGATTAAGTTCTGTAAATACACAGTTTGGGTGAAGAAAAGAGTACAAGTAAGCTTAAAGTGCTGGGCAATGATAATCAAAGAAGAGGCTATCAAGTTGGAAGGTGGGGAACATAGGACAGACTTGAAGGAGGGTAGTTGGGAGGATTGAAGGGGGAAAGGAAGGAGGGAATGTGATATGATTCTATCTCAATTAAAAACATATTGAAAATAAAATACTTGTTTAAAAAAAGGCTCAATTGTTGGGGATTTAGCTCAGTGGCAGAGCGCTTGCCTAGGAAGCGCAAGGCCCTGGGTTCGGTCCCCAGCTCCGAAAAAAAAAAAAAAGGCTCAATTATTGGAAAGAAATCTCCTTCACTGGAACAAAAGAAAAATTAAACTAGAATAAAACCTTACCCACCAAAGATTTCAACTTGTGAAAATACAATGTATTAGAAAGAGAACCTGAACTGAGAATATATCAAGAGTTCCATGCTTGAAAACAATCACCTAGAAAAGTTTTATGCTAGAGTAAGCCTGAAAGGCACAGAGGTCTGTGATTCAAGGGGACCAGGATCCATCTGGTACTAACCATGCAATTCAACAGTGTCATGTGCTGATTCTGCAAATACAAAGGTGCAAAACTGAGGGCCTATTTAATCTTGTCTCATAGTTCCAGACAACTGCAAAGGCTAGGCAGTGTGAAGCAAGGGTGGAATCTGCGCAAGGAGGGCGTGAGAGGCCGCTTCATGAAACTGTGAAAGCAAAACCTTATTTGCAATGGAGACATCAGGGTGCTGGAGAATCTAACACCATGGGACATCCAAGGAAAGCTGCAAGCATGTAATGGAACTGGCCTGAAAAGGGGGCTATGTGTGCTTCAGGAGGGAGAACTGGAAATGTGAGAATGTCTAAATCCTTTGAGACCATTACAAGTCCCAGAAGTCCAACATGGACCTGCAGGATTTGGTGTTTGCCCTGATGTGTTTCATTCTTCTGGTCTTTCCTTGCTATGTCCCTATTCTTCCCTCGGAATGAGAATGTTTATTCTGTGCCATCATGTATTCTAACTATAGGACTTATCTTTATTTTACAGGCATTTACGGTTAAGAGATTGCCTTGAGTATCAAAATAGACGTGTGCTTTTTATTTTTAAACAACGATAGAACTATTAAAGACTATGAGTAATTTTTTTCATTAGAGTGAATGCATTTTTCATTGACAGGGCCATGGCCTTACAATGGACAGAAGAGAAGATTATGGCTTAAACGTGAGATGTTAGTGTTTCATGTCAACAAGGGGTGGCTGTGATTTTGTAGATGTTGTCAATTTTGCATCATATAGCATTGCCTAGGAGACAAACTTCTGGGCATTCCTCTGAGGGTCATTGTGAGAGGACTAAGCCAGGCTGACTCAATGAAAGGCTGCAAACTGACATTTCAAGAGACTAGGCTTATGTCTCTGTTTCCCTGAGCAAGTCTGGGCAAGTCAGTTCTGGGAAAAACCACAGCCTGAAGCAAAAATATTCAAAATGAGTCAGAAAGAGTTTTCAGGCCCCTCAGCAATGGTTCTGGAAAGTGCCCAGAGTCCTAAACAATCCCAAAGTCACCCATATCCCCTAGAGACCAATAAAGGTAAAGGTCACCTACCCCTCCCTGGAATTCCCCTAATCTGTATTAAATTGAGCCTGCAAGTTCAACCTCAGGTCTCCATTTAGATGAATGGTAGATGCCTGCATGCTGGATTTCTACAGGGTAAATGTTCTTTGCTTTTGCATACTATTTGAGTATGGGTGTATCATTCTTCAGGAAATCACAGATCTCATTAGGTTAATGGTGATAAGAAGATTCACCTTAACTGTGAGCTTCACAGATGCCTGGGGTAGAGTCCTGGGCTGAATAAAAAGGAAGAAGCATGCTGAACACAAGTATTCATTACTCTCAGCTTCTAGACTGCAGACATCCTGTGGCTAATTGCCATAAGCTCCTGTTACCATGAGCCCCCTGTCATGATGGACTTCAGTCTAAAACTGTGAGCCAAAATTAGCCCTTCCTTCCATAAGTTTGTTTCATTGTTTGATAATGTCACAATGCATGTAATGTACTTTGATCAAATCTGTGCCCAAATCCTGCCTACCAACTCTCCCAACTTCCCCACCACCAATTTGCCCTCCCAGCTTCATACACTCATCTTTATTTTAATTTTTAATTGATTTATTTATTTACCATTGGTGTTCAGGATTAGCCACACACTGACTCCTTAGACTTCAATTTCAGATATGATGAAAATGAAGGCTTAATTCAGAATGATCCATCAGGACCACAAAAAAGGACTTGGGAGCCTAACTGTGGTACAAAAAGCAGGGGTTTTTTTTTAATAGGAAAAAACAGATTCAAGGGTTTAAAAGGCAAGGAGGGAAATAGTACAACATTTTGGCTAACTAGATAAAGTATTACCAGCTAAGCTATAACCTGATTGTTCCTAAATGAAGTAAAACAGGCAGTGGACAGGTAGTAAACAGGGAATTTCAGAACATTGAGATAACAGAGCATAAGTAATACAACCGTAATGTTTTCGCTTATTAGTCACATTCTTTAGTATCAGTTAAAGTGATGACTCTTAAAAAGTTGATGAACTTAATTTCACCTTATGAGCAAACTGAAGGCTACACACAAAATGTCTATAGTTATGTCAGACCACAGCATTTACTTTACATCCCAATCATAGCTTCTCCATCCTTTCCTCCAAGTCTCTCCTCAGCTCACCTCCCTGTCATCCTTTCTTCCTCCCTTTCTCCTTAGAAAAGGCTCAGAAAAGGGGATGCCTTCCATGGATCTCAACCAACCTTGGCATACCAAGTTGCTGTAGGACTAGGTTCATCTTCTACTATTGTGCTAAGCAAGGCATTCCAGTCTGGGAAAAGGGATCCAAAGGTGGGCAGCAGAATCAGATACAGTTCCTGCTCCTGCTGTACAACAGTTACATATGTGCCAAGGGCCTAAGTTCATCCCATGTATGCTGTCTGTTTGGTGGTTCAGTCTCTGTGGGCCCCTACAGAATATGCTCATTTTTTAAAACACACTGGGTATATTTAGTGCTACCTTTATGTGCAAAGCTGTGGGGTCAGGGTCCAGCAAACTGCTCCCAAACCCCGTGGGAGAGTGAGCTCACTGCCCAGAAAGGTGGGCACTCCTGAGACTGCAGAGTGGAAGAGACCACCAACACTGCCCACCCCTGCCCACATCCCTGGTCCAAGAGGAAACTGTATACGGCCTCTGGGTTCCCTTGGATAAGGGCACAGGAGCAGGAAATCCGCTGCCTCTGGGACACCGCCGGAAGCTGAAGAGACTGACCAGATAAACAGTTCTCTGCACCCAAATCCGGTAGGAGGTCTCTCTAAACCTTCAGGGAGGCAGACTCGCCTGGGAAACCAGAAGAGTCTACACTCTGCCCACATCTCTGACTCCAGAGGAAAACACCAAATGCCATCTGGAACCCTGGTGCACGGAAGCTCCTGGAAAGGGTGACGCACAACTTCCTGGTTGCTGCCCCCTCGAAGAGCTCATATGCAACACCCCATGAGCAAACTTGAGCCTCAGGACCGCAGGTAAGACCAACTTTTCTGCTGCAAGCGACCTGCCTGGTGAACAAGGCAGGCCCACAGGAACAGCTGAAGATATGTAGAGAGGAAAAATTACATGCCCGAAAGCAGAACACTCTGTCCCCATAACTGGCTGAAAGAAAACAGGAAAACAGATCTACAGCACTCCTGACACACAGGCTTACAGGATAGTCTAGCCACTGTCAGAAATAGCAGAACAAAGTAACACTAGAGATAATCTGATGGCGAGAAGCAAGCGCAGGAACCCAAGCAACAGAAACCAAGACTACATGGCATCATCGGAGCCCAATTCTCCCACCAAAGCAAACACCGAATATCCAAACACACCATAAAAACAAGATCTAGTTTCAAAATCATATTTGATCATGATGCTGGAGGACTTCAAGAAAGACGTGAAGAACTCCCTTAGAGAAACACAGGAAAACAAAAATAAGTAGAAGCCTACAGAGAGGAATCACAAAAATCCCTGAAAGAATTCCAGGAAAACATAAATAAACAAGTAGAAGCCTATAGAGAGGAGACACAAAAATCCCTGAAAGAATTCCAGGAAAACACAATCAAACAACTGAAGGAATTAAAAATGGAAATAGAAGCAATCAAGAAAGAACACATGGAAACAACCCTGGATATAGAAAACCAAAGGAAGAGACAAGGAGCTGTAGATACAAGTTTCACCAACAGAATACAAGAGATGGAAGAGAGAATCTCAGGAGCAGAAGACTCCATAGAAATCACCGACTCAAGAGTCAAAGATAATGTAAAGCAGAAAAAGCTGCTGGTCGAAAACATACAGGAAATCCAGGACTCAATGAGAAGATCAAACCTAAGGATAATAGGTATAAGAGAGTAAAGACTCCCAGCTCAAACGACCAGTAAATATCTTCAACAAATTCATAGAAGAAAACTTCCCTAACCTAAAAAAAGAGATACCCATAGACATACAAGAAGCCTACAGAACTCCAAATAGATTGGACCAGAAAAGAAACACCTCCCGACACATAATAGTCAAAACACCAAACGCACAAAATAAAGAAAGAATATTAAAAGCAGTAAGGGAAAAAGGTCAAGTAACATATAAAGGCAGACCTATCAGAATCACACCAGACTTTTCGCCAGAGACTATGAAAGCCAGAAGATCCTGGACAGATGTCATACAGACCCTAAGAGAACACAAATGCCAGCCCAGGTTACTGTATCCTGCAAAACTCTCAATTAACATAGATGGAGAAACCAAGATATTCCATGACAAAACCAAATTGACACAATATCTTTCTACAAATCCAGCACTACAAAGGATAATAAATGGTAAAGCCCAACATAAGAAGGCAAGATACACGCTAGAAAAAGGAAGAAACTAATCGTCTTGGAAACAAAACAAACAGAAGAAAAGCATACAAACATAACCTCATATCCAAATATGAATATAACATGAAGCAATAATCACTATTCCTTAATATCTCTCAACATCAATGGTCTCAACTCCCCAATAAAAAAGACATAGATTAACAAACTGGATACGCAATGAGGACCCTGCATTCTGCTGCCTACAGGAAACACACCTCAGATACAAAGACAGACACTACCTCAGAGTGAAAGGCTGAAAATCAAATTTCCAAGCAAATGGTTGGAAGAAGCAAGCGGGAGTAGCCATTCTAATAACATATAAAATCAATTTTCAACTAAAAGTCATCAAAAAAGATAAGGAAGGACACTTCATATTCATCAAAGGAAAAATCCACCAAGATGAACTCTCAATCCTAAATATCTATGCCCCAAATACAAGGGCACCTACATACGTAAAAGAAACCTTACTAAAGCTCAAAATACACATTGCACCTCACACAATAATAGTAGGAGATTTCAACACCCCACTCCCATCAATGGACAGATCATGGAAACAGAAATTAAACAGAGACATAGACAGACTAAGAGAAGTCATGAACCAAATGGATTTAACAGATATTTATAGAACATTCTATCCTAAAGCAAAAGGATATACATTCTTCTCAGCTCCTCATGGTAATTTCTCCAAAATTGACTATATAAAAGGTCAAAAAACGGGCCTCAACAGGTACAGAAAGATAGAAATAATCCCATGCGTGCTATCAGACCACCAAGACCTAAAGCTGGTCTTCAAAAAAATAAGGGAAGAACACCCACATATACGTGGAAGTTGAACAATGCTTTACTCAACGATAACCTGGTCAAGGAAGAGATAAAGAAAGAAATTAAAGACTTCTTAGAATTTAATGAAAATGAAGGTACAACATACCGAAACTTATGGGACACAATGAAAGCTGTGCTAAGAGGAAAACTCATAGCTCTGAGTGTCTGCAGAAAGAAACAAGAAAGAGCATATGTCAGCAGCTTGACAGCACACCTAGAAGCTCTAGAACAAAAAGAAGCAAATACATCCGGAGGAGTAGAAGACAGGAAATAATCAAACTCAGAGCTGAAATCAGCCCAGCAGAAACAAAAAGGACCATAGAAAGAATCAACAGAACCAAAAGTTGGTTCTTTGAGAAAATGAACAAGATAGATAAACCCTTAGCCAGACTAACGAGAGGACACAGAGAGTGTGTACAAATTAATAAAATCAGAAATGAAAAGGGAGACATAACTACAGATTCAGAGGAAATTCAAAAAATCATCATATCTTACTATAAAGCCTATATTCAACAAAACTTGAAAATATGCAGGAAATGGACAATTTCCTAGACAGATACCATGTACCGAAGTTAAATCAGGAACAGATAAACCAGTTAAACAACCCCATAACTCCTAAGGAAATAGAAGCAGCCATTAAAGGTCTCCCAACCAAAAAGAGCCCAGGTCCAGATGGGTTTAGTGCAGAATTCTATCAGACATTCATAGAAGACCTCATACCAATATTATCCAAACTATTCCACAAAATTGAAACAGATGGAGCACTACTGAATTCCTTCTATGAAGCCACAATTACTCTTATACCTAAACCACACAAAGACCCAACAAAGAAAGAGAACTTCAGACCAATTTCCCTTATGAATATAGACGCAAAAATACTCAATAAAATTCTGGCAAACCAAATCCAAGAGCACATGAAAACAATCATCCACCATGATCAAGTAGGCTTCATCCCAGGCATGCAGGGATGGTTTAATATATGGAAAACCATCAACATGATCCATTATATAAACAAACTGAAAGAACAAAACCACATGATCATTTCATTAGATGCTGAGAAAGCATTTGACAAAATTCAACACCCCTTCATGATAAAAGTCCTGGAAAGAATAGGAATTCAAGGCCCATACCTAAACATAGTAAAAGCCATATACAGCAAACCAGTTGCTAACATTAAACTAAATGGAGAGAAACTTGAAGCAATCCCACTAAAATCAGGGACTAGACAAGGCTGCCCACTCTCTCCCTACTTATTCAATATAGTGCTTGAAGTTCTAGCCAGAGCAATCAGACAACAAAAGGAGGTCAAGGGGATACAGATCGGAAAAGAAGAACTCAAAATATCACTATTTGCAGATGATAGGATAGTATATTTAAGTGATCCCAAAAGTTCCAGCAGAGAACCACTAAAGCTGATAAACAACTTCAGCAAAGTGGCTGGGTATAAAATTAACTCAAATAAATCAGTAGCCTTCCTCTACACAAAAGAGAAACAAGCCCAAAAAGAAATTGGGGAAACGACACCCTTCAAAATAGACCCAAAAAACATAAAGTACTGTGGTGTGACTTTACCAAGGAAGTAAAAGATCTGTACAATAAGAACTTCAAGACACTGAGGAAAGAAATTGAAGAAGACCTCAGAAGATGGAAAGATCTCCCATGCTCATGGATTGGCAGGATTAATATAGTAAAAATGGCAATTGTACCAAAAGCGATCTACAGAGTCAATGCAATCCCCATCAAAATATCAATCCAATTCTTCAAAGAGTTAGACAGAACAATTTGCAAATTCATCTGGAATAACAAAAAACCCAGGATAGCTAAAACTATTCTCAACAATAAAAGGACTTCAGGGGGAATCACTATACCTGAACTCAAGCAGTATTACAGAGCAATAGTGATAAAAAAAACTGCATGGTATTGATACAGAGACAGACAGATAGACCAACGGAACAGAATTGAAGACCCAGAAATAAACCCACACACCTATGGGCACCTGATTTTGACAAAGGAGCCAAAAACATTCAATGGAAAAAAGATAGCATTTTCAGCAAATGGTGCTGGTTCAACTGGAGGTCAACATGTAGAAGAATGCAAATTGATCCATGCTTATCACCCTGTACAAAGCTTAAGTTCAAGTGGATCAAGGACCTCCACATCAAACCAGATACACTCAAGCTAATAGAAGAAAAACTAGGGCAGCATCTCGAACACATGGGCACTGGAAAAAAATTCCTGAACAAAACACCAATGGCTTATGCTCTAAGATCAAGAATCGACAAATGGGCCCAGACCCGGTGAGAGAGAGACCCAACCGCCTGGTCAGGTGGGCACTCCTGAGGCTGCAGAGCGGAAGAGACCACCAACACTGCTCACCCCTGCCCACATCCCTGGCCCAAGAGGAAACTGTATAAGGCCTCTGGGCTCCCGTGGGGGAGGGCCCAGGAGCGGCAGGACCCCTGCCAGAGACACCGCCGGACCCTGAAGGAAACAGACGGGATAAACAGTTCTCTGCACCCAAATCCCGTGGGAGGGAGAGCTAAACCTTCAGAGAGGCAGACAGGCCTGGGAAACCAGAAGAGACTGCTCCCTGCACACACATCTCGGACGCCAGAGGAAAAAGCCAAAGACCATCTGGAACCCTGGTGCACTGAAGCTCCCGGAAGGGGCGGCACAGGTCTTCCTGGTTGCTGCCGCTGCAGAGAGCCCCTGGACAGCACCCCACGAGCAAACCTGAGCCTCGGGACCACAGGTAAGACCAAATTTTCTGCTGCAAGAAAGCTGCCTGGTGAACTCAAGACACAGGCCCACAGGAACAGCTGAAGACCTGTAGAGAGGAAAAACTACACGCCCGAAAGCAGAACACTCTGTCCCCATAACTGACTGAAAGAGAGGAAAACAGGTCTACAGCACTCCTGACACACAGGCTTATAGGACAGTCTAGCCACTGTCAGAAATAGCAGAACAAAGTAACACTAGAGATAATCTGATGGCGAGAGGCAAGCGCAGGAACCCAAGCAACAGAAACCAAGACTACATGCCATCATCGGAGCCCAATTCTCCCACCAAAACAAACATGGAATATCCAAACACACCAGAAAAGCAAGATCTAGTTTCAAAATCATAGTTGATCATGATGCTGGAGGACTTCAGGAAAGACCTGAACACACTTAGGGAAGCACAGGAAAACATTAATAAACAAGTAAAAGCCTACAGAGAGGAATCGCAAAAATCCCTGAAAGAATTCCAGGAAAACACAATCAAACAGTTGAAGGAATTAAAAATGGAAATAGAAGCAATCAAGAAAGAACACATGGAAACAACCCTGGATATAGAAAACCAAAAGAAGAGACAAGGAGCTGTAGATACAAGCTTCACCAACAGAATACAAGAGATGGAAGAGAGAATCTCAGGAGCAGAAGATTCCATAGAAATCATTGACTCAACTGTCAAAGATAATGTAAAGCGGAAAAAGCTACTGGTCCAAAACATACAGGAAATCCAGGACTCAATGAGAAGATCAAACCTAAGGATAATAGGTATAGAAGAGAGTGAAGACTCCCAGCTCAAAGGACCAGTAAATATCTTCAACAAAATCATAGAAGAAAACTTCCCTAACCTAAAAAAAGAGATACCCATAGACATACAGGAAGCCTACAGAACTCCAAATAGATTGGACCAGAAAAGAAACACCTCCCGTCACATAATTGTCAAAACACCAAACGCACAAAATAAAGAAAGAATATTAAAAGCAGTAAGGGAAAAAGGTCAAGTAACATATAAAGGGAGACCTATCAGAATCACACCAGACTTCTCGCCAGAAACTATGAAGGCCAGAAGATCCTGGACTGATGTTATACAGACCCTAAGAGAACACAAATGCCAGCCCAGATTACTGTATCCAGCAAAACTCTCAATTAACATTGATGGAGAAACCAAGATATTCCATGACAAAACCAAATTTACACAATATCTTTCTACAAATCCAGCACTACAAAGGATAATAAATGGTAAAGCCCAACATAAGGAGGCAAGCTATACCCTAGAAGAAGCAAGAAACGAATCGTCTTGGCAACAAAACAAAGAGAATGAAAGCACACAAACATAACCTCACATCAAATATGAATATAACGGGAAGCAATAATCACTATTCCTTAATATCTCTCAATATCAATGGCCTCAACTCCCCAATAAAAAGACATAGATTAACAAACTGGATACGCAACGAGGACCCTGCATTCTGCTGCCTACAGGAAACACACCTCAGAGACAAAGAGAGACACTATCTCAGAGTGAAAGGCTGGAAAACAACTTTCCAAGCAAATGGTCAGAAGAAGCAAGCTGGAGTAGCCATTCTAATATCAAATAAAATCAATTTCCAACTAAAAGTCATCAAAAAAGATAAGGAAGGACACTTCATATTCATCAAAGGAAAAATCAACCAAGATGAACTCTCAATCCTAAATATCTATGCCCCAAATACAAGGGCACCTACATATGTAAAAGAAACCTTACTAAAGCTCAAAACACACATTGCACCTCACACAATAATAGTGGGAGATTTCAACACCCCACTCTCATCAATGGACAGATCATGGAAACAGAAATTAAACAGTGATGTAGACAGACTAAGAGAAGTCATGAGCCAAATGGACTTAACGGATATTTATAGAACATTCTATCCTAAAGCAAAAGGATATACCTTCTTCTCAGCTCCTCATGGTACTTTCTCCAAAATTGACCATATAATTGGTCAAAAAACGGGCCTCAACAGGTACAGAAAGATAGAAATAATCCCATGCGTGCTATCGGACCACCACGGCCTAAAATTGGTCTTCAATAACAATAAGGGAAGAATGCCCACATATACGTGGAAATTGAACAATGCTCTACTCAATGATAACCTGGTCAAGGAAGAAATAAAGAAAGAAATTAAAAACTTTTTAGAATTTAATGAAAATGAAGATACAACATACTCAAACTTATGGGACACAATGAAAGCTGTGCTAAGAGGAAAACTCATAGCGCTGAGTGCCTGCAGAAAGAAACAGGAAAGAGCATATGTCAGCAGCTTGACAGCACACCTAAAAGCTCTAGAACAAAAAGAAGCAAATACACCCAGGAGGAGTAGAAGGCAGGAAATAATCAAACTCAGAGCTGAAATCAACCAAGTAGAAACAAAAAGGACCATAGAAAGAATCAACAGAACCAAAAGTTGGTTCTTTGAGAAAATCAACAAGATAGATAAACCCTTAGCCAGACTAACGAGAGGACACAGAGAGTGTGTCCAAATTAACAAAATCAGAAATGAAAAGGGAGACATAACTACAGATTCGGAGGAAATTCAAAAAATCATCAGATCTTACTATAAAAACCTATATTCAACAAAATTTGAAAATCTTCAGGAAATGGACAATTTCCTAGACAGATACCAGGTATCGAAGTTAAATCAGGAACAGATAAACCAGTTAAACAACCCCATAACTCCTAAGGAAATAGAAGCAGTCATTAAAGGTCTCCCAACCAAAAAGAGCCCAGGTCCAGACGGGTTTAGTGCAGAATTCTATCAAACCTTCATAGAAGACCTCATACCAATATTATCCAAACTATTCCACAAAATTGAAACAGATGGAGCCCTACCGAATTCCTTCTATGAAGCCACAATTACTCTTATACCTAAACCACACAAAGACACAACAAAGAAAGAGAACTTCAGACCAATTTCCCTTATGAATATCGACGCAAAAATACTCAATAAAATTCTGGCAAACCGAATTCAAGAGCACATCAAAACAATCATCCACCATGATCAAGTAGGCTTCATCCCAGGCATGCAGGGATGGTTTAATATACGGAAAACCATCAACATGATCCATTATATAAACAAACTGAAAGAACAGAACCACATGATCATTTCATTAGATGCTGAGAAAGCATTTGACAAAATTCAACACCCCTTCATGATAAAAGTCCTGGAAAGAATAGGAATTCAAGGCCCATACCTAAACATAGTAAAAGCCATATACAGCAAACCAGTTGCTAACATTAAACTAAATGGAGAGAAACTTGAAGCAATCCCACTAAAATCAGGGACTAGACAAGGCTGCCCACTCTCTCCCTACTTATTCAATATAGTTCTTGAAGTTCTAGCCAGAGCAATCAGACAACAAAAGGAGATCAAAGGGATACAGATCGGAAAAGAAGAGGTCAAAATATCACTATTTGCAGATGACATGATAGTATATTTAAGTGATCCCAAAAGTTCCACCAGAGAACTACTAAAGCTGATAAACAACTTCAGCAAAGTGGCTGGGTATAAAATTAACTCAAATAAATCAGTTGCCTTCCTCTATACAAAAGAGAAACAAGCCGAGAAAGAAATTAGGGAAACGACACCCTTCATAATAGACCCAAATAATATAAAGTACCTCGGTGTGACTTTAACCAAGCAAGTAAAAGATCTGTACAATAAGAACTTCAAGACACTGAGGAAAGAAATTGAAGAAGACCTCAGAAGATGGAAAGATCTCCCATGCTCATGGATTGGCAGGATTAATATGGTAAAAATGGCCATTTTACCAAAAGCAATCTACAGATTCAATGCAATCCCCATCAAAATACCAATCCAATTCTTCAAAGAGTTTGACAGAACAATTTGCAAATTCATCTGGAATAACAAAAAACCCAGGATAGCTAAAGCTATCCTCAACAATAAAAGGACTTCAGGGGGAATCACTATCCCTGAACTCAAGCAGTATTACAGAGCATTAGTGATAAAAACTGCATGGTATTGGTACAGAGACAGACAGATAGACCAATGGAATAGAATTGAAGACCCAGAAATGAACCCACACACCTATGGTCACTTGATTTTTGACAAAGGAGCCAAAACCATCCAATGGAAAAAAGATAGCATTTTCAGCAAATGGTGCTGGTTCAACTGGAGGGCAACATGTAGAAGAATGCAGATCGATCCATCCTTATCACCCTGTACAAAGCTTAAGTCCAAGTGGATCAAGGACCTCCACATCAAACCAGACACACTCAAACTAATAGAAGAAAAACTAGGGAAGCATCTGGAACACATGGGCACTGGAAAAAATTTCCTGAACAAAACACCAATGGCTTATGCTCTAAGATCAAGAATCGACAAATGGGATCTCACAAAACTGCAAAGCTTCTGTAAGGCAAAGGACACTGTGGTTAGGACAAAACGGCAACCAACAGATTGGGAAAAGTTCTTTACCAATCCTACAACAGATAGAGGCCTTATATCCAAAATATACAAAGAACTCAAGAAGTTAGACCGCAGGGAGACAAATAACCCTATCAAAAAATGGGGTTCAGAGCTAAACAAACAATTCACAGCTGAGGAATGGCTGAGAAACACCTAAAGAAATGTTCAACATCTTTAGTCATAAGGGAAATGCAAATCAAAACAACCCTGAGATTTCACCTCACACCAGTGCGATTGGCTAAGATCAAAAACTCAGGTGACAGCAGATGCTGGCGAGGATGTGGAGAAAGAGGAACACTCCTCCATTGTTGGTGGGATTGCAGACTGGTAAAACCATTCTGGAAATCAGTCTGGAGGTTCCTCAGAAAATTGGACATTGAACTGCCTGAGGATCCAGCTATACCTCTCTTGGGCATATACCCAAAAGATGCCTCAACATATAAAAGAGACACGTGCTCCACTATGTTCATCGCAGCCTTATTTATAATAGCCAGAAAATGGAAAGAACCCAGATGCCCTTCAACAGAGGAATGGATACAGAAAATGTGGTACATCTACACAATGGAATATTACTCAGCTATCAAAAACAACGAGTTTATGAAATTCGTAGGCAAATGGTTGGAACTGGAAAATATCATCCTGAGTGAGCTAACCCAATCACAGAAAGACATACATGGTATGCACTCATTGATAAGTGGCTATTAGCCCAAATGCTTGAATTACCCTAGATCCCTAGAACAAACGAAACTCAAGACGGATGATCAAAATGTGAATGCTTCACTCCTTCTTTAAATGAGGAAAAAGAATACCCTTGGCAGGGAAGGGAGAGGCAAAGATTAAAACAGAGACTGAAGGAACACCATTCAGAGCCTGCCCCACATGTGGCCCATACATATACAGCCACCCAATTAGACAAGATGGATGAAGCAAAGAAGTGCAGACCGATAGGAGCCGGATGTAGATCGCTCCTGAGAGACACAGCCAGAATACAGCAAATATAGAGGCGAATGCCAGCAGCAAACCACTGAACTGAGAATAGGTCCCCTATTGAAGGAATCAGAGAAAGAACTGGAAGAGCTTGAAGGGGCTCGAGACCCCAAAAGTACAACAATGCCAAGCAACCAGAGCTTCCAGGGACTAAGCCACTACCTAAAGACTATACATGGACTGACCCTGGACTCTGACCCCATAGGTAGCAATGAATATCCTAGTAAGAGCACCAGTGGAAGGGGAAGCCCTGGGTCCTGCTAAGACTGAACCCCCAGTGAACTAGTCTATGGGGGGAGGGCGGAAATGGGGGGAGGGTCGGGAGGGGAACACCCATAAGGAAGGGGAGGGGGGAGGGGGATGTTTGCCCGGAAACCGGGAAAGGGAATAACACCCGAAATGTATATAAGAAATACTCAAGACCCGCGGATCCCGGCCCGCAGCAGCTCTCTGCTCCCAGACCCGGTGAGAGAGAGACCCAACCGCCTGGTCAGGTGGGCACTCCTGAGGCTGCAGAGCGGAAGAGACCACCAACACTGCTCACCCCTGCCCACATCCCTGGCCCAAGAGGAAACTGTATAAGGCCTCTGGGCTCCCGTGGGGGAGGGCCCAGGAGCGCCAGGACCCCTGCCACAGACACCGCCGGACCCTGAAGGAAACAGACCGGATAAACAGTTCTCTGCACCCAAATCCCGTGGGAGGGAGAGCTAAACCTTCAGAGAGGCAGACAGGCCTGGGAAACCAGAAGAGACAGCTCCCTGCACACACATCTCGGACGCCAGAGGAAAAAGCCAAAGACCATCTGGAACCCTGGTGCACTGAAGCTCCCGGAAGGGGTGGCACAGGTCTTCCTGGTTGCTGCCGCTGCAGAGAGCCCCTGGGCAGCACCCCACGAGCGAACTTGAGACTCGGGACCACAGGTAAGACCAAATTTTCTGCTGCAAGAAAGCTGCCTGGTGAGCTTGGGACACACGGAAGAGGAATTTCTCTAGAACCGGGCACGTTCTGTGTTTACCGGAAGTCCCACACCCGCGGATCCCGGCCCGCAGCAGCTCTCTGCTCCCAGACCCGGTGAGAGAGAGACCCAACCGCCTGGTCAGGTGGGCACTCCTGAGGCTGCAGAGCGGAAGAGACCACCAACACTGCTCACCCCTGCCCACATCCCTGACCCAAGAGGAAACTGTATAAGGCCTCTGGGCTCCCGTGGGGGAGGGCCCAGGAGCGGCAGGACCCCTGCCGGAGACACCACCGGACCCTGAAGGAAACAGACGGGATAAACAGTTCTCTGCACCCAAATCCCGTGGGAGGGAGAGCTAAACCTTCAGAGAGGCAGACAGGCCTGGGAAACCAGAAGAGACTGCTCCCTGCACACACATCTCGGACGCCAGAGGAAAAAGCCAAAGACCATCTGGAACCCTGGTGCACTGAAGCTCCCGGAAGGGGCGGCACAGGTCTTCCTGGTTGCTGCCGCTGCAGAGAGCCCCTGGACAGCACCCCACGAGCAAACCTGAGCCTCGGGACCACAGGTAAGACCAAATTTTCTGCTGCAAGAAAGCTGCCTGGTGAACTCAAGACACAGGCCCACAGGAACAGCTGAAGACCTGTAGAGAGGAAAAACTACACGCCCGAAAGCAGAACACTCTGTCCCCATAACTGACTGAAAGAGAGGAAAACAGGTCTACAGCACTCCTGACACACAGGCTTATAGGACAGTCTAGCCACTGTCAGAAATAGCAGAACAAAGTAACACTAGAGATAATCTGATGGCGAGAGGCAAGCGCAGGAACCCAAGCAACAGAAACCAAGACTACATGCCATCATCGGAGCCCAATTCTCCCACCAAAACAAACATGGAATATCCAAACACACCAGAAAAGCAAGATCTAGTTTCAAAATCATAGTTGATCATGATGCTGGAGGACTTCAGGAAAGACCTGAACACACTTAGGGAAGCACAGGAAAACATTAATAAACAAGTAAAAGCCTACAGAGAGGAATCGCAAAAATCCCTGAAAGAATTCCAGGAAAACACAATCAAACAGTTGAAGGAATTAAAAATGGAAATAGAAGCAATCAAGAAAGAACACATGGAAACAACCCTGGATATAGAAAACCAAAAGAAGAGACAAGGAGCTGTAGATACAAGCTTCACCAACAGAATACAAGAGATGGAAGAGAGAATCTCAGGAGCAGAAGATTCCATAGAAATCATTGACTCAACTGTCAAAGATAATGTAAAGCGGAAAAAGCTACTGGTCCAAAACATACAGGAAATCCAGGACTCAATGAGAAGATCAAACCTAAGGATAATAGGTATAGAAGAGAGTGAAGACTCCCAGCTCAAAGGACCAGTAAATATCTTCAACAAAATCATAGAAGAAAACTTCCCTAACCTAAAAAAAGAGATACCCATAGACATACAGGAAGCCTACAGAACTCCAAATAGATTGGACCAGAAAAGAAACACCTCCCGTCACATAATTGTCAAAACACCAAACGCACAAAATAAAGAAAGAATATTAAAAGCAGTAAGGGAAAAAGGTCAAGTAACATATAAAGGGAGACCTATCAGAATCACACCAGACTTCTCGCCAGAAACTATGAAGGCCAGAAGATCCTGGACTGATGTTATACAGACCCTAAGAGAACACAAATGCCAGCCCAGATTACTGTATCCAGCAAAACTCTCAATTAACATTGATGGAGAAACCAAGATATTCCATGACAAAACCAAATTTACACAATATCTTTCTACAAATCCAGCACTACAAAGGATAATAAATGGTAAAGCCCAACATAAGGAGGCAAGCTATACCCTAGAAGAAGCAAGAAACTAATCGTCTTGGCAACAAAACAAAGAGAATGAAAGCACACAAACATAACCTCACATCAAATATGAATATAACGGGAAGCAATAATCACTATTCCTTAATATCTCTCAATATCAATGGCCTCAACTCCCCAATAAAAAGACATAGATTAACAAACTGGATACGCAACGAGGACCCTGCATTCTGCTGCCTACAGGAAACACACCTCAGAGACAAAGACAGACACTACCTCAGAGTGAAAGGCTGGAAAACAACTTTCCAAGCAAATGGTCAGAAGAAGCAAGCTGGAGTAGCCATTCTAATATCAAATAAAATCAATTTCCAACTAAAAGTCATCAAAAAAGATAAGGAAGGACACTTCATATTCATCAAAGGAAAAATCAACCAAGATGAACTCTCAATCCTAAATATCTATGCCCCAAATACAAGGGCACCTACATATGTAAAAGAAACCTTACTAAAGCTCAAAACACACATTGCACCTCACACAATAATAGTGGGAGATTTCAACACCCCACTCTCATCAATGGACAGATCATGGAAACAGAAATTAAACAGTGATGTAGACAGACTAAGAGAAGTCATGAGCCAAATGGACTTAACGGATATTTATAGAACATTCTATCCTAAAGCAAAAGGATATACCTTCTTCTCAGCTCCTCATGGTACTTTCTCCAAAATTGACCATATAATTGGTCAAAAAACGGGCCTCAACAGGTACAGAAAGATAGAAATAATCCCATGCGTGCTATCGGACCACCACGGCCTAAAATTGGTCTTCAATAACAATAAGGGAAGAATGCCCACATATACGTGGAAATTGAACAATGCTCTACTCAATGATAACCTGGTCAAGGAAGAAATAAAGAAAGAAATTAAAAACTTTTTAGAATTTAATGAAAATGAAGATACAACATACTCAAACTTATGGGACACAATGAAAGCTGTGCTAAGAGGAAAACTCATAGCGCTGAGTGCCTGCAGAAAGAAACAGGAAAGAGCATATGTCAGCAGCTTGACAGCACACCTAAAAGCTCTAGAACAAAAAGAAGCAAATACACCCAGGAGGAGTAGAAGGCAGGAAATAATCAAACTCAGAGCTGAAATCAACCAAGTAGAAACAAAAAGGACCATAGAAAGAATCAACAGAACCAAAAGTTGGTTCTTTGAGAAAATCAACAAGATAGATAAACCCTTAGCCAGACTAACGAGAGGACACAGAGAGTGTGTCCAAATTAACAAAATCAGAAATGAAAAGGGAGACATAACTACAGATTCGGAGGAAATTCAAAAAATCATCAGATCTTACTATAAAAACCTATATTCAACAAAATTTGAAAATCTTCAGGAAATGGACAATTTCCTAGACAGATACCAGGTATCGAAGTTAAATCAGGAACAGATAAACCAGTTAAACAACCCCATAACTCCTAAGGAAATAGAAGCAGTCATTAAAGGTCTCCCAACCAAAAAGAGCCCAGGTCCAGACGGGTTTAGTGCAGAATTCTATCAAACCTTCATAGAAGACCTCATACCAATATTATCCAAACTATTCCACAAAATTGAAACAGATGGAGCCCTACCGAATTCCTTCTATGAAGCCACAATTACTCTTATACCTAAACCACACAAAGACACAACAAAGAAAGAGAACTTCAGACCAATTTCCCTTATGAATATCGACGCAAAAATACTCAATAAAATTCTGGCAAACCGAATTCAAGAGCACATCAAAACAATCATCCACCATGATCAAGTAGGCTTCATCCCAGGCATGCAGGGATGGTTTAATATACGGAAAACCATCAACATGATCCATTATATAAACAAACTGAAAGAACAGAACCACATGATCATTTCATTAGATGCTGAGAAAGCATTTGACAAAATTCAACACCCCTTCATGATAAAAGTCCTGGAAAGAATAGGAATTCAAGGCCCATACCTAAACATAGTAAAAGCCATATACAGCAAACCAGTTGCTAACATTAAACTAAATGGAGAGAAACTTGAAGCAATCCCACTAAAATCAGGGACTAGACAAGGCTGCCCACTCTCTCCCTACTTATTCAATATAGTTCTTGAAGTTCTAGCCAGAGCAATCAGACAACAAAAGGAGATCAAAGGGATACAGATCGGAAAAGAAGAGGTCAAAATATCACTATTTGCAGATGACATGATAGTATATTTAAGTGATCCCAAAAGTTCCACCAGAGAACTACTAAAGCTGATAAACAACTTCAGCAAAGTGGCTGGGTATAAAATTAACTCAAATAAATCAGTTGCCTTCCTCTATACAAAAGAGAAACAAGCCGAGAAAGAAATTAGGGAAACGACACCCTTCATAATAGACCCAAATAATATAAAGTACCTCGGTGTGACTTTAACCAAGCAAGTAAAAGATCTGTACAATAAGAACTTCAAGACACTGAGGAAAGAAATTGAAGAAGACCTCAGAAGATGGAAAGATCTCCCATGCTCATGGATTGGCAGGATTAATATGGTAAAAATGGCCATTTTACCAAAAGCAATCTACAGATTCAATGCAATCCCCATCAAAATACCAATCCAATTCTTCAAAGAGTTAGACAGAACAATTTGCAAATTCATCTGGAATAACAAAAAACCCAGGATAGCTAAAGCTATCCTCAACAATAAAAGGACTTCAGGGGGAATCACTATCCCTGAACTCAAGCAGTATTACAGAGCAATAGTGATAAAAACTGCATGGTATTGGTACAGAGACAGACAGATAGACCAATGGAATAGAATTGAAGACCCAGAAATGAACCCACACACCTATGGTCACTTGATTTTTGACAAAGGAGCCAAAACCATCCAATGGAAAAAAGATAGTATTTTCAGCAAATGGTGCTGGTTCAACTGGAGGGCAACATGTAGAAGAATGCAGATCGATCCATCCTTATCACCCTGTACAAAGCTTAAGTCCAAGTGGATCAAGGACCTCCACATCAAACCAGACACACTCAAACTAATAGAAGAAAAACTAGGGAAGCATCTGGAACACATGGGCACTGGAAAAAATTTCCTGAACAAAACACCAATGGCTTATGCTCTAAGATCAAGAATCGACAAATGGGATCTCATAAAACTGCAAAGCTTCTGTAAGGCAAAGGACACTGTGGTTAGGACAAAACGGCAACCAACAGATTGGGAAAAGATCTTTACCAATCCTACAACAGATAGAGGCCTTATTTCCAAAATATACAAAGAACTCAAGAAGTTAGACCGCAGGGAAACAAATAACCCTATTAAAAAATGGGGTTCAGAGCTAAACAAAGAATTCACAGCTGAGGAATGCCGAATGGCTGAGAAACACCTAAAGAAATTTTCAACATCTTTAGTCATAAGGGAAATGCAAATCAAAACAACCCTGAGATTTCACCTCACACCAGTGCGATTGGCTAAGATCAAAAACTCAGGTGACAGCAGATGCTGGCGAGGATGTGGAGAAAGAGGAACACTCCTCCATTGTTGGTGGGATTGCAGACTGGTAAAACCATTCTGGAAATCAGTCTGGAGGTTCCTCAGAAAATTGGACATTGAACTGCCTGATGATCCAGCTATACCTCTCTTGGGCATATACCCAAAAGATGCCTCAACATATAAAAGAGACACGTGCTCCACTATGTTCATCGCAGCCTTATTTATAATAGCCAGAAGCTGGAAAGAACCCAGATGCCCTTCAACAGAGGAATGGATACAGAAAATGTGGTACATCTACACAATGGAATATTACTCAGCTATCAAAAACAACGAGTTTATGAAATTCGTAGGCAAATGGTTGGAACTGGAAAATATCATCCAGAGTGAGCTAACCCAATCACAGAAAGACATACATGGTATGCACTCATTGATAAGTGCTATTAGCCCAAATGCTTGAATTACCCTAGATCCCTAGAACAAACGAAACTCAAGACGGATGATCAAAATGTGAATGCTTCACTCCTTCTTTAAATGAGGAAAAAGAATACCCTTGGCAGGGAAGGGAGAGGCAAAGATTAAAACAGAGACTGAAGGAACACCCATTCAGAGCCTGCCCCACATGTGGCCCATACATATACAGCCACCCAATTAGACAAGATGGATGAAGCAAAGAAGTGCAGACCGACAGGAGCCGGATGTAGATCGCTCCTGAGAGACACAGCCAGAATACAGCAAATATAGAGGCGAATGCCAGCAGCAAACCACTGATCTGAGAATAGGTCCCCTATTGAAGGAATCAGAGAAAGAACTGGAAGAACTTGAAGGGGCTCGAGACCCCAAAAGTACAACAATGCCAAGCAACCAGAGCTTCCAGGGACTAAGCCACTACCTAAAGACTATACATGGACTGACCCTGGACTCTGACCCCATAGGTAGCAATGAATATCCTAGTAAGAGCACCAGTGGAAGGGGAAGCCCTGGGTCCTGCTAAGACTGAACCCACAGTGAACTAGTCTATGGGGGGAGGGCGGCAATGGGGGGAGGGTTGGGAGGGGAACACCCATAAGGAAGGGGAGGGGGGAGGGGGATGTTTGCCCGGAAACCGGGAAAGGGAATAACACTCGAAATGTATATAAGAAATACTCAAGTTAATAAAAAAAAAAAAAATAAAGAAAGAAATACTCAAGTAAATAAAAAAAAAAAAGAATCGACAAATGGGATCTCATAAAACTGCAAAGCTTCAGTACGGCAAACGACACTGTGGTTAGGACAAAACAGGAACCAACAGATTGGGAAAAGATCTTTACCAATCCTACAACAGATAGAGGCCTTATATCCAAAATATACAAAGAACTCAAGAAGTTAGACTGCAGGGAGACAAATAACCCTATTAAAAAATGAGGTTCAGAGCTAAACAAAGAATTCACAGCTGAGGAATGCCGAATGGCTGAGAAACACCTAAAGAAATGTTCAACATCTTTAGTCATAAGGGAAATGCAAATCAAAACAACCCTGAGATTTCACCTCACACCAGTGCGATTGGCTAAGATCAAAAACTCAGGTGACAGCAGATGCTGGTGAGGATGTGGAGAAAGAGGAACACTCCTCCATTGTTGGTGGGATTGCAGACTGGTACAACCATTCTGGAAATCAGTCTGGAGGTTCCTCAGAAAATTGGACATTAAACTACCTGAGGATCCAGCTATACCTCTCTTGGGCATGTACCAACAAGATGCCCCACCATATAAAAAAGACACGTGCTCCACTATGTTCATAGCAGCCTTATTTATAATAGCCAGAAGCTGGAAAGAACCCAGATGCCCTTCAACAGAGGAATGGATACAGAAAATGTGGTACATCTACACAATGGAATATTACTCAGCTATCAAAAACAATGACTTTATGAAATTCGTAGGCAAATGGTTGGAACTGGAAAATATCATCCTGAGTGAGGTAACCCAATCACAGACAAACACACATGGTATGCACTCATTGATAAGTGGCTATTAGCCCAAATGCTTGAATTGCCCTAGATGCATAGAACACATGAAACTCAAGACAGATGATGAAAATGTGAATGCTTCACTCCTTCTTTAAAAGGGGAACAAGAATACCCGTGGCAGGGAAGAGAGAGGCAACGATTAAAACAGAGACAGAAGGAACACCCATTCAGAGCCTGCCCCACATGTGTCCCATACATATACAGCCACCCAATTAGACAAGATGGATGAAGCAAAGAAGTGCAGACCGACAGGAGCCGAATGTAGAACGCTCCTGAGAGACACAGCCAGAATACAGCAAATACAGAGGCGAATACCTGCAGCAAACCACTGACAATAGGACCCCCGTTTAAGGAATCAGAGAAAGAACTGGAAGAGCTTGAAGGGGCTCGAGACCCCATATGAACAACAATGCCAAGCAACCAGAGCTTCCAGGGACTAAGCCACTACCTAAAGACTATACATGGACTGACCCTGGACTCTGACCTCATAGGTAGCAATGAATATCCTAGTAAGATCACCAGTGGAAGGGGAAGCCCTTGGTCCTGCTAAGACTGAACCCCCAGTAAACGTGATTGTTGGGGGAGCGCGGCAATGGGGGGAGGGTGGGGAGGGGAACACCCATAAAGAAGGGGAGGGGGAGGGGTTAAGGAGATGTTTGCCCGGAAACCGGGAAAGGGAATAACATTCGAAATGTAAATAAGAAATACTCAAGTTAGTAAAAAATAAATAAATAAATAAATAAATAAATAAATAAATAAATAAATAAATAAATAAATAAATAAAACTGTGCGGTCATCTTCTGGAACATAGGTAGCCTCTGAGTGCTCATCACTGAAGGAAAAAAAAACATTCTCTACCCTAGCAACTATCAATTGCCAATGGCTCCTAAGTCAGGGTTGGAGCTTCATCCCCTCCCCCATCCAAGCTAGGATTTGGGCTAGCTTGATCTTGTGCAGGTCTTCTTTATGCAGTCACAACTGCTATTAGTTCATGTATGCAAACAAATGGTCATGTCCAGCAAATACTGTTTTGCTGAAAGCATAAACTCCTTCTGGGTCTCCTCTGCCCCTTTCCATTTTTTTTTAAACTGGATATATTTCCTTATATTGCACTATTTTTTTTTCAGAGCTGGGGACCAAACCCAGGGCTCTACCACTGAGCTAAATCCCCAACCCTTCCTTACATTTCAAATGTTATTCTCTTTCCTAGTTTCCTGTCCATAAGCCCATATCCCCTTCACTCCCACATAAGGATATTCACCCATCCACTGCCCCTTACCTCTCCATTTTCCCCCGAAAATTCACCTGCACTGGGTGTCCAACCTTAGCAGGACCAAGGGCTTCCCCTTCCACTGGTGCTTTTACTAGGCTATTCATTGCTATCTATGCAGTTGGAGCCCAGGGTCAGTCCATGTATAGTCTTTGGATAGTGGTTTAGTCCCTGGAAGCTCTGGTTGGTTGGCATAGTTGTTCCTATGGGGTTGCAAGCTCCTTCACATCTTTAAATCTTTCTCCAATTCCCCCAAAGGAGGTCCCATTCTCAGTTCACTGGTTTGCTGCTAGCATTTACTTCTCTATCTGACATGCTCTAGTTGTGTCTCTCAGCAGAGATCTACACCCAGTTTCTGTCAGTATGCACTTCTTAGCTTCATCAATCCTATCTAGTTTTGGTGGCTGCATATATATATGTGCATATATATGTATATATATATATACATACGTATATATGTATGTATATGGGGCAGTCTCTGCTCTAAACTTTCTCTCTATATTCTATACTATGAATATTTTTGTGCCTCCTTTTTTTTTATTAACTTGAGTATTTCTTGTATACATTTCGAGTGTTATTCCCTTTCCCGGTTTCCGGGGAAACATCCCCCTCCCCCCTCCCCTTCCTTATGGGTTTTCCCCTCCCAACCCTCCCCCCATTGCCGCCCTGCCCCCAACAGTCTAGTTCACTGGGGGTTCAGTCTTAGCAGGACCCAGGGCTTCCCCTTCCACTGGTGCTCTTACTAGGATATTCATTGCTACCTATGAGGTCAGAGTCCAGGGTCAGTCCATGTATAGTTGTGCCTCCTTTTAAGGAGTGGAAGACGTTGAAGGAATCTTTGAAAGGACTGAAAGAGCTTGAAGGGGCTTGAGACCCCATATGAACAACAATGCCAAGCAACCAGAGTTTCCAGGGACTAAGCCACTACCCATGGACTGACCCTGGACTCCAACTGCATACATAGCAATGAATAGCCTAGTAAGAGCACCAGTGGAAGAAGAAGCCCTTGGTCCTGCCAAGACTGAACCCCCAATGAACATGATTGTTTGGGGGTAGGGCAGTAATGGTGGGAGGATGGGGTGGGGAACACCCATAGAGAAGGGGATGGGGAGGGGTTAGGGGAATGTTGGCCCAGAAACCGGGAAGGGGAATAACAATCAAAATGTAAATAAGAAATACTCAAGTTAATAAAGATGGAAAAACGCTGCAAGAAACCTGCCTGGTGAACTCAGGACACACAGAGGCAAAATTCCTCTAGGACCGGGCACTTCCTGTGTTTACCGGAAGTCCCACACCCACCGATCCCGGCCCGCAGCAGCTCTCTGCTCCCAAACAACGTGGGAGAGAGACCTCACCGCCTGGTCAGGTGGGCACTCCTGAGGCTGCAGAGCGGAGGAGACCACCAACATAGCCCACCCCTGCCCACATCCCTGGACCAAGACGAAACTGTATAAGGCCTCTGGGTTCCCATAGGGGAGGGCCCAGGAGCCGCAGCACCCCTGCGCCTGAGACACCGCCGGAACCTGAAGGAAACAGACCGGATAAACAGTTCTCTGCACCCAAATCCCGTGGGAGGGAGAGCTAAACCTTCAGAGAGGCAGACACGCCTGGGAAACCAGAAGAGACTGCACTCTGCACACACATCTCGGACGCCAGAGGAAAACACCAAACGCCATCTGGAACCCTAGTGCACGGAAGCTCCCGGAAAGGGCGGCGCATATCTTCCTGGTTGCTGCCGCTGTGGAGAACTCGTGGGCAGCACCCCAAGAGCAAACCTGAGCCTCGGGACCACAGGAAACACCAACTTGTATGTTGCAAGTGACCTGCCTAGTGAACTCAAGACACAGGCCCACAGGAACAGCTGAAGACCTGTAGAAAGGAAAAACTACACGGACGAAAGCAGAACACTCTGTCCCCATAACTGACTGAAAGAAAACAGGAAAACAGGTCTACAGCACTCCTGACACACAGGCTTATAGGAGAGTCTAGCCACTGTCAGAAATAGCAGAACAAAGTAACACTAGAGATAATCTGATGGCAAGAGGCAAGCGCAGGAACCCAAGCAACAGAAACCAAGACTACATGGCATCATCAGAGCCCAATTCTCCCACCAAAACAAACATGGAATATCCAAACACACCAGAAAAGCAAGATCTAGTTTCAAAATCATATTTGATCATGATGCTGGAGGACTTCAAGAAAGACGTGAAGAATTCCCTTAGAGAACAAGTAGAAGCCTACAGAGAGGAATCGCAAAAATGCCTGAAAGAATTCCAGGAAAACATAAATAACCAAGTAGAAACCCATAGAGAGGAGACACAAAAATCCCTGAAAGAATTCCAGGAAAACACAATCAAACAGTTGAAGGAATTAAAAATGGAAATAGAAGCAATCAAGAAAGAACACATGGAAACAACCCTGGATATAGAAAACCAAAGGAAGAGACAAGGAGCTGTAGATACAAGTTTCACCAACAGAATACAAGAGATGGAAGAGAGAATCTCGGGAGCAGAAGATTCCATAGAAATCATTGACTCAACTGTCAAAGATAATGTAAAGCAGAAGAAGCTACTGCTCCAAAATATACAGGAAATCCAGGACTCAATGAGAAGATCAAACCTAAGGATAATAGGTATAGAAGAGAGTGAAGACTCCCAGCTCAAAGGACCAGTAAATATCTTCAACAAAATCATAGAAGAAAACTTCCCTAACCTGAAAAAAGAGATACCCATAGGCATACAAGAAGCCTACAGAACTCCAAATAGATTGGACCAGAAAAGAAACACCTCCCATCACATAATACTCAAAACACCAAACGCACAAAATAAAGAAAGAATATTAAAAGCAGTAAGGGAAAAAAGTCAAGTAACATATAAAGGCAGACCTATCAGAATCACACCAGACTTTTCGCCAGAAACTATGAAGGCCAGAAGATCCTGGAGAGATGTCATACAGACCCTAAGAGAACACATGCCAGCCCAGGTTACTGTATCCTGCAAAACTCTCAATTAACATAGATGGAGAAACCAAGATATTCCATGACAAAACCAAATTGACACAATATCTTTCTACAAATCCAGCACTACAAAGGATAATAAAGGGTAAAGCCCAACATAAGGAGGCAAGCTATACCCTAGAAACAAGCAAGAAACTAATCGTCTTGGCAACAAAAGAAAGAGAAGAAAAGCACACAAACATAACCTCACATCCAAATATGAATATAACAGGAAGCAATAATCACTATTCCTTAATATCTCTCAACATCAATGGCCTCAACTCCCCAATAAAAAGACATAGATTAACAAACTGGATACGCAACGAGGACTCTGAATTCTGCTGCCTACAGGAAACACACCTCAGAGACAAAGACAGACACTGCCTCAGAGTGAAAAGCTGGAAAACAACTTTCCAAGCAAATGGTCAGAAGAAGCAAGCTGGAGTAGCCATTCTAATATCAAATAAAATCAATTTCAATTAAAAGTCATCAAAAAAGATAAGGAAGGACACTTCATATTCATCAAAGGAAAAATCCACCAAGATGAACTCTCAATCCTAAATATCTATGCCCCAAATACAAGGGCACCTACATACGTAAAAGAAACCTTACTAAAGCTCAAAACACACATTGCACCTCACACAATAGTAGTGGGAGTTTTCAACACCCCACTCTCATCAATGGACAGATCATGGAAACAGAAATTAAACAGAGACGTATACAGACTAAGAGAAGTCATGAGCCAAATGGACTTAACGGATATTTATAGAACATTCTATCCTAAAGCAAAAGGATATACCTTCTTCTCAGCTCCTCATGGTAATTTCTCCAAAATTGACCATATAATAGGTCAAAAAACGGGCCTCAACAGGTACAGAAAGATAGAAATAATCCCATGTGTGCTATCAGACCACCACAGCCTAAAACTGGTCTTCAATAACAATACGGGAAGAATGTCCACATATACGTGGAAATTGAACAATGCTCTGCTCAATAATAATCTAGTCAAGGAAGAAATAAAGAAAGAAAAACTTTTTAGAATTTAATGAAAATGAAGGTACAACATACCGAAACTTATGGGACACAATGAAAGCTGTGCTAAGAGGAAAACTCATAGCGCTGTGTGCCTGCAGAAAGAAACAGGAAAGAGCATATGTCAACAGCTTGACAGCACACCTAAAAGCTCTAGAGCAAAAAGAAGCAAATACACCCAGGAGGAGTAGAAGGCAGGAAATAATCAAACTCAGAGCTGAAATCAACCAAGTAGAAACAAAAAGGACCATAGAAAGTATCAACAGAACCAAAAGTTGGTTCTTTGAGAAAATCAACAACATAGATAAACCCTTAGCCAGACTAACGAGAGGACCCAGAGAGTGTGTCCAAATTAACAAAATCAGAAACGAAAAGGGAGACATAACTACAGATTCAGAGGAAATTCAAAAAATCATCAGATCTTACTATAAAAGCCTATATTCAACAAAACTTGAAAATCTACAGGAAATGGACAATTTCCTAGACAAATACCAGGTCCCGAAGCTAAATCAGGAACAGATAAACCAGTTAAACAACCCCATAACTCCTAAGGAAATAGAAGCAGTCATTAAAGGTCTCCCAACCAAAAAGAGCCCAGGTCCAGATGGGTTTAGTGCAGAATTCTATCAGACATTCATAGAAGACCTCATACCAATATTATCCAAACTATTCCACAAAATTGAAACAGATGGATCACTCCCAAATTCCTTCTATGAATCCACAATTACTCTTATACGTAAACCACACAAAGACCCAACAAACAAAGAGAACTTCAGACCAATTTCCCTTATGAATATCGACGCAAAAATACTCAATAAAATTCTGGCAAACCGAATTCAAGAGCACATCAAAACAATCATCCATCATGATCAAGTAGGCTTCATCCCAGGCATGCAGGGATAGTTCAATATACGGAAAACCATCAATGTGATCCATTATATAAACAAACTGAAAGAACAAAACCACATGATCATTTCATTAGACACTGAGAAAGCATTTGACAAAATTCAACACCCCTTCATGATAAAAGTCCTGGAAAGAATAGGAATTCAAGGCCCATACCTAAACATAGTAAAAGCCATATACAGCAAACCAGTTGCTAACATTAAACTAAATGGAGAGAAACTTGAAGCAATCCCACTAAAATCAGGGACTAGACAAGGCTCCCCACTCTCTCCCTACTTATTCAATATAGTTCTTGATGTTCTAGCCAGAGCAATCAGACAACAAAAGGAGGTCAAGGGGATACAGATCGGAAAAGAAGAAGTCAAAATATCACTATTTGCAGATGATATGATAGTTTATTTAAGTGATCCCAAAAGTTCCAGCAGAGAACTACTAAAGCTGATAAACAACTTCAGCAAAGTGGCTGGGTATAAAATTAATGCAAATAAATCAGTAGCCTTCCTCTACACAAAAGAGAAACAAGCCGAGAAAGAAATTAGGGAAATGACACCCTTCATAATAGACCCAAATAATATAAAATACCTCGGTGTGACTTTAACCAAGCAAGTAAAAGATCTGTACAATAAGAACTTCAAGACACTGAAGAAAGAAATTGAAGAAGACCTCAGAAGATGGAAAGATCTCCCATGCTCATGGATTGGCAGGATTAATATAGTAAAAATGGCCATTTTACCAAAAGCGATCTACAGATTCAATGCAATCCCCATCAAAATACCAATCCAATTCTTCAGAGAGTTAGACAGAACAATTTGCAAATTCATCTGGAATAACAAAAAACCCAGGATAGCTAAAGCTATCCTCAACAATAAAAGGACTTCAGGGGGAATCACTATCCCTGAACTCAAGCAGTATTACAGAGCAATAGTGATAAAAACTGCATGGTATTGGTACAGAGACAGACAGATAGACCAATGGAATAGAATTGAAGACCCAGAAATGAACCCACACACCTATGGTCACTTGATTTTTGACAAAGGAGCCAAAACCATCCAATGGAAAAAAGATAGCATTTTCAGCAAATGGTGCTGGTGCAACTGGAGGTCAACATGTAGAAGAATGCAGATTGATCCATGCTTATCACCCTGTACAAAGCTTAAGTCCAAGTGGATCAAGGGCCTCCACATCAAACCTGATACACTCAAACTAATAGAAGAAAAACTAGGGAAGCATCTGGGACACATGGGCACTGGAAAAAATTTCCTGAACAAAACACCAATGGCTTATGCTCTAAGATCAAGAATCGACAAATGGGATCTCATAAAACTGCAAAGCTTCTGTAAGGCAAAGGACACTGTGGTTAGGACAAAACGGCAACCAACAGATTGGGAAAAGATCTTTACCAATCCTACAACAGATAGAGGCCTTATATCCAAAATATACAAAGAACTCAAGAAGTTAGACCGAAGGGAGACAAATAACCCTATTAAAAAATGGGGTTCAGAGCTAAACAAAGAATTCACAGCTGAGGAATGCCGAATGGCTGAGAAACACCTAAAGAAATGTTCAACATCTTTATTCATAAGGGTAATGCAAATCAAAACAACCCTGAGATTTCACCTCAGACCAGTCAGAATGGCTAAGATCAAAAACTCAGGTGACAGCAAATGCTGGAGAGGATGTGGAGAAAGAGGAACACTCCTCCATTGTTGGTGGGATTGCAGACTGGTACAACCATTCTGGAAATCAGTCTGGAGGTTCCTCAGAAAATTGGACATTGAACTACCTGAGGATCCAGCTATACCTCTCTTGGGCATATACCCAAAAGATGCCCCAACATATAAAAAAGACACGTACTCCCCTATGTTCATAGCAGCCTTATTTATAATAGCCAGAAGCTGGAAAGAACCCAGATGCCCTTCAACAGAGGAATGGATACAGAAAATGTGGTACATCTACACAATGGAATATTACTCAGCTATCAAAAACAACGGCTTTATGAAATTCGTAGGCAAATGGTTGGAACTGGAAAATATCATCCTGAGTGAGCTAACCCAATCACAGAAAGACATACATGGTATGCACTCACTGATAAGTGGCTATTAGCCCAAATGCTTGAATTACCCTAGATGCCTAGAACAAATGAAACTCAAGACGGATGATCAAAATGTGAATGCTTCACTCCTTCTCTAAAAGGGGAACAAGAATACCCTTGGCAGGGAAGAGAGAGGCAAAGATTAAAACAGAGACTGAAGGAACACCCATTCAGAGCCTGCCCCACATATGGCCCATACATATACAGCCACCCAATTAGACAAGATGGATGAAGCAAAGAAGTGCAGACCGACAGGAGCCGAATGTAGATCGCTCCTGAGAGACACAGCCAGAATACAGCAAATACAGAGGCGAATGCCAGCAGCAAACCACTGAACTGAGAATAGGTCCCCTATTGAAGGAATCAGAGAAAGAACTGGAAGAGCTTGAAGGGGCTCGAGACCCCATAGGTACAACAATGCCAAGCAACCAGAGCTTCCAGGGACTAAGCCACTACCTAAAGACTATACATGGACTGACCCTGGACTCTGACCTCATAGGTAGCAATGAATATCCTAGTAAGAGCACCAGTGGAAGGGGAAGCCCTGGGTCCTGCTAAGACTGAACCCCCAGTGAACTAGACTGTTGGGGGGAGGGCGGCAATGGGGGAAGGGTTGGGAGGGGAACACCCATAAGGAAGGGGAGGGGGGAGGGGGATGTTTGCCCGGAAACCAAAGAATTATTATTAAGTATTAAATAAATTTTTTTAAAAAAAGCAAAAAAAAATAAAGATGGAAAAAGAAAGGAGTGGAAGAATTCGAATTTTGGTCAAACTTCTTGAGCTTCCTGTGGTCAGTAGATAGCATGTTGGGTAATTCAAGCTTTTGGACTAATATGCACTTATCAATGAGTGCATACATATATGTTTCTCTTTGTTTGGGTTCCTCACTCAAAATGATATTTTCTAGTTCATTGCATTTGCCTATAAATTTCACAAAGTCATTGTTTTTGATTGCTGAGTAGTACTCCATTGTGTAGATTACCAAATTTTTTAATACATTCCTCTGTTGAAGGGCATCTGGGTTCTTTCCAGCTTCTGGCTGTTATAAATAAGGCCGCTGTGAACATAGTGGAGCATGTGTCTTTTTTATATGTTGGGGCATCTTTTGGGTATATGCCATTTTTCAGAAGAACCTCCAGACTGATTTCCTGAGTGGTTGTAACAGTTTGCAATCACACCAATGATAGAGAAGTGTTCCTCTTTCTCTATACTTTCACCAGCATCTCTAGTCGCTTGTGTTTTTTATCTTAGCCATTCTGACTGCTGTGAGGTGGAATCTCAGGGTCGCTTTGATTTGCATTTCCCTGATAACTAAGGATGTTGAACATTTCTTTAGGTGCTTCTCAGTCATTCCTCAGCTGAGAATTAGTTGTTTAGCTCTGTACCCCATTTTTAATAGGATTATTTGGCTCTCTGGAGTCTAATTTCTTGAGTTCTTCGTATATTTTGGATATTAGCCCTCTATCAGATGTAGGATTGGTAAAGATCTTCTCCAATCTGTTGGTTAAGGTTTTGTCCTAATGACAGTGGCCTTTGCCTTACAGAAGCTTTGCAGTTTTATGATGTCCCATTTGTTGATTCTTGATCTTAAAGCATAAGCCATTGGTGTTTTGTTCAGGAAATTTTACCCAATGCCCATGTGTTCAAGATCCCTCCCCACTCTTTCTTCTATTATTTTGGGAATATCTGGTTTGATGTGGAGATCATTGATCTACTTGGACTTAAGCTTTGTACAGGGTGATGAGAATGGATCAATTTGCATTCTTCTAGATGCTGACCTCCAGTTGAACCAGCATGATTTGTACAAAATGCTACCTTTTTTCCATTGAATGGTTTTAGCTTCTTTGTCAAAAATCAAGTGGCTATAGGTGTGTTGATTCATTTCTGGGTCTTCAATTCTGTTCCACTGATCTATCTGACTGTCCCTGTATGAATACCATACATTTTTAACACCACTGCTCTGTAATACTGCTTGAGGTCACGGATAATGATTTCCCCAAAGTCCTTTCTTTGTTGAGTATGGTTTTCATTATCCTGGGTTTTTTGTTATTCCAAATGAATTTGCAAATTGTTCTTTCTGTCTCTATGAAGAATTGAGTTGGAAATTTGATGAGGATTGCATTAAGCTGTAGATTGCTTCTGGCAAAATGGCCATTTTTACTATATTAATCCTGCCAATCCATGAGAATGGGAGGTCTTTCCATCTTCTGACATCTTCTTCATTTCTTTCTTCAAAGATTTGAAGTTCTTTTCATACAGATCTTTCACTTGCTTGGTTTGAGTCATACCGAGGTATTTTATATTATTTGGAACTATTGTGAAGGGTGTCACTTCCCTAATTTCTTTCTCAACCTGTTTAGCCTTTGAGTAGAGGAAGGCTACTGTTTGTTTGAGTTAATTTAATACCCAGCCACTTTGCAGAAGTTGTTTGTCAGGTTTAGTAATTCTCTGGTGGAACTTTTGGGGTCCTTAAATATACTATCATGTCATCTGCAAATAGTGATAGTTTTACTTCTTCCCTTCCAATTTCTATCCCTTTTACCTCCTTTCATTTTCTGATTGCTTTGGCTCAGACTTCGAGAACTATATTGAACAAGTAGGGAGAGAGTGGGCAGGCTTGTCTAGTCCCTGATTTTAGTGGGATTGCTTCAAATTTCTCTCCATTTAGTTTGATGTTAGCTACTGGTTTGCTGTATACTGCTTTTACTATGTTTAGGTATGGGCCTTGAATTCCTGATTTTTCCAAGACTTTTAACATGAAGGAGTATTAAATTTTGTCAAATGCTTTCACAACATCTAATGAAATGATCATGTGGTTTTTATCTTTGGGTTTGTTATATAGAGGATTATGTAGAAGGATTTCCATATATTGAACCATCCCTTCATTCGTGGGATGAAACCTACTTGATCATGAAGGATGATCATTTCGATGTATTCTTGGATTCGGTTTGCAAGTATTTTGTTGAGTATTTTTCTGTCAATATTCATAATGCAAATTGGTCTGAAGTTCTCTTTCTTTGTGGATCTTTGTGTGATTTAGGTATAAGAGTAATTGTGGCTTTCATAGAAGGAATTTGTTAGTGCTCTGTCTGTTTCTATTTTGTGGGAAATGTTTAGACAGTATTGGTATGAGGTCTTCTATGAAGGTCTGGTAGAATTCTGCACTAAATCTATCTGGTCCTGTGCTCTTTTTGGTTGGAAGATTTTAATAACTGCTTCCATTTCTTTAGGAATTATGTGGTTGTTTAGATGGTTTATGTTCCTGATTTAACTTTGGTACCTGGTATTTGTCTAGAAAGTTGTCCATTTTGTCCAGATTTTCCAGTTCTGTTGAATATAGGCTTTTGTAGTAGAATATGATGATTGTTTGAATTTCCTCAGATTCTATTGTTGTGTCTCCTTTTCATTTCTGATTTTGTTAATTTGGACACATTCTATGTACACTCTGATTACTCTACCTAAGGGTTTATCTATCTTGTTGGTTTTCTCAAAGAACCAGCTCCTGGTTCTGTTGATTCTTTGTATAGTCCTTTTTGTTTCTACTTGGTTGATTTCATCACTCAGTTTGATTATTTCATTCCTTCTACTCCTCTTGTGTGTATTTGCTTCCTTTTGTTCTAGAACATTTAGGTGTGCTGCTGGATGTTATTTCCTGTTTCTTTTTGCAGGTAACCAGAGCTATTAGTTTCCACACAGCATTTCTTTCATTGTGTCCCATAAGTTTGGATGTGTTGTATCTTCATTTTCATTACATTCTAAGAAGTCTTTAATTTCTGTCTTTATTTCCTCCTTGACCAAGTTGTCATTGAGTACAGTGTTGTTCAACTTACACGTATAACTGGGCTTTCTGTCCTTATCATTGTTATTGAACACCAGCCTTAGTCTGTGGTAGTCTGATAGGATGCATGGGATAATTTCTATCTTCCTATATCTGTTGAGGCCTGTTTTGTAACTGAGTATATGGTAAATTTTTAAGAAGGTACCATGAGGTGCTGAGAAGAAGGTATATCCTTTTGTTTTAGGTTGGAATATTCAGTAAATATCTGTCAAATCCATTTGGTTCATAACTTCTGTTAGTTTCTCTGTATTTCTGTATAATTTCTGTTTCCATGATCTTTCCATTGATGAGAGTGGGGTGCTGAAATCTCCTACTATTATTGTGTGAAGTTCAATGTGTGATTTGAGCTTTAGTAAGCTTTCTTTTATGAATGTAGGTGCCCTTGCATTTAGAGTATAAATATTTAGGATTGAGAGTTCATCTTGCTGGATTTTTACTTTGATGACTATTAAGTGTCCTTCCTTATCTTTTTTGGTGACTTTTGGTTGAAAGTCAATTTTATATGATATTAGAATGGCCACTCCAGCTTGTTTCTTAAAACCATTTCCCTGGAAAGTTGTTTTCCTACTTTAGCGCTGAGGGGCCTGTCTTTGTCACTGAAGTGTGTTTCCTGTATGCAGCAAAATGTTGGGTCCTCTTTACATATCCAGTCTGTTAGTCTATGTCTTTTAAGTGGGTAACTGAGACAATTGAGAGATATTAAGGAATAGTGATTGTCACTTCCTGTTATTTTTTTTTAGAAGTGGAATTATGCTTGTGTGTCTCTCTTCTTTCCATTTTGTTGCAAGGAGATTACTTTCTTGCTCTTTCTAGGTGGTAGTTTTCCTCCTTTTATTGGAATTTTCCATCTATTATCCTTCGTAGGGCTGGATTCCTAGAAAGATGTTGTGTAAATTTGGTTTTGCCATAAACTGTCTTTGTTTCTCCGTCTATGTTAATTGAGAGTTTTCCTGGAGATAGCAGCCTAGACTGGCATTTGTGTTCTCTTAGGGTCTGTATGACATCTGCCCAGGATCTTCTGGCTTTCATGGTCTCTGGTAAGAAGTCTGGTGTAGGCAGCTCTCTGCTCCCAGACCCGGTGAGAGAGAGAACCAACCACCTGGTCAGGTGGGCACTCCTGAGGCTGCAGAGCGGAAGAGACCACCAACACTGCTCACCCCTGCCCACATCCCTGGCCCAAGAGGAAACTGTATAAGGCCTCTGGGCTCCCGTGGGGGAGGGCCCAGGAGCGGCAGGACACCTGCCTGAGACACCGCCTGAACCTGAAAGAAACAGACCGGATAAACAGTTCTCTGCACCCAAATCCCGTGGGAGGGAGAGCTAAACCTTCAGAGAGGCAGACAAGCCTGGGAAACCAGAAGAGACTGCTCCCTGCACACACATCTCAGACGCCAGAGGAAAAAGCCAAAGACCATCTGGAACCCTGGTGCACTGAAGCTCCCAGAAGGGGAGGCACAGGTCTTCCTGGTTGCTGCCGCTGCAGAGAGCCCCTGGGCAGCACCCCATGAGCGAACTTGAGCCTCAGGACCTCAGGTAAGACCAAATTTTCTGCTGCAAGAAAGCTGCCTGGTGAACTCAAGACACAGGCCCACAGGAACAGCTGAAGACCTGTAGAGAGGAAAAACTACACACACGAAAGCAGAACACTCTGTCCCCATAACTGACTGAAAGAGAGGAAAACAGGTCTACAGCACTCCTGACACACAGGCTTATAGGACAGTCTAGCCACTGTCAGAAATAGCAGAACAAAGTAACACTAGAGATAATCTGATGGCGAGAGGCAAGCGCAGGAACCCAAGCAACAGAAACCAAGACTACATGCCATCATCGGAGCCCAATTCTCCCACCAAAACAAACATGGAATATCCAAACACACCAGAAAAGCAAGATCTAGTTTCAAAATCAAATTTGATCATGATGCTGGAGGACTTCAAGAAAGACATGAACACACTTAGGGAAACACAGGAAAACATTAATAAACAAGTAGAAGCCTACAGAGAGGAATCGCAAAAATCCCTGAAAGAATTCCAGGAAAACACAATCAAACAGTTGAAGGAATTAAAAATGGAAATAGAAGCAATCAAGAAAGAACACATGGAAACAACCCTGGATATAGAAAACCAAAAGAAGAGACAAGGAGCTGTAGATACAAGCTTCACCAACAGAATACAAGAGATGGAAGAGAGAATCTCAGGAGCAGAAGATTCCATAGAAATCATTGACTCAACTGTCAAAGATAATGTAAAGCGGAAAAAGCTACTGGTCCAAAACATACAGGAAATCCAGGACTCAATGAGAAGATCAAACCTAAGGATAATAGGTATAGAAGAGGGTGAAGACTCCCAGCTCAAAGGACCAGTAAATATCTTCAACAAAATCATAGAAGAAAACTTCCCTAACCTAAAAAAGGAGATACCCATAGACATACAAGAAGCCTACAGAACTCCAAATAGATTGGACCAGAAAAGAAACACCTCCCGTCACATAATTGTCAAAACACCAAACGCACAAAATAAAGAAAGAATATTAAAAGCAGTAAGGGAAAAAGGTCAAGTAACATATAAAGGGAGACCTATCAGAATCACACCAGACTTCTCGCCAGAAACTATGAAGGCCAGAAGATCCTGGACTGATGTCATACAGACCCTAAGAGGACACAAATGCCAGCCCAGGTTACTGTATCCAGCAAAACTCTCAATTAACATTGATGGAGAAACCAAGATATTCCATGACAAAACCAAATTTACACAATATCTTTCTACAAATCCAGCATTACAAAGGATAATAAATGGTAAAGCCCAACATAAGGAGGCAAGCTATACCCTAGAAGAAGCAAGAAACTAATCATCTTGGCAACAAAACAAAGAGAATGAAAGCACACAAACATAACCTCACATCCAAATATGAATATAAAGGGAAACAATAATCACTATTCCTTAATATCTCTCAATATCAATGGCCTCAACTCCCCAATAAAAAGACATAGATTAACAAACTGGATACGCAACGAGGACCCTGCATTCTGCTGCCTACAGGAAACACACCTCAGAGACAAAGACAGACACTACCTCAGAGTGAAAGGCTGGAAAACAACTTTCCAAGCAAATGGTCAGAAGAAGCAAGCTGGAGTAGCCATTCTAATATCAAATAAAATCAATTTCCAACTAAAAGTCATCAAAAAAGATAAGGAAGGACACTTCATATTCATCAAAGGAAAAATCCACCAAGATGAACTCTCAATCCTAAATATCTATGCCCCAAATACAAGGGCACCTACATACGTAAAAGAAACCTTACTAAAGCTCAAAACACACATTGCACCTCACACAATAATAGTGGGAGATTTCAACACCCCACTCTCATCAATGGACAGATCATGGAAACAGAAATTAAACAGTGATGTAGACAGACTAAGAGAAGTCATGAGCCAAATGGACTTAACGGATATTTATAGAACATTCTATCCTAAAGCAAAAGGATATGCCTTCTTCTCAGCTCCTCATGGTACTTTCTCCAAAATTGACCATATAATTGGTCAAAAAACGGGCCTCAACAGGTACAGAAAGATAGAAATAATCCCATGCGTGCTATCGGACCACCACGGCCTAAAACTGGTCTTCAATAACAATCAAGGAAGAATGCCCACATATACGTGGAAATTGAACAATGCTCTACTCAATGATAACCTGGTCAAGGAAGAAATAAAGAAAGAAATTAAAAACTTTTTAGAATTTAATGAAAATGAAGATAAAACATACTCAAACTTATGGGACACAATGAAAGCTGTGCTAAGAGGAAAACTCATAGCGCTGAGTGCCTGCAGAAAGAAACAAGGAAAGAGCATATGTCAGCAGCTTGACAGCACACCTAAAAGCTCTAGAACAAAAAGAAGCAAATACACCCAGGAGGAGTAGAAGGCAGGAAATAATCAAACTCAGAGCTGAAATCAACCAAGTAGAAACAAAAAGGACCATAGAAAGAATCAACAGAACCAAAAGTTGGTTCTTTGAGAATATCAACAACATAGATAAACCCTTAGCCAGACTAACGAGAGGACACAGAGAGTGCGTCCAAATTAACAAAATCAGAAATGAAAAGGGAGACATAACTACAGATTCAGAGGAAATTCAAAAAATCATCAGATCTTACTATAAAAACCTATATTCAACAAAATTTGAAAATCTTCAGGAAATGGACAATTTCCTAGACAGATACCAGGTACCGAAGTTAAATCAGGAACAGATAAACCAGTTAAACAACCCCATAACTCCTAAGGAAATAGAAGCAGTCATTAAAGGTCTCCCAACCAAAAAGAGCCCAGGTCCAGACGGGTTTAGTGCAGAATTCTATCAAACCTTCATAGAAGACCTCATACCAATATTATCCAAACTATTCCACAAAATTGAAACAGATGGAGCCCTACCGAATTCCTTCTACGAAGCCACAATTACTCTTATACCTAAACCACACAAAGACACAACAAAGAAAGAGAACTTCAGACCAATTTCCCTTATGAATATCGACGCAAAAATACTCAATAAAATTCTGGCAAACCGAATTCAAGAGCACATCAAAACAATCATCCACCATGATCAAGTAGGCTTCATCCCAGGCATGCAGGGATGGTTTAATATACGGAAAACCATCAACGTGATCCATCATATAAACAAACTGAAAGAACAGAACCACATGATCATTTCATTAGATGCTGAGAAAGCATTTGACAAAATTCAACACCCCTTCATGATAAAAGTCCTGGAAAGAATAGGAATTCAAGGCCCATACCTAAACATAGTAAAAGCCATATACAGCAAACCAGTTGCTAACATTAAACTAAATGGAGAGAAACTTGAAGCAATCCCACTAAAATCAGGGACTAGACAAGGCTGCCCACTCTCTCCCTACTTATTCAATACAGTTCTTGAAGTTCTAGCCAGAGCAATCAGACAACAAAAGGAGATCAAAGGGATACAGATCAGAAAAGAAGAGGTCAAAATATCACTATTTGCAGATGACATGATAGTATATTTAAGTGATCCCAAAAGTTCCACGAGAGAACTACTTAAGCTGATAAACAACTTCAGCAAAGTGGCTGGGTATAAAATTAACTCAAATAAATCAGTAGCCTTCCTCTATACAAAAGAGAAACAAGCCGAGAAAGAAATTAGGGAAACGACACCCTTCATAATAGACCCAAATAATATAAAGTACCTCGGTGTGACTTTAACCAAGCAAGTAAAAGATCTGTACAATAAGAACTTCAAGACACTGAGGAAAGAAATTGAAGACCTCAGAAGATGGAAAGATCTCCCATGCTCATGGATTGGCAGGATTAATATAGTAAAAATGGCCATTTTACCAAAAGCAATCTACAGATTCAATGCAATCCCCATCAAAATACCAATCCAATTCTTCAAAGAGTTAGACAGAACAATTTGCAAATTCATCTGGTATAACAAAAAACCCAGGATAGCTAAAGCTATCCTCAACAATAAGAGGACTTCAGGGGGAATCACTATCCCTGAACTCAAGCAGTATTACAGAGCAATAGTGATAAAAACTGCATGGTATTGGTACAGAGACAGACAGATAGACCAATGGAATAGAATTGAAGACCCAGAAATGAACCCACACACCTATGGTCACTTGATTTTTGACAAAGGAGCCAAAACCATCCAATGGAAAAAAGATAGCATTTTCAGCAAATGGTGCTGGTTCAACTGGAGGGCAACATGTAGAAGAATGCAGATCGATCCATGCTTATCACCCTGTACAAAGCTTAAGTCCAAGTGGATCAAGGACCTACACATCAAACCAGACACACTCAAACTAATAGAAGAAAAACTAGGGAAGCATCTGGGACACATGGGCACTGGAAAAAATTTCCTGAACAAAACACCAATGGCTTATGCTCTAAGATCAAGAATCGACAAATGGGATCTCATAAAACTGCAAAGCTTCTGTAAGGCAAAGGACACTGTGGTTAGGACAAAACGGCAACCAACAGATTGGGAAAAGATCTTTACCAATCCTACAACAGATAGAGGCCTTATATCCAAAATATACAAAGAACTCAAGAAGTTAGACTGCAGGGAAACAAATAACCCTATTAAAAATGGGGTTCAGAGCTAAACAAAGAATTCACAGCTGAGGAATGCCGAATGGCTGAGAAACACCTAAAGAAATGTTCAACATCTTTAGTCATAAGGGAAATGCAAATCAAAACAACCCTGAGATTTCACCTCACACCAGTGCGATTGGCTAAGATCAAAAACTCAGGTGACAGCAGATGCTGGCGAGGATGTGGAGAAAGAGGAACACTCCTCCATTGTTGGTGGGATTGCAGACTGGTAAAACCATTCTGGAAATCAGTCTGGAGGTTCCTCAGAAAATTGGACATTGAACTGCCTGAGGATCCAGCTATACCTCTCTTGGGCATATACCCAAAAGATGCCTCAACATATAAAAGAGACACGTGCTCCACTATGTTCATCGCAGCCTTATTTATAATAGCCAGAAAATGGAAAGAACCCAGATGCCCTTCAACAGAGGAATGGATACAGAAAATGTGGTACATCTACACAATGGAATATTACTCAGCTATCAAAAACAACGACTTTATGAAATTCGTAGGCAAATGGTTGGAACTGGAAAATATCCTGAGTGAGCTAACCCACTCACAGAAAGACATACATGGTATGCACTCATTGATAAGTGGCTATTAGCCCAAATGCTTGAATTACCCTAGATGCCTAGAACAAACGAAACTCAAGACGGATGATCAAAATGTGAATGCTTCACTCCTTTAAATGAGGAAAAAGAATACCCTTGGCAGGGAAGGGAGAGGCAAAGATTAAAACAGAGACTGAAGGAACACCCATTCAGAGCCTGCCCCACATGTGGCCCATACATATACAGCCACCCAATTAGACAAGATGGATGAAGCAAAGAAGTGCAGACCGACAGGAGCCGGATGTAGATCGCTCCTGAGAGACACAGCCAGAATACAGCAAATACAGAGGCGAATACCTGCAGCAAACCACTGAACTAAGAATAGGTCCCCTATTGAAGGAATCAGAGAAAGAACTGGAAGAGCTTGAAGGGGCTCGAGACCCCATATGTACAACAATGCCAAGCAACCAGAGCTTCCAGGGACTAAGCCACTACCTAAAGACTATACATGGACTGACCCTGGACTCTGACCCCATAGGTAGCAATGAATATCCTAGTAAGAGCACCAGTGGAAGGGGAAGCCCTGGGTCCTGCTAAGACTGAACCCCCAGTGAACTAGTCTATGGGGGGAGGGCGGCAATGGGGGGAGGGTTGGGAGGGGAACACCCATAAGGAAGGGGAGGGGGGAGGGGGATGTTTGCCCGGAAAGCGGGAAAGGGAATAACACTCGAAATGTATATAAGAAATACTCAAGTTAATAAAAAAAAGAAAAGAAAAAAAGAAAAAAAAAGAAGTCTGGTGTAATTCTTATAGGTCTGCCTTTATATGTCACTTGACCATTTTCCCTTATTGCATTTAATAGTCTTTCTTTGTTTTGTGCATTTGGTGTTTTGGCTATTATGTGATCAGAGAAATTTCTCTTCTGGCCCAAACTATTTGGAGTTCTGTAAGTTTCTTGTATGTTTATGGGCATCTCTTTCTTTAGGTTAGGGAAGTTTTCTTCTATGGTTTTGTTGAAGATATTTACTGGCCCTTTAAGTTGGGAGTCTTCACTCTCTTCTATACCTATTATCCTTAAGTTTGATCTTCTCATTGTGTCCTGGATTTTCTGGATGTTTTGGGCTAGAAGCTTTTTTGTGCTTTACATTATCTTTGACAGTTGTGTCAATGTTTTCTATGGTAACTTCTTCTCCTGAGATTCTCTCTTTTATCTCTGATATTCTGTTGGTGATGCTTTCATCTATGACTCTTGATTTCTTCCCTAGGTTTTCTATCTCCAGATTTCTCTCCCTTTGTCCTTTCTTTATTATTTCTATTTCCATTTTTAAATCCTGGATGGTTTTGCTCAATTCCTTCACCTATTTGATTGTGTTTTAACTGTGATTCTTTCAGGGATTTTTGTGTTTCCTCCTCGAGGGCTTCTACTTGTTTAATTGTGTTTTCCTGTATTTCTTTAAGGGAGTCATTTATGTCCTTCTTAAAGTGTCATCATCATAAAGTGTGGTTGTAAATCTAAAATTTGCTTTTCCATTGTGTTTGGATATCCAGTATTTGCCTCGGTGGGAGAATTGGGCTCTGATGATGCCAAGTAGTCTTGGTTTCTGTTGCTTAGATTCCTGTGCTTGCCTCTCACCATCATGCTGTCTCCGATGTCAGCTTGTCTTGCTGTCTCTGAAAGTGGCTTGACCCTCCTGTAGACCTGTGTGTCACCATTCCCATAGAACTGTTTCCCTGCTTTCTTTCAGCCATTTCTGGGAACAGATACTCTGCTCTCAGGCATGTAGGCACTCTGGTGACTGTCCTTCTGCCCTCGGTGCAGACAAGAATCAGAAATATCCTGCCCCTGGCTGCTCCTAGGTCTCTGTGCACAGGGAGCATAGCTGGCACTAGGCAATTTCCTTTTGGGTTGGGAATGTGGGAAGAGGGTAGTCTCCTCTGATTTTTCAGGAGTGTCCTCACTTCTGAGGGTGCAGCTCTCTCCCCTATGGGATCTGAGCACAGATCAGAACCGCAGATATCTGCAGCTGACTGCTCCTATATTCCTGTGTCCAGAGGCACTGTGCAGTTTCCTCTTGGACCAGGGGTGTGGGCAGAAGTGTCAATCTGTCCTGCAGTCTCAGGGTTGTCTGCACTTCTAAGTGTTAAGCTCCCTTCTCCATGGGATTTGGGAGCATGGTGCTATGGGATGGGATCAGTTCAGTTCTGGGCACCTCCTCTGCTCCTTTCATGATGATCCCTGAGCCTTAGTGGGAGGAGATATGATAGAGATATCTCGTTTATAGTTCATCAGTCTTCACTTGTATTCTCTGCTTAATGAGTTGTAGGTCTTTGTATTAATAGCTATCAACTGCCAAAAGAAACTTCTCTAGTGAGGGTTGTTTATTATGGGTACAAAGGTAAGAACTTAAGGATCAGAGTGTTATGTCTGATTAGCAAATAACAATATCAGGTCCCCATATATACATAGGATATGGGACCTAACCAGTCAAAGGTTTTTGGTCCAGTTAATGGTAAAGGCATGAGTTCCATCTTGTGAAATAAACCTGAAATCCAATCAGAAATGGATTCATTAATCTCATAACACTTCTACCACTATCACACCAGAGGGCATATTCTGTCAAAACAATTTTTATTGTAGCATGCATGGTTCATGAGTGAGTAAAACTTTGCTTCCCTGGTAACATGCATAGAACCATCTAACACTGTGAAAGCTAACCAATAGGAGTGAAGTTTCCAGGTCAGTTACAGCTTGATGACTCCATGTCTTATGATTTAAATGCACAGTATCTTCAGCAATAGGTTTTACCATCAAATTTTAGAAATTAATGAATGGCAACAGCAACAGCCTAGAATATTTCATAGATTCTATGGGAACTCACTGACTCAGAAGATGTAACTATATGTGGCTTTTTTATTTGGTAGTCTATAATGCCTGGACAAGGCACTACCCACCAACTCAGGGTAACTCCACTTATACCCATTCTTATAGGTGTACATATGTTTGGAAATTTTTGGTAATAGTACATTTCCGTATAACATTTTCAAGACTGCTTAGTGTACATTAGTTATCACACCACTTACACTGTGGAAGAAATTTAACCAAGTAACATGAATACCCTGATCACTTCAAAAGACCATCTAGGGACTTCTGGTTGCTGCCTGCCCTCACGGGGCGCTGAACCACAGCTCTGAGAAGCGATTTCAGGCCCAAGACCAGAGGTAAGACCAAATTTTCTGCTCCAAGTGACCTGCTTGGTGGACTCAGGTGCCCAAAGGCAAAATTCCTCTGGGATAGGACACTTCCGGTTTCTAGCTGGGGTCCGAACCTCGCTGATCCCAGCACACAGCTCCCTGCTCCCAAACCCCATGGGAGAGAGAGCTCATCGCCCAGACAGGTGGGCACTCCTGAGACTGCAGGGCAGGAGAGACATCCAATACTGCCCACCCTTGCCCACATCCCTGGCCCAAGAGGAAACTGTATAGGGCCTCTGGGAACAGGAAGATAGGTGCACTCAAGCTCAGGAACTCTGCAGTCCAGCCTGTGCCCAGATCTGAAGAGACCCGGTCAAACACCTCCCTGCACCCAAATCACGCGGGAGGAAGAGCTAGACATTCAGAGGGGCAGACATGCCTGGGAAGCCAGAGGAGACCACTCTCTGCCCACATTTCTGACTCTAGAGAAAAACACCTAGTGCCATCTGGGACCCCTGTGCACAGGGACCTGAGACAATGCAGGGCAGGCCCTTCTGGTTGCTGCCCTCACAGAGAGCTGAAACACAGCTCTGAGGAGGAACTTCAGGCCCGAGACCAGAGGTAAGACCAACTTTTCTGCTTCAAGTGACCTGCCTAGTGGACTCAGGACACATGCCCACAGGAACACCTGAAGACCAGTAGACAGGAATGACTACAGGCCTGAAAGCAGAACACTCTGTTCCCATAACTAGCTGAAAGAAAACAGGAAAACAGGTCTACAGCACTCCTGACACACAGGCTTATAGGACTGTCTAACCACTGTCATAAATAGCAGGACAAGGTAACACCAGAGACAATATGTTGGCAAGAGGCAAGCAGAGGAACCCAAGCAACAGAAACCAAGACTACATGGCATCAGTGGAGCCCAATTCCCCCACCAAAGCAAACACTGAATATCCAAACACACTAGAAAAGCAAGATCTAGATTGAAAATCACATTTGATCATAATGATGAAGAAATTCAAGAAAGACAAAAAGAAAACACAAATACAAAAACAGAAGACTATAGAGAGGAAATGCAAAAATCCCTGAAAGAATTACAGGAAAATAAAATCAAACAGGTGAAGGAATTAAAAATGGAAATAGAAGCAATAAAGAAAGCACAAAGGGAGACAAACCTGGATATACAAAACCAAGGAGCCGAAGATACTAGCATCACCAACAGAATGCATGACATAGAAGAGAGAATCTCAGGAGCAGAAGATTCCATAGAAAGCATCAACACAACTGTCAAAGATAATGGAAAATGGAAAAAGATACTGCCCCAAAACATACAGGAAATTCAGGACACAATTAGAAGATAAAACCTAAGGATAATAGGTATAAAAGAGAGTGAAGACTCCCAACTCAAAGGACCAGTAAATATCTTCAAAAAAATCATGAAAGGAAACTTCCCTAACCTAAAGAAAGAGATGCCCGTAAACATGCAAGAAGCATAAAGAACTCCAAATAGACTGGACCAGAAAAGAATATTAATAAGGGGATATTAGCCCAAATGCTTGAATTACCCTAGATGCACAGAACACATGAAACTCAATAAGGATGACCAAAATGTGAATGCTTCACTCATTCTTTAAAAGGGGAACAAGAATACCCATGGCAGGGAATAGGGAGGCAAAGTTTAGAACAGAGACAGAAGGAACACCCACTCAGAGCCTGCCCCATATGTGGCCTAAACATATACAGCTACCCAATTAGATAAGATAGATGAATCAAAGAAGTGCAGACTGACAGGAAACGGATATATATCTCTCCTGAGACACACAGCCAGAATGCAGCAAATACATAGGCGAATGCCATCATTAAACCACTGAACTGAGAACAGGACCACCGTTGAAGGAATCTTAGAAAGGACTGAAAGAGCTTGAAGGGGCTTGAGACCCCATATGAACAACATTGCCAAGCAACCAGAGCTTCCAGGGACTAAGCCACTACCCATGGACTGACCCTGGACTCCAACTGCATATGTAGCAATGAATCGCCTAGTAAGAGCACCAGTGGAAGGGGAAGACCTTGGTCCTGCCAAGACTGAACCCTCAGTGAACGTGATTGTTGGGGGAGGGCAGAAATGGGGGGAGAGTGGGGAGGGGAACATCTATAGAGAAGGGGAGTGGGAAGGGTTAGGGGGGTGTTGGTCTGGAAACCAAGAAGGGAAATAACAATTGAAATGTAAATAAGAAATACTCAAGTAAATAAAGATGAAAAAAGATAGATTTCTCACTATGGAAATGCACCTAAATAATAATAGTAATAGGTCAGAAAGAGGTATCCTTTCAAATACTAAGGACTTCCAGATGGCACATAGCTTTAATCTTGGCATTTGGGAGGCAAAGGCAGGCAGACCTCTGAGTTCAAAGATAACCTGGTCTACAGAGTGAGTTCCAGGACAGGGTTACCCAGAGGAAAAAAAAAAGGAAAGAAAATCCTCCTGTCACATAATAGTCAAAACACCAAAAGCACAAAACAAAGAAAGACTATTAAAAGCAGTAAAAGAAAAAGGTCAAGTAACATATAAAGGCAGACCTATTAGAATTACACCATACTTCTGAACAGAGACTATGAAAGCCAGAAGATCCTGGACAGATGCCATACAGACCCTAAGAGAACACAAATACCAGCCCAGGTTACTGTATCCAGCATAACTCTCAATTAACATAGATGGAGAAACCAAGATATTCCATGACAAAACCAAATTTACACAATATCTTTTTACAAATCCAGCCCTACAACAGATAATAAATGGTAAAGCCCAACACAAAGAGGCAAGCGACATGCTAGAAAAATCAAGACTCTAATTGTTTTGCAACCAAACAAAGACAAGACAAGCACACAAACATAATCTCACATCCAAACACGAATATAACAGGAAGCATTAATCACTACTCCTTAATATCACTCAATATCAATGGAATCAATTCCCCAGTAAAAAGACACAGATTAACAAACTGGATATGCAATGAGGATCCAACATTTTGCTGCCTACAGGAAACACACCTCAGATACAAAGACAGACACTGCCTCAGAGTAAAAGACTGGAAAACAACTTTCCAAGCAAATGGTCTGAAGAAGCAAGCTGGAGTAGCCGTTCTAATATCAAATAAAATCAATTTTCAAACAAAAGTCATCAAAAAGTTATGTAAGGACACTTCAAATTCATCAAAGGAAAAATCCATCAAGATGAATTCTCAATCCTAAATATCTATGCTCCAAATGCAAGGGCACCTATATACATAAAAGAAACCTTACTGAAGCTCACAGCACACATTGCACCTCACACATTAATAGTAGGAGATTTTGACACTCCACTCTCATCAATGGACAGATCATGGAAACAGAAATTAAACAGAGATATAGACAGACTAAGAGATATTGGGACACAATGAAAGCTATGCAAAGAAGAAAACTCATAGCTCTGAGTGCCTGCAGAAAGAAACAGGAGAGAGCATATATCAGCAGCTTGACAGCACACCTAAAAGCTCTAGAACAAAAAGAAGCAAATACACCCAGGAGGAGTAGAAGGCAGGAAATAATCAAACTCAGAGCTGAAATCAACCAAGTAGAAACAAAAAGGACTATACAAAGAATCAACAGAAATAAAACCTGGTTCTTTGAGAAAATCAACAAAATAAATAAACCCTTAGTCAGACTAGTGAGAGGACACACACAGTGTGTAGAAATTAACAATATCAGAAATGAAAAGGGATGTAGAACCACAAATACCAGGAATAAATATGCCTCCTGATGTTTCAGACATGGATCTTAATGGACCAGGGGGAAAGAAGAGGAAATTGAAAAGTAGCTACATAAAGCAGAAAACTCAAAGACTGGCTACTTTGACAACAGCAACAAAATTGAAAGCATACTTACAAGCTCTGTGTGATAGCTACTTTTAAATACATTTCAATAATTTTAAGAAATTTGCATTTTTGAGTTGCTGACTAAACCTATCTTATTATATTGCGTCTGCAACAACAAAAATTATGCGGAAAAATTCATTTGAGTATCCATCACTTAAATGATGACAGTAACAACTCAGAGATCTATGACGATCATTTAAATGGAGTACTCATCTTCTCGTTGAAGAGCGGATTAATATTATCTAAGTACTTTCATATAGAAAACAACCTATCAATTCCTCAGGAAAATAACATTTTAGAAGCAAAGAACAAGCCTTTCTAAATCTTAAGCTGTCAGTCTTTGGCATTTAATCTTTTTGCCATTTTAATTTGCCTACTTACATTGTGTTCATATATTTTGAAAAGATTCCTGTACTTTACCAGTGGTCCTCAAACAGTTGTGAATGTTTCAGGATTATAGGAAAACAAGAACTGGAGTATCCTGATCTGATTTGGAACACTGATTTTTGTTAGTAACAGGTGTTAAATTCAATCATTGTCCCTAATCTTTGTTGCCAATATCTCTCCCAAACAAGGCATTACAGAGAAAGAAGGTGGTACTTTAAATGTCTGCTTACTTACAAAAAATAGATAGTGTCTTATGAATTGTAACTATATCCACTTACACAGGCGAGGAGGGATTGTAGTAAAGACATATTAAAAGGAACAAATGAAGTCTCTTGGTGTGCCAGAGTGCACTTGTCTTGAAAATCCCAGATTAATGTTACATTGGTATTTAGGAATATTTTAACATTCAAGTTTGCTTACTCCATTTCCAGTCAGGTAGACTAGTTTTATACAGCAGAAACGGATTGACAAATACCCAGGTATATGTGGACATATAGTTATAGGTTTTACACAAAGGAATTTGGTATTGTGGACACCCCCTCCCCCCAGCTTTCTGTTACTTGGAAAAAAAATCTATATGTTAAAACATCTTAAGGATCTTGATATGTCTAAAGGAAGACAGTGTTTGGTCAGAATAAAATGAATCAGTGACTGAGACTAGAGCAGGAGGCTGCAAACCTGTTAGTAAAGGCCACAGCATTTCACAGACTGTTGGCTGAACTCTAGCCATAGCATAACTCAGCTGTAATTGTAGTTTATAAACATCTAGACAATGTGTAAACAAGTATGTATGTGTTCTTGAAAAAAAAATCATTTATCCATGGAAACGAACTTCAATTTTATGTATAACATTGTTTTTGCTATTGAGTTGAGCATACAGCATACAGCTTAGTGGTGTAACTATTGCCTAGTATGTAGTAGCTCTTTACCAGGTGTTGGGAAGATGGCTTAGCAGTTAAGAGGAAGCACTGGCTACTTTTCCAGAGAGCTAAGTCTGATTCTTGGCACTCATATGAAGGCTGTTAGCCAACTGGAACTAGGATTCTAGGAGTTCCAATACCAAGTCTGGCCTTCACTTTACATGTGCTCAGACATCTATAAATACAGCCAAGAATAAAAAGTAAACTGTTAAAATCTATTTACCAGGGGTTGGGGATTTAGCTCAGTGGTAGAGCGCTTGCCTAGGAAGCGCAAGGCCCTGGGTTCGGTTCCCAGCTCTGAAAAAAAGAACCAAAAAAAAAATCTATTTACCAGAGTTTACCTGCAGCAGAGGCCATCTTGGTAATAGAAAGCCAGTAAGTTATGTCTGTTACCTCTGTGTATTAGTACATACGTGTGTTCTCACCTAGAAGAACTCACTAAAGCCAGAATTGGACATCAGGTGCTGTCCTCAGTTTTTCCACTGTAATTTTTTGAAACAGGATCTTTCACTGAACTTGGGAGCTTGTCACTTTCAGATAGACTTGTTAGAATCAACCAGTTTCCACCCCTCTAATGCTGGGGTCAGTCACACACACTGGCTATCATCTAGGTTCTTCAGATCTAAACTCGTTTCCTACATTCACTTGAGCAGATTATGATCAAAAACCTCCATTCCCCAAAGTCTCTTTGAGGCTTTAAAATATTTTCTCTAGTACCAGTTATGAAACTAAACTGATTACATAAGTCATGGTCAGCCTCCCAGTGCATCTCCAGTTTTGAAAGGATGAAGGCACTTAAACAACCAGCATCTCTGCTGAATGTTAAAACACTTTCAGTATTCACCTAAATAACTATATTGTAGTAAACATCGGAAGTAATTTTAGTGGATTTGATTTATATAGAAATAAGTGCATAGCATACACACAAAGGCAGCCATTTAGGGACATTAGTATCCATTGATTGGTATTATTATTTTAATCCATGGGTGGTCCTGGAACTAGTTCCCCTTAGAATTGAGGATGACTGGATTGCACTGAAACTCAAAAAGCTGCCAGATTACCTTTGACCTTCACGTTCTAGAGACTGAAACAAGACTTAAAAGTTCTGACTGAAGGCTAAGGCTACATTGCAAGAACAGCTGAAAACAAAGTCAAAAGAGCCCTTTTAGGACTGCCATTCCCGTTTAACAGATAAAGCCCAGATCAAGGACAGAGACAAGTTATCTGAACCTAGGTTATAGTTCCTACTTTAGAAAACTGATAGGTAGCCAGGGAGGGTGCTCCTCTTAGACTCAGAAATCATGGATGATAGCTGTTTTTAGATAAACATATTAAACTGGCCAGTCAACTTCCAGTGCTGGATATTTCACAACCTTGGTCGGTGTTGGTGGGGCAGGTGAGGTCAGGGCATGTGTGTAAGTGTGCATAAGTTAGCAATAAACAAACCAAGGATAGAATACCATACAGAACAAGGAGGAAGATGGCGGAATGGTGAGTAAATCTTTATTTTCTAGGACTAATGAGTCATTTTGAGTATGTTGTTTATAAGAGGAGTACAAAAATACAGTCTTTGTTCTCAAACACATTATATCCATCTTTTTCTCATACTGATTTTTTTTCCTTTTTTTTTTATTAACTTGAGTATTTCTTATATACATTTCGAGTGTTATTCCCTTTCCCGGTATCCGGGCAAACATCCTCCTCCCCCCTCCCCTTCCTTATCTCATACAGATTTTTACAGTGTATTTTATATAGCTCTTTCCCAATTGTCTCTGTTCATCTCCCTACCAAACCCTAGGAATGGTGCTACTGTGGCATCCTTTATTCAGCCTGTGGATGATAGCATACAGGATGGTGCCCAGTAGCACCTTTCTACATTTCTAGTTGGGAGTATTAACTAGAATGGTTTATACCAAGAACCAAGTGATTTCCTCACAGAAATTAAATTTTAGGAAGTCCATTTTACTCCCTTTTTACCTTCAGTAAGTTTTATATCTCAAGATTTCTTTCACAGTTTCATATAAAAATATATATAGTGCATTGTTTCAACATTTTTCTCATGCCCCAAGAACTGATAAATTTAAGACTACCATTCAAAGTCTTAAGCAAAGCAGTTCATTAACCCTGTAGGACATGATAGATCTATGAGGTCTGTCATAATTTTTTGTTAAACAAACCACGCAAAGCAAATATAAAAATATTTCTTGATTTTTAAAAAATAAATGTGGGAGGGCCAAGGAGCGGCAGGACCCCTGCCTGAGACACCACCAGAACCTGAAGGAAACAGACCGGATAAACAGTTCTCTGCACCCAAATCCCGTGGGAGGGAGAGCTAAACCTTCAGAGAGGCAGAAAAGCCTGGGAAACCAGAAGAGACTGCTCTCTGTACATACATCTCGGACACCAGAGGAAAACACCAAAGGCCATCTGGAACCCTGGTGCACTGAAGCTCCCAGAAGGGGCGGCACAGGTCTTCCTGGTTGCTGCCGCCGCAAAGAGGCCGTGGGCAGCACCCCACGAGCGAACTTGAGCCTCGGGACCACAGGTAAGACCAACTTGTATGCTGCAAGTGACCTGCCTGGTGAACTGAAGACACAGGCCCACAGGAACAGCTGAAGACCTGTACAGAGGAAAAACTACACACACGAAAGCAGAACACTTTGTCCCCATAACTGGCTGAAAGAAAACAGTAACACAGGTCTACAGTACTCCTGACACACAGGCTTATAGAGACAGTCTAGCCACTGTAAGAAATAACAGAACAAAGTAACACTAGAGGTAATCTGATGGCGAGAGGCAAGCGCAGGAACCCAAGCAACAGAAACCAAGACTACATGGCATCATCAGAGCCCAATTCTCCCACCAAAACAAACATGGAATGTCCAAACACACCAGAAAAGCAAGATCTAGTTGCAAAATCATATTTGATCATGATGCTGGAGGACTTCAAGAAAGACGTGAAGAACTCCCTTAGAGAAACACAGGAAAACATTAATAAACAAGTAGAAGCCTACAGAGAGGAATTGCAAAAATGCCTGAAAGAATTCCAGGAAAACATAAATAAACAAGTAGAAGCCCATAGAGAGGAGTCACAAAAATCCCTGAAAGAATTCCAGGAAAACACAATCAAACAGTTGAAGGAATTAAAAATGGAAATAGAAGCAATCAAGAAAGAACACATGGAAACAACCCTGGATATAGAAAACCAAAAGAAGAGACAAGGAGCTGTAGATACAAGCTTCACCAACAGAATACAAGAGATGGAAGAGAGAATCTCAGGAGCAGAAGATTCCATAGAAATCATTGACTCAACTGTCAAAGATAATGTAAAGCGGAAAAAGCTACTGGTCCAAAACATACAGGAAATCCAGGACTCAATGAGAAGATCAAACCTAAGGATAATAGGTATAGAAGAGAGTGAAGACTCCCAGCTCAAAGGACCAGTAAATATCTTCAACAAAATCATAGAAGAAAACTTCCCTAACCTAAAAAAAGAGATACCCATAGGCATACAAGAAGCCTACAGAACTCCAAATAGATTGGACCAGAAAAGAAACACCTCCCGTCACATAATTGTCAAAACACCAAACGCACAAAATAAAGAAAGAATATTAAAAGCAGTAAGGGAAAAAGGTCAAGTAACATATAAAGGGAGACCTATCAGAATCACACCAGACTTCTCGCCAGAAACTATGAAGGCCAGAAGATCCTGGACTGATGTCATACAGACCCTAAGAGAAAACAAATGCCAGCCCAGGTTACTGTATCCTGCAAAACTCTCAATTAACATAGATGGAGAAACCAAGATATTCCATGACAAAACCAAATTTACACAATATCTTTCTACAAATCCAGCACTACAAAGGATAATAAATGGTAAAGCCCAACATAAGGAGGCAAGCTATACCCTAGAAGAAGCAAGAAACTAATCATCTTGGCAACAAAAGAAAGAGAATAAAAGTACACAAACATAACCTCACATCCAAATATGAATATAACAGGAAGCAATAATCACTATTCCTTAATATCTCTCAACATCAGTGGCCTCAACTCCCCAATAAAAAGACATAGATTAACAAACTGGATACACAACAAGGACCCTGCATTCTGCTGCCTACAGGAAACACATCTCAGAGACAAAGACAGACATTACCTCAGAGTGAAAGGCTGGAAAACAATTTTCCAAGCAAATGGTCAGAAGAAGCAAGCTGGAGTAGCCATTCTAATATCAAATAAAATCAATTTCCAACTAAAAGTCATCAAAAAAGATAAGGAAGGACACTTCATATTCATCAAAGGAAAAATCCACCAAGATGAACTCTCAATCCTAAATATCTATGCCCCAAATACAAGGGCACCTACATATGTAAAAGAAACCTTACTAAAACTCAAAACATACATTGCACCTCACAAAATAATAGTGGGAGATTTCAACACCCCACTCTCATCAATGGACAGATCATGGAAACAGAAATTAAACAGAGCTGTAGACAGAATAAGAGAAGTCATGAGGCAAATGGACTTAACGGATATTTATAGAACATTCTATCCTAAAGCAAAAGGATATACCTTCTTCTCAGCTCCTCATGGTACTTTCTCCAAAATTGACCATATAATTGGTCAAAAAACGGGCCTCAACAGGTACAGAAAGATAGAAATAATCCCATGCGTGCTATCGGACCACCACGGCCTAAAACTGGTCTTCAATAACAATCAAGGAAGAATGCCCAAATATACGTGGAAATTGAACAATGCTCTACTCAATGATAACCTGGTCAAGGAAGAAATAAAGAAAGAATTTAAAAACTTTTTAGAATTTAATGAAAATGAAGGTACAACATACCCAAACTTATGGGACACAATGAAAGCTGTGCTATGAGGAAAACTCAGAGCGCTGAGTGCCTGCAGAAAGAAACAGGAAAGAGCATATGTCAGCAGCTTGACAGCACACCTAAAAGCTCTAGAACAAAAAGAAGCAAATACACCCAGGAGGAGTAGAAGGCAGGAAATAATCAAACTCAGAGCTGAAATCAACCAAGTAGAAACAAAAAGGACCATAGAAAGAATCAACAGAACCAAAAGTTGGTTCTTTGAGAATATCAACAACATAGATAAACCCTTAGCCAGACTAACGAGAGGACACAGAGAGTGCGTCCAAATTAACAAAATCAGAAATGAAAAGGGAGACATAACAACAGATTCAGAGGAAATTCAAAAAATCATCAGATCTTACTACAAAAACCTATATTCAACAAAACTTGAAAATCTTCAGGAAATGAACAATTTCCTAGACAGATACCAGGTACCGAAGTTAAATCAGGAACAGATAAACCAGTTAAACAACCCCATAACTCCTAAGGAAATAGAAGCAGTCATTAAAGGTCTCCCAACCAAAAAGAGCCCAGGTCCAGACGGGTTTAGTGCAGAATTCTATCAAACCTTCATAGAAGACCTCATACCAATACTATCCAAACTATTCCACAAAATTGAAACAGATGGATCACTACCGAATACCTTCTACGAAGCCACAATTACTCTTATACCTAAACCACACAAAGACACAACAAAGAAAGAGAACTTCAGACCAATTTCCCTTATGAATATCAAAGCAAAAATACTCAACAAAATTCTGGCAAACCGAATCCAAGAGCACATCAGAACAATCATCCACCATGACCAAGTAGGCTTCATCCCAGGCATGCAGGGATGGTTTAATATACGGAAAACCATCAACGTGATCCATTATATAAACAAACTGAAAGAACAAAACCACATGATCATTTCATTAGACATTGAGAAAGCATTTGACAAAATTCAACACCCCTTCATGGTAAAAGTCCTGGAAAGAATAGGAATTCAAGGCCCATACCTGAACATAGTAAAAGCCATATACAGCAAACCAGTTGCTAACATTAAACTAAATGGAGAGAAACTTGAAGCAATCCCACTAAAATCAGGGACTAGACAAGGCTGCCCACTATCTCCCTACTTATTCAATATAGTTCTGGAAGTTCTAGCCAGAGCAATCAGACAACAAAACGAGGTCAAGGGGATACAGATTGGAAAAGAAGAAGTCAAAATATGACTATTTGCAGATTATATGATAGTATATTTAAGTGATCCCAAAAGTTCCACCAGAGAACTACTAAAGCTGATAAACAACTTCAGCAAAGTGGCTGGGTATAAAATTAACTCAAATAAATCAGTTGCCTTCCTCTATACAAAAGAGAAACAAGCCGAGAAAGAAATTAGGGAAACGACACCCTTCATAATAGACCCAAATAATATAAAGTACCTCGGTGTGACTTTAACCAAGCAAGTAAAAGATCTGTACAATAAGAACTTCAAGACACTGAAGAAGGAAATTGAAGAAGACCTCAGAAGATGGAAAGATCTCCCATGCACATGGATTGGCAGGATTAATATAGTAAAAATGGCCATTTTACCAAAAGCGATCTACAGATTCAATGCAATCCCCATCAAAATACCAATCCAATTCTTCAAAGAGTTAGACAGAACGATTTGCAAATTCATCCTGAATAACAAAAACCCAGGATAGCTAAAGCTATCCTCAACAATAAAAGGACTTCAGGGGGAATCACTATCCCTGAACTCAAGCAGTATTACAGAGCAATAGTGATAAAAACTGCATGGTATTGGTACAGAGACAGGCAGATAGACCAATGGAATAGAATTGAAGACCCAGAAATGAACCCACACACCTATGGTCACTTGATTTTTGACAAAGGAGCCAAAACCATCAAACGGAAAAAAATTAGCATTTTCAGCAAATGGTGCTGGTTCAACTGGAGGTCAACATGTAGAAGAATGCAGATTGATCCATGCTTATCAGCCTGTACAAAGCTTAAGTCCAAGTGGATCAAGGACCTACACATCAAACCAGACACACTCAAACTAATAGAAGAAAAACTAGGAAAGCATCTGGAACACATGGGCACTGGAAAAAATTTCCTAAACAAAACACCAATGGCTTACGCTCAAAGATCAAGAATCGACAAATGGGATCTCATAAAACTGCAAAGCTTCTGTAAGGCAAAGGACACTGTGGTTAGGACAAAACGGCAACCAACAGATTGGGAAAAGATCTTTACCAATCCTATAACAGATAGAGGCCTTATATCCAAAATATACAAAGAACTCAAGAAGTTAGACCGCAGGGAAACAAATAACCCTATTAAAAAATGGGGTTCAACTCCTCCATTGTTGGTGGGATTGCAGACTGGTAAAACCATTCTGGAAATCAGTCTGGAGGTTCCTCAGAAAATTGGACATTGAACTGCCTGAGGATCCAGCTATACCTCTCTTGGGCATATACCCAAAAGATGCCTCAACATATAAAAGAGACACGTGCTCCACTATGTTCATCGCAGCCTTATTTATAATAGCCAGAAAATGGAAAGAACCGAGATGCCCTTCAACAGAGGAATGGATACAGAAAATGTGGTACATCTACACAATGGAATATTACTCAGCTATCAAAAACAACGAGTCTATGAAATTTGTAGGCAAATGGTTGGAACTGGAAAATATCATCCTGAGTGAGCTAACCCAATCACAGAAAGACATACATGGTATGCACTCATTGATAAGTGGCTATTAGCCCAAATGCTTGAATTACCCTAGATCCCTAGAACAAACGAAACTCAAGACGGATGATCAAAATGTGAATGCTTCACTCCTTCTTTAAATGAGGAAAAAGAATACCCTTGGCTGGGAAGGGAGAGGCAAAGATTAAAACAGAGACTGAAGGAACACCCATTCAGAGCCTGCCCCACAGGTGGCCCATACATATACAGCCACCCAATTGGACAAGATGGATGAAGCAAAGAAGTGCAGACCGACAGGAGCCGGATGTAGATCGCTCCTGAGAGACACAGCCAGAATACAGCAAATACAGAGGCGAATGCCAGCAGCAAACCACTGAGCTGAGAATAGGTCCCCCGTTGAAGGAATCAGAGAAAGAACTGGAAGAGCTTGAAGGGGCTCGAGACCCCAAAAGTACAACAATGTCAAGCAACCAGAGCTTCCAGGGACTAAGCCACTACCTAAAGACTATATATGGACTGACCCTGGACTCTGACCTCATAGGTAGCAATGAATATCCTAGTAAGAGCACCAGTGGAAGGGGAAGCCCTGGGTCCTGCTAAGACTGAACCCCCAGTGAACTAGACTATGGGGGGAGGGCGGCAATGGGGGGAGGGTTGGGAGGGGAACACCCATAAGGAAGGGGAGGGGGGAGGGGGATGTTTGCCCGGATACCGGGAAAGGGAATAACACTTGAATTGTATATAAGAAATACTCAAGTTAATAAAAAAATATATATAGAGAAATAAAAAAAAAGAAATACTCAAGTTAATAAAAAAAAGAATGTTAAAAACAAAAAAAATGTGTACTTTAACAACTTGGAAAAAAAAGAAATAAAAAGGGAGACATGACTACAGAATCAGAGGAAATTCAAAAATCTTCAGATCCTACTACAAAAGCCTATATTCAACAAAACTTGAAAATCTGAAGGAAATGGACAATTTCCTAGACAGATACCAGGTACCAAAGTTAAATGAGGAACAGATAGACCACTTAAACAACCCCATAACCCCTAACGAAATAGAAGCAGTCATTAAAGGTCTCTCAACCAAAAAGAGCCCAGGTCCAGACGGGTTTAGTGCAGAATTCTATCAAACCTTCATAGAAGACCTCATACCAATACTATCCAAACTATTCCACAAAATTGAAACAGATGGATCACTACCGAATACCTTCTACGAAGCCACAATTACTCTTATACCTAAACCACACAAAGACACAACAAAGAAAGAGAACTTCAGACCAATTTCCCTTATGAATATCAAAGCAAAAATACTCAACAAAATTCTGGCAAACCGAATCCAAGAGCACATCAGAACAATCATCCACCATGACCAAGTAGGCTTCATCCCAGGCATGCAGGGATGGTTTAATATACGGAAAACCATCAACGTGATCCATTATATAAACAAACTGAAAGAACAAAACCACATGATCATTTCATTAGACATTGAGAAAGCATTTGACAAAATTCAACACCCCTTCATGGTAAAAGTCCTGGAAAGAATAGGAATTCAAGGCCCATACCTGAACATAGTAAAAGCCATATACAGCAAACCAGTTGCTAACATTAAACTAAATGGAGAGAAACTTGAAGCAATCCCACTAAAATCAGGGACTAGACAAGGCTGCCCACTATCTCCCTACTTATTCAATATAGTTCTGGAAGTTCTAGCCAGAGCAATCAGACAACAAAACGAGGTCAAGGGGATACAGATTGGAAAAGAAGAAGTCAAAATATGACTATTTGCAGATTATATGATAGTATATTTAAGTGATCCCAAAAGTTCCACCAGAGAACTACTAAAGCTGATAAACAACTTCAGCAAAGTGGCTGGGTATAAAATTAACTCAAATAAATCAGTTGCCTTCCTCTATACAAAAGAGAAACAAGCCGAGAAAGAAATTAGGGAAACGACACCCTTCATAATAGACCCAAATAATATAAAGTACCTCGGTGTGACTTTAACCAAGCAAGTAAAAGATCTGTACAATAAGAACTTCAAGACACTGAAGAAGGAAATTGAAGAAGACCTCAGAAGATGGAAAGATCTCCCATGCACATGGATTGGCAGGATTAATATAGTAAAAATGGCCATTTTACCAAAAGCGATCTACAGATTCAATGCAATCCCCATCAAAATACCAATCCAATTCTTCAAAGAGTTAGACAGAACGATTTGCAAATTCATCCTGAATAACAAAAACCCAGGATAGCTAAAGCTATCCTCAACAATAAAAGGACTTCAGGGGGAATCACTATCCCTGAACTCAAGCAGTATTACAGAGCAATAGTGATAAAAACTGCATGGTATTGGTACAGAGACAGGCAGATAGACCAATGGAATAGAATTGAAGACCCAGAAATGAACCCACACACCTATGGTCACTTGATTTTTGACAAAGGAGCCAAAACCATCAAACGGAAAAAAATTAGCATTTTCAGCAAATGGTGCTGGTTCAACTGGAGGTCAACATGTAGAAGAATGCAGATTGATCCATGCTTATCAGCCTGTACAAAGCTTAAGTCCAAGTGGATCAAGGACCTACACATCAAACCAGACACACTCAAACTAATAGAAGAAAAACTAGGAAAGCATCTGGAACACATGGGCACTGGAAAAAATTTCCTAAACAAAACACCAATGGCTTACGCTCAAAGATCAAGAATCGACAAATGGGATCTCATAAAACTGCAAAGCTTCTGTAAGGCAAAGGACACTGTGGTTAGGACAAAACGGCAACCAACAGATTGGGAAAAGATCTTTACCAATCCTATAACAGATAGAGGCCTTATATCCAAAATATACAAAGAACTCAAGAAGTTAGACCGCAGGGAAACAAATAACCCTATTAAAAAATGGGGTTCAACTCCTCCATTGTTGGTGGGATTGCAGACTGGTAAAACCATTCTGGAAATCAGTCTGGAGGTTCCTCAGAAAATTGGACATTGAACTGCCTGAGGATCCAGCTATACCTCTCTTGGGCATATACCCAAAAGATGCCTCAACATATAAAAGAGACACGTGCTCCACTATGTTCATCGCAGCCTTATTTATAATAGCCAGAAAATGGAAAGAACCGAGATGCCCTTCAACAGAGGAATGGATACAGAAAATGTGGTACATCTACACAATGGAATATTACTCAGCTATCAAAAACAACGAGTCTATGAAATTTGTAGGCAAATGGTTGGAATTGGAAAATATCATCCTGAGTGAGCTAACCCAATCACAGAAAGACATACATGGTATGCACTCATTGATAAGTGGCTATTAGCCCAAATGCTTGAATTACCCTAGATCCCTAGAACAAACGAAACTCAAGACGGATGATCAAAATGTGAATGCTTCACTCCTTCTTTAAATGAGGAAAAAGAATACCCTTGGCTGGGAAGGGAGAGGCAAAGATTAAAACAGAGACTGAAGGAACACCCATTCAGAGCCTGCCCCACAGGTGGCCCATACATATACAGCCACCCAATTGGACAAGATGGATGAAGCAAAGAAGTGCAGACCGACAGGAGCCGGATGTAGATCGCTCCTGAGAGACACAGCCAGAATACAGCAAATACAGAGGCGAATGCCAGCAGCAAACCACTGAGCTGAGAATAGGTCCCCCGTTGAAGGAATCAGAGAAAGAACTGGAAGAGCTTGAAGGGGCTCGAGACCCCAAAAGTACAACAATGTCAAGCAACCAGAGCTTCCAGGGACTAAGCCACTACCTAAAGACTATATATGGACTGACCCTGGACTCTGACCTCATAGGTAGCAATGAATATCCTAGTAAGAGCACCAGTGGAAGGGGAAGCCCTGGGTCCTGCTAAGACTGAACCCCCAGTGAACTAGACTATGGGGGGAGGGCGGCAATGGGGGGAGGGTTGGGAGGGGAACACCCATAAGGAAGGGGAGGGGGGAGGGGGATGTTTGCCCGGATACCGGGAAAGGGAATAACACTTGAATTGTATATAAGAAATACTCAAGTTAATAAAAAAATATATATAGAGAAATAAAAAAAAAGAAATACTCAAGTTAATAAAAAAAAGAATGTTAAAAACAAAAAAAATGTGTACTTTAACAACTTGGAAAAAAAAGAAATAAAAAGGGAGACATGACTACAGAATCAGAGGAAATTCAAAAATCTTCAGATCCTACTACAAAAGCCTATATTCAACAAAACTTGAAAATCTGAAGGAAATGGACAATTTCCTAGACAGATACCAGGTACCAAAGTTAAATGAGGAACAGATAGACCACTTAAACAACCCCATAACCCCTAACGAAATAGAAGCAGTCATTAAAGGTCTCTCAACCAAAAAGAGCCCAGGTCCAGACGGGTTTAGTGCAGAATTCTATCAAACCTTCATAGAAGACCTCATACCAATACTATCCAAACTATTCCACAAAATTGAAACAGATGGATCACTACCGAATACCTTCTACGAAGCCACAATTACTCTTATACCTAAACCACACAAAGACACAACAAAGAAAGAGAACTTCAGACCAATTTCCCTTATGAATATCAAAGCAAAAATACTCAACAAAATTCTGGCAAACCGAATCCAAGAGCACATCAGAACAATCATCCACCATGACCAAGTAGGCTTCATCCCAGGCATGCAGGGATGGTTTAATATACGGAAAACCATCAACGTGATCCATTATATAAACAAACTGAAAGAACAAAACCACATGATCATTTCATTAGACATTGAGAAAGCATTTGACAAAATTCAACACCCCTTCATGGTAAAAGTCCTGGAAAGAATAGGAATTCAAGGCCCATACCTGAACATAGTAAAAGCCATATACAGCAAACCAGTTGCTAACATTAAACTAAATGGAGAGAAACTTGAAGCAATCCCACTAAAATCAGGGACTAGACAAGGCTGCCCACTATCTCCCTACTTATTCAATATAGTTCTGGAAGTTCTAGCCAGAGCAATCAGACAACAAAACGAGGTCAAGGGGATACAGATTGGAAAAGAAGAAGTCAAAATATGACTATTTGCAGATTATATGATAGTATATTTAAGTGATCCCAAAAGTTCCACCAGAGAACTACTAAAGCTGATAAACAACTTCAGCAAAGTGGCTGGGTATAAAATTAACTCAAATAAATCAGTTGCCTTCCTCTATACAAAAGAGAAACAAGCCGAGAAAGAAATTAGGGAAACGACACCCTTCATAATAGACCCAAATAATATAAAGTACCTCGGTGTGACTTTAACCAAGCAAGTAAAAGATCTGTACAATAAGAACTTCAAGACACTGAAGAAGGAAATTGAAGAAGACCTCAGAAGATGGAAAGATCTCCCATGCACATGGATTGGCAGGATTAATATAGTAAAAATGGCCATTTTACCAAAAGCGATCTACAGATTCAATGCAATCCCCATCAAAATACCAATCCAATTCTTCAAAGAGTTAGACAGAACGATTTGCAAATTCATCCTGAATAACAAAAACCCAGGATAGCTAAAGCTATCCTCAACAATAAAAGGACTTCAGGGGGAATCACTATCCCTGAACTCAAGCAGTATTACAGAGCAATAGTGATAAAAACTGCATGGTATTGGTACAGAGACAGGCAGATAGACCAATGGAATAGAATTGAAGACCCAGAAATGAACCCACACACCTATGGTCACTTGATTTTTGACAAAGGAGCCAAAACCATCAAACGGAAAAAAATTAGCATTTTCAGCAAATGGTGCTGGTTCAACTGGAGGTCAACATGTAGAAGAATGCAGATTGATCCATGCTTATCAGCCTGTACAAAGCTTAAGTCCAAGTGGATCAAGGACCTACACATCAAACCAGACACACTCAAACTAATAGAAGAAAAACTAGGAAAGCATCTGGAACACATGGGCACTGGAAAAAATTTCCTAAACAAAACACCAATGGCTTACGCTCAAAGATCAAGAATCGACAAATGGGATCTCATAAAACTGCAAAGCTTCTGTAAGGCAAAGGACACTGTGGTTAGGACAAAACGGCAACCAACAGATTGGGAAAAGATCTTTACCAATCCTATAACAGATAGAGGCCTTATATCCAAAATATACAAAGAACTCAAGAAGTTAGACCGCAGGGAAACAAATAACCCTATTAAAAAATGGGGTTCAACTCCTCCATTGTTGGTGGGATTGCAGACTGGTAAAACCATTCTGGAAATCAGTCTGGAGGTTCCTCAGAAAATTGGACATTGAACTGCCTGAGGATCCAGCTATACCTCTCTTGGGCATATACCCAAAAGATGCCTCAACATATAAAAGAGACACGTGCTCCACTATGTTCATCGCAGCCTTATTTATAATAGCCAGAAAATGGAAAGAACCGAGATGCCCTTCAACAGAGGAATGGATACAGAAAATGTGGTACATCTACACAATGGAATATTACTCAGCTATCAAAAACAACGAGTCTATGAAATTTGTAGGCAAATGGTTGGAACTGGAAAATATCATCCTGAGTGAGCTAACCCAATCACAGAAAGACATACATGGTATGCACTCATTGATAAGTGGCTATTAGCCCAAATGCTTGAATTACCCTAGATCCCTAGAACAAACGAAACTCAAGACGGATGATCAAAATGTGAATGCTTCACTCCTTCTTTAAATGAGGAAAAAGAATACCCTTGGCTGGGAAGGGAGAGGCAAAGATTAAAACAGAGACTGAAGGAACACCCATTCAGAGCCTGCCCCACAGGTGGCCCATACATATACAGCCACCCAATTGGACAAGATGGATGAAGCAAAGAAGTGCAGACCGACAGGAGCCGGATGTAGATCGCTCCTGAGAGACACAGCCAGAATACAGCAAATACAGAGGCGAATGCCAGCAGCAAACCACTGAGCTGAGAATAGGTCCCCCGTTGAAGGAATCAGAGAAAGAACTGGAAGAGCTTGAAGGGGCTCGAGACCCCAAAAGTACAACAATGTCAAGCAACCAGAGCTTCCAGGGACTAAGCCACTACCTAAAGACTATATATGGACTGACCCTGGACTCTGACCCCATAGGTAGCAATGAATATCCTAGTAAGAGCACCAGTGGAAGGGGAAGCCCTGGGTCCTGCTAAGACTGAACCCCCAGTGAACTAGACTATGGGGGGAGGGCGGCAATGGGGGGAGGGTTGGGAGGGGAACACCCATAAGGAAGGGGAGGGGGGAGGGGGATTTTGCCCAGAAACCGGGAAAGGGAATAACACTTGAAATGTATATAAGAAATACTCAAGTTAATAAAAAAAAATGGGGTTCAGAGCTAAACAAAGAATTCACAGCTGAGGAATGCCGAATGGCTGAGAAACACCTAAAGAAATGTTCAACATCTTTAGTCATAAGGGAAATGCAAATCAAAACAACCCTGAGATTTCACCTCACACCAGTGAGAATGGCTAAGATCAAAAACTCAGGTGACAGCAGATGCTGGCGAGGATGTGGAGAAAGAGGAACACTCCTCCTTTGTTGGTGGGATTGCAGACTGGTAAAACCATTCTGGAAATCAGTCTGGAGGATCCTCAGAAAATTGGACATTGAACTGCCTGAGGATCCAGCTATACCTCTCTTGGGCATATACCCAAAAGATGCCTCAACATATAAAAGAGACACGTGCTCCACTATGTTCATCGCAGCCTTATTTATAATAGCCAGAAAATGGAAAGAACCGAGATGCCCTTCAACAGAGGAATGGATACAGAAAATGTGGTACATCTACACAATGGAATATTACTCAGCTATCAAAAACAACGAGTTTATGAAATTCGTAGGCAAATGGTTGGAACTGGAAAATATCATCCTGAGTGAGCTAACCCAATCACAGAGAGACATACATGGTATGCACTCATTGATAAGTGGCTATTAGCCCAAATGCTTGAATTACCCTAGATCCCTAGAACAAACGAAACTCAAAACGGATGATCAAAATGTGAATGCTTCACTCCTTCTTTAAATGAGGAAAAAGAATACCCTTGGCAGGGAAGGGAGAGGCAAAGATTAAAACAGAGACTGAAGGAACACCCATTCAGAGCCTGCCCCACATGTGGCCCATACATATACAGCCACCCAATTAGACAAGATGGATGAAGCAAAGAAGTGCAGACCGACAGGAGCCGGATGTAGATCGCTCCTGAGAGACACAGCCAGAATACAGCAAATACAGAGGCGAATGCCAGCAGCAAACCACTGAACTGAGAATAGGTCCCCTGTTGAAGGAATCAGAGAAAGAACTGGAAGAGCTTGAAGGGGCTCAAGACCCCAAAAGTACAACAATGCCAAGCAACCAGAGCTTCCAGGGACTAAGCCACTACCTAAAGACTATACATGGACTGACCCTGGACTCTGACCCCATAGGTAGCAATGAATATCCTAGTAAGAGCACCAGTGGAAGGGGAAGCCCTGGGTCCTGCTAAGACTGAACCCCCAGTGAACTAGTCTATGGGGGGAGGGCGGCAATGGGGGGAGGGTTGGGAGGGGAACACCCATAAGGAAGGGGAGGGGGGAGGGGGATGTTTGCCCGGAAACTGGGAAAGGGAATAACACTCGAAATGTATATAAGAAATACTCAAGTTAATAAAAAAAAATGGGGTTCAGAGCTAAACAAAGAATTCACAGCTGAGGAATGCCTAATGGCTGAGAAACACCTAAAGAAATGTTCAACATCTTTAGTCATAAGGGAAATGCAAATCAAAACAACCCTGAGATTTCACCTCACACCAGTGAGAATGGCTAAGATCAAAAACTCAGGGGACAACAGATGCTGGCGAGGATGTGGCGAAAGAGGAACACTCCTCCATTGTTGGTGGGATTGCAAACTGGTACAACCATTCTGGAAATCAGTCTGGAGGATCCTCAGAAAATTGGACATTGAACTGCCTGAGGATCCAGCTATACCTCTCTTGGGCATATACCCAAAAGATGCCCCAACATATAAAAAAGACACGTGCTCCACTATGTTCATAGCAGCCTTATTTATAATAGCCAGAAGCTGGAAAGAACCCAGATGCCCTTCCACAGAGGAATGGATACAGAAAATGTGGTACATCTACACAATGGAATATTACTCAGCTATCAAAAACAACGACTTTATGAAATTCGTAGGCAAATGGTTGGAACTGGAAAATATCATCCTGAGTGAGGTAACCCAATCACAGAAAGACATACATGGTATGCACTCATTGATAAGTGGCTATTAGCCCAAATGCTTGAATTACCCTAGATGCCTAGAACAAATGAAACTCAAGACGGATGATCAAAATGTGAATGCTTCACTCCTTCTTTAAAAGGGGAACAAGAATACCCGTGGCAGGGAAGAGAGAGGCAAAGATTAAAACAGAGACTGAAGGAACACCCATTCAGAGCCTGCCCCACATGTGGCCCATACATATACAGCCACCCAATTAGACAAGATGGATGAAGCAAAGAAGTGCAGACCGACAGGAGCCGGATGTAGATCGCTCCTGAGAGACACAGCCAGAATATAGCAAATACAGAGGCGAATACCTGCAGCAAACCACTGACAATAGGACCCCCATTTAAGGAATCAGAGAAAGAACTGGAAGAGCTTGAAGGGGCTCGAGACCCCATATGTACAAAAATGCCAAGCAACCAGAGCTTCCAGGGACTAAGCCCCTACCCAAAGACTATACATGGACTGACCCTGGACTCTGACCTCATAGGTAGCAATGCATATCCTAGTAAGAGCACCAGTGGAAGGGGAAGCCCTGGGTCCTGCTAAGACTGAACCCCCAGTGAACTAGACTGGTGGGGGGAGGGCGGCAATGGGGGGAGGGTTGGGAGGGGAACACCCATAAGGAAGGGGAGGGGGGAGGGGGATGTTTGCCCGGATACCGGGAAAGGGAATAACACTTGAATTGTATATAAGAAATACTCAAGTTAATAAAAAAATATATATAGAGAAATAAAAAAAAAGAAATACTCAAGTTAATAAAAAAAAGAATGTTAAAAACAAAAAAAATGTGTACTTTAACAACTTGGAAAAAAAAGAAATAAAAAGGGAGACATGACTACAGAATCAGAGGAAATTCAAAAATCTTCAGATCCTACTACAAAAGCCTATATTCAACAAAACTTGAAAATCTGAAGGAAATGGACAATTTCCTAGACAGATACCAGGTACCAAAGTTAAATGAGGAACAGATAGACCACTTAAACAACCCCATAACCCCTAACGAAATAGAAGCAGTCATTAAAGGTCTCTCAACCAAAAAGAGCCCAGGTCCAGACGGGTTTAGTGCAGAATTCTATCAAACCTTCATAGAAGACCTCATACCAATACTATCCAAACTATTCCACAAAATTGAAACAGATGGATCACTACCGAATACCTTCTACGAAGCCACAATTACTCTTATACCTAAACCACACAAAGACACAACAAAGAAAGAGAACTTCAGACCAATTTCCCTTATGAATATCAAAGCAAAAATACTCAACAAAATTCTGGCAAACCGAATCCAAGAGCACATCAGAACAATCATCCACCATGACCAAGTAGGCTTCATCCCAGGCATGCAGGGATGGTTTAATATACGGAAAACCATCAACGTGATCCATTATATAAACAAACTGAAAGAACAAAACCACATGATCATTTCATTAGACATTGAGAAAGCATTTGACAAAATTCAACACCCCTTCATGGTAAAAGTCCTGGAAAGAATAGGAATTCAAGGCCCATACCTGAACATAGTAAAAGCCATATACAGCAAACCAGTTGCTAACATTAAACTAAATGGAGAGAAACTTGAAGCAATCCCACTAAAATCAGGGACTAGACAAGGCTGCCCACTATCTCCCTACTTATTCAATATAGTTCTGGAAGTTCTAGCCAGAGCAATCAGACAACAAAACGAGGTCAAGGGGATACAGATTGGAAAAGAAGAAGTCAAAATATGACTATTTGCAGATTATATGATAGTATATTTAAGTGATCCCAAAAGTTCCACCAGAGAACTACTAAAGCTGATAAACAATTTCAGCAAAGTGGCTGGGTATAAAATTAACTCAAATAAATCAGTTGCCTTCCTCTATACAAAAGAGAAACAAGCCGAGAAAGAAATTAGGGAAACGACACCCTTCATAATAGACCCAAATAATATAAAGTACCTCGGTGTGACTTTAACCAAGCAAGTAAAAGATCTGTACAATAAGAACTTCAAGACACTGAAGAAGGAAATTGAAGAAGACCTCAGAAGATGGAAAGATCTCCCATGCACATGGATTGGCAGGATTAATATAGTAAAAATGGCCATTTTACCAAAAGCGATCTACAGATTCAATGCAATCCCCATCAAAATACCAATCCAATTCTTCAAAGAGTTAGACAGAACGATTTGCAAATTCATCCTGAATAACAAAAACCCAGGATAGCTAAAGCTATCCTCAACAATAAAAGGACTTCAGGGGGAATCACTATCCCTGAACTCAAGCAGTATTACAGAGCAATAGTGATAAAAACTGCATGGTATTGGTACAGAGACAGGCAGATAGACCAATGGAATAGAATTGAAGACCCAGAAATGAACCCACACACCTATGGTCACTTGATTTTTGACAAAGGAGCCAAAACCATCAAACGGAAAAAAGATAGCATTTTCAGCAAATGGTGCTGGTTCAACTGGAGGTCAACATGTAGAAGAATGCAGATTGATCCATGCTTATCAGCCTGTACAAAGCTTAAGTCCAAGTGGATCAAGGACCTACACATCAAACCAGACACACTCAAACTAATAGAAGAAAAACTAGGAAAGCATCTGGAACACATGGGCACTGGAAAAAATTTCCTAAACAAAACACCAATGGCTTACGCTCAAAGATCAAGAATCGACAAATGGGATCTCATAAAACTGCAAAGCTTCTGTAAGGCAAAGGACACTGTGGTTAGGACAAAACGGCAACCAACAGATTGGGAAAAGATCTTTACCAATCCTATAACAGATAGAGGCCTTATATCCAAAATATACAAAGAACTCAAGAAGTTAGACCGCAGGGAAACAAATAACCCTATTAAAAAATGGGGTTCAACTCCTCCATTGTTGGTGGGATTGCAGACTGGTAAAACCATTCTGGAAATCAGTCTGGAGGTTCCTCAGAAAATTGGACATTGAACTGCCTGAGGATCCAGCTATACCTCTCTTGGGCATATACCCAAAAGATGCCTCAACATATAAAAGAGACACGTGCTCCACTATGTTCATCGCAGCCTTATTTATAATAGCCAGAAAATGGAAAGAACCGAGATGCCCTTCAACAGAGGAATGGATACAGAAAATGTGGTACATCTACACAATGGAATATTACTCAGCTATCAAAAACAACGAGTCTATGAAATTTGTAGGCAAATGGTTGGAACTGGAAAATATCATCCTGAGTGAGCTAACCCAATCACAGAAAGACATACATGGTATGCACTCATTGATAAGTGGCTATTAGCCCAAATGCTTGAATTACCCTAGATCCCTAGAACAAACGAAACTCAAGACGGATGATCAAAATGTGAATGCTTCACTCCTTCTTTAAATGAGGAAAAAGAATACCCTTGGCTGGGAAGGGAGAGGCAAAGATTAAAACAGAGACTGAAGGAACACCCATTCAGAGCCTGCCCCACAGGTGGCCCATACATATACAGCCACCCAATTGGACAAGATGGATGAAGCAAAGAAGTGCAGACCGACAGGAGCCGGATGTAGATCGCTCCTGAGAGACACAGCCAGAATACAGCAAATACAGAGGCGAATGCCAGCAGCAAACCACTGAGCTGAGAATAGGTCCCCCGTTGAAGGAATCAGAGAAAGAACTGGAAGAGCTTGAAGGGGCTCGAGACCCCAAAAGTACAACAATGTCAAGCAACCAGAGCTTCCAGGGACTAAGCCACTACCTAAAGACTATATATGGACTGACCCTGGACTCTGACCCCATAGGTAGCAATGAATATCCTAGTAAGAGCACCAGTGGAAGGGGAAGCCCTGGGTCCTGCTAAGACTGAACCCCCAGTGAACTAGACTATGGGGGGAGGGCGGCAATGGGGGGAGGGTTGGGAGGGGAACACCCATAAGGAAGGGGAGGGGGGAGGGGGATTTTGCCCAGAAACCGGGAAAGGGAATAACACTTGAAATGTATATAAGAAATACTCAAGTTAATAAAAAAAAAATGGGGTTCAGAGCTAAACAAAGAATTCACAGCTGAGGAATGCCGAATGGCTGAGAAACACCTAAAGAAATGTTCAACATCTTTAGTCATAAGGGAAATGCAAATCAAAACAACCCTGAGATTTCACCTCACACCAGTGAGAATGGCTAAGATCAAAAACTCAGGTGACAGCAGATGCTGGCGAGGATGTGGAGAAAGAGGAACACTCCTCCTTTGTTGGTGGGATTGCAGACTGGTAAAACCATTCTGGAAATCAGTCTGGAGGTTCCTCAGAAAATTGGACATTGAACTGCCTGAGGATCCAGCTATACCTCTCTTGGGCATATACCCAAAAGATGCCTCAACATATAAAAGAGACACGTGCTCCACTATGTTCATCGCAGCCTTATTTATAATAGCCAGAAAATGGAAAGAACCGAGATGCCCTTCAACAGAGGAATGGATACAGAAAATGTGGTACATCTACACAATGGAATATTACTCAGCTATCAAAAACAACGAGTTTATGAAATTCGTAGGCAAATGGTTGGAACTGGAAAATATCATCCTGAGTGAGCTAACCCAATCACAGAGAGACATACATGGTATGCACTCATTGATAAGTGGCTATTAGCCCAAATGCTTGAATTACCCTAGATCCCTAGAACAAACGAAACTCAAAACGGATGATCAAAATGTGAATGCTTCACTCCTTCTTTAAATGAGGAAAAAGAATACCCTTGGCAGGGAAGGGAGAGGCAAAGATTAAAACAGAGACTGAAGGAACACCCATTCAGAGCCTGCCCCACATGTGGCCCATACATATACAGCCACCCAATTAGACAAGATGGATGAAGCAAAGAAGTGCAGACCGACAGGAGCCGGATGTAGATCGCTCCTGAGAGACACAGCCAGAATACAGCAAATACAGAGGCGAATGCCAGCAGCAAACCACTGAACTGAGAATAGGTCCCCTGTTGAAGGAATCAGAGAAAGAACTGGAAGAGCTTGAAGGGGCTCAAGACCCCAAAAGTACAACAATGCCAAGCAACCAGAGCTTCCAGGGACTAAGCCACTACCTAAAGACTATACATGGACTGACCCTGGACTCTGACCCCATAGGTAGCAATGAATATCCTAGTAAGAGCACCAGTGGAAGGGGAAGCCCTGGGTCCTGCTAAGACTGAACCCCCAGTGAACTAGTCTATGGGGGGAGGGCGGCAATGGGGGGAGGGTTGGGAGGGGAACACCCATAAGGAAGGGGAGGGGGGAGGGGGATGTTTGCCCGGAAACTGGGAAAGGGAATAACACTCGAAATGTATATAAGAAATACTCAAGTTAATAAAAAAAAATGGGGTTCAGAGCTAAACAAAGAATTCACAGCTGAGGAATGCCTAATGGCTGAGAAACACCTAAAGAAATGTTCAACATCTTTAGTCATAAGGGAAATGCAAATCAAAACAACCCTGAGATTTCACCTCACACCAGTGAGAATGGCTAAGATCAAAAACTCAGGGGACAACAGATGCTGGCGAGGATGTGGCGAAAGAGGAACACTCCTCCATTGTTGGTGGGATTGCAAACTGGTACAACCATTCTGGAAATCAGTCTGGAGGATCCTCAGAAAATTGGACATTGAACTGCCTGAGGATCCAGCTATACCTCTCTTGGGCATATACCCAAAAGATGCCCCAACATATAAAAAAGACACGTGCTCCACTATGTTCATAGCAGCCTTATTTATAATAGCCAGAAGCTGGAAAGAACCCAGATGCCCTTCCACAGAGGAATGGATACAGAAAATGTGGTACATCTACACAATGGAATATTACTCAGCTATCAAAAACAACGACTTTATGAAATTCGTAGGCAAATGGTTGGAACTGGAAAATATCATCCTGAGTGAGGTAACCCAATCACAGAAAGACATACATGGTATGCACTCATTGATAAGTGGCTATTAGCCCAAATGCTTGAATTACCCTAGATGCCTAGAACAAATGAAACTCAAGACGGATGATCAAAATGTGAATGCTTCACTCCTTCTTTAAAAGGGGAACAAGAATACCCGTGGCAGGGAAGAGAGAGGCAAAGATTAAAACAGAGACTGAAGGAACACCCATTCAGAGCCTGCCCCACATGTGGCCCATACATATACAGCCACCCAATTAGACAAGATGGATGAAGCAAAGAAGTGCAGACCGACAGGAGCCGGATGTAGATCGCTCCTGAGAGACACAGCCAGAATATAGCAAATACAGAGGCGAATACCTGCAGCAAACCACTGAGAATAGGACCCCCGTTGAAGGAATCAGAGAAAGAACTGGAAGAACTTGAAGGGGCTCGAGACCCCATATGTACAAAAATGCCAAGCAACCAGAGCTTCCAGGGACTAAGCCCCTACCCAAAGACTATACATGGACTGACCCTGGACTCTGACCTCATAGGTAGCAATGCATATCCTAGTAAGAGCACCAGTGGAAGGGGAAGCCCTGGGTCCTGCTAAGACTGAACCCCCAGTGAACTAGACTGGTGGGGGGAGGGCGGCAATGGGGGGAGGGTTGGGAGGGGAACACCCATAAGGAAGGGGAGGGGGGAGGGGGATGTTTGCCCGGATACCGGGAAAGGGAATAACACTTGAATTGTATATAAGAAATACTCAAGTTAATAAAAAAATATATATAGAGAAATAAAAAAAAGAAATACTCAAGTTAATAAAAAAAAGAATGTTAAAAACAAAAAAAAATGTGTACTTTAACAACTTGGAAAAAAAAGAAATAAAAAGGGAGACATGACTACAGAATCAGAGGAAATTCAAAAATCTTCAGATCCTACTACAAAAGCCTATATTCAACAAAACTTGAAAATCTGAAGGAAATGGACAATTTCCTAGACAGATACCAGGTACCAAAGTTAAATGAGGAACAGATAGACCACTTAAACAACCCCATAACCCCTAACGAAATAGAAGCAGTCATTAAAGGTCTCTCAACCAAAAAGAGCCCAGGTCCAGACGGGTTTAGTGCAGAATTCTATCAAACCTTCATAGAAGACCTCATACCAATACTATCCAAACTATTCCACAAAATTGAAACAGATGGATCACTACCGAATACCTTCTACGAAGCCACAATTACTCTTATACCTAAACCACACAAAGACACAACAAAGAAAGAGAACTTCAGACCAATTTCCCTTATGAATATCAAAGCAAAAATACTCAACAAAATTCTGGCAAACCGAATCCAAGAGCACATCAGAACAATCATCCACCATGACCAAGTAGGCTTCATCCCAGGCATGCAGGGATGGTTTAATATACGGAAAACCATCAACGTGATCCATTATATAAACAAACTGAAAGAACAAAACCACATGATCATTTCATTAGACATTGAGAAAGCATTTGACAAAATTCAACACCCCTTCATGGTAAAAGTCCTGGAAAGAATAGGAATTCAAGGCCCATACCTGAACATAGTAAAAGCCATATACAGCAAACCAGTTGCTAACATTAAACTAAATGGAGAGAAACTTGAAGCAATCCCACTAAAATCAGGGACTAGACAAGGCTGCCCACTATCTCCCTACTTATTCAATATAGTTCTGGAAGTTCTAGCCAGAGCAATCAGACAACAAAACGAGGTCAAGGGGATACAGATTGGAAAAGAAGAAGTCAAAATATGACTATTTGCAGATTATATGATAGTATATTTAAGTGATCCCAAAAGTTCCACCAGAGAACTACTAAAGCTGATAAACAACTTCAGCAAAGTGGCTGGGTATAAAATTAACTCAAATAAATCAGTTGCCTTCCTCTATACAAAAGAGAAACAAGCCGAGAAAGAAATTAGGGAAACGACACCCTTCATAATAGACCCAAATGATATAAAGTACCTCGGTGTGACTTTAACCAAGCAAGTAAAAGATCTGTACAATAAGAACTTCAAGACACTGAAGAAGGAAATTGAAGAAGACCTCAGAAGATGGAAAGATCTCCCATGCACATGGATTGGCAGGATTAATATAGTAAAAATGGCCATTTTACCAAAAGCGATCTACAGATTCAATGCAATCCCCATCAAAATACCAATCCAATTCTTCAAAGAGTTAGACAGAACGATTTGCAAATTCATCCTGAATAACAAAAACCCAGGATAGCTAAAGCTATCCTCAACAATAAAAGGACTTCAGGGGGAATCACTATCCCTGAACTCAAGCAGTATTACAGAGCAATAGTGATAAAAACTGCATGGTATTGGTACAGAGACAGGCAGATAGACCAATGGAATAGAATTGAAGACCCAGAAATGAACCCACACACCTATGGTCACTTGATTTTTGACAAAGGAGCCAAAACCATCAAACGGAAAAAAGATAGCATTTTCAGCAAATGGTGCTGGTTCAACTGGAGGTCAACATGTAGAAGAATGCAGATTGATCCATGCTTATCAGCCTGTACAAAGCTTAAGTCCAAGTGGATCAAGGACCTACACATCAAACCAGACACACTCAAACTAATAGAAGAAAAACTAGGAAAGCATCTGGAACACATGGGCACTGGAAAAAATTTCCTAAACAAAACACCAATGGCTTACGCTCAAAGATCAAGAATCGACAAATGGGATCTCATAAAACTGCAAAGCTTCTGTAAGGCAAAGGACACTGTGGTTAGGACAAAACGGCAACCAACAGATTGGGAAAAGATCTTTACCAATCCTATAACAGATAGAGGCCTTATATCCAAAATATACAAAGAACTCAAGAAGTTAGACCGCAGGGAAACAAATAACCCTATTAAAAAATGGGGTTCAACTCCTCCATTGTTGGTGGGATTGCAGACTGGTAAAACCATTCTGGAAATCAGTCTGGAGGTTCCTCAGAAAATTGGACATTGAACTGCCTGAGGATCCAGCTATACCTCTCTTGGGCATATACCCAAAAGATGCCTCAACATATAAAAGAGACACGTGCTCCACTATGTTCATCGCAGCCTTATTTATAATAGCCAGAAAATGGAAAGAACCGAGATGCCCTTCAACAGAGGAATGGATACAGAAAATGTGGTACATCTACACAATGGAATATTACTCAGCTATCAAAAACAACGAGTCTATGAAATTTGTAGGCAAATGGTTGGAACTGGAAAATATCATCCTGAGTGAGCTAACCCAATCACAGAAAGACATACATGGTATGCACTCATTGATAAGTGGCTATTAGCCCAAATGCTTGAATTACCCTAGATCCCTAGAACAAACGAAACTCAAGACGGATGATCAAAATGTGAATGCTTCACTCCTTCTTTAAATGAGGAAAAAGAATACCCTTGGCTGGGAAGGGAGAGGCAAAGATTAAAACAGAGACTGAAGGAACACCCATTCAGAGCCTGCCCCACAGGTGGCCCATACATATACAGCCACCCAATTGGACAAGATGGATGAAGCAAAGAAGTGCAGACCGACAGGAGCCGGATGTAGATCGCTCCTGAGAGACACAGCCAGAATACAGCAAATACAGAGGCGAATGCCAGCAGCAAACCACTGAGCTGAGAATAGGTCCCCCGTTGAAGGAATCAGAGAAAGAACTGGAAGAGCTTGAAGGGGCTCGAGACCCCAAAAGTACAACAATGTCAAGCAACCAGAGCTTCCAGGGACTAAGCCACTACCTAAAGACTATACATGGACTGACCCTGGACTCTGACCCCATAGGTAGCAATGAATATCCTAGTAAGAGCACCAGTGGAAGGGGAAGCCCTGGGTCCTGCTAAGACTGAACCCCCAGTGAACTAGACTATGGGGGGAGGGCGGCAATGGGGGGAGGGTTGGGAGGGGAACACCCATAAGGAAGGGGAGGGGGGAGGGGGATTTTGCCCAGAAACCGGGAAAGGGAATAACACTTGAAATGTATATAAGAAATACTCAAGTTAATAAAAAAAAAATGGGGTTCAGAGCTAAACAAAGAATTCACAGCTGAGGAATGCCGAATGGCTGAGAAACACCTAAAGAAATGTTCAACATCTTTAGTCATAAGGGAAATGCAAATCAAAACAACCCTGAGATTTCACCTCACACCAGTGAGAATGGCTAAGATCAAAAACTCAGGTGACAGCAGATGCTGGCGAGGATGTGGAGAAAGAGGAACACTCCTCCATTGTTGGTGGGATTGCAGACTGGTAAAACCATTCTGGAAATCAGTCTGGAGGATCCTCAGAAAATTGGACATTGAACTGCCTGAGGATCCAGCTATACCTCTCTTGGGCATATACCCAAAAGATGCCTCAACATATAAAAGAGACACGTGCTCCACTATGTTCATCGCAGCCTTATTTATAATAGCCAGAAAATGGAAAGAACCGAGATGCCCTTCAACAGAGGAATGGATACAGAAAATGTGGTACATCTACACAATGGAATATTACTCAGCTATCAAAAACAACGAGTTTATGAAATTCGTAGGCAAATGGTTGGAACTGGAAAATATCATCCTGAGTGAGCTAACCCAATCACAGAGAGACATACATGGTATGCACTCATTGATAAGTGGCTATTAGCCCCAATGCTTGAATTACCCTAGATCCCTAGAACAAACGAAACTCAAAACGGATGATCAAAATGTGAATGCTTCACTCCTTCTTTAAATGAGGAAAAAGAATACCCTTGGCAGGGAAGGGAGAGGCAAAGATTAAAACAGAGACTGAAGGAACACCCATTCAGAGCCTGCCCCACATGTGGCCCATACATATACAGCCACCCAATTAGACAAGATGGATGAAGCAAAGAAGTGCAGACCGACAGGAGCCGGATGTAGATCGCTCCTGAGAGACACAGCCAGAATACAGCAAATACAGAGGCGAATGCCAGCAGCAAACCACTGAACTGAGAATAGGACCCCCGTTGAAGGAATCAGAGAAAGAACTGGAAGAGCTTGAAGGGGCTCGAGACCCCATATGTACAAAAATGCCAAGCAACCAGAGCTTCCAGGGACTAAGCCCCTACCCAAAGACTATACATGGACTGACCCTGGACTCTGACCTCATAGGTAGCAATGCATATCCTAGTAAGAGCACCAGTGGAAGGGGAAGCCCTGGGTCCTGCTAAGACTGAACCCCCAGTGAACTAGACTGGTGGGGGGAGGGCGGCAATGGGGGGAGGGTTGGGAGGGGAACACCCATAAGGAAGGGGAGGGGGGAGGGGGATGTTTGCCCGGATACCGGGAAAGGGAATAACACTTGAATTGTATATAAGAAATACTCAAGTTAATAAAAAAATATATAGAGAGAAATAAAAAAAAAAGAAATACTCAAGTTAATAAAAAAAGAATGTTAAAAACAAAAAAAAATGTGTACTTTAACAACTTGGAAAAAAAAAGAAATAAAAAGGGAGACATGACTACAGAATCAGAGGAAATTCAAAAATCTTCAGATCCTACTACAAAAGCCTATATTCAACAAAACTTGAAAATCTGAAGGAAATGGACAATTTCCTAGACAGATACCAGGTACCAAAGTTAAATGAGGAACAGATAGACCACTTAAACAACCCCATAACCCCTAACGAAATAGAAGCAGTCATTAAAGGTCTCTCAACCAAAAAGAGCCCAGGTCCAGACGGGTTTAGTGCAGAATTCTATCAGACCTTCATAGAAGACCTCATACTAATACTGTCCAAACTATTCCTCAAAATTGAAACAGATGGAGCACTAATAAATTCCTTCTATTACGCCACAATTATTCTTATACCTAAACCACACAAAGACCCAACAAAGAAAGAGAATTTCAGACCAATTTCCCTTATGAATATCGATGCAAAAATACTCAATAACATTCTGGCAAGCAGAACCCAAGAGCACATCAAAACAATCATCTACCATGATCAAGTAGGCTTCATCCCAGGCATGCAGGAATGGTATAATATACGGAAAATCATCAACGTGATCCATTATATAAACAAACTGAAAGATAAAAATCACATGATCATTTCATTAGAGGCTGGGAAAGCATTTGACAAAATTCAACACCCCTTCATGAAAAGTCCTGGAAAGAATAGGAATTCAAGGCCCGTACCTAAACATAGTAAAAGCCATGTACAGCAAACCAGTAGCTAACATTAAACTAAATGGAGAGAAACTTGAAGCAATCCCACTAAAATCAGGGACTAGACAAGGCTGCCCACTCTCTCCCTACTTATTCAATATAGTCCTTGAAGTTCTAGCCAGAGCAATCAGACAACAAAAGGAGATCAAAGGGTTACAGATTGGAAAAGAAGTCAAAATATCACTATTTGCAGATGATATGATGGTTTATTTAAGTGATCCCAAAAGTTCCACCAGAGAACTACTAAACCTGATAAAGACCTTCAGCAAAGTGGCTGGGTATAAAATTAATGCAAATAAATCAGTAACCTTCCTCTACACAAAAGAGAAACAAGCTGAGAAAGAAATTAGGGAAACAACACCCTTCATAATAGTCCAAAATGACATAAAATATCTCAGTGTGACTTTAACAGAGCAAGTGAAAGATCTGTATGATAAGAACTTCAAGCCTCTGAAGAAAGAAATTGAAGAAGACTTCAGAAGATGGAAAGATCTCCCATGCTTTGGATTGGCAGGATTAATATAGTAAAAATGGCCATTTTACCAAAAGCGATCTACAGATTCAGTGCAATCCCCATCAAAATACCAATCCAATTCTTCAGAGAGTTAGACAGAACAATTTGCAAATTCATCTGGAATAACAAAAAACCCAGGATAGCTAAAACTATCCTCAACAATAAAAGGACTTCCAGGGGAATCACTATCCCTAAACTCAAGCAGTATTACAGAGCAATAGTGATGTTCTGTATGGTACTGTTACGGAGACAGACAGATAGACCAGTGGAATAGAATTGAAGACCCAGAAATGAACCCACACACCTATGGTCACTTGATTTTTGACAAAGGAGCCAAAAACATGCAATGGAAAAAAGATAGCATTTTCAGCAAATGGTGCTGGTTCAACTGGAGGTCAGCATGTAGAAGAATGCAGATCAACCAATGCTTATCATCCTGTACAAAGCTTAAGTCCAAGTGGAACAATGACCTCCACATCAAACCAGATACACTCAAACTAATAGAAGAAAAAGTGGGGAAGCATCTCGAACACATGGGCACTGGAAAAAATTTCCTGAACAAAACACCAATGGCTTATGCTCTAAGATCAAGAATCGACAAATGGATCTCATAAAACTGCAAAGCTACAAAAGCTTACAAAAAGTAAGCTTACTTACAAAAACCTTGACTTACAAAAAGTCAAAGGACACTGTTGTTAGGACAAAACGGCAACCAACAGATTGGAAAAATATCTTTACCAATCCTACAACAGATAGAGGCCTTATATCCAAAATATACAAAGAACTCAAGAAGTTAGACCGCAGGGAGACAAATAACCCTATTAAAAATGGGGTTCAGTTTAAATGAGGAAAAAGAATACCCTTGGCAGGGAAGGGAGAGGCAAAGATTAAAACAGAGACTGAAGGAACACCCATTCAGAGCCTGCCTCACATGTGGCCCATACATATACAGCCACCCAATTAGACAAGATGGATGAAGCAAAGAAGTGCAGACCGACAGGAGCCGGATGTAGATCGCTCCTGAGAGACACAGCCAGAATACAGCAAATACAGAGGCGAATGCCAGCAACAAACCACTGAACTGAGAATAGGTCCCCCGTTGAAGGAATCAGAGAAAGAACTGGAAGAGCTTGAAGGTGCTCGAGACCCCAAAAGTACAACAATGTCAAGCAACCAGAGCTTCCAGGGACTAAGCCACTACCTAAAGACTATACATGGACTGACCCTGGACTCTGACCCCATAGGTAGCAATGAATATCCTAGTAAGAGCACCAGTGGAAGGGGAAGCCCTGGGTCCTGCTAAGACTGAACCCCCAGTGAACTAGACTATGGGGGGAGGGCGGCAATGGGGGGAGGGTTGGGAGGGGAACACCCATAAGGAAGGGGAGGGGGGAGGGGGATGTTTGTCCGGAAACCGGGAAAGGGAATAACACTTGAAATGTATATAAGAAATACTCAAGTTAATAAAAAAAAAAGAAAATACAAAATATATGAGAAAAGTTACAATAAAAAAAATGGGGTTCAGAGCTAAACAAAGAATTCACAGCTCAGGAATGCCGAATGGCTGAGAAACACCTAAAGAAAATGTTCAACATCTTTAGTTATAAGGGAAATGCAAATCAAAACAACCCTGAGATTTCACCTCACACCAGTGAGAATGGCTAAGATCAAAAACTCAGGTGACAGGAAATGCTGGCGAGGATGTGGAGGAAGAGGAACACTCCTCCATTGTTGGTGGGATTGCAGACTGGTACAGACATTCTGGAAATCAGTCTGGAGGTTCCTCAGAAAATTGGACATTGAACTGCCTGAGGACCCAGCTATACCACCTTGGGCAAATACCCAAAAGATGCCCCAACATATAACAAAGACACATGCTCCATTATTTTCATAGCAGCCTTATTTATAATAGCCAGAAGCTGGAAAGAACCCAGATGCCCTTCAACAGAGGAATGGATACAGAAAATGTGGTAACCTACACAATGGAATATTACTCAGCTATCAAAAACAATGACTTTATGAAGTTCATAGGCAAATGGATGGAACTGGAAAATATCATCCTGAGTGAGGTAACCCAATCACAGACAAAAACACATGGTATGCACTCATTGATAAGTGGTTATTAGCCCAAATGCTTGAACTACCCTAGATGCACAGAACTCATGAAACTCCTGAGAGACACAGCCAGAATACAGCAAATACAGAGGCGAATGCCAGCAACAAACCACTGAACTGAGAATAGGCCCCCCATTGAAGGAATCAGAGAAAGGACTGAAAGAGCTTGAAGGGGCTTGAGACCCCATATGAACAACAATGCCAACCAACCAGAGCTTCCAGGGACAAGCCACTACCCAAAGACTATACATGGACTGACCCTGGGCTCCAAATTCACAGGAAGCAATGAATAGCCTAGTAGTGGCACCAGTGGAAGGTGAATCCCTTGGTCCTGCCAAGGCTGGACCCCCATGTACAGGATTGTTGGGGGGGTTGTAATGGGGGGAGGATGGGGAGGGGAACACCAATGTAAAAGGGCAGGGTGGGGTTAGGAGGATGTAGACCTGGAAACTAGGAATGTGAATAACATTTGAAATGTAAATAAGAAATACCCAATTTAATAATGGTGGAAGAATCAAAAAAGATCAGCACAAAGAGAGAGAGTCTGTCTGGATACCAGAAGTCCATTTCAAAACTTTTATCAAACACAAATGAGCAGCTCGTGCCAGGAGTTTTCCACTGTGCCTCTCTCATGGCTCTTGACTGGACAAAACATTACGTGAGTCTGCTTCAGCAAACGATCACAATAGTGTGCATCACATGGCACAATCAGAAATTTCCATTTCACATATATACAGTGGATTTTATTAAGCTATTAAAAATGTAAACATGACATTTATTGGAAAATGAATGCATACGAGGTCATTGTATTAGACAAAATAACCAGACAAATAGCACATTTTTATCTCAGGTGCAGAATATAAACTTTAATTTATACTGTGTGTACATATATACATACATGTATGTTTGGTCATGAAAGCAGAAATGAGAATATCCAGGGGAGGAACCAATCTTAAGGGAGAGTGGAGGGGTTGGGGATTTAGCTCAGTGGTAGAGCGCTTGCCTAGCAAGCACAGGGCCCTGGGTTCGGTCCCCAGCTCTGAAAAAAAGAAAAGAAAAAAAAAGGGGAGAGTGGTGGGTGGGGAAGAAAATAAAATGGAATGGCTGTGACAGAAGAATGGAGGACTGTTTGAGGGAAAGAATGAGACTAGGAGGAAGGGCCGATGGGAAGGAAAGTATGGCAGAAGACAGTGAATAAAAGAAAACATGATGACAAGTATGTGTGAAAATTCTATAATTATACGCGTCACTTTGCGTGCTAATAAGGCAAACTGGTTACTGTGCTACATTTTGCTTGACCACATTTTCATGGTCTCAATGACCTAAGAATTGAATGACATTTTGTGTGGAAAGATATTTATACAGTGGATATTTTGCCTGGTGCAAATCTAGTGTTTATTACCAAGTAGGTGATTAGCCAGATAAATTCATTCTTGAGAAGTTGTCCCTAAGTGGAATTATTGTATGTGCATACCTTACTCTCATCCTTAAACTGGAGATTTGTGGATTTTCCTTAGAAACAAATGGGCCACTATATATCTCTACCCTTACCTTACTTTGAGCTCAACACTTTTATCTGTCTTATGTTTCATTTCCCTCCAAAAATGAAAACTGCTGTTTACTGCCTTTGGCAGTAGACTACACATGGACTAATGAATAATGGGCTACTGGTGAAATGTGGCTTTTCAGGACCGTTATGACCTCAAAATCTTCTACCTAGTCTGCCTCTCCACACCCAGAACCAGCTGTGACTACCCACTGGGAAATTAAAATCTAATGATTCTATGCTTCCTCCACGAGTGATGCTCTCTTGCTTACTTCAGCGACCCAATAGCCAACCTCCAAGCTAGACCCTCTGGACTTTCTCCCTCTCTGTAGTGCAAGAATGTTCTTAACATTACCAACAAAGAACACTCATTAGCTTTTGCCAAAGACGGATCCCCAGGGCTGCTTTAACTTCTTCACTCAATTGATCCCCCAGTGCATGGTCTCAGTTCAACAGATGTAACTTTTGCCACTCTGGGTAAACAATCATCATCTGGGGTTAACAATGGGTTCATATTCTACCTTCTGAGGCCATCGAGTATTCTGGAGTAGAAAAATCCAGAACTACTTTTCTCCTCAAGGCCCTTCTAATTATTAGCCCTGTTTTTTAAAGATAGGATATCCAAACACTTTGATTCAGTTTGAGTTGGGGAACAGATCATCAAGTCCCCGCCTCACTGAGGAGACAAGAAAGCAAAAGGCCAATTCTTAGGACAAGGAACCCTAGAAAGTCACAGATTTTTATAACACAGAGTTATGGCAGCAAATGAAGAAAATGGAATATAACTTATATTATTGTCTAATTGAGTAGTTTATAATTTTTATCCACTCTTAGGACTTACATTAAGGTTACATTTCTACTGTAACTTTTGGATAGTCAGGTAAGGAAATATGTTTCATGTTTATAGCTTCACTGGCATCACTTTTCTGTGGTTGTGAAGCCTGAAACAGATGCAGGTGTAAATGTTCAACCTCTTCCAGAATATTCCAGGTTGGTAACTAATAGAGTATTCACTATGTTGGTTTTTTACTATTTTGTGTGTATGTATGTTTTCCCTACGTGTGTGTCTATGAACCACTCATGTGCCTGGTGGTTATGGAGGGAGGGCATTGAATTCCCTAAAACTGGGGTTTGACGGTTTTGAGCCTCCATGTGACTGCTGATAATCAAACCCTGGTCCTCTGGGAAAGGAGCCAGCGCTCTTAACCTCTCATCCATCTCTCCAGACCATATGTAACCTCTGTTTATTCTTTATTTCAACTATAGATTTGCAACCAACATTTGAAAAATAAATTTAAGTACAGTAAATAAAACAAAATGTATTTCATGTATAGCAAAAGTATCCTGTAAAGTTTTAATATATATGAAATTAAAATTATTCTGTTCAAAAATTCTTAAAATATGATACTTTATGAATTTTATTAAAACCATAACTAGGAAACACCCTGAAAAATCAATAAGGAAGTTCCCAGATAATGTGATCCTTTAATCACATGTGCTCACAAATAAGGATATTTGAAATGTGCACGAAGTGTCACATACAAATTCTTTTTAAAGACCTATTTCTAGTAGTTGTGACCTATACTGTAATCCTAGCACTTGAGAGGTAGCAGCAGAACAATCAGAAATTCAAGGGCACCCTTGGCTATACATTTTGATGTCAGCCAGGCTGCACAAGACCTTGCCACAATAAGATACAGACAGTCAGACAGAAGAAAGAGAAGGGTATCATGGCTTCATGTAATTGTCTGTAAATTCACACTTTTACATATGCAAAATGTTTTAGATGTGATTGAGCATATTATCAAAGAAAACAAATCTAATCAAGAAATTAATGAATTAAAATGCGTGTTTTAAAAATCCCTAGGTTCCTAAAATTCCTTCAAATGTTAATAAAATCTCCTAGTTCTTATAGCAAAGTAAAACTCCAGATCTTAAGACTACAAATGCATTTGAATGCATACATACTGTCTGTTATTCTAATTCTAATACTTTATTGGCCTCCCCCACACCAGCAGGTATGTAGAAATAGCAGAGTGACATGTAGCTAATGCACAGATCTGTGACTACTAACAGACACATTAAAAAGAGTCTTAGGGTATTTTGAGTAAAAATTAAAAACTGTACACTTTTATATTTATTTATTTTTCTTGGATATTTTAAGTATTTACATTTCAAATGTTATTACCTTTCCACCTCTCCCATACCCCTCTCTCTGCTTCTATGAGGATGCTCCCACTCCCACCCATTCACTCCCACCCCAACACCCTGGCATTCCCTTACACTGCGGAAACAAGCCTTTACAAGACCAAGGGCTTCTCCTCCTAATGATGCCAGACAATGCCATCCTCTGCTATATATGCGGCTAGAGCCATGGGTCCCTCCATGTGTACTCTTTGATTGGTGCTTTAGTCCCTGAGAGCTCTGAGGTGTCTGGTTGATTGGCATTGTTGTTCTTGGGGTTACAAGCCCCTTCAGCTCTTTCAATTCTTTCTCTAATTCTTCCAATGGAAATCCGGTTCTCAATTCAGTGGTTTGCTGCTAGCATTTGCCTCTGTATTTGACATGCTTTGACTGTGTCTCTCAGGAGAGATCTATATCCTGTTCCTGTCAGCATGCACTTCTTAAATTCATCCATCTTGTCTAGTTTTGGTGGCTGTATATATATGGGCCACATGTGGCAGTGTCTACTCTAAACTTTGCCTCTCTATCCCCTCCTTTAGATATTTTTGTTCCCCTTTTTAGGAAGGAATGAAACATCCACATTTTGGTCATCCTTCTTCTTGAGTTTCATGTGGTCAATGGATTATGTCTTGGGTAATTCGAGCTTTTGGCCTAATGTCCACTTATCAGTGAGTGCATACCATGTGTGTTTTTCTGTGATGCAGAATGATATTTTCTAGTTCCATCCATTTGCCTAAGACTTTCATGTAGTCATTGTTTTCAATAACTGAGTAATACTCCATTGTGTAGATGTACCACATTTTCTGTATCCATTCCTCTGTTGAAAGGCATCTGGGTTCTTTCCAGCTTTTGACTATTATAACTAAGGCTGCTATGAACATAGTATAGTATGTGTCCTTATTATATGTTGAAGCATCTTTTAGATATATGCCCAGGAGTGATATAGCTGGGTCATCAGGTAACACTATGTCTAATTTTCTGAGGAACCTCCAGACTGATTTCCAGACTGGTTATATCAGCTTGCAATCCTACTAATAATGGAGGAGTGTTCCTATTTCTCCACATCCTTGCCAGTATATGCTGTCACCTTTGTTTAACATCAAGAAAATTAAGGAACTTAAATGAAAGAAACATGAGTGATTACTCTAAACATAAAATATTACATGAAAGTGCTAAACAGAAAGAGGAGTCTGGACTAGAACCTGTCACTTAACAAAGGAATGACCCTGAGTCATATCAATCACACAGGAGGGTGGCCCCACATTTAGGGGTAGTTGGGCCAACACAAATGGAACTACATGGTCTGCTGTGTGCGGGTGTGTGTGTGTGTGTGTGTGTGTGTGTGTGTGTGTGTGTGTCTGTGTCTGTGTCTGTGTGTCTGTGTGAATGTGTGTGTGCATGTGTGTATGTGCATGTATGTATGTATCTTTGAGTGTGTCTCTGTGTGAATATGTGTGTATGTGTATGTGTTTGTGTGCGTGTGTGTGTGTGTGTGTGTGTGTGTGTGTGTGGTCACAAGCATGTCTGCCTGCATGTATGCATTAATTTTTTAGTTTTGTTTGGGGTTTGGTTGAAAAGAAACGAAAAACAAAGTTGGGTGGGTAGGGAATTAGGAAAATATCTAGGAAGGGTTGGAGTAGGAGAAATACTGTGATCAAAATACAGTGTATGAAATTCTTAAAAAATAAGTAGAAACCTTTTCAAAAGAAAGGAAAGCAATGCTAGGAACAAGAAGTGTGTGGCTCTTCTGAAGGGATGCAGCCGCCCAGGAATCTGCTAGCCATCAGATGTTGTAGAGCCATTTCCTGTTAGAAAGAAGGGGGCCTGTTAGGGTTTGGCAGCTTAGACAATTACAAGACTCGCAAGACTCCACTCTGGCCTTGGTAAGCAGTAAATGATTGCTGGAGGAAAGTAGACCCAGCAGAGATGTCTATAAACTGCCAGGGCATCTCCACTGGTGAAGTTTGTCTGAGCATGTCCTGATGGGCTCTTCTGCGATGTGGCTGCCTTTGTGTCACCAGTGGTCCCATAAGTAATGTGTTAGTTCTCCAAGTGAGACTTGAGTGGAGCCATGTCTATTGTCTGTTATCAATGTTCCCTCTGGGTTGAATATATATTTGGTCACATCTCCTCAAAAAAAAGTCACCCACACTGATCACACAGACATTAGACATTGTTTGTGAGGCAGCTACTTCTTTTATGCTGGCCCAAGAGAGAGCTCCATGTGTGGAAATGCAAGAAGTTTCTTACATGGGATATAGATGGGAATAGGAAGGACCAAGCAAATGGGCCACTGGTCTGGGAAAGCTCATGGTCCATTTCATTCTGTCTTCTGCAGGTTCTTCTGGTTCCCATCTGAACACCTCTTTCTCACCCTGGTTATTCCTTTTCACCTTGACATTCAGGTTTGTTTGTTTGCTTGCTTGTTTTCCAAAAATGAATAATAAAACTTTGTTAACTGAATTCATCCTTCTAGGTCTCACAGATGTCCCTGAACTTCAGGTGGCAGTTTTCACTTTTCTTTTCCTTGCCTACATATTCAGCATGATCGGAAACCTGACCATCCTCATTCTCACCCTGCTGGATTCGCACCTTCACACTCCCATGTATTTCTTTCTCCGGAACTTCTCCTTCTTAGAAATTTCTTTCACAAACATCTTCATTCCCAGGGTTTTGGTCAGCATTACAACAGGAAACAAGAGTATTAGCTTTGCTGGCTGCTTTGCTCAGTATTTCTTTGCCATCTTTCTTGGAGCAACAGAATTTTATCTTCTGGCTGCTATGTCTTACGATCGCTATGTGGCCATCTGCAAACCCCTGCATTACATGACAATTATGAGCAACAAAATCTGTACCCAGCTGGTTCTCTGCTCTTGGCTGTCTGGGTTGATGGTCATTATACCTCCCATCACTTTGATGAGTCAGCAGGACTTTTGTGCATCCAACAGGTTAAATCATTATTTCTGTGACTTTGAGCCTCTTCGAGAACTCTCCTGCTCTGACACGAACCTCATAGAAAAAGTTGTCTTTCTCGTGGCATCTGTGACCCTCGTGGTGACTCTAATGCTGGTAACTCTCTCCTATACATTCATCATCAAGACAATTCTCAAGCTCCCTTCAGTCCAGCAAAGGACAAAGGCCTTTTCCACATGTTCTTCCCACATGATTGTTATCTCCCTCTCTTATGGGAGCTGCTTCTTCATGTATGTTAAGCCTTCAGCAAAAGAAGGGGGCACATTCAATAAAGGAGTAGCCCTACTCATTACTTCAGTTGCTCCTTTATTGAACCCCTTCATTTATACCCTAAGGAACCAACAGGTGAGGCAAGCATTCAAGGATACAGTCAAAAAGCTTTTGAATCATTAAAGAGTTTAGGAATTGAATTCTTAATGAGCTCCAAATGTGTGTCAAGCTCTCTCATATTAAGTACCCAATTAAGAGATGGACTCCAGTGTGAAAGGTGAAGATACATTTCAGACTGTTAAGTGTTAATGTAACAATCTGAATACGATTTTAAAACTGAAAGGCAATTGAGTTACTCAGTTTTCTAAATTAGAACCAATAAATACTATCAAAAGGAATAACATTTAAAATGAGTCCTGAAAAGTAGAAAAAAAAAACCAAAGTAGAAACAAGAAATTAAGATCAAACGATCCTGATATAGCTAGCTGTCTCTTAAGAGGCTCTGCCACAGCATGAAAAATACAGAGGCAGATGCTGGCAGCCAACCATTGAACTGAGAACTGTGTCTCCTATGGAGGAGTTAGAGAAAGGATTGAAGGAGCTGAAGGGGTTTGCAGCCCCATAAGAACAATACCAACCAACCAGAGCTCTCAGGGACTAAACCACCTTCCAAAGAGTACACATGGGCAGACCTGTGGCTCTAGCTGCATATGTAGCAGAGTATGGCCTCATTGGTCACCAATGAGAGGAGAAGCCCTTGGCCCTGGCTCGACCCCCAGTGTAGGGGAGGGCAAGGCAGGAGACGGGCAGGGGTGGGTAGATAGGGGAACACCCTCATAGAAGAAGGGGAGGGGGAGAGGATAGGGGTTTATGGACAGGAATCTGGGAAAGGGGATAACATTTGAAATGTAAATAAATAAAAACAAGAAATTAAGATTGAAGGAATATTGCAAATTAGCATGGAAAATTTCAACCCAAAGAACTGAAAAAAAAAGATCTCATTAATTTCACTCAGACCAAATTCAATAAGGAAAAATAGGACGAACTATTTTGGTTTTGAACTAAATTAAATCTTCACTTAAAGTAAATTAAACATCCATACTGTTCAGGCATCTGAAATTGGATCAGATCTTAAGAATCTTTAGCAATTACAATTATATAGAATCTACACTGTAGGTAACTGATTCTGTAGAAATAGAAGAGATTGTAAAGAAAAACACTCTTTGGTAGAACTCAAACGTTAAATGCTAAAGATCATTCCAAATTTAAATAGTAAAAGGGACAAGAAGGAATAATTAGAAAAACAATAAAAACTCTCGGGGAGAGTAGCTGAGTGTGGCGGCATACACATTTAGTCCAAGCACTTGGGAGGTACAGGCATGCTGATCTCTGTGAGTTCAAAGCCAGCCTGATCTACATAATGAGTTCCAGGCCAGCCAAAGCTACAAAGTGAGACAATCAATCAATAAATAAATAAATAAATAAATAAATAAATAAATAAATAAATAAATAAATAAATAAACAAACATGAAAGTCTCAAGAAATATAGGTGGCATAGATTGCTCAGGGTGGCAGTTGTACATCTCAGCACTCAGGAGGCAGAGGCAGTCAGACCTCTAAATTTGAGGTTAGCCTGTTCTACAAACTGAGTTCCAGAACAGCCAGAGCTACACAAAGAAAACCTGTCTCAAAAAAATTAAATTAAAAGGTATATAAGAAACATGGCTTACTGGGAACATGAAGTGCTACAGAGAGTGAGTACCAGGAAAAAGTATGGGAAAAGTGGTCAAGATTTATTTGATCTTAGCCATCTTCAAATGTGGACATTGGAAGTAGAATAAAAGGATCAAACTGCAGTGGATTATTGGTGATTGGGAGACAAAATTTAAAAGAGCGATTAAACTGAGCTTCAAAATAGATGGATAAAATAAACATCAACCCCAGTTTATGCTTCCCCTTGGTCCCTTTGCTCTCTCATTCACAGTACACCATAACTATGGCAATACATTTAAGATATGTATTTACCTCTGTAAGGCTGAGGAGTGCAAGGATAATCTGATTTTAATCACAAGTCCATCCCCAAAGCCAGCCCTACTGAAAAGCTTTTGAGGTCATGAATGAACAAATGAATTCTAGAAACCAACTAGAATTTAAATAGAGTTTGACCAGTTAGGAATTTATATTTTGGCAGTAATGAATCAGCAAGGAGTACTTTATGTGGACTTCTTGGATCTGTCTGAAAATGTTACCCTGTTCTATAAATGAAGAAAGTGAAGCTTAGACAATTAAACAGCTTATGCATGACACAGAGTCCAAAGACAAATCCATCTGGTGCCAAAGCCCACCTGGTAAGTATTACACCATCCAGTCACCCTAACTAGTTTAACAGCCATTACTCTCAATGTTTCTAAGTGTTGTACAGCTGGCTTTTGGTCTATCTATCTCCCTCTTCTCTGTGTGCTCAGTGTAAAACTCTTTAGAAAATTTGAAGCACACGAAAGTCCATATTACTTCACCCTTTAATTCTTGACTTCTCTCCATGGTGGTCCATGCCTGCAATTGTAGAACTCAGGAAATAGTTGCAGAAAGATTCCAAGTACCAGATCAGCCTGAGATACATAGCAGGTAATGGTGGTTTCCAGTGGTGGTTCCCTATCTTCTTTGATAAAACATTCAAGAATAATGGGTGTGTGAATTAAATATCCAGTGGGAAGAGTTTGTATCAACTGTGACTGAATTGGCAATAATTGAAATATTTATTGAACTCAACTATTAGTGAACAATTCAATGCAAAACAAAGATGCAGAGAAATTTTTAGAGCTTTTTATGTTTATATAACAGTATTCTTTCTACACAGACATGTGGTGCAACTTGTCTGACCTCCTATCTGTGGGCTTCCTCTTGTCAAGGACCTAATTCCTTCACAAATACATGTATATTCATTGTGTAGCACCATTAGAAACCTAATAGACAAAAACTGTGCCCATCTGGATCAACTGTCTTTACTACCTGGCATCTGATGAACACTATGAACATTTAACACAATAATGTCTCTTGTTACATTCATCCATAGCCAAAAGCTGACCCATCGTTTTAGCCCTGACCCTTGTTGTAGAAGCCATGCCCTCAGGTATTGCCTTCTTTCTTCATGATCATCTCAATTGTTGTTAACCCTTGTATTTAAAATCTATACTTAAATATCGTTAAATAAACACCAACTTGATTTCATACTGGCTAGTCCTGAGATTCTTTTCTGTGTCAAAGACAAGGATCCAGTTATATTTGAATCAAGGTCCTCAAACTGAACATAGGGTCAGGAACTGTCTTTGCTGAAACAGACTTTTCCTGAATACGACTTTTGTTTCTCAGGCTGATATCACCCAATTGAAAAACTTGAAGACTTTTTTTACCATTGTCTTACCTCATGATGCTTTTAGGATTTACTTGTTTGATTTTTATGAGTGTTTCACTGCATGTGTGCATGTGCATAACATGAGTGGCTGGTACCCGTGGAATTCAGAACTCTTTGTTTTGAAAGTTATATTTTAAAATGGTCTTGCAAAGTAGTAGTTCTCCATTTGGCTTGTCTATCTTTTCAAAGAACTTGATTAATTCTTTGTACCAGTTTCTTTCTTCCTTTTTAATTCCTGTCTCATTAATTTCTGCCCTGATTTTGAGTATTTTTTCCCATCAACTGTCTTTGAGTTTGTTTTTGGGTTTGTTTTCCAAAACCTTAACACAGTATCATTTGTTTGTGGCACTTATTACTGAAACCTTTCTTCTTAGGATGGCCTTAATTGTGTCCTATCTTTTTCTTCACTGTGTTTGTTTTCCTCAGTGAGTTTCTGTACTTTTTTTTTGTTCCTGTACTTTTTATTGCTGATAATATCCAGCTTTCTTTCACTGCAGTCAAATAAAATATAGGATGAAACTTCTAATTTTTTCCTATTTGTTGAGACTTACTTTGTATATAAATATTTGAGCAAATTATTAGAAAGTTCCATGGTTTGCTTATTTGTGTTCTACAGTGGGTAGAAGGTTCTACAGGAATCTGCTAAATACATTTGATTTATAAAAACATAAATCCAATGTTTCTGGGGTTTTTTTTTTCAGAGCTGGAGGGTTATCCAGATGACTTGCCTATTGGTAAGACTAGGACATTGAATTCACCCACAATCAGTGTGTTGTGGTTAATTTCTTGGGTTAACATATAGTGATATTTGTAGCATAAAATAAATGCGTCTGTTAGGAGTGCATATGCTTAAATTATAATATCCTCTTGGTATGTTGTTCCATTAATATGTAAAGTGACCTTCTTTGTGTCTTCTGAATATTTTTAGCTCGAAGTCTATTTTTCCAGATGTTAGAATATCTACTAATGTTTTGTTTTTAATTCAATTTGCTAGCAATATCATTTTTTGCCTGTTTCACTGGGGTGCTATGTAACCTGACCACACACAATTTTCCTATCTAAGGTCTATATCTAATTCTAAATTTTGGAGAAAGAGATCATAATTCTTTGAGTTGGTCTCCAGTCCATGCCTAGTGCATGATTCTCTGGTCTAGTTCATTATTCTCTGGTTTTCCCAAAATGAACTGTGAGTTTAGATGAGTTCATACAATATTTACTATAAAACAATCTCTTTCTAGCCTCCTAGGTCAAGTATTACCCACAAAGAAATGCTAGCCAAACATCTGTTGTACCTTACACAAGCCATTCTTCCTTTTACTGTTCTTGATTTATTATTAACTCTGATTTTTTTTATTCCTACTGTATTAGTGTATATGTTGTTGCCCTTCCAGTAACCTCTCATCATTGTTTCTCTAAAAACATTTTTTAATAATTTTTCTTGGATATTTTATGTATTTACATTTCAAATTTTATCCCCTTTCCCCCCTCTCCAATAGCAATTACCACCACCCCTGTTTCTATGAGGATATTCCCATTCCCACCCACCCTCTACAACCTCAATGCCCTGGCATTACACTACACTGGGGAAACAAGCCTTCACAGGACCAAGGGCTTTTCCTCCCATTGGTGCTGGACAATGCCATCCTTGCCACATATGTGGTTGGAGTAATAGGTCCCTTCATGTGTACTCATTGGTTGGTGGTTTAGTACCTGGTGAGGTCTGGTTGGTAGATATTGTTGTTCTTCCTATGGTGTTTGCAAGCCCCTTCAGCTCCTTCAGTCCTCTAACTACTCCATTGGGGCCCCCTTGTTCAATCCAATAGTTGGCTGCAACCATCTTTATCAGTATCAGTAGGGCTCTGACAAAGCCTCTCAGGAGACACCCATACCTGGTTCCTGACAGCAAGCATTTCTTGACATCAGCAATAGTGATTAGGTTTGGTGAGAGCATATGGGATGGATCACCAGTTGGTGCAGTTTCTGGATGACCATTTCTTCAGTCCCTACTACACTCTTTCTCACTATATTTCCTCCCATGAGTATTTTGTTCTCCCATCTAAGAAGGACTGAAGCATCCACACTTTGATCTTCCTTCTTCTCAGGTTTCATATGATCGATAAGTTTTTTCTTAGGTATTCCAAGCATTTTGGCTAATATCCATTTATCAGTGAGTGCAAAGCTTTTGTGTTCTTTTGTGACTGGATTACCTCACTCGGGATGATATTTTCTAGTTATTCCATTTCCCTAGAAGTTTATGAAGTCATTGTTTTTGATAGCTGAGTAGTACTCCATTGTGTAGATGTATCACATTTTTTTAATCCTGTTGAAGGGCATCTGGGAACTTTCCAGCTTCTGGCTATTATAAATAAGTCTCCTATGAACATAGTGGAGCATGTTTCTTTGTTATATGTTGGCGTATCTTTTGAGTATATGCCCAGTAGAGGTATAGCTGGGTCCTCAAGTAGTGCAATGTCCAATTTTCGGAGGAACCGCCAAACTGATTTCCAGAGTAGCCACAAGTTTGCATTCCCACCAACAAGGGAGGAGTATTCCTATTTCTCCACATCCTCACCAGCATCTACTGTCACCTGAGTTCTTGAATACAGCCATTCTGACTGGTGTGATGTGGAATCTGAGAGTTGTTTTGATTTTCATTTCCTTGATTACTAAGGATGTTGAACATTTCTTTAGGTACTTCTCAGCCATTCAGGATTCCTCAGTTGAGAATTCTTTGTTTAGCTCTGTACCCCATTTTGTAAATGGAGTATGAGATTCTCTAACTTGTTGAGTTCTTCGTATATATTAGATATTAACCCTCTATGGGATGTAGGATTCATGAAGAACCTTTCCCATGTTGGTTGACATTTTGTCCTATTGACAATGTCCTTGGCCTTACAGAAGCTTTGCAATTTTATAAAGTCCCATTTGTTGATTCTTGATGTTAGAGAATAAACCTTTAGTGTTTTATTCAGGAAATTTTCCCCTGTGGCTATGTGTTTGAGGCTCTTCCCCACTTTCTCTTCTATTACTATGAGTGTATCTGGTTTTATGTGAAGGTCCCAGATCCACTTGGACTTAAGATTTGTACAGAGAGATAAGATGGGTCTATTTGTATTCTTCTACATGCTGACCTCCAGTTGAACCAGCACCATTTGTTGGAAATGCTGTCTTTTTTCCATTGAATGATTTTATCTCCTTTGTCAAAGAACAAGTGACCATAGGTGTGTGGGTTCATTTCTGGTCTTCAATTCTATTCTGCTGCTCTACCTCCCTGTCTCTGTAAGAGTACCTTATGCTTTTATCATAATTGCTCTGTAATACAGGTTGAGGTGGGGGATGATGATTCCCTCAGAAGTTCTTTTATTGTTGAGAATAGTTTTCACTATCCTGAGTTTTTTTCTTTTCCAAATGAATCTGCAAATTGGTCTTTCCACCTCTATAAAGAATTGAGTAGGAATTTTGATGGGGATTGCATTGAATCTGTAGATTGCTCTCGGCAAAGATGGCCTGTCAGTCCATGAGCATAGGAGATCTTTACATCATCTGAGATCTTCTTCAATGTCTTTCTTCAGAGACTTGAAGTTCTTGTCACACAGATCTTTCACTTGCTTCATTAGAGTCATACCAAGGTATTTTATATTACTTGTGGATATTGTGATGGGCGTCATTTCCTTAATTTCTTTCTTGGCCTGTTTAGCTTTTGAGTAGAGGAAAGCTACTGATTTGTTTGACTTAATTTTAAATGCTGCCACTTTGCTGAAGTTGTTTATGAGCTGAAGGAGTACTTTGGAAGAATTTTTGAGACACTAAGTATAATATTATATCATCTGCAAATAGTGATATTTTGACTTCTTCCTTTCCAATTTGTATCCCATTTACCTCTTCTTGTTCGCTAATTGCTCTGGCTAGGACTTCGAATACTATATTGAATAAGTAGTTGGAGAGTGGGCAGCCTTGTCTAGTCCCTGATTTTAGTGGGATCGCTTCAAGTTTCTCTGCATTTAGTTTGATGTTGGCTACTGATTTGCTGTATATGGCTTTTACTATGTTTTGGTATGGGCCTTGAATTCCTGATCTTTCCAAGACTTTAACTATAAAGGGGTGTTGAATGTTATCAAATGCTTTCTCAGCGCCTATTAAAATGATCATGTGGTTTTTTTCTTTGAGTTTGTTTATATAGTGGATAACATTAATGGATTTCTGTGTATTGAAACATCCCTGCATCCATGGAATGAAGCCTACTTGATAATGATCGATGATTGTTTTGATAGGTTCTTGGATTTGGTTTGCAAGAATTTTATTGAGTATTTTTGCATTGATATTTATAAGGGAAATTGGTCTGAAGTTCTCTTTCTTTGTTGGGTCTTTATGTGGTTTAAGTATAAGCAAAACTGTGGAAAACAATTCATAGAAGGAATTAGGTGGTGATTCTTCTGTTTCCATTTTGTGCAATAATTTGGACAGAATTGGTATGAGGTCTTCTATGAAGGTCTGATATAATTCTGCACTAAACCCATCTAGTCCTGGGCTCTTTTGGTTGAGAGACTTTTAATAACTGCTTCTATTTCTTTAGGAGTTATGTCATTGTTTAGATGGTTTATCTGATCCTGATTTAAATTTGGTACCTGGTATTTGTCTAGAAAATTGTCCATTTCATCCAGATTTTCCAGTTTTGTTGAATATAGGGTTTTGTAATAGGGTCTGATGATTTTTTGAATTTCCTCAGATTCTGTCTTTATGTCTCCCTTTTCACTTCTGATTTTGTTAATTTGGATACTCTCTCTGTGCCCACTGGTTAGTCTGGCTAAGGGTTTATCTATCTTGTTAATTTTCTCAAAGAACCAGCTCCTGATTTTGTTGATTCTTCATATAGTCCTTTTTGTTTCTACTTGTGTTGGACCCTCCTGGGCTCCCTCAGTGTTTGCCCCCTGCTGAGCCTTGCTGATGCATGTGGAAACTTTTGTTCTTAAGAAAAGAACATCTTGGCCTTTGCTGTTTGGCTGATGGGTGGTAACACTGTTAAGTCAGTTCCTGTTTTCATCCTGAGAATGTAAACTTGTTTTTCCAATGCGCTTCTAGGGATATTCCACCCAGTGGACTTGGTGTATATATACTGTGAACCTCAGTAAAGCTTTGGCATTCTCATAGCACAAATGACCTGAGTCCCTGTATTCTGTTAAATCTCCTAGGCCTACACCTGGTTCTCAGTACTGTGGTGGTGCCATCAAGTGGAGGTTCCATTGAGATCAGGAAAATGAGGAGTCCCTAATGGGATCATTCCAGGAAACAGGTCAGCAAAGTGGAAGGATTGAATTGGGTGAGTGGCACAGTGACAAACGAAGGTAAGTTTAGTTCACAGTAAGTAAAAGGGTTGCACTATGGGAACCTTGAGTTCCATATTAGAGCTAACAGATCAGATGGTAGTTCTGCTCAAACAGCATGGAACAGGGACAACGGTTAAACAATTAAAGAATTTATTAAAACTTTATAAAAGACTAGCCCCTGGTTTGTTCATTCAGGAGACCTTATTATTCCTGATTGAGAACATGTTAAAACAGATTTTCAAAAGACACTGCAGAAAGATGGTTCTAAGAGCATTAATGTTGCCACATTCTCTTTGTGGAGATTGGTCAAGGATGCTTTCTTGAGTACTAACAATAAAATAAAATAGGCTCCTCCCACCTATAAACCCTATCCTTCCTTGGAGTGGTGTTATGGAAAGAAGGCTCCAAGGAGAAGGGTAATTTTTCCTGAGCCTTCCCCTAGACAGAGAGTGGCATAACCTGTTGTTGAGGTGCCAGATACCAACAACGCAGGTCAATTTATTAGACAACATGTTCCTCTGAGTTTTACAGTGGTGAAAAGCCTGAAAGAAGTTCTCGTCTCTGCTTATGGTCCCCTTGCTCCCTTTACTTCTGCTATTTTTGAATCTTATGTTACATCTACTTTGACTCCTGGAGATTGGCAACAATTATGTAGGGCAATGTTGAGTGGAGGATATTATTTATTGTGGATGGGGAGAATATCAAGAAAAATGTGTGTAACTAGCTAGACTTAATGCACAAACAGGATTCCCCCCAAAGAAATCTAAAAATGCTGACTGGAGCAGGAAAATAATGCTGCCCTTCCAGCACAGATTCAATATGATCCAGCCATTTATGCTCAAATTTCTGCAGTGGCAGTTAGAGCCTGGAAGGCCCTGCCTAATAAGGCAGCCGGAGAACAATTATCCAAGGTGAAACAAGGACCCTCGGATCCTCTTCAGGAATTTGTGGATAGATTATTATATTTGACTGGAAAATTGTTTGGAGATGTTGATTCTGCTATGCCCATAGTAAAACAATTGGCAGATGAAAATTCTAATAAATGGTGCAAGGAAACTATTAGACCTCATGAGAATAAAAGTTTAAATGATTATAATAAATTGTGTAAAGAAATAGATGGGAATTCTGTGGTGGGACAAGTCATAGTTGCAGCCATGCAGAAGGGAAGGGCCAAGACATGTTTTGGATGTGGACAACAAGGACATTTTAAAAGAGAATGTCCTCAAAACAAAAAGACAAGAGGCCCTGGATTATGCCCTTGTGCTGTAAAGGCTATCATTGGGGAAATGAGTTCAGAACTAAACAAGATATTGAGGGACAGTCTTTATACCTTCCAGGAAATGGAGACAGGGTCTGCTCCAGGGCCCCCAAACCAGAGTGTATGGAGCTATGAACACTTCAATGGTAGAACCTACTGCGATTCAACCTACCCCAATTCAGTTTGTCACTCAAAACAACCCCTTCATTTCAAAGACCTTGTCAGAGGTACCCCAAGAAGCGTAGGACTGGACCTTTGCTCCTCCACCAGAACAGTATTAAAACCTCAAATGGGCCCTTAGGCACTTGTCACTGTGGTGTATGGACCCCTACCCTCTGAGAGTATAAGCCTTTTACTAGACCACTGCAGTGCCTTGATGAAAGGAATAAGAATTTTCCCTGGAATGGTTGACTCTGATTTTACTGGAGAAATTAAACTTATGGTTTCTATAGAAAGAATAATTGTAGTTATTACTCAAGGGGATAGGATGCTCAGTTGGTTATTTTGCCCCAGTTTTATATTAATAATCCTGTGTTTAAATCTGCCCATGGAAATCAAGGGCTCTTGGGCCTGGTGCAATTTCAGTGTCCTTTTTAGAGAAACGTCCCACATTCACTCTATGGGTTGGAGAAAAACCTCTACATGGGATCCTAGATAGTGGAGCTGATACCACTGTGATAGTGAAAGCCTTCTGCCCAAAGGCCTGGCCCTTAGAGATATCTCACTCCACCTTATAAGGAGTGGGGACAGCTGAAAGCTCCTCAAAAAAAGCAGCAAGATTCTTAAATGGAGAGATAAGGAAGGACACGAGGGATGGTTTCAGCCTTTTGCTTTAGAACAAGTACCTGTCAACTTGTGGGGACAAGATTTACCCAATGGTATGGGGGCTATACTAACTACTTAGCCTATACAAAGCATGATGAAAAAACAAGGCTTCATCCCAGCGAGAGGATTGGGCAAAAATTTACAAGACGAAACTTATACTGTAACTAAAGAGCTAAAAATAACTAAACTTCCTCATGATAAAACAGGCTTGGGAAATTTATCCTAATGGTCACTGTTAATAAGCCTCTTCACATTAAACCTTTGCCCAACACCTGAAAATCAAATGATCTAGTGTGGATTGTACAGTGGCCCCTGATCTGGTGTGGATTGTACAATGGCCCCGTCCAAGGAAAAAAAAATGAAGAAATCTCATCGATTAGTTCAGGAACAGTTACAAGGTGGTCATATTCCTTCCACTTCACTTTGGAATACACCCATTTTTGTGATTAAGAAAAAGTCTGGAAAGAGGAAATTATAACAAGATTTAAGGGAAATTAACAAAGCTATGATGTCTATGGGACCTACTCAGCCTGATCTCCCTTCTCCTGTAACTATTCCAAAAAAATTGGCCTATGATAGTTACTGATTTAAAGGATTCTTTCTTTACTATTCCACTAGATCCTAAAGATGTGTGAGAGATTTGCTTTTAGCATTCCTTCCATAACTTTTCAGGAGCCTTCTCATCACTATCATTGGGTTGTGTTACCTCATGGGATGGCCAATAGTCCTACTATGTGTCAGGTATAAGTAGCCTCTTCCCTAAAGCCTTTGAGGCAAAAGTATCCACAGATATATATTATCCATTATATGGATGGTGTTTTGTAAGCAGCTAAAAAGTGGAAAAATAATTGTTGACAGCATATGCTGATTTATGAGATTTGGGGGCTACAGGGTTAAGGATTGCTCCTGAAAAGGTTCAAAAGAATTTCCCATATCAGTATTTAGGACATGAATTATTACAAAAAGTAATTCACCCACAAAAATCTTAAAATTAGATTAATACACTAAAGACCTTAAATGACATTTGAAAATTATTAGGAGATATAAATTAGCTTCAACCAACATTAAAATTAACTACAGGAGAATTGAAGCCATTACTTGGTATTTTAAAAGGTGATTCCTCTCCAAATTCACCTAGACAATTAACTCCAGAAGCATGTGAATGCCTAAATTTAGTACAACAGCTTTGGAAGAGGTTCACCTTAATTATATTGATTATTCTAGGCCTCTTTTGTTTTTGATTTTTGTTTCTGCTCATTCTCCTACTGGGATTTTTTTGGCAGAATGGCACTTTAATGTGGGTTTATTTACAAGCTTCGCCTGCAAAAATAGTGGTGGCTATCCTCAAGATATTGCTCAATTACTGTTCAAGGCTTGAAAAATTAGCTTACAGACCTTTGGCAAGGAACCAGATCTTATTATTACTGCCTATACCAAGGAGCAGCTACAATATTTAGCACAGGAATTTACAGATTGGGCTATTCTAATGTGCACTGTTGTTAGTCAGTTTGATAAGCTTATCCTGATAGTAAGATTTGTCAGTTTTTTAAAATGCATCCAGTAATTTTTTCCACGAATTATTGTTAGTTCCCCTTTGCAAAAGGCTCGATTAGTGTTTACTGATGGTTCTTCCAATGGATGTGCTGCAGTAGTGTCTAGAGGGAAGGTAGAGGCTATAAAAATTTCTAATTATTCTGGACAGCTAGCAGAATTGAAAGCTTTACAAATAGTTTTGGTAATGTTTCCTGATGAACCTTGTAACATATACAATGATAGTGTGTACGTGTCTCAGAGTGTCTCACTCCTTGAGACTGCTGCCTTTGTTGCTCCTGTTTCATCAATTTGTGCCTGCTTATTACAAGTATAGATTTTGCTATGGAACCATCAGGAACCTATTTTTGTAGGCCATATAAGAGGACATTCTATGTTACCCAACCCCTTAGCACAAGGCAATGAGTTGGCTGATTCTTATACTCAGTCTCAATGTTGTTATATGTTAATGAATAGTACTGCATATGATAAAGCTTTATAGATACATAAAACATTCCATCTTAATGCTAATTCTTTGAGGTTTCACAATGGAGTAACTAAAGACCAAGCACCCCAAATAATCAGTCAATGTCCCCAGTGTGCCCCATTTATTTCCTCTCCCAATTTGGAAGTTAACCCAAGAGGGTTATAGCATAATGATATTTGGCAAATGGATGTTACCCATATTCGTTCCTTTGGGGAATTACCGTTTGTCCATGTGTCTATCGATAACTATTCTGACTTACTTTTTACCTCTGCACATAGTGAGAGAAAATTAAGGATGCTAAAAGTCATTGCTTACAGGCCTTTGCCTTTATGGGAGTCCCATGACAATTAAAAACTGATAATGGTCCAGCATATACTAGTGGGCCTTTTAAATTTTTTTTGAGGATTATGATATTGTACATAAAACTGGCATTCCTTAATCCTCAAGGACAAACCATAGTAGAAAGAGTTCATTTAACACTTAAGAATTACCTTGAAAAAACAAAAACAGGGGAGCAGATTTCCCCACCTGCTAAACTTTCCTTTATTATTTATATTTTAACTATTCTGTCATTAGGTAAGAATAATTGTTCAGCAGCAGATAGACATTGGAAAAGAATAAGATCTAAGGAAAGTCCGGTCCATTGGAAAGATTTGACCTCAGGATGGTGGAAAGGACCTGACCCTTTGTTAGTTAGGATTAGGCATTCTTCTTGTGTTTTCCTAGAGATGCTGAAGCACCCATTTGGGTTTCTGAGCATTATGTACATCCTGTCACTATGGAATCCAGTACGGATGAAGACCTATTGGAGCTTCATGAAAAATCCTCTGATCCTGATGCCAGTGGGAATAAGTAGCACAGTTTAGCCAGTAGTGAACACCATTAATAGGACCACAGGAAAAGCAGCTGTCCCATGTGTTGACTAATTGCCAGGAACATGAGCTCTTGTGGTTCAAGTCCCTGGACTCATTCCAATGCCCTTGAATGATAATGGAAGATTTTCTCTCACTTTATATCATCACAAAAGAGATTTTGACATTACTGCAGCCATTCTTACAGTCATTGCTGTTTCTGCCACCACTGCTGCCATAGCTGGTGTTGCCATTTCGCAGTCTGAGGCTTCTGTTCACACATTGAATTAACTGTCTGGAGAAGTAGCTGCAACTTTAACTGTTCAGAATGGTTTTAATTCACAGATCCAATTGGGAATTCTGAACTTAAATCAACAGACTTCCTTGTTACAAGAACAATTTATTGTGGGATGCTCATATGCCTTCTTGCTCATCCTACTGATTGAATTACCTGAATGATACTAAAGCTGGAGATAGTCTTGACTATTCTTTACAGGAATGCCATCTACATGAAGCTGCTGGGGACCAGAGGATTCTGTCCTGGTTGTGTGGATCTCAGGCATAGTTCATTGCCTTTTGGTCATTCTGGAGAGGGTCAGCTGATCCTGAACCATCATGGGAAAGACTTTGGCATCATTGCTACTATTATAACAGCCACTGCCACTGTGGCCACTGTGGCTGCAGTGTCTGAGATTGCCCTCTCCTGAATTGTTGTTAAGGCAAGCCCAGTAGATAAACTTAAAGGAGAAGTTGCTGACAATCGGAAATTCTAAATTTAAAGCAACAGACAGCACTTTTACAGGAACAGCTTGACCTCATACGGCCTCCTGCTCTCCTATTTTGACACAGGTTTGTGTGACTCCAGCTAGAATTCAAAACCTTAGAGTGGCCCTCAGTGTTGTGGCCCTCAGTACCACAGTACTTGCACTTTTACTTCTTTGTCACATACATAGACAACATTCGCAATCCAGGGCAGCAACTAAGCAAGTGTTGCTCTCCTTGGCAGGAGACAATCCCTATAATCAAATATGGCTCAGCTATAATGAGAAGTAGTTAGCCTATGACGGACAACCCGTTGGGATCAGCACCCGCATAAGATAGGGGCTCTGAGACTGGCAGATATTCCCAAGGATGGGTAAGGGTGTTCGTTTTCCCATACTGACCTAAGACAGATGCTACTTTAAAAAATAAAAAAGGAAGCGGGAGTCCCAGTCTCATGCTCCCTGCCTCCAGCTCACTGCTCCCAAACCCCGTGGGAGAGAGAGCTCACGGCCCAGACAGGTGGGCACTCCTGAGATTGCAGAGCGGAAGAGACCACCAACACTGCCCACCCCTGCCCACATCCCTGGCCCAAGAGGAAACTGTATGCGGCCTCTGGGTTCCCGTAGATAAGGGCACAGGAGCAGCAGGTCCGCTGCATCTGAGACACCGCCAGAACCTGAAGGGACCGACTGGATAAACAGTTCTCTGCACCCAAATCCTGTGGGAGGGAGAGCTAAACTTTCAGAGAGGCAGACACGCCTGGGAAACCAGAAGAGACTACACTCTGCCCACATCTCTGACTCCAGAGGAAAACACCAAACGCCATCTGAGACTCTGGTGCATGGGGGCTCCCGGAAAGGATGGCACAGGTCCTCCTGGTTGCTACCCCCACGGAGAGTTCATAAGCAACACCCCATGAGCAAACTTGAGCCTCGGGACCACAGGTAAGACCAACTTTTCTGCTCCAAGCAACCTGCCTGGTGAACTCAGGGCACAGGCCCACAGGAACAGCTGAAGACATGTAGATAGGAAAAACTACATGCCCAAAAGCAGAACACTCTGTTCCCATAACTGGCTGAAAGAACACAGGAAAACAGGTCTACAGCACTCCTGACACACAGGCTTATAGGACAGTCTAGCCACTGTCAGAAATAGCAGAACAAAGTAACACTAGAGATAATCTGATGGTGAGAGGCAAGCACAGGAACCCAAGCAACAGAAACCAAAACTACATGGCATCATCAGAGCCCAATTATCCCACCAAAGCAAACACGGAATATCCAAACACACCAGAAAAGCAAGACCTAGATTCAAAATCATATTTGATCATGAGGCCTTATATCCAAAATATACAAAGAACTCAAGAAGTTGGACCGCAGGGAGACAAATAACCCTATTAAAAAATGGGGTTCAGAGCTAAACAAAGAATTCACAGCTGAGTAATGCCGAATGGCTGAGAAACACCTAAAGAAATGTTCAAAATCTTTAGTCATAAGGGAAATGCAAATCAAAACAACCCTGAGATTTCACCTCACACCAGTGAGAATGGCTAAGATCAAAAACTCAGGTGACAGCAAATGCTGGTGAGGATGTGGAGAAAGAGGAACACTCCTCCATTGTTGGTGGGATTGCAGACTGGCACAACCATTCTGGAAATCAGTCTGGAGGTTCCTCAGAAAATTGGACATTGACCTACCTGAGGATCCAGTTATACCTCTCTTGAGCATATACCCACAAGATGCCCCAACATATAAAAAAGACACATGCTCCACTATGTTCATAGCAGCCTTATTTATAATAGCCAGAAGCTGGAAAGAACCCAGATGCCCTTCATCAGAGGAATGGATACAGAAAATGTGGTACATCTACACAATGGAATATTACTCAGCTATCAAAAACAATGCCTTTATGAAATTCATAGGCAAATGGTTGGAACTGGAAAATATCATCCTGAATGAGGTCAACCAATCACAGGAAAACACACATGTATGAACTCATTGATAAGTGGCTATTAGCCCAAATGCTTGAATTACCCTAGATGCATAGAACACATGAAACTCAAGACGGATGATCAAAATGCAAATGCTTCACTCCTTCTTTAAAAGGGAAACAAGAATACCCTTGGCAGGGAATAGAGAGGCAAAGATTAAAACAGACACAGAAGGAACACCCATTCAGAGCCTGCCCCACATGTGGCCCATACATATACAGCCACCCAATTAGACAAGATAGATGAAGCAAAGAAGTGCAGGCAGACAGGAACCGGATGTAGATCTCTCCTGAGAGACACAGCCAGAATACAGCAAATACAGAGGCGAATGCCAGCAGCAAACCATTGAACTGAGAATAGGACCCCCATTGAAGGAATCAGAGAAAGAACTGGAAGAGCTTGAAGAGGCTCAAGACCCCATATGACCAACAATGCCAAGCAACCAGAGCTTCCAGGGACTAAGCCACTACCTAAAGACTGTACATGGACTGACCCTGGACTCTGACCTCATAGGTAGCAATGAATATTCTAGTAAGATCACCAGTGGAAGGGGAAGCCCTTGGTCCTGCTAAGACTGAACCCCCAGTGAACGTGATTGTTGGGGGGAGGGCGGCAATGGGGGGAGGATCGGGAGGGGAAACACCCATAAAGAAGGGGGAGGAGCTAGGGGGATGTTGGCCCAGAAACCGGGAAAGGGAATAACACTCGAAATGTAAATAGGAAATACTTAAGTTAATTAAAAAAAATTAAGAAAATAAAGAAAATAAAAATGGGGGAATTGTCGGACCCTCCTGGGCTCCCTCAGTGTTTGCCCTCTGCTGAGCCTTGCTGATGCATGTGGAAACTTTTGTTCTTAAGAAAAGAACATCTTGGCCTTTGCTGTTTGGCCAGTGGGCAGTAACACTGTTGAGTCAGTTCCTGTTTTCATCCTGAGAGCATAAACTGTTCTTCCATTGTGCTTCCGGGATTTTCCACTCAGTGGAATTGGTGTAAATATACTATGAACCTTAGTAAAGCTTTTGCATTCTCGTAGTGTAAATAACCCATGTCTCTGTCTTCTATTAAATACCCCAGGCCTACACCGGTTCTCGGTACTGTGCCGGTGCTGGCACACTCATACTTGGTTGATTTCAGCTTTGAGTTTGATTATTTCCAGAGATATATTGCTCTTATGTGCATTTGCTCCTTTTTGTTCTAGAGTTTTTAGGTGTGCTGTCAAACTGCTAATGTATGCTCTCTCCTGTTTCTTTTTGGAGGAACTCAGAGCTATGAGTTTTCCTCTTAGCACTACTTTCATTGTGTCCCATAAGTTTGGGTATGTTGTGCCTTCATTTTCATTAAATTCTAAAAAGTCTAATTCCCCGCATGCAAATCACGTGGGGAAGAGAGCAGACCAGGCAGGAGTGCAGACATCCTGAGGCCTCAGCACAGACTGCCACCTCTACACACATCGGTCCACATCCCTGGTCCAAGGGGAAACAGCACAATGCCTCTGGACACAGGAATATAGGAACAGACAGCCTCTGGTATCCATAGTTCTGGTCCGTGCCCAGGACCGAACTGAACCAGCCAAACAGCTCTCTGCACCCAAATCACGTGGGGAAGAGAGCTGGAACCTCAGAAGTGTGGATACTCCTGAGAAAACAGAGGAGAATACCCTCTGCCCACAGTCCAGACCCAGAGGGAATTGCATAGTGCCAACTGTGCCCACAGGGTCCAAGGACCCACACAAGCATCATGGACAGGACCCTTTGATTCCTGCCCATGCCTAGAGCTGGAAGACAGTCTACAGAAGCGCTGACACACCTGAAATAGTGCACCTGTTCTCAAGAAAGGCTGAAAGAAAACAGGAAAACAGTTCTACAGGAGTGCTGACACAGAGGCCTACAGCAGGATCAGGTCACTCTTAGAAACAGCAAGAAAAGCAAACACCAGACACAACCCAATGGCAAGAGGCAAGAGCAGGAAACTAAGCAACAGAAACCAAGACTACTTGGCATCATCAGAGCCCAGTTCTCCCACCAAAGAAAATACTGGATACCCAAACACACCAGAAAAGCAAGATTTAGATTTAAAAATCACATTTTTGATAATGATGGAGGACTTTAAGAAAGACATAAAGAAGTCCCTTTAAGAAATGCAGAAAAACACAAGTAAACAAGTAGAAACCCTTAGAGAAGAAACACAAAAATCCCTGAAAGAATTACAGGAAAACACAATCAAACAGGTCAATGAATTGAAAATGGAAATAGAAACAATAAAGAAAGCAAAAAAGGAGACAACCCTGGAGATAGAAAACCTAAGGAAGATACAAGAAACCGTAGATACAAGCATCACAAACAGAATACACGAGATAGAAGAGATAATATCGGGGGCAGAAGATATCATAGAAAACATCAACACAACTGTCAAAGATAATGTAAAATGCAAAATAGCTCCTAGCCCAAAACATCCAGGAAATCCAGGAAACAAGGAGATCAAACCTAAGGATAATAGGTATAGAAGAACATGAAGACTCCCAACTTAAAGGGCCAGTAAATATCTTCAACAAAATTATAAAAGAAAGCTTCCCTAACCTAAAGAAAGAGATGCCCATAAACATAAAAGAAGCCTACAGAACTCCAAATAGATTGGACCAGAAAAGAAATTCCTCCTGTCACATAATAGTCAAAACACCAAATGCACAAAACAAGGAAAGAATATTAAAAGTAGTAAGGGAAAAAGATCAAGTAACATATAAAGGCAGAATTACACCAGACTTCTCACCAGAGACTATGAAAGCCAGAAGATCCTGGACAGATGTCATACAAACTCTAAGAGAACACAAATGCCAGCCCAGGTTACTGTATCCTGCAAAACTTCCAATTAACATAGATAGAGAAAGCAAGATATTCCATGACAAAACCAAATTTATGCAATATCTTTCTACAAATCCAGCACTGCAAAGGATAATAGATGTAAAACTCCAAGGCAAGGAGAGAAACTATACCATACAGAAAGCAAGAATATAATTTCCTTGCAATGAAACCAAAAGACAGACAAACAAACATAATTCCACCTCTAACAAAGAAAATAACAGGAAGCAACAATCACTATTCCTTAATATCTCTCAACATCAGTGGACTTAATTCCCCAATAAAAAGGCATAGACTAACAGAATGGATACGTAAAGAGGACCCAGCATTTTGCTGCATGCAGGGAACACACCTCAGGACAAAGACAGACACTACCTCAGAGTAAATGGCTGGAAAACAACTTTCCAAGCAAATGGCCTGAAGAAACAAGCTGAAGTTGCCATTCTAAAACCAAATAAAATTAACTTTTAAATAAAAGTCATTAAAAAAGATAAAGAAGGACACTTCATATTCACCAAAGGAAAAATCCACTAAGATGAGCTCTCAATCCTAAATATCTATGCTCCAAATGCAAGGGCACTTACATTCAAAAAAGGAACTTATTAAAGCTCAAAGCACACATTGCACCTCATACAATATTAGATTTCAACACCCCACTCCCATCAATGGACAGGTCTTGGAAATTAAACAGAGACATAGAGAAACTAACAGAAGTTATGAACCAAATGGATTTAACAGGTATTTATAGAAAATTCCATCCTAAATCAAAAGGATATACCATCTTCTCAGAACTTCATGGAACCTTCTCCAAAATTGACCATATAATCGGTCACAAAACTGGGCTGAACAGATACGGGAAGATAGAAATAATCCCATGCGTGCTATCAGATCACCATGAGCTAAGACTGGTCTTCAATAACAATAATGACAGAACGCCCACATACACATGGAAGTTGAGCAATGCTCTACTCAATGACAACTTGGTCAAGGAAGAAATAAAGAAAGAAATTAAAGACTTCTTAGAATTTGATGAAAATGAAGGTACAACATGCCCAAACTTATGGGACACAATGGAAGCTGTACTAAGAGGAGAACTCATAGCTCTGAGTGCCTGCAGAAAGAAACATGAGAGAGAATATGTCAGCAGCTTGACAGCACACCTAAAAGCTCTAGAACAAAAAGAAACAAATAAACCTAAGAGGAGTTGAAGGCAGGAAATAATCAAACTCAGAGCTGAAATCAACCAAGTAGAAACAAAAAGGACTATACAAAGAATCAACAAAAGCAGAAGCTGGTTCTTCGAGAAAATCAACAAGATAGATTAAACCCCTAGCTAGACTAACCAGAGGTCACAGAGAGTGTTTCCAAATTAACGAAATCAGAAATGAAAAGGGAGACGTAACAACAGAATCTGAAGAAATTTTTTTAAAAAATCATCATATCCTACTATAGAAGCCTATATTCAACAAAACTGGAAAATCTGGAAGAAATGGGCAATTTTCTAAACAAATACCAGGTCCCATAGTTAAATCAGGAACAAATAAACCATCTAAACAACCCTGTAACTCCTAAAGAAATAGAAGCAATTATTGAAAGTCTCCCAACCAAAAGGAGCCCAGGTCCAGATGGGTTCAGTGCAGAATTCTATCAGACCTTCATATAAGACCTCATGCCAATACTATCTAAACTATTCCACAAAATAGAAACAGATGGAGCCCTACCAAATTCCTTCTATGAAGCCACAATTACTCTTATACCTAAACCACACAAAGACCCAACAAAGAAAGAGAACTTCAGACCAATTTCCCTTATGAATATTGATGCAAAAGTACCCAATAAAATTCTTGCAAACTGAATCCAACAGCACACCAAAACAATCATCCATCATAATCAAGTAGGCTTCATCCCAGGGATGCAGGGATGGTTTAATATATGAAAATCCATCAATGTAGACACGCCTGGGAAACCAGAAGAGACTGCACTCTGTGCACATCCAGGCGCCAGAGGAAAACACCAAACGCCATCTGGAACCCTGGTGCACGGAGGCTCCCGGAAAGAGCGGCACAGATCTTCCCGGTTGCTGCCACAGCGGAGAGGACTTAGGCAGTACCCCACGAGCAAACTTGAGCCATGGAACTGGAGGTAGGACCAACTTTTCCCCTGCAAGAAACCTGCCTGGTGAACTCAGGACACACAGAGGCAAAATTCCTCTAAGGCCGGGCACTTCCTGTGTTTACCGGAAGTCCCACACCGGCGGATCCCGGACCACAGCAGCTCCCTGCTCCCAAACCCCGTGGGAGAGAGACCTCACCGCCTGATCAGGTGGGCACTCCTGAGGCTGCAGAGCAGAGGAGACCACCAACACTGCCCACCCCTGCCCACATCCCTGGCCCAAGAGGCAATTGTATAAGGCCTCTGGGTTCCCATAGGGGAGGGCCCGGGAGCGGCAGGACCCCTGCGCCTGAGACACTGCCGGAACCTGAAGGAAACAGACCGGATAAACAGTTCTCTGCAACCAAATCCCGTGGGAGGGAGAGCTGAACCTTCAGACAGGCGGACACGCCTGGGAAACCAGAAGAGACTGCACTCTGTGCACATCCAGGCGCCAGAGGAAAACACCAAACGTCATCTGAAACCCTGGTGCACGGAGGCTCCCGGAAGGAGCGGCACAGATTTTCCCGGTTGCTGCCACAGCGGAGAGGACTTAGGCAGTACCCCACGAGCAAACTTGAGCCTTGGAACCACAGGTAGGACCAACTTTTCCCCTGCAAGAAACCTGCCTGGTGAACTCAAGACACAGGCCCACAGGAACAGCTGAAGACCTGTAGAGAGGAAAAACTACATGCCCGAAAGCAGAACACTCTGTCCCCATAACTGGCTGAAAGAAAACAGGAAAACAGGTCTACAGCACTCCTGACACACAGGTTATAGGACAGTCTAGCCACTGTCAGAAATAGCAGAACAAAGTAACACTAGAGATAATCTGATGGCGAGAGGCAAGCGCAGGAACCCAAGCAACAGAAACCAAGACTACATGCCATCATCGGAGCCCAATTCTCCCACCAAAGCAAACACGGAATATCCAAACACACCAGAAAAGCAAGACCTAGTTTCAAAATCATATTTGATCATGATGCTGGAGGACTTCAAGAAAGACATAAAGAACTCCCTTAGAGAACAAGTAGAAGCCTACAGAGAGGAATCGCAAAAATCCCTGAAAGAATTCCAGGAAAACACAATCAAACAGTTGAAGGAATTAAAAATGGAAATAGAAGCAATCAAGAAAGAACACATGGAAACAACCCTGGACATAGAAAATCAAAAGAAAAGACAAGGAGCTGTAGATACAAGCTTCACCAACAGAATTCAAGAGATGGAAGAGAGAATCTCGGGAGCAGAAGATTCCATAGAAATCATTGACTCAACTGTCAAAGATAATGTAAAGCGGAAAAAGCTACTGGTCCAAAACATACAGGAAATCCAGGACTCAATGAGAAGATCAAACCTAAGGATAATAGGTATAGAAGAGAGTGAAGACTCCCAGCTCAAAGGACCAGTAAATATCTTCAACAAAATCATAGAAGAAAACTTCCCTAACCTAAAAAAAGAGATACCCATAGGCATACAAGAAGCCGACAGAACTCCAAATAGATTGGACCAGAAAAGAAACACCTCCCGTCACATAATTGTCAAAACACCAAACGCACAAAATAAAGAAAGAATATTAAAAGCAGTAAGGGAAAAAGGTCAAGTAACATATAAAGGCAGACCTATCAGAATCACACCAGACTTTTCGCCAGAAACTATGAAGGCCAGAAGATCCTGGACAGATGTCATACAGACCCTAAGAGAACACAAATGCCAGCCCAGGTTACTGTATCCTGCAAAACTCTCAATTAACATAGATGGAGAAACCAAGATATTCCATGACAAAACCAAATTTACACAATATCTTTCTACAAGTCCAGCACTACAAAGGATAATAAAGGGTAAAGCCCAACATAAGGAGGCAAGCTATACCCTAGAAGCAAGAAACTAATCATCTTGGCAACAAAACAAAGAGAATGAAAGCACACAAACATAACCTCACTTCCAAATATGAATATAACGGGAAGCAATAATCACTATTCCTTAATATCTCTCAATATCAATGGCCTCAACTCCCCAATAAAAAGACATAGATTAACAAACTGGATACGCAACGAGGACCCTGCATTCTGCTGCCTACAGGAAACACACCTCAGAGACAAAGACAGACATTACCTCAGAGTGAAAGGCTGGAAAACAATTTTCCAAGCAAATGGTCAGAAGAAACAAGCTGGAGTAGCCATTCTAATATCAAATAAAATCAATTTTCAACTAAAAGTCATCAAAAAAGATAAGGAAGGACACTTCATATTCATCAAAGGAAAAATCCACCAAGATGAACTCTCAATCCTAAATATCTATGCCCCAAATACAAGGGCACCTACATATGTAAAAGAAACCTTACTAAAGCTCAAAACACACATTGCACCTCACACAATAATAGTGGGAGATTTCAACACCCCACTCTCATCAATGGACAGATCATGGAAACAGAAATTAAACAGAGATGTAGACAGACTAAGAGAAGTCATGAGCCAAATGGACTTAACGGATATTTATAGAACATTCTACCCTAAAGCAAAAGGATATACCTTCTTCTCAGCTCCTCATGGTACTTTCTCCAAAATTGACCATATAATTGGTCAAAAAACGGGCCTCAACAGGTACAGAAAGATAGAAATAATCCCATGCGTGCTATCGGACCACCACGGCCTAAAACTGGTCTTCAATAACAATAAGGGAAGAATGCCCACATATACGTGGAAATTGAACAATGCTCTACTCAATGATAACCTGGTCAAGGAAGAAATAAAGAAAGAAATTAAAAACTTTTTAGAATTTAATGAAAATGAAGGTACAACATACCCAAACTTATGGGACACAATGAAAGCTGTGCTAAGAGGAAAATTCATAGCGCTGAGTGCCTGCAGAAAGAAACAGGAAAGAGCATATGTCAGTAGCTTGACAGCACACCTAAAAGCTCTAGAACAAAAGGAAGCAAATACACCCAGGAGGAGTAGAAGGCAGGAAATAATCAAACTCAGAGCTGAAATCAACCAAGTAGAAACAAAAAGGACCATAGAAAGAATCAACAGAACCAAAAGTTGGTTCTTTGAGAAAATCAACAAGATAGATAAACCCTTAGCCAGACTAACGAGAGGACACAGAGAGTGCATCCAAATTAACAAAATCAGAAATGAAAAGGGAGACATAACTACAGATTCAGAGGAAATTCAAAAAATCATCAGATCTTACTATAAAAACCTATATTCAACAAAACTTGAAAATCTTCAGGAAATGGACAATTTCCTAGACAGATACCAGGTATCGAAGTTAAATCAGGAACAGATAAACCAGTTAAACAACCCCATAACTCCTAAGGAAATAGAAGCAGTCATTAAAGGTCTCCCAACCAAAAAGAGCCCAGGTCCAGACGGGTTTAGTGCAGAATTCTATCAAACCTTCATAGAAGACCTCATACCAATATTATCCAAACTATTCCACAAAATTGAAACAGATGGAGCCCTACCGAATTCCTTCTATGAAGCCACAATTACTCTTATACCTAAACCACACAAAGACCCAACAAAGAAAGAGAACTTCAGACCAATTTCCCTTATGAATATCGACGCAAAAATACTCAATAAAATTCTGGCAAACCGAATTCAAGAGCACATCAAAACAATCATCCACCATGATCAAGTAGGCTTCATCCCAGGCATGCAGGGATGGTTTAATATAAGGAAAACCATCAACGTGATCCATCATATAAACAAACTGAAAGAACAGAACCACATGATCATTTCATTAGATGCTGAGAAAGCATTTGACAAAATTCAACACCCCTTCATGATAAAAGTCCTGGAAAGAATAGGTATTCAAGGCCCATACCTAAACATAGTAAAAGCCATATACAGCAAACCAGTTGCTAACATTAAACTAAATGGAGAGAAACTTGAAGCAATCCCACTAAAATCAGGGACTAGACAAGGCTGCCCACTCTCTCCCTACTTATTCAATATAGTTCTTGAAGTTCTAGCCAGAGCAATCAGACAACAAAAGGAGATCAAGGGGATACAGATCGGAAAAGAAGAGGTCAAAATATCACTATTTGCAGACGACATGATAGTATATTTAAGTGATCCCAAAAGTTCCACCAGAGAACTACTAAAGCTGATAAACAACTTCAGCAAAGTGGCTGGGTATAAAATTAACTCAAATAAATCAGTTGCCTTCCTCTATACAAAAGAGAAACAAGCCGAGAAAGAAATTAGGGAAACGACACCCTTCATAATAGATAATATAAAGTACCTCGGTGTGACTTTAACCAAGCAAGTAAAAGATCTGTACAATAAGAACTTCAAGACAGTGAGGAAAGAAATTGAAGAAGACCTCAGAAGATGGAAAGATCTCCCATGCTCATGGATTGGCAGGATTAATATAGTAAAAATGGCCATTTTACCAAAAGCAATCTACAGATTCAATGCAATCCCCATCAAAATACCAATCCAATTCTTCAAAGAGTTAGACAGAACAATTTGCAAATTCATCTGGAATAACAAAAAACCCAGGATAGCTAAAGCTATCCTCAACAATAAGAGGACTTCAGGGGGAATCACTATCCCTGAACTCAAGCAGTATTACAGAGCAATAGTGATAAAAACTGCATGGTATTGGTACAGAGACAGACAGATAGACCAATGGAATAGAATTGAAGACCCAGAAATGAACCCACACACCTATGGTCACTTGATTTTTGACAAAGGAGCCAAAACCATCCAATGGAAAAAAGATAGCATTTTCAGCAAATGGTGCTGGTTCAACTGGAGGGCAACATGTAGAAGAATGCAGATCGATCCATGCTTATCACCCTGTACAAAGCTTAAGTCCAAGTGGATCAAGGACCTCCACATCAAACCAGACACACTCAAACTAATAGAAGAAAAACTAGGGAAGCATCTGGAACACATGGGCACTGGAAAAAATTTCCTGAACAAAACACCAATGGCTTATGCTCTAAGATCAAGAATCGACAAATGGGATCTCATAAAACTGCAAAGCTTCTGTAAGGCAAAGGACACTGTGGTTAGGACAAAACGACAACCAACAGATTGGGAAAAGATCTTTACCAATCCTATAACAGATAGAGGCCTTATATCCAAAATATACAAAGAACTCAAGAAGTTAGACCGCAGGGAAACAAATAACCCTATTAAAAAATGGGGTTCAGAGCTGAACAAAGAATTCACAGCTGAGGAATGCCGAATGGCTGAGAAACACCTAAAGAAATGTTCAACATCTTTAGTCATAAGCGAAATGCAAATCAAAACAACCCTGAGATTTCACCTCACACCAGTGAGAATGGCTAAGATCAAAAACTCAGGTGACAGCAGATGCTGGAGAGGATGTGGAGAAAGAGGAACACTCCTCCATTGTTGGTGGGATTGCATACTGGTAAAACCATTCTGGAAATCAGTCTGGAGGTTCCTCAGAAAATTGGACATTGAACTGCCTGTGGATCCAGCCATACCTCTCTTGGGCATATACCCAAAAGATGCCTCAACATATAAAAGAGACACGTGCTCCACTATGTTCATCGCAGCCTTATTTATAATAGCCAGAAGCTGGAAAGAACCCAGATGCCCTTCAACAGAGGAATGGATACAGAAAATGTGGTACATCTACACAATGGAATATTACTCAGCTATCAAAAACAACGACTTTATGAAATTCGTAGGCAAATGGTTGGAACTGGAAAATATCCTGAGTGAGCTAACCCACTCACAGAAAGACATACATGGTATGCACTCATTGATAAGTGGCTATTAGCCCAAATGCTTGAATTACCCTAGATCCCTAGAACAAAGGAAACTCAAGACGGATGATCAAAATGTGAATGCTTCACTCCTTCTTTAAATGAGGAAAAAGAATACCCTTGGCAGGGAAGGGAGAGGCAAAGATTAAAACAGAGACTGAAGGAACACCCATTCAGAGCCTGCCCCACAGGTGGCCCATACATATACAGCCACCCAATTAGACAAGATGGATGAAGCAAAGAAGTGCAGACCGACAGGAGCCGGATGTAGATCGCTCCTGAGAGACACAGCCAGAATACAGCAAATACAGAGGCGAATGCCAGCAGCAAACCACTGAACTGAGAATAGGTCCCCCGTTGAAGGAATCAGAGAAAGAACTGGAAGAGCTTGAAGGGGCTCGAGACCCCAAAAGTACAACAATGTCAAGCAACCAGAGCTTCCAGGGACTAAGCCACTACCTAAAGACTATACATGGACTGACCCTGGACTCTGTCCCCATAGGTAGCAATGAATATCCTAGTAAGAGCACCAGTGGAAGGGGAAGCCCTGGGTCCTGCTAAGACTGAACCCCCAGTGAACTAGACTATGCGGGGAGGGTGGCAATGGGGGGAGGTTTGGGAGGGGAACACCCACAAGGAAGGGGAGGGGGGAGGGTGATGTCTGTCCGGAAACCGGGAAAGGGAATAACACTTGAAATGTATATAAGAAATACTCAAGATAATAAAAAAAAATAAAATAAAATAAAAAAAAAAAGAAAATCCATCAATGTAATCCACTATATAAACAAACTCAAAGATAAGAATGACATGATCATTTCATTAGATGCTGACAAAGCATTTGACAAAATTTAACACGCCTTCATGATAAAAGTCCTGGAAAGATCAGGAATTCACAGCCCATATCTAAACATAGTAAAAGCCATATACAGCAAACCAGTTGCTAACATCTAACTAAATGGAGAGAAATTTGAAGCAATCCCACTAAAATCAGGGACTAGACAAGGCTGCCCACTCTTTCTATTTATTCAATATAGTATTCAAAGTCCTAGTCAGAGCATTCAGACAGCAAAAGGAGGTCAAAGGGACACAAATTGGAAGGGAAGAAATCAAAATATCACTATTTGCAGATGATATGATAGTGTAGTTAAATGACCCCAAAAGTTCCACCAGAGAACTACCTTTACCTGTTTGGTTGTGTTTTCCTGTAATTCTTTAAGGGATTTTTGTGTTTCTTCTTTAAGGGCTTCTACTTGTTTACTTGTGTTGTCCTGTATTTCTTTAATGGAGTTATTTATGTCCTTCTTAAAGTCCTCTATCATCATCATGAGATATGATTTTAAATCCAAATCTTGCTTTTCTGGTGTGTTGGGATATCCAGCATTTACTGTGTTGGGAGAACTGGGTCTCGGTTTCTGTTGCATAGGTTTCTGCACTTACCTTTCACCATTTAGTTATCTCTGATGTTAATTTGTCTTGCTCTCTCTGACTGGATCCTATTTTTCCCGTGGGACTGTGAGCCTGTGAACTTTGGCGTGAGAGTGCTCCTGGAAGACCAGCTCTCTGTTGGCATGTTTTTGGTATGAGAGCTGTGGGACAGCCCCTGCTCTGGGCACAGATGGAGACTGGAAGGGCCCTGTCCCAGGCTACCCTGAAGCTCCCAATCCCCTATGCACTCATAGTGAATCTGTCTTTGGACAGTCAATGGGGAGGAAGTTGGGTCTCACCTGTGGTCTGAGGGCTTAGCAGGGAGAGTGCTCCTGGCAGACCAGCTCTCTGCAGGCAGGTTTTGTGTCCCAGGGCTGTTGAACAGTCCTTGCTCTGGGTACAGATGGAGACCAGAAGGGCTCTAAAATTTTCCGTATGCTATAATTATGTATCACATTAGCTTCCTCAAATGTTTATGATTGACACATTTATCCATTAGATTCCCCTGTCTAAAGTCAAGTGGAAGTAGGGGAGAAAGCTTCACAAGTTAAAAAAGTAGATTGATTGTCTATAAGCAGCCACAAGTCAGCAAATAGAAGCTAAAATTGCTGTTATATACAGGCCCTTGGCCAAAGAAAAGCACCAACCTTTCCAAGACCCTGTGCCTCTCCATCAGCAAATCTGGGAACCCTCTTGTCAAGGGGACATTTAACTGCTGTTGGGGAAATCACATAGCAATTATTTACATGTAGCAATCTAGACTGTTTGTTTGGATTTTTTTAATGTTAAAAATGATTAAACAAGTATGCCTATAAGTACCTTGAAGGACAGTCTTATGGAGGAGATAAAGGAAAACCATGGGATCCCTAATCTTCCATCACAAGACTATTATCAAGAGACAAATGCTATTAGGAAAGAAGAGGAGCTGCAGGATGAGGTGCTACAAACTGCCCATCACTCATGTTCCTTGACCAACGTGTGAGTTTGCCCCAGCAACAGAAAGCAAACACACAATCAACTGCGCAGAAAACACCTTCTTTCCTATTTCCTGATATTATTTTTAATCATTATCATCACTATCATTTCTTTAATGTTTTTGTATTTTGCTAATTTATTTTGTATCATTTTGTATAAGTATAGCATGAATTTTGTCATTTTCACCTCTCACTGGCTTATCTTAACCCTCCCTCAACCACTAAAACTCCTCTTCCCAATAAATAAATCCCTCCACTTTCTTGTGTGTTGTTGTTGTTGTTGTTGTTGTTGTTATTGTTGTTATTGCTTATGTTGTTGCTTAGTTTGGTTGATTGTTTTGGTTTTGTTTGTTTTCTCCTTTTGTTTCCCATTGAATCTAAGTACACATTTTTTTTCATTTTTCAAACAAATCTTGATTGTTCCCATGAGCATGGATGAGACTGCCACTGTCTTGCCCCTTACCATAGTCAAGCCCCAACTCAGATGCCCTCCATCCTCCTCCACAGAGGTTTGATCATGCCCCAGGTATAGCCAATGTCTGAAATCCATATCATGCTGGAAAACTTCCACCTCTTGTAAAGACAAGAAGTCCACCAGGTTATCAAAGTAGCAAACCACATCTGAGGTAGCCAATGAGAAATCAGAATCCAAGGAGAGAGATAGAGGTTCAAATTTCTTAACATCCAAGCATGGTGTTATGATGTGTCTTAGCCTCTGTCAGGAAGAAGTACAAGAGTTCAGTGATTATCAGGCAATTGTCATTTCCTTTGGGAAACTCCATCTTCACACAACCACTACCTGAGTCTCAGGGCCCTCATTGCTCTCAGCACCCCACTGGGCTAATTAGGACTTCATGCTTGAACATATAGGAGAATTATTTGCAGGATTATGAACATCTTGGCAATAGCTACACGACTAAATATGTTCTCTTTCCTCATTTGCTAATGGCTTCTTATTAGATTCCTCAGAGCCTTTTTGAACTTCTTTGTCACTCTCCTATTAAAAGTTCAGGTTAAAGGTTCTTGGCAAATAGTAGTGTTCATTAGCACAGTCTAAATGTGGATCTCCTGAGGTTTTCACTCCTTTCCCAACTGACATGGCTAGGGTCTCCTCTGAATTGAGTTGTTTAAATATGCTTTAGAGATGAGCTCTAGTGAAATGTCCTTATAGTCTGTGTTATTCAGAGAACTGAGACAAGGTCACTTGAGCTCAAGCAAGCTAGCAAAATAGCAAGACCCTGTTTCAAACAAACAAGCAAATTAATAAGACTGCTGCACTAAAGATGCTCAAATCTGCTAATCATAGAGGAAGCACATAACTAGACTCAGATCAACTAGAACAGAGAAAGTGAGGCTTTGAAGACATACTCTTTTATGGGATTTTTGTTAACATTTTATTAATTCATAACCTGAATGAGTCACAATAGAATAAGTCATAACATTCAGAGATGCTTGACATCCAAGTGTCAGTAAATTAATACATTTATGTTAACATGGAAGGAATTGACAAATGAATGTTAAATTGATACATAAAACAATGAGTAGGGGGTTGGGGATTTAGCTCAGTGGTAGAGTGCTTGCCTAGCAAGCACAAGGCCCTGGGTTCGGTCCCCAGCTCCGAAAAAAAAAAAAAAAAAAAAAAACAATGAGTAGGCTTGCCCTATTAAATTTTCTTAAATTTGTGAATTGTTGTGAATAATTATTTCATTAAAAACAATGATGGACAAGCAGGCAAGTTAAGCTTTTCCATTCCTGGGTCTTAAGTCATAATGCTTCTAATGGGCATCCATTATTAGAATCACAGAATTTGTTCTACAAGCCAAAGGTATGTATAGTCTGTATTTACAGCTGTGCTAACATTACTTTTTGTGATGTTAAATCATGAAGTTGTACCTCTTCTTATTAAAATACATGCTTGTTTTACAACATTGAAACGATGACAGCTGTAAAACAAAGTGGCTACTGTTAGTGATTTCTGCTTTCAGATCTGTGTGACTGTGTCCATAGCAATATATCAAATACATCTTTCCAAATGAGTTCAGATAAATGTTTTCCATTCATTTTGATTGATCTATACTGTATTTTGTAATTTATATATAGAGAAAGTGTTATATTAATGGAAATTCACATTGCTTCCAACTTTTAGCCAGGCATGACGGTGCATACTTCTAAGTTCAGTATTTAGATTCTTGGGAGAATGATGCAAGAGGTGGAGGGTGATTGAGACCAGCCTGAGCTACACAGCAAGAACTCTGACTCAATTTTTTTATACTTCTATTATTTTCAAATACCTTTGTAAAATTAGTAATTCCGAAGTATATGAAATGTGCACTTAGTGTTTTAAGTGATGACATGGAGCTCTTTACAAAAATTATAATGATGACCACGAGATGCCAGAGCCTGGAACTTCAATATTGGACTATCTGTCTTGTTAGTTGTACATTCCTGGGAACGACGAAAAAGATAGGTCCCTGAAGTGTCAGATACACTCAGGAATGGGTCAAAGCTTCTGAGTGGAACAATTCTGCAAGAATTACGACCAGGGACCTGCAGTACCTTTCCTGATTCTGTGCTGAGACTATATCTATATGAGAAGGAAAGAGACAGCACCGATCTGGGAGGCTGAGTAAAGATGGGAGAAAGTCCCAGCCACTGACAAGCACCTCCCCTGTCAGTGAGGAGAATGCAAAGCCGTACCTGAAAGTCCCTCCTGAAATCATTTGATCTCTTTCCTTTGTTAACAGATCACTCCGTGCCCTGAAAACTAAACACAAAGGATAATTCTGTAACAAAATAAGCTTTATACACACTGTCTTTATAGCCAGTTTCCAATGCTGCATAGGACAGAATTGATGTTCCCTCAGCCCCCAGGTCTCCTCTGTTCACCTATTCCTCTCACACAGTGTATTCTTTGCTGTGCTCTCACACATGAAGCTGTTCCTGCTCCACTGAAACACCCCTTTAGGAAACATCCGCAGTGCTCTCTTGGTTTCCATGACTTGCTTTACTTTGTATTTGGCTTTAAATACCCTTATTTACACAACATTTAGAGAGACTTTTTTTCTGAGAGTACATCATTCTATGTTTTCCAGCTTTTAGAATAAGAGAAATGATGCTGCTCTGTTGTTTCTGCCTGTGTGCATGAGGTGGACTTTTGTCCCTTACAGCTTTTGGTAAACTTTCTTTGCTTTTTACTCTTGACATCTTACTATATGCTCTAGGACGGTTCTGGTCTGGTCTTGTCTGTTTAAGGTCTTAAATGCTCTCTGTGTTTAGATGTCTATTTTTCTCTATGTTTGGAATATTTCTACTATAATTTCATTGAATAAAATGTCTGTGCCCAATGACAGCATCAGCTCTCTCGTCTGCATCAATAGATCCTTAGCTCTGGGTTCTTGAACGTCTCAGACTTCTTAGAAGTTCGAATCACATTCATTCCATTTTTCTCTTTATATATGTCTGAATATATTACATCTCAATTTTGTCCTCCATCCTTAAAGTTCATTCTTCTGAATGATCTTTTATTAATGTATTCTGCTTTTGCTTGATTGATTCTTTTTTCATTTCTTAATTTTCTGTTTAGTTCTTTCTCAGTTCTGTTTAGTTTCTCAATTCCCTTTGTTTTTGTTGAATTTCTCCTACAAGTTATTGGCCTTTTTTAACTTTGGTAACTTTCTTGTCTAAGTTTTTAAATGATTTTCTTGCTTTGTTAATGGATTTATTTGAGTCATCTATAGTGTTATTGGTCCTTTTAAAAATGAACTCTGGATTCCCTCTCTGACCTTTCACCTATGTTCTTGTCCAGGTGCCTTTCATAGTATTGAAATTGTGAGAAGCAGTCGGACAGAGATTTGTACAGGTGAAGAACCTACCTTTATCTAGTTGTCAAGTATCCTCTGGAGCAATAGAATTTGGAGGCTCTGCAACAGTGAAGGCCAGGTAGGTGACTCGGAAGTCAACTGAACGTCTGGGCTCAGCCTTGGGGCTGTCAAACTCCGTGGTTAATCTCAACTAAGGTCTGCTTCCTCCCTGAGGGTGGGGTTATTCACTTCACTGTCTGCGCCAAGCCTTCTGCAATTTATTAGCACCCAACCTTCCTGTCCTCCACTTTTGTCCCAATAGGCTCTGTCTCACTCTGAAGCTGCAGCTGGTTCAATTCAAGTTCTCTGATTTCTGGTGATTCTTCGTTCTCAAACACCTATAGTGGCTCAGTTTTGAGCAATAGGTTTCCTCTAAAAATGCCATCTGTGGTGGTTTAGATATGCTTGCCCTTGGGAAGTGGCACTATTAGGAGGTGTGTCATCATGGCAGTGGGGCTTTGAGGTCAAGTCTGGCCAGTGTGATCCAGAGCCTGCTCCTGTGGAAGACAGTCTGCTCCGAGCTGCCTTCAGATCAAGAGGTAGAATTCTTGGCTCCTTCATCACCAAGTCTGCCTGCATAATGACATGCTTCCTACCACAATGGTAATGGGCTAAACCTTTGAAACTAAATTGCCAGCCCCAATCAAATTAAAATTCAATTAAATTAAAGCCTTTATAAAAGTTGTCCCATCATAGTGTCTCTTCACAACAATAAAGCCCTAACTAAGACACCATCCTTCCACCACCTTCTAAATCATATAAATAGCTAATGATGACCCTGAATGCCAGAGTAATTGCTATCTCACCAAAATGGACAGTTGCAATCAAAGCTGTTGAGCGTTTTAAGCTAATCCTGAAGTCAGGACAATCCTGAAGCCAAAGTGTTTTGATTTGACTTGCCTGGTGCTACATTTGTCCAATGAGCCCTTTCCCAGGCATTGACAACCTTTCTCTGCACATTTAGGGATCTTATCACTACTGTGCACAATTTCCAAAGCTCTTCATCTTTTTCTTCTCCAGGAGTTATTGTCTTTTTTTATTCTGACTCTTGTTCATTGGGTCACACAGAGGCAGCTTCTAGCACAATATCTTATTCATAAGTCTCTAGCAGAAATATCTTAAGAAAAATGGTGTCCTCACTTCAGCAAGACATATACTAAGAAAGATGGTGAGGATTGTGTCAAAATTATATATTCTGTTATCTACTTCACATGTCTTTGACAAGAAACTTAGAACCTTAGAGCTATGCAAAACACTCTAGGAAAAGTCAAGAAAATGGTCTCTTGTAATACTTCCCATAAATATTCAGGAACATATTCCTCACCTAAGGAAAAGCTAATTCCTCAAGTTCTCAAGGTAGACTATAAGCAGCCCACATCTACCTAAGGTTTTCATCAGAAACTTTTAAATGAGGTTTATTATACCTTTTGATTTGAAATTTTGTTTTCTAGCCACAATAAAAATCACATACTTACCAATAAATATGAATACATTTCTTAATGTGGGAGCAGTAATCTAACAGTAGATGCATCATCTGTTCTTCTGCTGATACAGTCTTGAATGGAAGAAATGGGACCTGACAAGAAGTCCCCCAAGCCCAATAAACAGAAAAAATACTGATAACGATGGAACACACGTTCCAAAACACAGATGGAAGGTGGGGACTTTTCAGTTACTATAATTATTTTTTCATCTTTATTAATTTGAGTATTTCTTATTTACGTTTCAATTGTAATTCCCCTTCCCAGTTTCTGGGCCAACATCCCCCTGACCCCTCCTCTTCCCCTTCTCTATGGGTGTTCCCCTCCCCATCCTCACCCCATTACCCCCCTACCGCCAACAATTACATTCACTGGGGGTTCAGTCTTGGCAGGACCCAGGGCTTCCCCTTCCACTGGTGCTCTTACTAGGATATTCACTGCTACCTCTGAGGTCAGAGTCCAGGGTCAGTCCATGTATAGTCTTTAGGTAGTGGCTTAGTCCCTGGAAGCTCTGGTTGCTTGGCATTGTTGTACATATGGGGTCTCGAGCCCCTTCAAGCTCTTCCAGTTCTTTCTCTGATTCCTTCAACGGGGGTCCTATTCTCAGTTCAGTGGTTTGCTGCTGGCATTCGCCTCTGTGTTTGCTGTATTCTGGCTGTGTCTCTCAGGAGCGATCTACATCCAGCTCCTGTCAGTCTGCACTTCTTTGCTTCATCCATCTTGTCTAATTAGGTGGCTGTATATGTATGGGCCACATGTGGGGCAGGCTCTGAATGGGTGTTCCTTCAGCCACTGTTCTAAACTTTGCCTCCCTATTCCCTGCCAAGGGTATTCTTGTTCCCCTTTTAAAGAAGGAGTGAAGCATTCACATTTTGATCATCCGTCTTGAGTTTCATTTGTTCTAGGCATCTAGGGTAATTCAAGCATTTGGGCTAATAGCCACTTATCAATGAGTGCATACCATGTATGTCTTTCTGTGATTGGGTTAGCTCACTCAGGATGGTATTTTCCGGTTCCCTCCATTTGCCTATGAATTTCATAAGGTCATTGTTTTTGATAGCTGAATAATATTCCATTGTGTAGATGTACCACATTCTCTGTATCCATTCCTCTGTTGAAGGGCATCTGGGTTCTTTCCAGCTTCTGGTTATTATAAATAAGGCTGCAATGAACATAGTAGAGCATGTGTCTTTTTTATATGTTGGGGCATCTTTTGGGTATATGCCCAAGAGAGGTATAGCTGGGTCCTCAGGTAGTTCAATGTCCAATTTTCTGAGGAACCTCCAGACTGATTTCCAGAATGGTTGTACCAGTCTGCAATCCCACCAACAATGGAGGAGTGTTCCTCTTTCTCCACATCCTCTCCAGCATTTGCTGTCACCTGAGTTTTTGATCTTAGCCATTCTGACTGGTGTGAGGTGAAATCTCAGGGTTGTTTTGATTTGCATTACCCTTATGAATAAAGATGTTGAACATTTCTTTAGGTGTTTCTCAGCCAATCGGCATTCCTCAGCTGTGAATTCTTTGTTTAGTTCTGAACCCCATTTTTAATAGGGTTATTTGTCTCCCTGCGGTCTAACTTCTTGAGTTCTTTGTATATTTTGGATTTTATAGGATTGGTAAAGATCTTTTCCCAATCTGTTGGTTGCCGTTTTTTCCTAACCACAGTGTCCTTTGCCTTACAGAAGCTTTGCAGTTTTATGAGATCCCATTTGTCGAGTCTTGATCTTAGAGCATAAGCCATTGGTGTTTTGTTCAGGAAATTGTCTCCAATGCCTGTGTGTTCGAGATGCTTCCCCACTTTTTCTTCTATTAGTTTGAGTGTATCTGGTTTGATGTGGAGGTCCTTGATCCACTTGGACTTAAGCTTTGTACAGAGTGATAAGCATGGATTGATCTGCATTCTTCTACATGCTGACATCCAGTTGAACCAGCACCATTTGTTGAAAATGCTATCTTTTTTCCATTGGATGATTTTAGGTCCTTTGTCAAAGATCAAGAGACCATAGGTGTAGGGGTTCATTTCTGGGTCTTACATTTTATTCCTCTGATCTGACTGTCTTTGTATTAATACCATACAGTTTTTATCACTATTGCTCTGTAATACACCTTGAGGTCAGGGACAGTAATTCGCACTGAAGTTCGTTTATGGTTGAGGATAGTTTTCACTATCCTGGGGTTTTTGTTATTCCAAATGAATTTGCAGATTGCTCTTTCTATCTCTGAGAAGAATTGAGTTGGAATATTGATAAGGATTGCATTGAATCTGTAGATTGCTTTTGGCAAAATGGCCATTTTTACTATATTAATCTGGGCAATCCATGAGCATGGGAGGTCTTTCCATCTTCTGAGATTTTCTCCAATCTCTTTTTTCAGAGACTTGAAGTTCTTGTCATACAGATCTTTCACTTGCTTAGTTAAAGTCACACCAAGATATTTTATATTATTTGGACTATTGTGAAGGGTGTCATTTCCCTAATTTCTTTCTCAGCCTGTTTATCCTTTGAGTAGAGGAAGGCTACTGATTTGTTTGACTTAAATTTATACCCAGCCACTTTGCGGAAGTTGTACATCAGGTTTAGTAGTTCTCTGGTGGAACTTTTCTGGTCGCTTATGTATACTATCTTATAATCTACAAATAGTAATATTTTTACTTCTTCCTTTCCATTTGTACCCCTTTGACCTCCTTATTGTTTTCGCATTGCTCCGGCTAAGAGTTCGAGTACTATATTGAATAAGTAGGGAGAGAGGAAGAAGCCTTGTCTAGTCCCTGATTTTAGTGGGATTGCTTCAAGTTTCTCTCCATTTAGTTTGATGTTAGCTACTGCTCTGCCGTATATGGCTTTTACTATGTTTAGGTATGGGCCTTGAATTCCTGTTCTTTCCAGGACTTTCATCATGAATGGGGTGTTGAATTTTGTCAAATGCTTTCTTAGCATCTAATGAAATGGCCATGTGGTTCTTATCTTTGAGTTTGTTTATATAGTGGATTACGTTGATGGTTTACCATATATTGAACTATCCCTGCATACCTGGGATGAAGCCTATTGATCATGATGGATGATCATTTTGATGTGTTCTTGGATTCGGTTTGCAAGAATTTTATTGAATATTTTTGTATCAGTATTCATAAGGGAGATTGGTCTGAAGTTCTCTTTCTTTGTTGGGTCTTTGTGTGGTTTAGGTATAAGTGTAATTGTGGCTTCATACAAGGAATTCGGTAGCTCTCCATTTGTTTCAATTTTGTGGAATAACTTGGACAGTATTGGTATGAGGTCTTCTATGATGGTCTGATAGAATTCTCCACTAAACCCATCTTGTCCTGTGCTCTTTTTGGCTGGGAATCTTTTAATACTGCTTCTATTTCTTTAGGAATTATGGAGTTGTTTAGATGGTTAACTGTTCCTGATTTAATTTGATGCCTGGTTTTTGTCTAGAAAATTGTCCATTTCCTTGATATTATCCAGTTTCATTGGATATAGACTTTTCTAATAGAATCTGATGATTTTTTTGAATTTCCTCTGATTCTGTAGTTATGTCTCCCTTTTCATTTCTGATTTTGTTAAATTGGATAAATTCTCTGCCCTCTGGTTAGTCTGGCTAAGGGTTTATCTATCCTGTTGATTTTCTCAAAGAACCAGCTCCTGGTTTTTTGATCCTTTGTATAGTCCTTTTTGTTTCTACTTGGTTGATTTCAGCCCTGAGTTTGATTATTCCTTCCTTCTACTCATCTTGGTGTATTTGTTTCTTGTTGTTCTAGAGCTTTCGGTGTGCAGTCAAGCTGCTGACATATGCTCTCTCCTGTTTGTTTTTGCAGGCACTCAGAGATATGATTTCTCCTCTTAGCACAGCTTTCACGGTGTTCCATAAGTTTGGGTATGTTGTAACTTCATTTTCATTAAATTCTAAGAAGTCTCTAAATTCTTCATTTCTTCCTTGACCAAGTTGTCATTGAGTAAAGCGTTGTCCAACTTCCATATATATGTGGGCTTTCTGTCGTTATTGTTGTTATTGAAGACCACCCTTAGTCCATGGTGATCTGTCGCGCCCACCTCGGCCAGCAAGGAAGACGCAACACGGTCGGATTCTTCTCAACAGTCTTTATTGCAGGACCACCTTCATTGCTGATACGGGGACCTCGAGCAGCAAAAGCACTTGCCTTATATACACAGCAGGCTGGGGCTATGCACTTGTCCTCCAGGGATTGGCGGAGTATGAATCGCCTCATTAGCATGGTACCGCCTTGGCCAGACTGATGCCAGGTGCAAGACCCAAGCATGCGCAGTACTGCTGTGTCACAGGAGGGCGCCAGATCACCTCATTATCCTACAGTTGCCCTGGCAAGGGGACAAGCCTGCGCATTCACGATAAGTTGTTTACACATGTCGGCGCCATCTTTGCTCCACCGCGCCGCTCCCCACAGTGATCTGATAGGATTCATTGGTTTATTTCTATCTTCCTGCATCTGTTGAGGCCTGTTGTGGTCAAATTTGGAGAAGGAACCATGAGGCGCTGAAAAGAACGTATATCCTTTTGTTTTAGGATGGAATTTTCTATAAATGTCTGTTAAATCCATTTGGTTCATAACTTCTGTTAGTTTCTCTATGTCTCTGTTTAATTTCTGTTTCCATGATCTGTCCATTGATGAGAGTGGGGTGTCGAAATCTCCCACTATTATTGTGTGAGTTTCAATGTGTGATTTGTGCTTTAGTAAGGTTTCTTTTATGAATGTAGGTGCCCTTGCATTTGGAGCATAGATATTTAGGACTTGGAGTTCATCTTGGTAGATTTTTTTCCTTTGATGAGTATGAAGTGTTCTTTTTTAACTTTTTTTGTAACTTTTGGTTGAAAGATGATTTTATTTGATATTAGAATGGCTACTCCATCTTGTTTCTTCAGACCATTTGATTGGAAAGGTTTTTTCCAGCCTTTTACTCTGAGGTAGTGTCTGTCTTTGTCTCTGAGGTGTGTTTCCTGTATGCAGCAAAATTCTGGGTCCTCTTTATGTATCCAGTCTGTTAATCTATTCCTTTTTATTGGAGAATGGAATCCATTGATGTTGAGAGATATCAAGGAATAGTGATTGTTGCTTCCTTTCCTTTCATTTTTAGAGGTGGAATTATGTTTGTGTGCCTCTCTTCTTTTGGTTTCATTGCAAGGAGATTACTTTCTTGCTTTTTCTACGGGGTAGTTTCCCTCCTTTTGTTAGTGTTTTCCATCTATTATCCTTTGTAGTGCTGGATTTGTAGAAAGATATTGTGTAAATTTGGTTTTGTCATGGAACATCTTGGTTTCTCCATCTATGTTAATTGAGAGTTTTGCTTGATTGAGTAACCTGGGCTGGCATTTGTGTTCTCTTCGGGTCTGTATGACATCTGCCCAGGATCTTCTGGCTTTCATAGTCTCTGGTGAGAAGTCTGGTGTAATTCTGATAGGTCTACTTTTATATGTCAGTTGACCTTTTTCCCTTACTGCTTTTAATATTCTTTCTTTGTTTTGCTCATTTGTTGTTTTGACTATTATGTGACAGGTGGAGTTTCTTTTCTGGTTTAATCTATTGGAGTTCTGTAGGCGTCTTGTATGTTTGTGGGCATCTCTTTCTTTAGGTTAGGGAAGTTTTCTTCTATAATTTTTGAAGATATTTACTGGCCCTTTAAGTTGGGAGTCTTAACTCAATTCTATACCTATTATCCTTATGTTTAATCTTCTCATTGTGTCCTGGACTTCCTGGATGTTTTGGGTTAGGAGCTTTTTGCATTGTATGTTCTCTTTGACAGTTCTGTTGATGTTTTCTATGCTATCATTTGCCCCTGAGATTCTCTCTTCTATCTCTTATATTCTGTTGGTGATGCTTGCATCTATGACTCCTGATCTCTTTCCTAGGTTTTCTATCTCCAGGGTTGTCTCCCTTTGTGCTTGCTTCCTTTACTGTTTCTATTTCCATTTTTATATCCTGGATGGTTTTGTTCAATTCCTTCACCTGTTTGGTTGTGTTTTTCTGTAATTCTTTTTTTTTTTTTAGGCTTTCAATGGCATTTCTTTTTTTTTTTTTATTAACTTGAGTATTTCTTATATACATTTCAAGTGTTATTCCCTTTCCCGGTTTCCGGACAAACATCCCCATCCCCCCTCCCCTTCCTTATGGGTGTTCCCCTCCCAACCCTCCCCCCATTGCCTCCCTCCCCCCCATAGTCTAGTTCACTGGGGGTTCAGTCTTAGCAGGACCCAGGGCTTCCCCTTCCACTGGTGCTCTTACTAGGATATTCATTGCTACCTATGGGGTCAGAGTCCAGGGTCAGTCCATGTATAGTCTTTAGGTAGTGGCTTAGTCCCTGGAAGCTCTGGTTGCTTGGCATTGTTGTACTTTTGGGGTCTCGAGCACCTTCAAGCTCTTCCAGTTCTTTATCTGATTCCTTCAACGGGGGACCTATTCTCAGTTCAGTGGTTTGCTGCTGGCATTCGCCTCTGTATTTGCTGTATTCTGGCTGTGTCTCTCAGGAGCGATCTACATCCGGCTCCTGTCGGTCTGCACTTCTTTGCTTCATCCATCTTGTCTAATTGGGTGGCTGTATATGTATGGGCCACATGTGGGGCAGGCTCTGAATGGGTGTTCCTTCAGTCTCTGTTTTAATCTTTACCTCTCCCTTCCCTGCCAAGGGTATTCTTTTTCCTCATTTAAAGAAGGAGTGAAGCATTCACATTTTGATCATCCGTCTTGAGTTTCATTTGTTCTAGGGATCTAGGGTAATTAAGCATTTGGGCTAATAGCCAGTTATCAATGAGTGCATAACATGTGTGTTTTTCTGTGATTGGGTTAGCTCAGTCAGGATGATATTTTCCATTTCCAACCATTTGCCTACGAATTTCATAAACTCGTTGTTTTTGATAGCTGAATAATATTCCATTGTGTAGATGTACCACATTTTCTATATCCATTCCTCTGTTGAAGGGGATCTGGGTTCTTTCCAGTTTTTGGCTATTATAAATAAGGCTGCGATGAACATAGTGGAGCACGTGTCTCTTTTATATGTTGAGGCATCTTTTGGGTATATGCCCAAGAGAGGTATAGCTGGATCCTCAGGCAGTTCAATGTCCAATTTTCTGAGGAACCTCCAGACTGATTTCCAGAATGGTTTTACCAGTCTGCAATCCCACCAACAATGATGGAGTGTTCCTCTTTCTCCACATCCTCGCCAGCATCTGCTGTCACCTGAGTTTTTGATCTTGGCCATTCTCACTGGTGTGAGGTGAAATCTCAGGGTTGTTTTGATTTGCATTTCCCTTATGACTAAAGATGTTGAACATTTCTTTAGGTGTTTCTCAGCCATTCGGCATTCTTCAGCTGTGAATTCTTTGTTTAACTCTGAACCCCATTTTTTAATAGGGTTATTTGTTTCCCTGCGGTCTAACTTCTTGAGTTCTTTGTATATTTTGGATATAAGGCCTCTATCTGTTGTAGGATTGGTAAAGATCTTTTCCCAATCTGTTGGTTGCCGTTTTGTCCTAACCACAGTGTCCTTTGCCTTACAGAAGCTTTGCAGTTTTATGAGATCCCATTTGTCGATTCTTGATCTTAGAGCGTAAGCCATTGGTGTTTTGTTTAGGAAATTTTTTCCAGTGCCCATGTGTTCCAGATGCTTCCCTAGTTTTTCTTCTATTAGTTTGAGTGTGTCTGGTTTGATGTGGAGGTCCTTGATCCACTTGGACTTAAGCTTTGTACAGGGTGATAAGGATGGATCGATCTGCATTCTTCTACATGTTGCCCTCCAGTTGAACCAGCACCATTTGCTGAAAATTCTATCTTTTTTCCATTGGATGGTTTTGGCTCCTTTGTCAAAAATCAAGTGACCATAGGTGTGTGGGTTCATTTCTGGGTCTTCGATTCTATTCCATTGGTCTATCTGTCTGTCTCTGTACCAATACCATGCAGTTTTTATCACTATTGCTCTGTAATACTGCTTGAGTTCAGGGATAGTGATTCCCCCTGAAGTCCTTTTATTGTTGAGGATAGCTTTAGCTATCCTGGGTTTTTTGTTATTCCAGATGAATTTGCAAATTGTTCTGTCTAACTCTTTGAAGAATTGGATTGGTATTTTGATGGGGATTGCATTGAATCTGTAGATTGCTTTTGGTAAAATGGCCATTTTTACTATATTAATCCTGCCAATCCATGAGCATGGGAGATCTTTCCATCTTCTGAGGTCTTCTTCAATTTCTTTCCTCACTGTCTTGAAGTTCTTATTGTACAGATCTTTTACTTGCTTGGTTAAAGTCACACCGAGGTACTTTATATTATTTGGGTCTATTATGAAGGGTGTCGTTTCCCTAATTTCTTTCTCGGCTTGTTTCTCTTTTGTATAGAGGAAGGCAACTGATTTATTTGAGTTAATTTTATACCCAGCCACTTTGCTGAAGTTGTTTATCAGCTTTAGTAGTTCTCTGGTGGAACTTTTGGGATCACTTAAATATACTATCATGCCGTCTGCAAATAGTGATATTTTGACCTCTTCTTTTCCGATCTGTATCCCCTTGATCTCCTTTTGTTGTCTGATTGCTCTGGCTAGAACTTCAAGAACTACATTGAATAAGTAGGGAGAGAGTGGGCAGCCTTATCTAGTCCCTGATTTTAGTGGGATTGCTTCAAGTTTCTCTCCATTTAGTTTAATGTTAGCAACTGGTTTGCTGTATATGGCTTTTACTATGTTTAGTATGGGCCTTGAATTCCTATTCTTTCCAGGACTTTTATCATGAAGGGGTGTTGAATTTTGTCAAATGCTTTCTCAGCATCTAATGAAATGATCATGTGGTTCTGTTCTTTCAGTTTGTTTATATGATGGATCACGTTGATGGTTTTCCATATATTAAACCATCCCTGCATGCCTGGGATGAACCCTACTTGATCATGGTGGATGATTGTTTTGATGTGCTCTTGAATTCGGTTTGCCAGAATTTTATTGAGTATTTTTGCGTCGATATTCATAAGGGAAATTGGTCTGAAGTTCTCTTTCTTTGTTGGGTCTTTGTGTGGTTTAGGTATAAGAGTAATTGTGGCTTCGTAGAAGGAATTCGGTAGGGCTCCATCTGTTTCAATTTTGTGGAATAGTTTGGATAATATTGGTATGAGGTCTTCTATGAAGGTTTGATAGAATTCTGCACTAAACCCGTCTGGGCCTGGACTCTTTTTGGTTGGGAGACCTTTAATGACTGCTTCTATTTCCTTAGGAGTTATGGGGTTGTTTAACTGGTTTATCTGTTCCTGATTTAACTTTGATACCTGGTATCTGTCTAGGAAATTGTCCATTTCCTGAAGATTTTCAAGTTTTGTTGAATATAGGTTTTTATAGTAAGATCTGATGATTTTTTGAATTTCCTCTGAATCTGTAGTTATGTCTCCCTTTTCATTTCTGATTTTGTTAATTTGGAAGCACTCTCTGTGTCCTCTCGTTAGTCTGGCTAAGGGTTTATCTATCTTGTTGATTTTCTCAAAGAACCAACTTTTGGTTCTGTTGATTCTTTCTATGGTCCTTTTTGTTTCTACTTGGTTGATTTCAGCTCTGAGTTTGATTATTTTCTGCCTTCTACTCCTCCTGGGTGTATTTGCTTCTTTTTGTTCTAGAGCTTTTAGGTGTGCTGTCAAGCTGCTGACATATGCTCTTTCCTGTTTCTTTCTGCAGGCACTCAGCGCTATGAGTTTTCCTCTTAGCACAGCTTTCATTGTGTCCCATAAATTTGAGTATGTTGTATCTTCATTTTCATTAAATTCTATAAAGTTTTTAATTTCTTTCCTTATTTCTTCCTTGACCAGGTTATCATTGAGTAGAGCATTGTTCAATTTCCACGTATATGTGGGCATTCTTCCCTTATTGTTATTGAAGACCAGTTTTAGGCCGTGGTGGTCCGATAGCACGCATGGGATTATTTCTATCTTTCTGTACCTGTTGAGGCCCGTTTTTTGACCAATTATATGGTCAGTTTTGGAGAAAGTACCATGAGGAGCTGAGAAGAAGGTATATCCTTTTGCTTTAGGATAGAATGTTCTATAAATATCCGTTAAGTCCATTTGGCTCATGACTTCTCTTAGTCTGTCTACATCTCTGTTTAATTTCTGTTTCCATGATCTGTCCATTGATGAGAGTGGGGTGTTGAAATCTCCCACTATTATTGTGTGAGGTGCAATGTGTGTTTTGAGCTTTGGTAAGGTTTCTTTTACATATGTAGGTGCCCTTGTATTTGGGGCATAGATATTTAGGATTGAGACTTCATCTTGGTGGATTTTTCCTTTGATGAATATGAAGTGTCCTTCCTTATCTTTTTTGATGACTTTTAGTTGAAAATTGATTTTATTTGATATTAGAATGGCTACTCCAGCTTGCTTCTTCTGACCATTTGCTTGGAAAGTTGTTTTCCAGCCTTTCACTCTGAGGTAGTGTCTGTCTTTGTCTCTGAGGTGTGTTTCCTGTAGGCAGCAGAATGCAGGGTCCTCGTTGCATATCCAGTTTGTTAATCCATGTCTTTTTATTGGGGAGTTGAGGCCATTGATATTGAGAGATATTAAGGAATAGTGATTATTGCTTCCCGTTATATTCATATTTGGAAGTGAGGTTATGTATGTGCTTTCATTCTCTTTGTTTTGTTGCCAAGACGATTAGTTTCTTGCTTCTTCTAGGGTATAGCTTGCCTCCTTATGTTGGGCTTTACCATTTATTATCCTTTGTAGTGCTGGATTTGTAGAAAGATATTGTGAAAATTTGGTTTTGTCACGGAATATCTTGGTTTCTCCATCAATGTTAATTGAGAGTTTTGCTGGATACAGTAACCTGGGCTGGCATTTGTGTTCTCTTAGGGTCTGTATGACATCAGTCCAGGATCTTCGGGCCTTCATAGTTTCTGGCGAGAAGTCTGGTGTGATTCTGATAGGTCTGCCTTTATATGTTACTTGACCTTTTTCCCTTACTGCTTTTAATATTCTTTCTTTATTTTGTGCATTTGGTGTTTTGACTATTATGTGACAGGAGGAGTTTCTTTTCTGGTCCAATCTATTTGGAGTTCTATAGGCTTCTTGTATGTTTATGGGCATCTCTTTCTTTAGGTTAGGGAAGTTTTCTTCTATGATTTTGTTGAAGATATTTACTGGTCCTTTGAGCTGGGAGTCTTCACTCTCTTCTATACCTATTATCCTTAGGTTTGATCTTCTCATTGAGTCCTGGATTTCCTGTATGTTTTGGACCAGTAGCTTTTCCGCTTTACATTATCTTTGACAGTTGAGTCAATGATTTCTATGGAATCTTCTGCTCCTGAGATTCTCTCTTCCATCCCTTGTATTCTGTTGGTGAAGCTTCTATCTACAGCTCCTTGTCTCTTCTTTTGGTTTTCTATATCCAGGGTTGTTTCCATGTGTTCTTTCTTGATTGCTTCTATTTCCATTTTTAATTCCTTCAACTGTTTGATTGTGTTTTCCTGGAATTCTTTCAGGGATTTTTGTGTCTCCTCTCTATGGGCTTCTACTTGTTTATTTATGTTTTCCTGGAATTCTTTCAGGCATTTTTGTGATTCCTCTCTGTAGGCTTCTACTTGTTCTCTAAGGGAGTTCTTCACGTCTTTCTTGAAGTCCTCCAGCATCATGATCAAAAATGATTTTGAAACTAGATCTTGCTTTTCTGGTGTGTTTGGATATTCCATGTTTGTTTTGATGGGAGAATTGGGCTCCGATGGTGCCATGTAGTCTTGGTTTCTGTTGCTTGGGTTCCTGCGCTTGCCTCTCGCCATCAGATTATCTCTAGTGTTACTTTGTTCTGCTATTTCTGACAGTGGCTAGACTGTCCTATAAGCCTGTGTGTCAGGAGTGCTGTAGACCTGTTTTCCTCTCTTTCAGTCAGTTATGGGGACAGAGTGTTCTGCTTTCGGGCGTGTAGTTTTTCCTCTCTACAGGTCTTCAGCTGTTCCTGTGGGCCTGTGTCTTGAGTTCACCAGGCAGCTTTCTTGCAGCAGAAAATTTGGTCTTACCTGTGGTCCCGAGGCTCAAGTTCGCTCGTGGGGTGCTGCCCACGGGCTCTCTGCAGCAGCAGCAACCAGGAAGACCTGTGCCGCCCCTTCCGGGAGCTTCAGTGCACCAGGGTTCCAGATGGTCTTTGGCTTTTTCCTCTGGGGTCCGAGATGTATGTGCAGAGAGCAGTCTCTTCTGGTTTCCCAGGCTTGTCTGCCTCTCTGAAGGTTTAGCTCTCCCTCCCACGGGATTTGGGTGCAGAGAACTGTTTATCCGGTCTGTTTCCTTCAGGTTCCGGCGGTGTCTCAGGCAGGGGTCCTGCCGCTCCTGGGCCCTCCCCCACGGGAGCCCAGAGGCCTTATACAGTTTCCTCTTGGGCCAGGGATGTGGGCAGGGGTGAGCAGTGTTGGTGGTCTCTTCCGCTCTGCAGCCTCAGGAGTGCCCACCTGACCAGGCGGTTGGGTCTCTCTCTCTCACGGGGTCTGGGAGCAGAGAGCTGCTGCGGGCCAGGATCCGCGGGTGTGGGACTTCCGGTAAACACAGAACGTGCCCGGTCCTAGAGGAATTCTGCTTCCGTGTATCCCAAGCTCACCAGGCAGCTTTCTTGCAGCAGAAAAGTTGGTCTTACCTGTGGTCCCGAGGCTCAAGTTCGCTCGTGGGGTGCTGCCCACGGGCTCTCTGCAGCGGCAGCCCTGTAATTCTTTAAGGGATGTTTGTGTTTCCTCTTTAAGAGCTTCACTTGTTTACTTGTGTTGTCCTGTATTTCTTTAAGGGAATTAATTATGTCCTTCTTAAAGTCCTCCATCATCATCATAAAATGTGATTTTAAATCTAGATCTTGCTTTTCTGGTGTATTTGGATATACAGTATTGACTTTGGTGGGAGAACTGGGCTCTGATGGTTTCTGTTGCTTAGGTTCCAGTGCTTGCCTCTCACCATCAGGTTGTCTCTGGTGTTAGCTTTTCTTGCTGTTTCTGACAGTGGCTTGACCCTCCTGTAGGCCTCTGTGTCAGCACTCCTGTAGACCTGTTTTCTTTCAGCCGTTTCTGGGAACAGAGCATTCTGGTGTCCGATGTGTAGGAGCTCATAGTTACTATCTTTCAGTTCTCAGTGCAGGCAGGAATCAGAAGGGTCCTTCCCCTGACTCCTCCTAAGTCCCTGTGCCCAAAGGGCACAGGTGGCACCAGGCAATTCCCTCTTGGGTTGGGAATGTGGGCAGAGGCTAGTCTCCTCTGATTTCTCAAGAGTATCCACATTTCTGAGGATCCAGCTCTCTCCCCCATGGGATTTGGGTGCAGGGAGATGTTTGACCAGTTCAGTTCAGTTCCAGGAGCAGACTGGAACCACAGGTACATGTTGCTTACTGCTCCTATATTCCTGTGTCCAGAAGCACTATGCAGTTTCCTCTAGGGCCAGGGATGTGGGCAAAGGTGGGCAGAAGTGGCAGTCTGTCCTGCGGTCTCAAGATGGTCCACACTTCTGGGCATTCAGCTCTCTCTCCCATTGGATTTGGGAGCAGGAAGCTGTGGGATGGAATCAGTTCAATCAACTCAATTGTTTTTTTTTTTCAATTGTTTTTAAGAAGAGGCTTGTTCAAATAAAACTTAAAAACAGAAAAGAATTTGGGTGTTTGTTTAGAAGAAAAGCATGCATAAATTATCTTAAAAATATTTTAAAAAATAAAGCATAGAAAAATTCTCAGTCTAGTAATATAGCCCATGCAGCCTGAGAGGGTGAAGTTTTCTGCAATTTTACAGAAAAAAAAGTTTATCTTAAATATTCCAGACCTATCACTAATTCGACACCCCTATGTATTCGCAGGCAGCCAATGTTAGCTGTTAAAAATCAGACTTCGACTGAATTCATTCTGCTGGGACTCACAGATTCCCCAGATCTTCAAATCTGTGTTTTCCTATTTCTCCTCCTCACATACATACTCAGTGTTCTGGGGAACCTGACCATCATTGTCCTCACACTGCTGGATTCCCACCTCCAGACACCCATGTACTTCTTCCTCAGGAACTTCTCCTTCCTTGAAATCTCCTTCACATCCACGTTTACTCCTCGAATGCTCTTCAGCATCTCCACAGGAATTAAGACCATCAGCTTTGCTGGGTGCTTCACTCAGTACTTCTTTGCCATCTTCTTTGGAGCCACTGAGTTTTACCTTCTGACTGCCATGTCCTATGACCGATATGTGGCCATCTGTAAGCCCCTGCACTACAGCACCATCATGAGCAACAGGGTCTGTACCCTGCTGGTCCTCTGTTCTTGGATGAGTGGGCTCCTAATCATCTTATTTCCAATCATCCTGACCAGTCAACTGGATTTCTGTGCATCCAATGTGCTCAATCATTATTACTGTGACTATGGGCCCCTCATAGAAATAGCTTGTTCAGACACAAGGCTGCTGGAACTCTTTGACTTTGTTTTAGCAGTCCTGACCTTGATTGTCACCCTGGTGCTGGTGATTCTCTCCTACACACGCATCATCAGGACCATTCTGAAGATCCCATCTGCACACCAGAGGAAGAAGGCATTTTCCACGTGTTCCTCCCACATGGTTGTCATCTCCCTCTCTTATGGAAGCTGCATCTCCATGTACATAAAACCTTCAGTCACAGAAGGAGTTGCCTTCAATAAAGGTATAGCTGTACTCAATACGTCAGTTGCGCCTTTACTGAATCCATTCATTTACACTCTAAGGAATAAGCAAGTGAAACAAAGCTTCAAGGATATCACTAGAAAGATTGTGAATCTCCAATAAATCAGATGACCTCAGACTAAAGGAGAAATACAGACCATAGTCATCAAGTCCATCCTCACAGAAATTCAAGGCCAGCCTCTCCTCCCAGTTAAAGCATCATCTGAGATGAATTTACCATGAAGACATTTCAACCTTACATTTTAGACTTACCAATGATTTTTGAGCAACATATTTGTAGTGAGAGTTTTGTTTTGTTTTGTTTTGTTCTGTTCTGTTTTTGAAAGAAAAGCCCAGCTGTGCTATAAAGACATGTTTTTTGTTTTAATTCCAGGTGTACAATATCAGGTTGTTTCCGATTATTCACAACAACAGCCTTGTGTGGTGATCTGGCAGCAGTGTGATTCTGCCAGCTGCAAATAGTTTAATTCTGAATCTCTGGAAACTTCAGAGTAAAAATGCCAGAGTAACATGCCAAAGCCCAGAGCCCATTGAGAATCAGCATTCTGAAGGAAGAGAAAGGGGAAAGGAGGAGGTTCCTCCTACTGGTTCCTGCTCCTGCTGATGATCTTGCTGGTGGTCTAGAGAAAAAAATAAGAAGCTGGAGATATCCAGACTATGAAGATTAGACTTGCCTCAAGGAACTCTCCCTATTCATCAGGAAGTAGTTTAAAGAGACCTATGCCCGCTTACCCCTCTAACCTTTCTCTTCTACCTAGTGTTGGAGTATTGGAAAGAATAGAGTTGGAAGAAAGGTAGAGATAAAAGAACCCAAATAAAATAGATAAAAAATACACTGACAGACTCACTGCTCCCAAACCCCTTGGGAGAGAGAGCTCAGCGCCCGGACAGGTGGGGACTCCTGAGACTGCAGAGTGGGAGAGACCATCAATACTGCCCACCCCTGCCCGTATGCCTGGCCCAATAGGAAACTGTATACGGCCTCTGGGAACCGGAAGATAGGGGCACTGGAGCTGCAGGTCCTCCCGACTACCCACGCTCCAGACACTGCCCGGACCTGAAGGAACGGGATCAACAGCTATCTGCACCTAAATCCCATGGGAGGGAGAGCTAAACCTTCAGAGAAGCAGACACGCCTGGGAAGCCAGAAGAGACTACACTCTGCCCACATTTCTGACTCCAGAGGAAAACACCTAACGCCATCTGGGACCCCAGTGCACAGGGGACTCCAGGAAAAGGCGGCGCAGACCCTCCTGGTTACTGCCCTCATGGAGAACTCAAAAGCAGCCTGCCACAGCAACTTGAGCCACGGGACCACAGGTAAGACCAACTTTTCTGCTACAAGCGACCTGCCTGGTGGACTCGGGACAAAGGCCCACAGGAATAGCTGAAGACCAGTAGACAGGAAAGGCTACACACCTGAAAGCAGAACACTCTGTTCCCATAACTGGCTGAAAGAAAACAGGAAAACAGGTCCACAGCACTTCTGACACGAAGGCCTATAGGACGGTCTAGCCACTGTCAGAAATACCAGAACAAAGTACCACCAGAGACAATCTGATGGCAAGAGGCAAGCACAGGAACCCAAGCAACAGAAAACAAGACTACATGGCATCATCGGAGCCCAATTCTCCCACCAAAGCAAACACTGAATATACAAACACACCAGAAAAGGAAGACCTAGATTTAAAAGCATATTTGATCATGATGCTGGAGGACTTCAAGAAAGACATGCTTAAAGAAATGCAGGAAAACATAAATAAACAAGTAGAAGCCTATAGAGAGGAATCACAAAAATCCCTGAAAGAATTCCAGGAAAACACAATCAAACAGTTGAAAGAATTAAAAATGGAAATAGAAGCAATAAAGAAAGAACACAGGGAAACAACCCTGGATATAGAAAACCAAAGGAAGAGACAAGGAGCAATGAATACAAGCATCACAAACAGAATACAAGAGATAGAAGAGAGAATCGCAGGAGCAGAAGATTCCATAGAAATCATAGACATGGTTCAACTGGAGGTCAACATGTAGAAGAATGCAGATCGATCCATGCTTATCACCCTGTACAAAGCTTAAGTTCAAGTGGGTCAAGGACCTCCACATCAAACCAGATACACTCAAACTAATAGAAGAAAAACTAGGGAAGCATCTGGAACACATGGGCACTGGAAAAAATTTCCTGAGCAAAACACCAATGGCTTATGCTCTAAGATCAAGAATCGGCAAATGGGATCTCATAAAACTGCAAAGCTTCTGTAAGGCAAAGGACACTGTGGTTAGGACAAAACGGCAACCAACAGATTGGGAAAAGATCTTTACCAATCCTACAACAGATAGAGGCCTTATATCCAAAATATACAAAGAACTCAAGAAGTTAGACCACAGGGAGACAAATAACCCTATTAAAAAATGGGGTTCAGACTAAAGACTATACATGGACTGACCCTGGACTCTGACCCCATAGGTAGCAATGAATATCCTAGTAAGAGCACCAGTGGAAGGGGAAGCCCTGGGTCCTGCTAAGACTGAACCCCCAGTGAACTAGACTATGGGGGGAGGGCGGCAATGGGGGGAGGGTTGGGAGGGGAACACCCATAAGGAAGGGGAGGGGGGAGGGGGAGGTTTGCCCGGAAACCGGGAAAGGGAATAACACTTGAAATGTATATAAGAAATACTCAAGTTAATAAAAAAAATGGGGTTCAGAGCTAAACAAAGAATTCACAGCTGAGGAATGCCGAATGGCTGAGAAACACCTAAAGAAATGTTCAACATCTTTAGTCGTAAGGGAAATGCAAATCAAAACAACCCTGAGATTTCACCTCACACCAGTGAGAATGGCTAAGATCAAAAACTCAGGTGACAGCAGATGCTGGAGAGGATGTGGAGAAAGAGGAACACTCCTCCATTGTTGGTGGGGTTGCAGACTGATACAACCATTCTGGAAATCAGTCTGGAGGTTCCTCAGAAAATTGGACATTGAACTGCCTGAGGATCCAGCTATACCTCTCTTGGGCATGTACCCAAAAGATGCCCCAACATATAAAAAAGACACGTGCTCCACTATGTTCATTGCAGCCTTACTTATAATAGCCAGAAGCTGGAAAGAACCCAGATGCCCTTCAACAGAGGAATGGATACAGAAAATGTGGTACATCTACACAATGGAATATTACTCAGCTATCAAAAACAATGACTTTATGAAATTCGTAGGCAAATGGTTGGAACTGGAAAATATCATCCTGACTGATCTAACCCAATCACAGAAAAACACACATGTTATGCACTCATTGATAACTGGCTATTAGCCCAAATGCTTGAATTACCCTAGATGCCCAGAACAAATGAAACTCAAGACGGATGATCAAAATGTGAATGCGTCACTCCTTCTTTAAAAGGGGAACAAGAATACCCTTGGCAGGGAAGAGAGAGGCAAAGATTAAAACAGAGACTGAAGGAACACCCATTCAGAGCCTGCCCCACATGTGGCCCATACATATACAGCCACCCAATTAGACAAGATGGATGAAGCAAAGAAGTGCAGGCCGACAGGAGCCGGATGTAGATCGCTCCTGAGAGACACAGCCAGAATACAGCAAATACAGAGGCGAATGCCAGCAGCAAACCACTGAACTGAGAACAGGACCCCCGTTGAAGGAATCAGAGAAAGAACTGGAAGAGCTTGAAGGGGCTCGAGACCCCATATGTACAACAATACCAAGCAACCAGAGCTTCCAGGGACTAAGCCACTACCTAAAAACTATACATGGACTGACCTTGGACTCTGACCTCATAGGTAGCAATGAATATCCTAGTAAGAGCACCAGTGGAAGGGGAAGCCCTGGGTCCTGCTAAGACTGAACCCCCAGTGAACTAGACTGTTGGGGGGAGGGCAGCAATGGGGGGAGGGTTGGGAGGGGAACACCCATAAGGAAGGGGAGGGGGGAGGGGGATGTTTGCCCGGAAACCGGGAAAGGGAATAACACTCGAAATGTATATAAGAAATACTCAAGTTAATAAAAGAAGAAGAAGAAGAAGAAGAAGAAGAAGAAGAAGAAGAAGAAGAAGAAGAAGAAGAAGAAGAAGAAGAAGAAGAAGAAGAAGAAGAAGAAGAAGAAGAAGAAGAAGAAGAAGAAGAAGAAGAAGAAGAAGAAGAAGAAGAAGAAGAAGAAGAAGAAGAAGAAGAAGAAGAAGAAGAAGAAGAAGAAGAAGAAGAAGAAGAAGAAGAAGAAGAAGAAGAAGAAGAAGAAGAAGAAGAACAGTGCCGACTAACCTGGGACCCTGGGAGCTCTTAAAGTCTGAGCCACCAACCAAAGAGTAGTCACAGGCTGGTCCGAGGTATCTTGCTATATGCAGCATAGGGCTATCTTATCTGGCCTCAGTTCAAGAGGATGGGCCAAATCCTGTAGAGAATTTATGCTCCATCGGAAAGGGATTCCCACCAGGGAGATCCCAGTCTCAGAACTGAAGAGGAGGGAAGATGAGGTGAAAAACTCTGGAAGGGGGGACCAGGAGAGGGCAACATTTGGGATGTAATTAAATAAAATAATTAAGTTTTTTATTTGGATGATGAAATGCTAGGGATATTTGTAAATGCCAAGATGAAGAAGCTATATATGATTCTACAAGGGTTGAAGATTCATTTGGCATGCTCACAGACCTATTTATGCTATAGTACTTGAAAGTTAGGAAGAAAAAATTGACTGACTAAACCACCCACATTGACTTCAGCAATTAATGGAACAAAAGATAACATTCATATAAGAAAACATTCTGTCTTTGGTAGAGGTGTGTCAATGTTTCTTTATAATTATTCACATTTATTTTTAATCTTAAGTCCCTTTAAGAGTATGATGCAAATATGAGAAATTTTTCTCTCTATTGCTTGCTCTTGCATTTTACTCTTGTTTTTAACATTAACATTCACTTTATTCTTGACCGTCCAATAGTAGTCAGCACTTATAAAATTTATGTATATGGGAAAGAGAAATAAGCTGAAAATTTCACATACATATAGGTGTTCATATCTGAACCCTTGGAAAATGTGTATATTTTAAGTTACAATATAATAGAAAAATAAGGGTGAGATGGAATTAATGTTGCCAACCAGTGATGTCTGTAGCATTGTATTATTAGAATAGGTCAAGTGCATTTATGAAGCTCAATAAATTTAAAACTCAAAGCAAAAAGAAAATAAGGAGAAAATAGGAATATTTTTTCAAAGAGGAAGAGTAATGTGGCTCTATGACATAGATTTGGAAACTGTGTGCCTAAAAATAATTTTTTTCCATTTTTTCAAGTGTTTAGAATTTTAAAAGCAACCTGTTATTTTAGAAAGCTAAATGGTAGTTTTAATAAAAAGATAATGTAAAACATCTCTGAGTTTCAAGATAAAAATGTAAGCCTATGTTCTTGTTAATACACATTTACTGTCTTGTTAGACATGTTAATTTGGAAATATTTTATGTAAAGTAGTATGTTGAGTACCTCTTGTCCACTCTCACACTTCAGAATTCAAATGCATGTGTTAGCTATATTAAACAAGATAATAGATATTACAGTCTGATGCACTAGAAGAATGGTGTCTGTGTTAAAAACTATTGTTATGGCTCTTTTTGGTTGTCAATTTGACTACATCTGGAATAAAACCCTAAATGAAGGACAAAAAAAAAAGAAAAGAAAAGAAATCATAGACACAACTGTCAAAGATAATGTAAAACGGAAAAAGTTACTGGTCCAAAACATACAGGAAATCCAGAACTCAAGGAGAAGATCATACCTAAGGATAATAGGTATAGAAGAGAGTGAAGACTCCCAGCTCAAAGGACCAGTAAATATCTTCAACAAAATCATAGAAGAAAACTTCCCTAACCTAAAGAAAGAGATGCCCATAAACATACAAGAAGCCTATAGAACTCCAAATAGATTGGACCAGAAAAGAAACTCCTCCTGTCACATAATAGTCAAAACACCAAATGCACAAAACAAAGAAAGAATATTAAAAGCAGTAAGGGAAAAAGGTCAAGTAACATATAAAGGCAGACATATCAGAATCACACCAGACTTCCACCAGAGACTGTGAAAGCCAGAAGATCCTGGAGAGATGTCATACAGACCCTAAGAGAACACAAATGCCAGCCCAGGTTACTATATCCTGCAAAACTCTCAATTAACATAGATGGAGAAACCAAGATATTCCGTGACAAAACCAAATTTTCACAATATCTTTCTACAAATCCAGTGCTACAAAGGATAATAAATGGTAAAGCCCAACATAAGGAGGCAAGCTACACCCAAGAAAAAGCAAGAAACTAATCGTCTTGGCAACAAAACAAACAGAAGAAAAGCACACAAACATAATCTCACATCAAAACACGAATATAACAGGAAGCAATAATCACTATTCCTTAATATCTATCAACATCAATGGCCTCAACTCCCGAATAAAAAGATATAGATTAACAAAATGGATACGCAATGAGGACCCTGCATTCTGCTGCCTACAGGAAACACATCACAGAGACAAAGACAGACACCACCTCAGAGTGAAAGGCTGGAAAACAACTTTCCGAACAAATGGTCAGAAGAAGCAAGCTGGAGTAGCCATTCTAATATCAAATAAAATCAATTTTCAACTAAAAGTCATCAAAAAAGATAAGGAAGGACACTTCATATTCATCAAAGGAAAAATCCACCAAGATGAACTCTCAATCCTAAATATCTATGCTCCAAATACAAGGGCACCTACATACGTAAAAGAAATCTTACTAAAGCTCAAAGAACACATTGAACCTCACACAATAATAGTAGGAGATTTCAACACCCCACTCTCATCAATGGACAGATCATGGAAACAGAAATTAAACAGAGACATAGACAGACTAAGAGAAGTCATGAACCAAATGGACTTAACAGATATTTATAGAACATTCTATCCTAAAGCAAAAGGATATACATTCTTCTCACCACCTCATGGTACTTTCTCCAAAATTGACCATATAATCGGTCATAAACAGGCCTCAACAGATACAGAAAGATAGAAATAATCCCATGTGTCCTATCAGACCACCACGGGCTAACGCTGGTCTTCAATAACAATAAGGGAAGAATGCTCACATATACATGGAAGTTGAACAATGCTCTACTCAGTGATAACCTGGTCAGGGAAGAAATAAAGAAAGAAATTAAAAACTTTTTAGAATTTAATGAAAATGAAGGTACAACATACCCAAACTTATGGGACACAATGAAAGCTGTGCTAAGAGGAAAACTCATAGCGCTGAGTGCCTGCAGAAAGAAACAGGAAAGAGCATATGTCAGCAGCTTGACAGCACACCTAAAAGCTCTAGAACAAAAAGAAGCAAATACACCCAGGAGGAGTAGAAGGCAGGAAATAATCAAACTCAGAACTGAAATCAACTAAATAGAAACAAAAAGGACTATAGAAAGAATCAACAGAACCAAAAGTTGGTTCTTTGAGAAAATCAACAAGATAGATAAACCCTTAGCCAGACTAACTCAAGGACACAGAGTATGTATAAATTAACAAAATCAGAAATGAAAACGGACACGTAACTATAGAATCAGAGGAAATTCAAAAAATCATCATATCCTACTACAAAAGCCTGTATTCAACAAAACATGAAAATCTTGAGGAAATGAACAATTTCCTAGACAGATACCAGGTACCAAAGTTAAATCAGGAACAGATAAACCAGTTAAACAAACTCCTAAAGAAATAGAAGCAGTCATTAAAGGTCTCCCAACCAAAAAGAGCCCAGGTCCAGATGGGTTCAGTGCAGAATTCAGATCTTCATAGAAGACCTCATACCAATACTATCCAAACTATTGGACAAAACTGAAACAGATGGAGCACTACCGAATTCCTTCTATGAAGCCACAATTACTCTTATACCTAAACCACACTAAGACCCAACAAAGAAAGAGAACTTCAGACCAATTTCCCTTATAAATATCGACGCAAAAATACTCAATAAAATTCCTGCAAACTGAATCCAAGAGCACATCAAAACAATCATCCATCAAGATCAAGTAGGCTTCATCCCAGGCATGCAGAGATGGTTTAATATACGGAAAACCATCAAATTAATCCATTATATAAACAAACTGAAAGATAAAAACCACATGATCATTTCAATAGATGCTGAGAAAGCATTTGACAAAATTCAACACCCCTTCATGGTAAAAGTCCTGGAAAGAATAGGAATTCAAGACCCGTACCTAAACATAGTAAAAGCCATACACAGCAAACCAGTAGCTAATATTAAACTAAATGGAGAGAAACTTGAAGCAATCCCACTAAAATCAGGGACTAGACAAGGCTGCCCACTCTCTCCCTACTTATTCAATATAGTTCTTGAAGTTCTAGCCAGAGCAATCAGACGACAGGAGAAGATCAAAGGGAAACAGATTGGAAAAGAAGAAGTCAAAATATCACTATTTATAGATGATATGTTAGTATATTTAAGCGATCCCAAAAGTACAATCAGGGAACTACTAACCTGATAAACACCTTCAGCAAAGTGGATGTGTATAAAATTATCTTAAATAAATCAGCAGCCTTCCTCTACACAAAAGAGAAACAAGCCAAGAAAGAAATTAGAAAAATGATACCCATGCTTGAATTACCCTAGATGCCTAGAACAAATGAAACTCAAGACAGATGACCAAAATGTGAATGCTTCACTCCTTCTTTAAAAGGGGAACAAGAATACCTTTGGCAGGGAATAGAGAGGCAAAGACTAAAACAGACACAGAAGGAACACCCATTCAAAGCCTGCCCCACATGTGGCCCATACATATGCAGCCATCCAATTAGACAAGATGGATGAAGCAAAGAAGTGCAGGCCGACAGGAGCCGAAGGTAGATCTCTCCTGAGAGACACAGCCAGAATACAGCAAATACATAGGCGAATGCCAGCAGCAAACCACTGAACTGAGAACAGGACCCCCATTGAAGGAATCAGAGAAAGAACTGGAAGAGCTTGAAGGAGCTCGAGATCCCTTATGAACAACAATGCCAAGCAACCAGAGCTTCCAGGGACTAAGCCACTACCTAAAGACTATACATGGACTGACCCTGGACTCTGACCTCATAGGTAGCAATGAATATCCTAGTAAGAGCACCAGTGGAAGGGGAAGCCCTTGGTCCTGCTAAGACTGAACCCCCAGTGAACGTGATTGTTGTGGGGAGGGCGGCAACGGGGGGAGGATGGGGAGGGGAACACCCATAAAGAAGGGGAGGGGGAGGGATTAGGGGGATGCTTGCCCGGAAACCGGGAAAGGGAATAACACTCGAAATGTAAATAAGAAACACTCAAGTTAATTAAAAAAAAAAAGTTTCAAAAAAAAGAAAAAGAAAAATGATACCCTTCATAATAGTCCTAAATAATATAAAATACGTCCAGGTGACTTTACCCAAGCAAGTAAAAGATCTGTATGATAAGAACTTCAAGTCTCTGAAGAAAGATATTGCAGAAGATCTCAGAGGATGGCAATATCTTTCAGGCTCATGAATTCACAGGACTAATATTCTAAAAATGGCTATTTTACCAAAAGCGATCTACAGATTCAATGCAATCCCCATCAAAATTCGGACACAATTCTTCACAGAGTTAGACAGAACATTTTGTAAATTCATCTGGAATAACAAAAAACCCAGGACAGCTAAAACTATCCTCAACAATAAAAGGACTTCAGGGGGAATCACTATCCCTGAACTCAAGCAGTATTACAGAGCAATAGTGATAAAAACTGCATGGTATTGGTACAGAGACAGACAGATAGAACAATGGAACAGAATTGAAGACCCAGAAATGAACCCACACACCTATGGGCACTTGATTTTTGACAAAGGAGCCAAAACCATCAAATGGAAAAAAGATAGCATTTTCAGCAAATGGTGCTGGTGCAACTGGAGGTCAACATGTAGAAGAATGCAGATCGGTCCATGCTTATCACCCTGTACAAAGCCTAAGTCCAAGTGGATCAAGGACCTCCACATCAAACCAGATACACTCAAACTAATAGAAGAAAAACTAGGGCAGCATTTGAAACACATGGGCACTGGAAAAAATTTCCTGAACAAAACAGCAATGGCTTATGCTCTAAGATCAAGAATCGACAAATGGGATCTCATAAAACTGCAAAGCTTCTGTAAGGCAAACGACACTGTGGTTAGGACAAAACAACAACCAACAGATTGGGAAAAGATCTTTACCAATCCTACAACAGATAGAGGCCTTATATCCAAAATATACAAAGAACTCAAGAAGTTAGACCGCAAGGAGACAAATAATCCTATTAAAAAATGGGGTCCAGAGCTAAACAAAAAATTCACAGCTGAAGAATGCCGAATGGCTGAGAAACACCTAAAGAAATGTTCAACATCTTTAGTCATGAGGGAAATGCAAATCAAAACAACCCGGAGATTTCACCTTACACCAGTCAGAATGGCTAAGATCAAAAACTCAGGTGACAGCAAATGCTGGTGAGGATGTGGAGAAAGAGGAACACTCCTCCATTGTTGGTGGGATTGCAGACTGGTACAACCATTCTGGAAATCAGTCTGGAGGTTCCTCAGAAAATTGGACATTGAACTACCTGAGGACCCAGCTATACCTCTCTTGGGCATATACCCAAAAGATGCCCCAACATATAAAAAAGACACGTGCTCTACTATATTCATAGCAGCCTTATTTATAATAGCCAGAAGCTGGAAAGAACCCAGATGCCCTTCAACAGAGGAATGGATACAGCAAATATGGTCCATCTACACAATGGTATATTACTCAGCTATCAAAAAAAACGACTTTATGAAATTCATAGGCAAATGGATGGAACTGGAAAATATCATCCTGAGTGAGCTAACCCAAACACAGAAAGACATACATGTTATGCACTCATTGATAAGTGGCTATTAGCCCAAATGCTTGAATTACCCTAGATGCACAGAACAAATGAAACTCAAGACGGATGATCAAAATGTGAATGCTTCACTCCTTCTGTAAAAGGGGAACAAAATTCCCTTGGCAGGGAATAAGGAGGCAAAGTTTAGAACAGAGGCAGAAGGAACACCCATTCAGAGTCTGCCCCACATGTGGCCCATACATATACAGCCACCAAACTAGATAAGATGGATGAATCAAAGAAGTGCAGACCAATAGGAACTGGATGTAGATCTCTCCTGAGAGACACAGCCAGAATACAGCAAATACAGAGGCAAATGCCATCATTAAACCACTGAACTGAGAACAGGACCCCCGTTGAAGGAATTAGTGAAGGACTGAAAGAGCTTGAAGAGGCTTGAGACCCCATATGAAAAACAATGCCAACCAACCAGAGCTTCAAGCTATTAAACACAGTGATTTCATGAAATTCTTAGGCAAATGGATGGAACGTGAAAATACCATCTTGAGTGAGGTAACCCAGTCACAAAGGGACACACATGGTGTGCACTCACTGATAAGTGGATATTAGCAAAACAAGCTTGGAATTCCCACGATGCAACTCACAGACCATATGAAAGTCAAGAGGAGATAAGATAACACCCAAGTGTGGATGCTACAGTAGTACTCAGTAGGAGAAAGAGAGTGATCTCTGGGAAGTTGAGGAAGAGAAGGATCTTGGAGGGACAAAGGAGGGAGAAAAGGGCACAGCTCAGAGGATGAGATGGGTCAGGAATTTGAAAGTAGGTGTACAGCAGTGGGGGAAGGGGACCTGGTGGAAGCACCTAGAAAGTTCCAGATGCCGGGATTCAAGAGGTTCCCAGGACCCAAGACCGAGGACTTTAGACAAAATATCCAACAATGGAGAGATAGAACCTGTAGAGACCATATCCAGTGAATAGGCATGGCCTCCGGTTGACAGTTGAGGCCACGCACCCTTGTCAAAAATATTAATCCAGAATTCCTCTTGTCAAAAGTAAATGCAGGGACAAAGAGTGGAGCAGAAACTTAAGGAAAGGCCATCCAGAGACTGCCACAGCTAGAGATTCATCCCATCTGCTGACACTAAACCCAGACACTATTGCTGATGCCAAGAAGTGCTTACTGACAGGAGCCTGATATAGCTGTCCCCTGAGAGGCTCTGCCAGAGTGGGACTAAAACAGATGCAGATGTACACAGCCAAACATTGGACTGAGTTCTGGGACCACAATGGGGAAGTTAGGGCATGGACTGTAGGAGTGAAGGGGATTGCAACCTCATACGAAAAACAGCAATATCAACCAACCAGATCCTCCAGTGCTCCCAGGCACTAAACCACCAACCAAACGGTACAATCATGGCTCAAGCTGAATATGTAGCAGAGGATTGCCTTATCTGGTATCACTGGGAGGGTAGGCCCTTGGTCATGTAGAAGCTTGGTGACCCAGGAGAGGGAAACACTAGGCCACAGAGGCAATAGTGTGTGCACATGGAGGGGAGCACCCTCATAGAGGCAGGGGGAGAGAAGAGGAGATAGGAAGCTAGTGCAGAGGAAACAAGGAAGAGGGATAACATTTAAAATGTAAATTAATGAAATAGCCAATAAATAAAAGGGAAAAAGAAAAAATGATAAAAGTTCTTGGGGAAGATAATTTGGCAAAGTATTCCAAAAATGTTTTACTCAGCAATCCTGTTTCTGGAAGGTAGACTAGAGAACGAGGAAATAAACACAAAGGTGGATGTGAGAACACTTATGTCAACTTCAGTGACGAAAGTTAGCTGCAGTGCCAGGGCCTTCCTTAAGATTACACTATACCCACACTGTAGAATATGACAGAGACTTTGAAGGTACATTTCAGAAGTCATGGCACAATGTTCAAATGTGGTTCAATAAAGTAGAAACTTCTAAAACACACTTTACACAATATAATCTTAGCTTTATTTTTTATGAACATGCAATATATGCAAATGCAGAACAAAGGCATGTGGCAGTAACTCCTCAGAGACATTATTAACATTTTATTGATAGTTATATTTTCCTCTGTATATACATTTCTTGCAAATAGCAATGCTACATTTTACAAACTGGGAAACTCAATGCTGTGTCCAGGTCCTCATTTATACTTCCTTGAGGACCGGCCTCTACTACTCCCTGTGTGTGAGTAACAGCTGAAAAAGATTCCTGAACAACCAACACCTGCCTTCCCAAGAAAAGGGAGACATTCTAGACCTGTCCAACCAATGTGAACTCCAACTGAGAAGAGTGAATAGTTGGTTTCAAGAATCTAGGGCTACCTCAGACATCAGAACAGACTCCTGGACATACAGAGGTGTGCGCTCTACCTGATACAGAAGGAGAGCATGAAAATCATGTCTGTAAAGGCAGTCTGAAAACAAGTCAAGTAGGGAACACCTACATCTCAGAAGGGTCTGAGGAGTTAGGGGTCAGTCAAGATAAAAGTAACTGCAAGCCAAGCCAGCTACTCTCTGCACCTGTCACTTTCCCTGTGCCCCCAGCAGGTACAAATGATGTCAGAGAAAAAGGCTTACAATAAGGAGTCACTGGGAGAATCAGGATGACAAATGTCTCAAGATCATAGACAAAGGAAGACACCAGAGCCTCAATCTTGACCAAGAACTACAGCATCACACAGGGTCTTCTCAGCTGCCTTCCTTTGACCTCTGTCCCAGTATGTGTGCTCTGAGCTCTTCTCTTAGAGTGAAGCATAGTCAAGACTTTAAGACCAGGTCCCAGAAGCAGAGCTCTGAACAGTATATCTATGTCTTGGACATTCACGCAGGATGAAACACACCAATACACACGCTGCACCCTGAGGACTGCAGGTCTCAGCTTCTCTTTTCTCCTTGTGAATATCCAGGAGTCAGGCTCTGAGCTCCAAGATCTTGGGAAGAAAGGAGCCTGTGGTCAAGGACCCCAAAGGTATCTCTTCATGAGCCGCCTCATGGCCCCTGCGACCTCTTGGTTCCTCAGAGAATAAACAAAAGGGTTGCACATGGGGGTGACAACTGTGTAGAACAGGGTAAGAATCTGGTCTGTGTCCCCAAAGGAATCTGCCTGAGGCCTCATATAAGCCACAGTCCCAGTCCCAAAAAAGAGAATGACCACAAACAAGTGGGAGGAACAGGTAGAAAAGAGCTTTTGACGACCCTGGGATGTTGCAACACCAAGGATGGTGGCAAGAATACAGGCATAAGAGGCCACAATCAATAAGAAGGGGGTGAAGATGAAAGTGATGGTGACAAAGAGGTTCCCCACTTCACCCCAGAAAGTGCTTGCACTAGCCAGTCTCAGCACAGGCAGGATGTCACACAGAAAATGATGGATAGTGTTGTCCCCACGGAAAGGCAACGTGAAGATGCAGACAGAGTGAGTAGTGCCTGTGATGAAGCCAGCAAGATAAGAGGCCCCCACCATTCCTGTACAGGTTCCCTGGCTCATCAGGGTAGCATAGTGCAGTGGACAACAGATGGCAGCATAGCGATCATAGGCCATGGCAGTGAGCAAGCAGCATTCAGTAACTCCAAAAAGAGAAAAGAAATATAACTGAGTGAAGCAGCTGCCAAGGGGGATGGTGGGGCAGGAAGACCGGAGGTCAGCCAACATCCTAGGCACAATGGTCGTGGTGTAGAGGATCTCCACCACAGAGAAGTGACGCAGGAAGAAGTACATGGGGGAGTGGAGCGCAGAGTCTGCCAGAGTTAGGAAGACAATCAGAGAGTTGCCCAGCAAGGTAACAACATAGATACACAGCACACCCCAGAACAGATGGCCCTGGAGAAAGCCAAAGCCAGAGAACCCCAATAGAACAAACTCTGTTACATCTGTCTCATTATCATCCCCCATTTCCCCAAAGCAGACTAGGGATAAAACAATTTAAAAAGGAGCCAGAGAGGGATAGCCAGCTGGACAGCAAGGCTGCAACAGTAAGGATGAAGAGCCGTCCATGACAGCAGCCCAGCTTGCTGAGGAAGATGCTGAGGATGGTGAAGAGGATGATGAGGAAGATGCTGGGGAGGATGCTGAGAATCTCGGCTGCTGCTGACTTCCACCCAGTAAACAGGCCTTGGGAAGAGGAAGAAGATCCAGACACTGAAAGATCTTCTTGCTCTTTCCGGTTTCCTCAGAAAAGCTTTGTTCAACTCACCCAGAGCTTAGGAGCAGAGACTGGGAACAAATGCATCTTCTTTCAGGAGAGTGGGTGAGCAGACAGAAAACAAATTATCTGGCAGAAGAAAATTGCATCCACCCAGAGGCAGAAAGAAGGTGGCAAAAAGCAACAGCAGGAGACAGGCACACAGAATTGAGGACCAGATAGCTATGCAGGTTTTACCTGCAGATGGATCCACACAGCCCTCAGGGCTCCTCTCCCTGGAGTGCATCGCAGAAGTTCAAATCCCTGAAGAGCTGAGTCTCACAGTGTGGAGGGAGGAGGGTGGGGGAAGATGGAGGAGATGAGGGACTGGTTTCCTCTTCCTTGTGCCTAACAGTAAGCTCCCTGCTGTTGGACCTGGTTCTGGTTGGCCCTGCTCACACCCATACACAAAGGAGAAAACAGATTTTTGAGAAGGCTGTGGTATATAGAGCCCTCCCTCTGAGCGTGAATGGAGCTGGGCTCAGAAGACAGGTGCTCTAAACCATTTCTCTAGGTGGGACTTCCAGCCAAGCCCCAGGGGGCTGCCTTCTGCCTTTCCCACTCTCAGAATAGGTTCCTAGCATTCCTTCTATTCCTGGAAATGCCTTTTCTCCAAGGGCTGGAGACCTTGTGCATGCTGGCAGGCTTCTTCCACTAAACTGTATCAACAGCACTCCACAGTCCCGGGTGGCCTCACGGGAACGGTTCAGGAGAACCTGTGTTGGTGGTAAAGATAACGGAGACCAGGCAGGCTGACCGGCTATGCTACACCCAGGCCCAGATCCAGGGTTTTGGGTTAACCCACCCCAAAATCTACATCATCAGTGAACAGTTGGAGCATGTGAAAGGGCTGGTACTGAGATCCCAAACCTTCTGGATCTCCATGGAATAGGACAACAACAGGATAACCAACAAGAGTCCTGGTGGAGATCTAATACTGACAGTGTCACAGAAGCCAGAGCTCTCAGACAAAAGAGCCATTGCAATGAGCATTTGCAAATGAAGATGTGTGGACAGAAGGACATAGCATGGAACACGTTGTGATTTACTACAGATACCGCATGAGATGTTTTCTGTGCTTTGGGAGGTTTTTTTGCTCTTGTGCATGTGCACGTGTGTCTCTATCTGTATCTGTGTCTGTCTGTGTGTGTCTGTGTGTGAACACAGTGTGTGTGTTTCAGTGTGTGTGTGTGTGTGTGTGTGTCTAATTTTAACTGGGAGTTTGAGAGGGCAAAGGGTGAATATCAGGGCACAGGAAGATGAGCAAGACTGGGGTATATGACTTAAAAGTCACAAAGAATCCATAAAAAGATTTTTATAAAATCCATGACATGCATTAACAATGGGTGGTTTCTGAAAACAGGAGAGGGAATAGTCAAATTGACTGGAAAAGTAAATAGCCAAAGAGAAAAAAACTGACAAGACTGAAAGTTGGTTTTAAGAAACGATACACAAAGGTGATTATCTTTAATGAGACTACCAGGTAAAAAAATTAAATAAGCAAAATCATAAGGGGAAGGGAAAGAAGACATCATAACTGATACCTCAGAAGTGTGAACCATTGCAAGAGCTTGTTGTAAATTTATTACATGCCAACTAATGGAATAACCTAGAAGGAATTAATAGACTCCTAAAAATGTACCATCCACCAAGTCTGACTTGGGACAAAACAGCAAATGTACAAAAACAAAAACAAAAATAAAACCAGTGGTGCATCAGTAACAATGTCTGTTTCCTTAACATAATCTTCAGGCTTTAGACACTAGTTCTGAAATGTCCCACCATGTCCCAAACAAATGCATGATTGTACATCAAAAATAATAAGACTATAAAATAAGGGCCATGGTGATGCTCAGCCTTTATGTCATCACAATGCTCTGTTTTTATATAGCAATGGACCATCACACGGTGCATTCTGATATCACACCTCCACTGTAACACACGGTGATAAGCTGTGGCATCGCAATTGTCATAGTCACGGTAAGGTGTAATTTGGTATACAGTATCTAAAGGGAAAGAGTTAAAAATACAAAGAGGTCAAGTTCAAAGTTGAGTGTTTAGAAATCACTGATGCTAAAAAGAGTTTCCAGGATAGGCAAGTGACCTGATCGTGTCAATAATGCTGAGATATTCAGTAAAATGAACACTGAAAATTGATCACTGTGTTTCACATAACGGTGATAGTGAAAATCTGGAGTGATAGGGACAAGTGGAGAGAATACTAGGGACCAAAGGAGTAAATTGGAAATAAGAGGGAGAAACACTTCTTGATGCAGTGACAGTTCCTCTAATTCTAGCACTTGGGAGACTAAAGAAGGAGAATTGACACAAGTTCAAGACCATCCTAGGCTACATAACTACAGAGCAAAACCCTGTCAGGAAAAAGTAACCACAATTGTGTAGCAACACTTGGATGTCCAACTACATAGCACCCAACATTCAGAGGAAAAGTCTAGACTACCTCAGACAGCATCTCACTTCTCACAGGGACAAGAGGTCTGGGGTTGCTAATGCTTCTGATATCAGAAAGTAACTGGTAAGGTCCCTGTGATCTTGGGATTCAGTGCAGGGTGGGGCCAAGGAATGGAGGAAACAGGAAACAGACCAACAGAAATATATTAACTTGAATGATAATGAAGACTTGAAAATGTGTGTTGAAGGTTGATGGTTGATGAGTGTCTGGTGTCCCCAGAATGCTTCCTGGGAGACACAGTGCAAAACACGACCTCCAGCCTTCCCCACATCATGGCTAACACTTGGGCTGCACATTGGGGTAAACCAAAGATAATTTGGGATTGTGCTTGGAAAATTATCTGCATAGAAAATTTTGTTGAGATTTTTAGTACATAATTATAAGGAAAATAAAATGTATGCCACTAGAGATGGGTTTAAACATTGATTTATGTAATAGTTCAAATACTGTGTAATAGTTTGAATATTGATTTATATAATAGTTCCCAAACACAGCTAGTGTCTGTAAACATACTTTTTACATTAGGTTTTATACCTGAAAAAATAGATAATTGGAAGGCATGTAAGGCACACCTTTAATCCCAGTACTTGAGAGTAGCAAGCAGGTGAATTCTCTGTGAGTTCATGGCTAACCTGCTCTCCATAGCAATTTCCAGGCCAGCCAACACCACATAGTGAGATCCTGGGTCAAAACAACAACCACAAAAACTCATAATGTTAGGAAATTTCTTCATTAAGGATGAAAAGTGCATGAATCACTGTGTGTTAGCTTAGATACTTGAATGGGACACAGCAGCAGAGAAAAGACAATTATATCTGTGAACAAGAGAACACAAGGCAATGATCTCCACAGAAAGTTGAGCCCTCAGTAAGTCCCAGGGGCTCACCACCTCCAACATCTGAAAGCCTCACTGTAAGCTTGCTTTGTGTTCTCACTGTTCAGACATTCGCTCTATCTGAAAGTAGATCTTAGGGCCAAATTAGCGTGCATCTTGGTGCATTGCTTATCCATGTGTCTCACCTCATCCTTGGTCAACTGAGGAAAAGTGACTCACACTTATTTTATTCTTCCCACCTTAAAAAATTATAAAGGAGCTGGAGAGGTATCTCGGAGGTTGAGAACACTGAATGCTCTTCCAGAATTAGTTCAACAACCACAGTGTGACTCATAAACATCTGTAATGGAATTCAATGACCTCTTCTGGTGTGACTGAAGACAGCAACAGTGTAGTCATGTACATAAAATAAATAAATAAAAATTTATCAAATATTTACCTATACCTTCCTCATCCTTCCTCTTCCTGGTCCATTTAATCTCAGCTCCTTCCTGACTCTTACATGGTGTTCTTGCTTTGAAATTTGTAGGAAGTCATTCTCACACTATAAAATATAATAAAAATTCTTGTGGAGGGTAATTTGGCAAAGTATTTCAAAAACGTTTTACTCAGCAATCCTGTTTCTGGAAGGTAGACTAGAGAACGAGGAAATAAACACAAAGGTGGATGTGAGAACACTTATGCCAATGTCCATGACGAAAGTTAGCTGCAGTGCCAGGGCCTTCCTTAAGATTACACTATACCCACACTGTAGAATATGACAGAGACTTTGAAGGTACATTTCAGAAGTCATGGCACAATGCTCAAATGTGGTTGAATAAAGTAGAAACTTCTAAAACACACTTTACACAATATAATCTTAGCTTTATTTTTTATGAACATGCAACATATGCAAATGCAGAACAGAGGCATGTGGCAGTAACTCCTCAGAGACATTATTAACATTTTATTGATAGTTATATTTTCCTCTGTATATAAATTTCTTGCAAATAGCGATGCTATTTTTTACAAACTGAGAAACTAAATGCTGTGTCCAGGTCCTCATTTATACTTCCTTGAGAACCGGCCTCTACTACTCCCTGTGTGTGAGTAACAGCTGAAAAAGATTCCTGAACAACCAACACCTGCCTTCCCAAGAAGGGAGACATTCTAGACCTGTTCAACCAATGTGAAGTCCGACTGAGAAGAGTGAATCGTTGGTTTCAAGGATCTAGGGCTGCCTCAGACTTCAGACCAGAGGCTGGGGGATAGAGACATGTGCTCTACCTGAGACCAAAAGAGAGCATGCAAATCATGTCTTTGACCGCAGTCTGAGAAGTCAAGTAGGAAACATCAACCTCTCCACAAGGTTCCAGGTGTTCGGGGTTAGTCAGGAGACAAAAAACTGGAGAAACCAAGCCTACAGCACTACCAAGCAAGACTCAGGAGCTAAACTTGCAAGCCAAGGCACCCACTCCCTGTCTCTGTCCCTGTCTCTATCCCTGTGCCCCCAGCAGGAACAAATAATGTCAGAGAAAAAGGCTTACAATAAGGAGTCACTGGGAGAATCAGGATGACAAATGTCTCAAGATCATAGACAAAGGAAGACACCAGAGCCTCAACCTTGACCAAGAACTACAGCATCACACAGGGTCTTCTCAGCTGCCTTCCTTTGACCTCTGTCCCAGTATGTGTGCTCTGAGCTCTTCTGTTAGAGTGAAGCACAGTCAAGACTTAAGACCAGGTCCCAGAAGCAGAGCTCTGAACAGTATATCCGTGTCTTGGACATTCACGCAGGATGAAACACACCAATACACACGCTGCACCCTGAGGACTGCAGGTCTCAGCTTCTCTTTTTCCTTGTGAATATCCAGGAGTCAGGCTCTGAGCTCCAAGATCTTGAGAAGAAAGGAGCCTGTGGTCAAGGACCCCAAAGGTATCTCTTCATGAGCCGCCTCATGGCCCCTGCGACCTCTTGGTTCCTCAGAGAATAAACAAAAGGGTTGCACATGGGGGTGACAACTGTGTAGAACAGGGTAAGAATCTGGTCCGTGTCCCCAAAGGAATCTGCCTGAGGCCTCATATAAGCCACAGTCGCTGTCCCAAAAAAGAGAATGACCACAAACAAGTGGGAGGAACAGGTAGAAAAGAGCTTTTGACGACCCTGGGATGTTGCAACACCAAGGATGGTGGCAAGAATACAGGCATAAGAGGCCACAATCAATAAGAAGGGGGTGAAAACGAAAGTGATGGTGACAAAGAGGTTCCCCACTTCACCCCAGAAAGTGCTTGCACTAGCCAGTCTCAGCACAGGCAGGATGTCACACAGAAAATGATGGATAGTGTTGTCCCCACGGAAAGGCAACGTGAAGATGCAGACAGAGTGAGTAGTGCCTGTGATGAAGCCAGCAAGATAAGAGGCCCCCACCATGCCTGTACAGGTTCCCTGGCTCATCAGGGTAGCATAGTGCAGTGGACAACAGATGGCAGCATAGCGATCATAGGCCATGGCAGTGAGCAAGCAGCATTCAGTAACTCCAAAAAGAGAAAAGAAATATAACTGAGTGAAGCAGCTGCCAAGGGGGATGGTGGGGCAGGAAGACCGGAGGTCAGCCAACATCCTAGGCACAATGGTCGTGGTGTAGAGGATCTCCACCACAGAGAAGTGACACAGGAAGAAGTACATGGGGGAGTGGAGTGCAGGGTCCGCCAGAGTTAGGAAGACAATCAGAGAGTTGCCCAGCAAGGTAACAACATAGATACACAGCACACCCCAGAACAGATGGCCCTGGAGAAAGCCAAAGCCAGAGAACCCCAATAGAACAAACTCTGTTACATCTGTCTCATTATCATCCCCCATTTCCCCAAAGCAGACTAGGGATAAAACAATTTAAAAAGGAGCCAGAGAGGGGTAGCCAGCTGGACAGCAAGGCTGCAACAGTAAGGATGAAGAGCCGTCCATGACAGCAGCCCAGCTTGCTGAGGAAGATGCTGAGGATGGTGAAGAGGATGATGAGGAAGATGCTGGGGAGGATGCTGAGAATCTCGGCTGCTGCTGACTTCCACCCAGTAAACAGGCCTTGGGAAGAGGAAGAAGATCCAGACACTGAAAGATCTTCTTGCTCTTTCCGGTTTCCTCAGAAAAGCTTTGTTCAACTCACCCAGAGCTTAGGAGCAGAGACTGGGAACAAATGCATCTTCTTTCAGGAGAGTGGGTGAGCAGACAGAAAACAAATTATCTGGCAGAAGAAAATTGCATCCACCCAGAGGCAGAAAGAAGGTGGCAAAAAGCAACAGCAGGAGTCAGGCACACAGAATTGAGGACCAGATAGCTATGCAGGTTTTACCTGCAGATGGATCCACACAGCCCTCAGGGCTCCTCTCCCTGGAGTGCATCGCAGAAGTTCAAATCCCTGAAGAGCTGAGTCTCACAGTGTGGAGGGAGGAGGGTGGGGGAAGATGGAGGAGATGAGGGACTGGTTTCCTCTTCCTTGTGCCTAACAGTAAGCTCCCTGCTGTTGGACCTGGTTCTGGTTGGCCCTGCTCACACCCATACACAAAGGAGAAAACAGATTTTTGAGAAGGCTGTGGTATATAGAGCCCTCCCTCTGAGCGTGAATGGAGCTGGGCTCAGAAGACAGGTGCTCTAAACCATTTCTCTAGGTGGGACTTCCAGCCAAGCCCCAGGGGCTGCCTTCTGCCTTTCCCACTCTCAGAATAGGTTCCTAGCATTCCTTCTATTCCTGGAAATGCCTTTTCTCCAAGGGCTGGAGGCCTTGTGCATGCTGGCAGGCTTCTTCCACTGCCCAGTCCTGGCAAGCATTTTTAAGCTCTTTTTAAAATAGAAGTAATTCTCAGGAAAAAAAATGACTATTGAAATAACAAGCAGGTTCTGCAGAACTCCCAGTCCAGCTGTCCAGCTTCTGATAGAAACTGTCACTGAATGTCTATGTCAGAAATGGGGAAATACTCTAGATCTCAGCTGCAAACGATGCCATTCCGTAGAGCACATGACAAAGGTGACCTGAGGGGATGCCCAGTGAGTAAAGGCTAGAGAAACATAACAGGTGCTTTCAATATGTCAGTTAGGTAAGAAAGGATGTTCTCCATTGCTTCAGTTTGGAGTCCAGTCAGATAATCCAGAAAGATCTTTTCTATTCAAGGTACTCTGTTGTCAGTTTGACTTGTTTCCTTCTTTGTGGTATGAAGGTTTGTGAAGAATTCCAAGTGGAGGACCAAAGAGATGGCTCTGCAGTTAAGAGTGTTGCTCCTGCAGAGGTCTGGAGTTCCATCCTCTGCACCAACATGGGACCCATGGACAGTCAGTTCATACTCTTCTTGCCTCCTCATGCACTGCACACATGTTGTGCACAGGCAATTCCCCCTACCTACACACAAACATATAATTAAAATGAAGTTAAAATGAGACGTTAACTTCTCCTACGTGGTAATGCTCAGTTGTGCCTTTACCAAGTACATTCTGTCATGGCAGCTGGGTTGTGATAACACAATGTCACCATGTGTGTCATTCCCAGTGTCCACATTGTCATTCACAGTGGCCACTGAGTCATCCATAGTGTCCAGGCATGTCATTCACAATGTGAGTGTATGATTCACAGTGTCCCATGAGTCATTCCAGGTATCCATGTATGTTAGTCACATGTCCACATGTGTCATCCCAAAGCTGCATTGTGCAAACACAGTGCCCCAGTGTATCATCACTGTGCTTCATCATAATATAACCTCACAATGTCCCCTGGGACATCACTGTGATCAGCTTTATGCTCATAGTGCTACATTTTGTCTCCAGGGGAACCAACCAATGCCTATATCTGACTGACAAGGGTTCCTGGAAACACACACACACATACTCTCACCATGACATACATGTATACACATAATTTAAAATAAAGAGAAAGAATTCAATTTTTTTTATTTTATTTTCTGACAGTATCTCATTATGTTGCCTTAGCTGCCCTAGAATTCAGTATGTAGGCTGGATGGGCCTTGAATTCACAGAAATCTCCCTACCTCTATCTCCCAAATGCTTGGCTTAAAGGTATTGTTGAAAATAATCTTTAAAAACCATGTTTGAAACTTAGTAGGGGTGAGCACTTGCTGCTCTTTCAGAGGACTTAAGTTCAGTTCCCAGCACCCACACAGCTCTCAACCACCTGCCACTTCAGCTCTAGGGGACTATGGCCTCTCCTGACCTCCACTGACATGAACACACGCGCGCACACACATGCACACACACACATACACACACACACACACACACACACACACACATACAAGAGTATGATCAATGGCATGGCTAAAAGTACCATAACTACTCTCCCACAACTATTTTTGCATAGAGTTAACTGTCAATCAATAAATCTATTTTGAGAAGTCACCCTGGCTGTTTACTTTTAGCTTTTATGACAATATTTTTCTTTTGATTTATTTATTATATGTGAGTACACCGTAGCTGTCTTCAGACACAGCAGAAGAGGGCATCAGATCCTATTACAAATGGTTGTGAGCCACCATGTGGTTGCTGGGATTTGAACCCAGAACCTCTGGAAGAACAGTTAGTGCTCTTAACTACTGAGCCATCTCTTCAGCCCAACAATATTTTTCTAACAGTCTGAGTTAATATTGACATTTTAGGAGGAAAATATTACACTGTGTTCAACAAATAACTTAGAATATGAAAAAGAGAGAAAGCAGAAATTGTGAACTCATATTGGTGTTGAATATTTGTGTGCTATTTTATTATTTTTGAAAGTTTGAACAAAAGTTATATGTAATAATAATAATGATAACAATAATAAAAGAGGAGGAGGAGGAGGAAGAAGAAGAAATTTAAGATTTCTAAGCTAGGTTGGGGATTTAGTTCAGTGGTAGAGTGCTTGCCTAGCAAGTGCAAGGCCCTGGGTTCAGTCCCCAGCTCTGAAAAAAAAAAAAGAAAGAAAAAGATTTCTAAGCTAGAGCCAGACCTGATGGTACATGTCTTTAATCCCAATACTTGGGAGGCAGAAGCAGGTGGATCTCTATGAGTTCGAGGCCAGCCTCATCTACAGAGCGAATTCCAGGAGAGCTAGCGCTACACAGAGAAACCCTGTCTTGAAAACTGTCTTAGTCAGGGTTTCTATTCCCACACAAAACATCATGACTAAAAAGCAAGTTGGGGAGGAAAGTGTTTATTCAGCTCACACTTTCACATTGCTGTTCTTCACCAAAGGAAGTCAGAACTGGAAGTTACACAGGGCAGGAACCAGGAGCAGGAACTGATGCAGAGGCCATGGAGGATGCTGCTTACTGAATTGCTTCCCCTGGCTTACTCAGCCTGCATTCTTATAGGACTGCTTACCAGGGGGATGGCAGCACCCAAAATGGGCTGGGCCCTTCCCCTCCTGCTCCCCCTCTCTTTGTCACTAGTTGAGAAAATGCCTTACAGCTGGATCTCATGGAGGCATTTCCTCAAGGGAGGCTCCTTTCTCTGTGATAGCTCCAGCTTCTCTCAAGCTGACACACAAAAAGAGCTAGCACAAAAAGCCAAACCCAAAACCAACAGACCAGGCTGGAGATCTGCCTGCCTCTCCCTCCCAAATTCTGGGATTAGAGAAAGGCATGTGCCACCATCGCCTGGCCTGCCCTCTGTCATAGATATGGTTTCTATTGCTGTGATAAAACTCCATGATCAAAAGCAACTTAGGGAAGAAGTGGTTTATTTCATCTTACAACTCTCGGGTCACACTCCAGCACTGAGGGAAATCAGAACAGGATCTCAAACAGGAACTCAAACAGGAACTCAGAGGCTGTAGAGAAATGCTGCTTACTGGATTACTCCCCATAGCTTGCTTAGCCTGCTTTCATATACAACCCAGGACCACCTGCCCAGATGTGGCAGCGTTCTTGGTGGGCTGGGCCATCCCACATCAGTCACTAATTAAGAAAATGTCACACAGATTTGCATACAAGCCATCGGTCATGGAGTCATTTTCTCAATTACGGTTTCCTCTTGTCAGATAACTCTAGCTTGTGTCAAGTTAACAAACAAACAAACAAAACACTACCTAGCAACTGAGAAGAACATCCAAAGATGACTTCTGGTCTCTAACTCAAAGTGGAGAACAAGTCTGTACTCCTTAAGTGTGGGGTCTGTGCATCAAATGTCTAGTAGAAGTGAGGGAAGGACTTTACGCCATAGAACAACTTGTCCAACACCACCTCAGCCAAATGACCAAGGTCAACATCAACACTGGTAAAAGTCTGAAGTTCGTATCTTTAATAGAATGTAAAGAAAATATTGTCTCTGAGCCTTTCTTCCATAGCCTTCACCAAACATGAGGAAAATGTCACATAGACTCTGACAGAAGGTACCTCAAGGTACCTACCCAGTGTTCTCGAGGTCACCAAAAAAAAATAAAAGACAATCTGAGAAACTAAATGTGAGAACTAAATGGAATGTGCTCTCTTGGGTTGAGTCTTGGATGTCAGGTGAGAGGTAAAGAAATCTTGGGGGCTGGAATGATGGCTCCGTAGTTAAGAGCATCAGCTGCACTTCTAATGGGCTTGATTCCCAGCAACCACATGACACCTCACAACCATCTGTAACTCCAGTCTCCGGGGATCTAATGCTGGCTTCTGAGTGTACCAGCCATGAACATGGTATATAGACATATATGAAGGCAAAACGCCCATATGCACAAAACATAAAATAATTCCTTTAAACTCAGGAATTCTAAACAAAATGTGAATGTTGTGTTAGTTCATTAGTAGTGGCAAACATGACACGTTAATTTCAAGTGTCACTAATAGAGTAAAAAAGGGGTGTAGTAAATGGGAGTTCTAGATGTATCTTAGCAGTTTTCCTGTGAGTTAGAACCTATTTTGTGGAAGGTATAGAAGGCTTCTGTGACAACCTCTGCTCTAACACCCTTTACACACACTCCCAAAGGAGAGGGAAGTAGTCTAGACAGGAAGCCACTGAAAAGAACTCTTAAACGTCATCATCTCTATCTTGTGACCTCACAAGATAGGGATACTGAAGTGTAGCTCTTCAGTTGCTGGCTTCTGCTGGGGGATGGGAGTGAGAAGAGACTCCATTCTCTTCAAGGGGTTGGCCACTGGAAGTTTGACCATGCTCCAGTGAATATATAGGCAACAGAAAATGGACTGCGATTTTTCTTTCTTTCTTTCTTTTTTCTTTTTTTTTCTGGGAGGAGGTCACAAAGCAGAAGGTGGACCTAGGAGAAACCAGAAGAAAGCATGATTGGGGTGCATTATGTGAAATTCCCAAACAATCAATAAAAATATGATGTTGAAAAAGTATTCTAGGGCTGGAAAGATGGCTCAGTGGTTAAGAGCAATGACTGCTCTTCCAGAGGTTCTGATTTCAATTCCCAGCAACCACATGGTGGCTCACAACCATCTGTAATAGGACCTGATCCCCTCTTCTGGTGTCCAAGAGAAAGAAACAGTATACTCACATACATAAAATAAATAACCTTTAAAAAAAAAGAAAGAAAAAACTATCATAAAATGGAATGTTGTTCTTTAAAAGTTTTTCAGGGTTAATGTGATGTGAAATATGACAGTGAAGATTAGGGGATAAACTCAGTCGATTAAGTGCTAGCCATCAGGGTAGACTAAATTCAAATCCTCAGCACACATACAACAGAAGGAAAAACAAACAAACCTAGAAAAAGCAAGGCACAGTGGTACACCTGTAATTTCAGCATTGGGGAAGCAGAGATGGGTACATTCCAGAAGCCTGCTTGCCAGGCAGTAAAGCCAAATCTATGTGAGTGCACTCATTCACAAACAAACACACACACACACACACACACACACACAGGCATACATGCACACACACTCACACACACTTTTTAAACGATTATTATGACTCAAGCAGCAGGTCCCCTGCAGTCCAGACACTGCCCAAACTTGAAGGAATCTAGTCAAAAACTCCTGCACCCAAATCCTGTGGGAGGGAGAGCTAAACTTTCAGAAGCAGACAAGCCTGAGAAGCCAGAAGAGACTACACTCTGCCCACATTTCTGACTCCAGAGGAAAACATCTAACACTATCTGGGACCCCAGTGCATGGGGGGCCCTGGGAAAAGGCGGCACAGTCCCTTCTAGTTGCCCCCCTCACGGAGAGCTCAAAAGCAGCCCCCCAGGAGCAACTTCAGTGGGACCACAGGTAAGACCAACTTTTCTGTTCCAAGCGACCTGCCTGATGGACTCAGGACACACGCCCACAGGAACAGCTAAAGACCAGTAGACAGGAAAGACTACACACCCGAAAGCAGAACACTCTGTTCCCATAACTGGCTGAAGGAAAACAGGAAAACAGGTCTACCGCACTCCTGACACACAGGCCTATAGGACGGTCTAGCCACTGTCAGAAATAGCTGAACAAGGTAACACCAGAGATAACCTGATGGCGAGAGGCAAGTGCAGGAACCCAAGCAATAGAAACCAAGACTACATGGCATCATCGGAGCCCAATTCCCCCACCAAAGCAAACACTGAATATCCAAACACACCAGAAAACCAAGATCTAGATTTAAAATCACATTTGATCATGATGATAGAGGACTTCAAGAAAGACATAAAGAACTCCCTAAGAGAAATGCAGGAAAACATAAATAAACAAGTAGAAGCCTATAGAGAGGAATCACAAAAATCCCTGAAATAATTCCAGGAAAACACAATCAAACAGATGAAGGAATTAAAAATGGAAATAGAACCAATAAAGAAGGCTCAAAGGGAGACAACCCTGGAAATAGAAAACCAAAGGAAGAGACAAGGAGCCGTGGATACAAGCATCACAAACAGAATACAAGAGATAGAAGAGAAAATCTCAGGAGCAGAAGATTCCATAGAAATCATTGACACAACCATCAAAGATAATATACAATGGAAAAAGCGACTGGTCCAAAACATACAGGAAATCCAGGACTCAATGAGAAGATCAAACCTAAGGATAATAGGTATAGAAGAAAGCGAAGACTCCCAGCTCAAAGGACCAATAAATATCTTCAACAAAATCATAGAAGAAAACTTCCCTAACCTAAAGAAAGAGATGCCCATAAACATACAAGAAGCCTACAGAACTCCAAATACATTGGACCAGAAAAGAAACTCCTCCTGTCAAATAGTAGTCCAAACATCAAATGCACAAAACAAAGAAAGAATATTAAAAGCAGGAAGGGAAAAAGGTCAAGTAACATATAAAGACAGACCTATCAAAATCAACCAGACTTCTCACCAGAGACTATGAAAGCCAGAAGATCCTAGACAGATGTCATACAGACCCTAAGAGAACACAAATGCAGCCCAGGTTACTGTTTCCAGCAAAACTCTCAATTAACATAGATGGAGAAACAAAGATATTCCATGACAAAATCAAATTTACACAATATCTTTCTACAAATCCAGCACTACAAAGGATAATAAATGGTAAACCCCAACATAAGGAAGCAAGCTACACCCTAGAAGAAGCAAGAAACTAATCGTCTTGGCAACAAAACAAAGAGAAGAAAAGCACAGAAACATAATCTCACATACAAATACGAATGTAACAGGAAGCAACAATCACTATTCCTTAATATCTCTCAACATCAATGGATTCAACTCCCCAATAAAAAGACATAGATTAACAAACTGGATACACAATGACGACCCTGCATTCTGCTGCCTACAGGAAACACACCTCAGAGACAAAGACAGACACTACCTCAGAGTGAAAGGCCAGAAAATAACTTTCCAAGCAAATGGTTGGAAGAAGCAAGCTGGAGTAGCCATTCTAATATCAGATAAAATCAATTTTCAACTAAAAGTCATCAAAAAAGATAAGGAAGAACACTTCATATTCATCAAAGGAAAAATCCACCAAGATAAACTCGCAATCCTAAATATCTATGCTCTAAATACAAGGGCACCTACATACATAAAAGAAACCTTACTAAAGCTCAAAGCACACATTCCACCTCACACAATAATAGTAGGAGATTTCAACACCCCACTCTCATCAATGGACAGATCATGGAAACAGAAATTAAACAGTGACATAGACAAGAGAAGTCATGAGCCAAATGGACTTAACAGGTATTTATACAACATTCTATCCTAAAACAAAAGGATATACCTTCTTCTCACCACCTCATCGTACTGTCTCCAAAATTGACAATATAATCGGTCAAAAACAGGACTCAACAGATACAGAAAGATAGAAATAATCGCATGCGTCCTATAAGACCACCATGGGCTAAAGCTGGTCTTCAATAAAAACAAAGGAAGAACACCCACATATACGTGGAGTTGAACAGTGTTCTGCTCAATGATAACCTGGTCAAGGAAGAAATAAAGAAAGAAATTAAAGACTTCTTAGATTTTAATGAAAATGAAGGTACAACATACCCAAACTTATGGGACACAATGAAAGCTGTGCTAAGAGGAAAACTCATAGCTCTGAGTGCCTGCAGAAAGAAACAGGAGAGAGCATATATCAGCAGCTTGACAGCACACCTAAAAGCTCTAGAACAAAAAGAAGCAAATACGCCAAGGAGGAGTAGAAGGCAGGAAATAATCAAACTCAGAGCTGAAATCAACCAACAGAACCAAAAGGACCACAGAAAGAATCGACAGAACCAAAAGTTGGTTCTTTGAGAAAGTCAACAAGATAAATAAACCCTTAGCCAGACTAATGAGAGGACACAGAGAGTGTGTCCAAATTAACAAAATCAGAACTGTAAAGGGAGACATAACTACAGAATCAGAGGAAATTCAAAAAATCATCAGATCCTACTACAAAAGCCTATATTCAAAAAAAAACTTGAAAATCTGCAGGTAATGGACAATTTCCTAGACAGATACCAGGTACCAAAGTCAAATCAGGAACAGATAAACCATTTAAACAACCCCATAACTCCTAAAGAAATAGAAGCAGTCATTAAAGGTCTCCCAACCAAAAAGAGCCCAGGTCCAGATGGGTTCAGTGCAGAATTCTATCAGACCTTCAAAGAAGACTCCATACCAATACTATCCAAACTATTCCACAAAATTGAAACAAATGGAGAGCTACCGAATTCCACAATTACACTTATACCTAAACCACAAAAAGACCCAACAAAGAAAAAGAACTTCAGACCAATCTCCCTTATGAATATCGACGCAAAAATACTTAATAAAATTCTGGCAAACTGAATCCAAAAGCACATTAAAACAATCATCCATCATGATCAAGTAGGCTTCATCCCAGGCATGCAGGGATGGTGTAATATACAGAAAACCATCAATGTAATCCACTATATAAACAAACTGAAAGATAAAAACCACATGATCATTTCATTAGATGTGAAAGAATTAAAAATGCAGCTAAGAAGTCAGAAGTTTAAAAAAGGCCCAAATACCTCAAATTCCAGACCCTGCCCTCTACCTGTAGGTAAAAGGTCACATTTCTTGAGCCTGCTCACCCAGGAACTAGATAAAAGGACTTAAGATAAGGCCCTTAGAGAACAATCTTGAGAAGCAGGAAGCTTCTCCCACGAACTGATGGACCATAAAGTAAACAATCTTGAGAAACAGGAAGCTCCTCCTTGTGATTTTTCACTGGTATTCTCGACATTTTCCAATGATGCCCTCCCTACCCACCGGGGTTGAGGTTTCTTCCTTTAAATTCCCCTTGTCTTAGTTACTGGGGGTCGAACTCCACTGCCCCTGCGTGGGATATGAGTCTCAACCCCAGTGCACTGGTTCCTATCAATAAACCTCATGTTTATTACAGCAAGGACCTACTCCCGTGAGTTCTTGAGTGAGGGTCTCCTCACTCCGGGGGTCTTTCAGATGCTGAAAAAGCATTTGACAAAATTCAACACCCCTTCATGGAATTCACCCATTCATAGGAATTCAAGGCCCATACCTAAACACAGTAAAAGCCATATACAGCAAACCAGTAGCTAACATTAAACTAAATGGAGAGAAACTTGAAGCAATCCCACTAAAATCAGGGACTAGACAAGGCTGCCCACTCTCTCCCTACTTATTAAATATAGTTCTTGAAGTTCTAGCCAGAGCAATCAGACAACAAAAGGAGATCAAGGGGATACAGATTGGAAAAGAAGTCAAAATATCACTATTTGCAGATGATATGATAGTATATTTAAGTGATCCCAAAAGTTCCACCAGAGAACTACTAAAGCTGATAAACAACTTCAGCAAAGTGGCTGGGTATAAAATTAACTCAAATAAACCAGTAGCCTTCCTCTACACAAAAGAGAAACAAGCTGAGAAAGAAATTAGGGAAATGACACCCTTCATAATAGACCCAAATAATATAAAGTACCTCGGTGTGACTTTAACCAAGCAAGTAAAAGATCTATACAATAAGAACTTCAAGCCTCTGAAGAAAGAAATTGAAGACCTCAGAAGATGGAAAGATCTCCCATGCTCATGGATTGGCAGGATTAATATAGTAAATATGGCCATTTTACCAAAAGCAATCTACAGATTCAATGCAATCCCTATCAAAATACCAATCCAATTCTTCAAAGAGTTAGACAGAACAATTTGCAAATTCATCTGGAATAACAAAAAACCAGACAGCTAAAACTATCCTCAACAATAAAAGGACTTCAGGGGGAATCACTATCCCTGAACTCAAGCAGTATTACAGAGCAATAGTGATAAAAACTGCATGGTATTGGTACAGAGACAGACAGATAGACCAATGGAACAGAATTGAAGACCCAGAAATGAACCCACACACCTATGGGCACATGATTTTTGACAAAGCAGCCAAAACCATCAAATGGAAAAAAGATAGCATTTTCGGCAAATGGTGCTGGTTCAACTGGAGGTCAACATGTAGAAGAATGCAGATCGATCCATGCTTATCACCCTGTACAAAGCTTAAGTCCAAGTGGATCAAGGACCTCCATATCAAACCAGATACATTCAAACTAATAGAAGAAAAAGTGGGGAAGCAACTCGAACATATGGGCACTGGAGAAAATTTCCTGAACAAAACACCAATGGCTTATGCTCTAAGATCAAGAATCGACAAATGGGATCTCATAAAACTGCAAAGCTTCTGTAAGGCAAAGGACACTGTGGTTAGGACAAAACGGCAACCAACAGATTGGGAAAAGATCTTTACCAATCCTATAACAGATAGAGGCCTTATATCCAAAATATACAAAGAACTCAAGAAGTTAGACCGCAGGGAAACAAATAACCCTATTAAAAAATGGGGTTCAGAGCTAAACAAAGAATTCACAGCTGAGGAATGCCGAATGGCTGAGAAACACCTAAAGAAATGTTCAACATCTTTAGTCATAAGGGAAATGCAAATCAAAACAACCCTGAGATTTCACCTCACACCAGTGAGAATGGCTAAGATCAAAAACTCAGGTGACAGCAGATGCTGGCGAGGATGTGGAGAAAGAGGAACACTCCTCCATTGTTGGTGGGATTGCAGACTGGTAAAACCATTCTGGAAATCAGTCTGGAGGTTCCTCAGAAAATTGGACATTGAACTGCCTGAGGATCCAGCCATACCTCTCTTGGGCATATACCCAAAAGATGCCTCAACATATAAAAGAGACACGTGCTCCACTATGTTCATTGCAGCCTTATTTATAATAGCCAGAAACTGGAAAGAACCCAGATGCCCTTCAACAGAGGAATGGATACAGAAAATGTGGTACATCTACACAATGGAATATTACTCAGCTATCAAAAACAACGAGTTTATGAAATTCGTAGGCAAATGGTTGGAACTGGAAAATATCATCCTGAGTAAGGTAACCCACTCACAGAAAGACATACATGGTATGCACTCATTGATAAGTGGCTATTAGCCCAAATGCTTGAATTACCCTAGATCCCTAGAACAAAGGAAACTCAAGACGGATGATCAAAATGTGAATGCTTCACTCCTTCTCTAAAAGGGGAACAAGAATACCCTTGGCAAGGAAGAGAGAGGCAAAGATTAAAACAGAGACTGAAGGAACACCCATTCAGAGCCTGCCCCACATGTGGCCCATACATATACAGCCACCCAATTAGACAAGATGGATGAAGCAAAGAAGTGCAGACCGACAGGAGCCGATGTAGATCGCTCCTGAGAGACACAGCCAGAATACAGCAAATACAGAGGCGAATGCCAGCAGCAAACCACTGAACTGAGAATAGGTCCCCCGTTGAAGGAATCAGAGAAAGAACTGGAAGAGCTTGAAGGTGCTCGAGACCCCAAAAGTACAACAATGTCAAGCAACCAGAGCTTCCAGGGACTAAGCCACTACCTAAAGACTATACATGGACTGACCCTGGACTCTGTCCCCATAGGTAGCAATGAATATCCTAGTAAGAGCACCAGTGGAAGGGGAAGCCCTTGGTCCTGCTAAGACTGAACCCCCAGTGAACTAGACTATGCGGGGAGGGTGGCAATGGGGGGAGGTTTGGGAGGGGAACACCCATAAGGAAGGGGAGGGGGGAGGGTGATGTTTGTCCGGAAACCGGGAAAGGGAATAACACTTGAAATGTATATAAGAAATACTCAAGTTAATAATAAAAAAATAAAATAAAATAAAAAAAAAAAAAAGAATCGACAAATGGGATCTCATAAAACTGCAAAGCTGGGGCTGGGGATTTAGCTCAGTGGTAGAGCGCTTACCTAGGAAGCGCAAGGCCCTGGGTTCGGTCCCCAGCTCTGAAAAAAAGAACCAAAAAAAAAAAAAAAAGCATAAAACTGCAAAGCTTCTGTAAGGCAAAGGACACTGTGGTTAGGACAAAACGGCAACCAACAGATTGGGAAAAGATCTTTACCAATCCTACAACAGATAGAAGCCTTATATTCCAAATATACAAAGAACTCAAGAAGTTAGACTGCAGGGAGACAAATAACCCTATTAAAAATGGGGTTCAGAGCCAAACAAAGAATTCACAGCTGAGGAATGCCAAATGGCTGAGAAACACCTAAAGAAATGTTCAACATCTTTAGTCATAAGGGAAATGCAAATCAAAACAACCCTGAGATTTCACCTCACACCAGTCAGAATGGCTAAGATCAAAAACTCAGGTGACAGCAAATGCTGGTGAGGATGTGGAGAAAGAGGAACACTCCTCCATTGTTGGTGGGATTGCAGACTGGTACAACCATTCTGGAAATCAGTCTGGAGGTTCCTCATAATATTGGATCTTGAACTACCTGAGGACCCACTTATACCTCTCTTGGGCATACACCCAAAAGATGCCCCAACATATAACAAAGACACATGTTCCACTATGTTCATAGCAGCCTTATTTATAATAACCAGAAGCTGGAAAGAACCCAGATGCCCTTCAACAGAGGAATGGATACAGAAAATGTGGTACATCTACACAATGGAATATTATTCAGCTATCAAAAACAATGACTTTATGAAATTCACAGGCAAATGGAGGGAACTGGAAAATATCATCCTGAGTGAGGTAAACCAATCACAGAAAAACACACATGGTATGCACTCATTGATAAGTGGCTATCAGCCCAAATGTTTGAATTACCCTAGATGCACAGAACACATGAAACTCAAGACGGATGACCAATATGCAAATGCTTCACTCCTTCTTTAAAAGGGGAACAAGAATACCCTTGGTAGGGAATAGGGAGGCAAAGATTAAAACAGAGGCAAAAGGAACACCCATTCAGAGCCTGCCCCACATGTGGCCCATATATATACAGCCAGCAAACTAGATAAGATGGATGAAGCAAAGTTCAAGCCGATAGGATCTGGATGTAGATCCCTCCTGAGAGACACGCCCATAATACAGCAAATACATAGGCGAATGCCAGCAGCAAACCACTGAACTGAGAATGGAACCCCGTTGAAGGAATCAGAGAAAGAACTGAAAGAGCTTGAAGGGGCTTGAGACCCCAAATGAACAACAATGCCAACCAACCAGAGCTTCCAGGGACTAAGCCACTACCCAAAGACTATACATGGACTGACCCTGGGCTCCAACCTCATAGGTAGCAATGAATAGCCTAGTAAGAGCACCAGTGGAAGGGGAAACCCTTGGTCCTGCCAAGACTGAACCCCCAGTGAACGTGATTGTTGGGGGGAGGGTGCTACGGGGTGAGGATGGGGAGGGGAACACCCATAGAGAAGGCGAGGGGGAGGGGTTAGGGGGATGTTGGCCCAGAAATGGAGAAAGGGAATAACAATCGAAATGTAAATAAAAAATACCCAAGTTAATAAAGATGAAAAAAAAGGATTTTTATGTTTGAATTTTTTTTATTTTTAGTAAAGAATATTTTTTGGTGGTGGTGTTGGTGTTGTTGTTGTTGTTGTTGTTGTTGTAGTTGTTGTTAGAGATAATCCATCCTGGCCTCTAACCTATGATCCCCTGCCTGAGCATCTGGAATGCTAAGATTGTAGTCATGTCACAGCATCCCGTTTATTTACTGACATGGAAAGAAGTTTGGGATACATTTCTAGATGATGGATACATTAAATTTTCAATATAAATTTTTTTTCTGGTAGAGAGAGATACATACAAACCATGGCAGACTGACGGGGGTAAGTTTGAAGAATTACTCATGTTTTTATTGGTTTTTGTGGCTCAGTGGTTAAGAGCACCGGCTGTTCTTCCAGAGTTCGTGAGTTCAATTCCCAGCAACCATATGGTGGCTCACAGTCATCAATAAGAGAATTTGATGTCCTCTTCTGACACTTAGGTGTACTGCAGATAGAGCACTTATGCACATAAGTACATAGGTAAATCTTGTCTTATTTATTTTATGTGTATGAGTGTTTTACCTGCGTGTATGTCTGTGCACCATGTATGTGCATAATGCCCTCAGGGATCAGAAGAGGGTGTTGGAGTCATTACAACTTGGAGTTATGGAAGGTTGCAAACCTCTATGTGGTGCTGGGAACCAAAGTCAGTAGCCTTGCTGATGCTCACCATGGCTTGGGAAGATGTCCACAAGCAAACCCCGGAGTGGCCCGTGCTCCTCATGTCTAGCTTTGTGATGTTTGACATTTCTGTAACAGCCAATTAAAATCAGTTACAGGTAAAAAAAAAAAAAAAACAAAAAATAAAAAACAAAACCAAGGGATAGATCCTGAAAACTCAGTGGAAAAGGAAAGTGTAGCCAAGTGTGGTGGTGCTGAAAGAATAAAAAATGCAGCTAAGAAGTCAGAAGTTTAAAAAAGTCCCAAATACCTCAAATTCCAGACCCTGCCCTCTACCTGTACTAGCTGACCATAAAGTTAGATTAAAATCTTAGAGAATAATCTTGAGAAACAGGGAGCTCCTCCTTGTGATTTTTCATTAGTATTCTCAACACTTTCCAATGACACCATCCCTGCCCCCTCGGGTTGTGGTTTCTCCCTTTAAATACCTCTTCTCCCAGCCTTTCGGGGTCGAACTCCACTGCCCCTGCGTGGGATATGAGTCTCGACCCCAGTGCACTGGTTCCTATCAATAAACCTCATGTTTATTACAGCAAGGACGGTCTCACGTGAGTTCTTGGGGGGTCGCATCATCCCGAGACTTGAGTGAGGGTCTCCCCGATCCTGGGGTCTTTCATTTGGGGGCTCGTCCGGGATGAGCGACCACCCTCGTCTCCGAAGACCCACTTGGAGGTGAGATAGCATCTGTATCTTTGTTTGTGTCCTTATGTTTTGTGCCGGCTAAACTCTGGGTCTGAATTTGCTACTCTGGGTCTGTATTTGCTACTCTGGGTCTGTATTTGCTCGAGAGTTCTGGAGTTCTGGTTTTGCAGTCGCTCCAGTCTCGGGCTGAGAAGGGAGGCTCGTGTTTCAGGAGAGACGCAAGTGTGAGCGGTAGACGTGCCAGGGGCTCACCAATTGTGCTCCCCTGGGAGACGTCCCAGGAGGTCTGGGGGAACCCCAGGGACACCTGGGAGATTCCCGTCTGGGTGCCGGTGAGGATTCAGTGATTCTCCTGGACTGGAGAAGAGACCTGTCCTCCCAGCCGTCTGGGTGCTGGTGAGGATTCGGTGATTCTCCTGGACTGGAGAAGAGACCCATCCTACCAGCCATCTGGGTGCCGGTGAGGATTCGGTGATTCTCCTGGATTGGAGAAGAGACCCATCCTCCCAGCTGTCTGTATTTCTAGAGTAGTCTTTGTCTGTGTGTTTTAGGTCTTTGTTTTGTGTTACTTGTGACTTTGACGATGGGACTCCTGAGTTTGACTTTAGACCACTGGACTGCTAGAGCAAACAATTTGTACCGTGACAGACTTTTTGCTCCTTGGAGTGGCCAGCGTTTGATATTGGCTGGCCTCCAGAAGGCACCTTTGACTTAACCATTCTTTTTGATCTGCTGTCATTCATCTGTCTGTGGTTGAGAAGGAAGAGTGATGTGGAATCCGCTCTCCTTCATCTGTCGTTGTAAGCTCCCTTCTAAATTAGTTCAGTTTTGTAGTGATCTTGCGGTGGTCGCTTGTTTTTTGTTTTTGTGCGCACTTCTATTTTTTGTCTGTTAATCTTTTGATTGTCTTTCTGTGTGACTGAATGCTATTTGTCCTGTTCAGCGGACCTCTATTTTCTGGACTCTTGTTTTCTTGCCATCCCACTTGAGATGCTTGTTAGTAGCTATTACAGGAGATACAGAATCCTACTAGAGGCCAGAAAAAATGTTCCAGACACAGATGGAAGGCCCTCACTTCTGCCTGTTGACTTCAATATGCCTGAAGGTAGGGAGCGCCAGGTCTACCGTCAGACTCCAATGGTGGGTCTCTGAGGGGCTGAAAAAACGCCCCACCAATTTGGCTAAAGTAAGGAAAAGATACGAAGAAAAAGTTGCAGAAACTTGAAGGGTTAAGTTAAGTCGCTGAGAGAGTTATTGTAAGTTGCAGAGAAAATAAGGTTGATGTATGGTTCAGGGTCTGTGCACAAAAGTGAACAGCAACTAATAGCTATAGAAGAAGATGCAGACAGAGAGACTGAAAAAGGAAAGAAAGAAAGAAAGAAAGAAAGAAAGAAAGAAAGAAAGAAAGAAAGAAAGAGAGAAAGAGAAGACAAAAAGAACAGAAAGCTAGGGAAGAAAAGAGACAAAAAGAAGAGGAAGCTAGAGAAATAAAGAGAGATAAAAGACAAGAGAGGAACATATACTGGCCACAGTAGTTAGGGAACCTAGGAAGACAGTACCTGGCAACAGAAGAGAATTCCTGGCTAAAGATCAGTGTGCCTAATGCAAAGAAAAAGGACACTGGGACTGCCCCAGAAAGAACAAGAGGGGCCACTGGAGAGCTTCTCGGTCCTAGAGTGCTGGCTATGTGCAGAGATAGAAGAGAAGTCCGCCCAGTTGTTTTGTGGATACAGGGACCCAACACTCTGTGCTCCTATGCCCCAGTGGGCCAGTATCCAAAGACCTTGGGTACAGGGGGCTACTGGCAACAAACAATACTTATGGACGACCCGAAGAACAGTGGACCTTGGCATGGGCCGGGTAACCCACTAGTTCATGGTCATCCCTGAGTGCCCCTATCCCTTGCTCATGAGAAAATTGCTCTCCAGAATGGCTTGTGTGGGCTGAAATGGCTGGGTGAGGCCATGTGTATGCATATCTGCAGACTGTGTATGTGGAGCTTAAGACCTGTCTCAGTGCACCCATACCTGATGCTGGGAGATGTGTGGCTTAGTGCTGTTCTGCCTGGAACACATCACTCCTGCCAGCCGGGCACTAACAATTATCACCCAAACCAGGATTTAAACTGTGATAGAGTGGCTGATGTTTTGCCTCTGAATAGAACGTCCCAAAAGATGGGACCACTGGTCAGCTGCCATGGACTAGATTCTCCACCGGTTGGGGGCAATCTGGTCACCTTGCTGCCCAGTCCTGACCTGGAGCCACCATAGCACGAGTGTCAAGTACTGGCAGAAGCCCATGGGTGGAGGGAAGACCTCTGCAACTGGTTGATTGACCCCTGCTGAAAGTCAAGACTACCTTGTCCACAGACGGGAACAGTTCTCTTGATGAAGGTCAGAGATAAGTGCATGCTGCAATGAAGGACAACACAAGTGTCATCTGGGATGGACAAACCTCTACCCCCCAGCTCATCAGCGCCACAGATGTCTTTACCATCTCTTGGATGCCCTGATGAAGCCAGCAACTGTGAGTATTATTCATTGCCCAGGACATCAGGAAGGAAGAGATTCAGTGGCATGGGGCAGTAACAAAGCAGATAAAGTGGCTCGGGAAATGGCTATGCAGGAGCCTATCCTGGTTACAGGCCTGCAAGAGACAGCCACTGGGAACTGGGATTGGACTAAGGGATGGCCTCACTTAGAATGTACAACAGAAGAAAAGGCCCAAATTGCTTAAACGAAAAAAAAGACAATGGCACACTTGAGGGAAAAGTATATTCCTCAGAGAACAAACAAAAGACTCACTTTGCCAAATACAGAAATGGACTCACTTAGATAAGAAGCTTGTCCAAGTAGTTAAGGTGTATGTAATAGACTTTAAGATTCTAGCCAGAGAGGCAGTAAAAAATATAAGGTATGTCAGTAAGTGAATGCTTAGCAAGCAAACAGGGCAAAGAGACCTAGAGAGTTTAGTGAAAAGTCGAAGTAAACTTCACTGAGATAAAACCAGAAAAATATGATCATAAGTATCTCCTAGTGCTTGTAGATACCTTTCCAGGAAGAGATAGAAGCTTTTCTCACCAAGCAAGAGACGACCTCGGTAGTCATCAAGAAGATACTGGAAGAAATCTTCCCCAGGTCTGGAGTGCCCAAGGTAATCTGGTCAGACAATGGCCCTACTTTCGTTGCCAAGGTAAGCCAGGGTGTGGCCAAGTATTTAGAGGTTGATTGGAAATTACATTGTATCTACAGACCTCAAAGTTCAGGACAGGTAGAGTAAATAAATAAAACTCTAAAAGAGACTCTGACCAAATTTACCATGGAGACTGGCGCAGACTGGGTGGTACTCCTTCCTTCTTGCTCTCTTCAGAGCAAGAAATACCCCTTCCATATTCAGCCTTACCCCCTTTGAGATCTTATATGGGGCCTCAGCTCCTCTAACTGTATTAGATGATGTTACTGAACCAACATGTCATAGTAATAATGATTTGTATGCCAGGCTAAAAGACCTACAGGTGATACAGAAAGAAATCTGCTCACAGCTGGCAGCAACCTATGCCCCAGGGACCTCCGAGACATCTCATCAGTTCCAGGTCGGAGACTGCAGATACATACAACAACACGGAGCCCAGACACTCGAGCCTCACTGGAAAGGACCGTACCTGGTGCTGCTGACCATCCTGACAGCCATCAAGTCTCAGACCTCACCAGCCGAGTACTAGCTGTTGGGGCTGAGAGCTGGGACCTAGAGGGACACTCAGATCTTCAAAAAGCTCCCTAGACTTGCACATCAGATAAGTGGATACATCAGAGACGTAACTTGGAGGTTGCTATAATGCTCACTTCAGGAGTGTGCTTTAGAAACAAGAATTTCATGTTTGCCCTGGGTTCCCTCGGGATAGGTGTGGGGATAGGCTTGATTTCTGTTGCAAATGATGTAACATTGCATATGTTAGTACTCCTAACACTTCTTGGGACTGTGCCTCAGGGATCACAATCTGTATAAATTTAGAAGTTCTAAAATAGTCATGACCTTGGTGTATAGGTTCAGATAGTGTCCAGATTGGAATCCTGATGCTAAAGACTTAGTAAGACACAAAAGAGAGTTGAGAATTACTTAGGGCTATCTTAGGCGCAAGGACAGCACAAGGACATCTGCTGTTGCCCTGCAATGCAAGGCTTATAGAGAATTCAGAACTGCCATTGACTCAGATATAAAAAAAGAGTGAAAAAGACTCTTTAGCTGACCTCCAAGAATACCTAACCTCCCTCTCAGAGGTAGTCCTTCAGAATAGGAGAAGATTAGACCTGATATTCCTTAAAGAAGGAGTCTGTGTGCTACACTGAAAGAAGAATGTTGCTTCTATGTAGACCATTCAGGAGTAATTAAAGACTCCATGAATAAACTTAGAGAAAGGTTAGACAAAAGACAGAGAAGCGCATCAGGGATGGTTCGAGAGCTGGTTTAGTAGATCTCCTTGGATGACTACTCTGATATCTTCCTTTATGGGACCCTTCTTAGTTTTGCTTCTGCTTCTGATTATACGTCCATGTGTGTTAAAGAAACTAGTTACCTTTATTAGAGAAAGAGTGAGTACTGTTCAGATTTTGATGTTATGCCAACAGTATCATGCTTTAGGAGGACAAGAAAGTCAATATTATAAAGATACTAAAATTTAGTTCTATGACTAGAACTAGCCACTAGAAGAAGTAGGGAATGAAAGAATAAAAAATGCAGCTAAGAAGTCAGAAGTTTAAAAAAGTCCCAAATACCTCAAATTCCAGACCCTGCCCTCTACCTGTACTAGCTGACCATAAAGTTAGATTAAAATCTTAGAGAATAATCTTGAGAAACAGGGAGCTCCTCCTTGTGATTTTTCATTAGTATTCTCAACACTTTCCAATGACACCATCCCTGCCCCCTCGGGTTGTGGTTTCTCCCTTTAAATACCTCTTCTCCCAGCCTTTCGGGGTCGAACTCCACTGCCCCTGCGTGGGATATGAGTCTCGACCCCAGTGCACTGGTTCCTATCAATAAACCTCATTTTATTACAGCAAGGACGGTCTCACGTGAGTTCTTGGGGGGTCGCATCATCACTTGAGTGAGGGTCTCCCCGCTCCGGGGGTCTTTCAGTGCATGCCTTTGATCCCATCACTCAAGAGAACAGGCGGCTAGATCTCTGATCTACATAGAAACTTCCAGGAGAGACAAGGATTACATAGTAAGACCCTGTCTCAAAAAATAGGGATAATTTGTTCAGGTCTATTTTGCTACAGTTGTTGGAGGTCCCTGAAAAAACCCCACAAAATTCTGGTGCAGCACATTTGAAAGAACAGATGAAACCATGTCACTCCCACAGAGTGACCCTTGGAGCACCTTCTCATTCTCCTCCCTGAGCTGTGTATGACAAAAGATGGCAGAGGAAAACATTTAAACACATCTCACCCAAGGACTTCCAACTCCACAGTGGGACTGGAGTCAAAAAGAGAAAGCCTCATTTTGGTCTCTAATTATTATGCAGCGAACTAAGACTAATACCCCATCGTGTATAAGGCATGGGCACACAGCTAACTTGTCTCACGAAAGCCCACTGTGAGGATGAGGAATCAAGGTGGTGGAGATGAAGGTCAGTGCCTGAGGTCACACAGATTAACTTCATCCATCTGTCCCCAAAGTCAGTGTGAGTGAAATTTGTAAACCCAGCCTCTAAATCTGGTGTTTAGCCTTACATGCTCTGTACTGAAGTAAAATGCCTCAGAGACATCTGCTCTAACTGCATCATCTTAAAGAAGAGGACAGACATATGGACAAACAAGGGTCAAGTTTATCCTCAGTCTGAGGTGGGAGGGGTAGGGCTGGAACTAAGTCTCTAGGTTTCTGGGCTAATGCCCTCTGTAGGCTTCCATTCCTCCTACTCACCTATTATAATTCTGTGTGTAGATGTGTGTCAGTGTGCAAATAATGAAACACAAGCGTGCATGTGCGCTTGCATGCATGTGTCTTTGCTAGGACATTCCTTAACTACACAGCTAAGAGTGGTAATGCCTGTCATGTATGGGACACAGGCACATAGCCTAAATCACCTCGAGCAAGTCTACTGCAATGCAAATACACCCAGTGTGTCAGAGCCTCTGGGTCCCCTGCAGTGTTTCTCTCGGCTTGTCAGACCCTTCTGAGTCCCTTGCAGGGTGTGACCCCTGCTGAGCCTTGCTGATGCATGTGGAAGCCTTTTGTTCCTAACAAAGGAACAGCCTGGCCCAGACACACCTGGTTGATGGTCAATTCTTCCTGCCTTTTGTCTTTTCCCAGCCTTTTGTTCTTGAGATTTAGGCTGGTCTTACTGGATTTCTCCCCAGTAAATTTGGGGCACGAATTCTGTCTTTTGTTACCGAGGCCCTTAGCGAGGGGGGGGGGGGGGTTGCTCCCACGGTGCTTCCCAGATTTTTCTACCTGGTCAACTTGGTGTATATATTCGGTGAATAAAGCTACAGAATGGCCTTTTCTTGCTTAACACGAATAACCCGTGTGTGTGTGTGTGTGTGTGTGTGTGTGTGTGTGTGTGTGTGTGTGTGTGTGTTCTTTAATCCTGATTCTCGGTGCCGTGTTGGTGCGGGCATCGACACCTGTGTGCTGATTAGGAAGCAGGGAGGATAGAGATGACCTTGTCTGAGGTCGCACAGCCTCACAGGAAGCCCCGAGAAATTCCCACCAGAAACACTAGCCTCTCTAGCCAGTCCCAGTCCTCTCGAAGAATGTGAGGTTGGAGACCAGGATCAAAAAGTTTAGGAGTGAGGGGGAGTGAGTAGTACTGGGACCCCAAGAGTCTGAGAGTGCTTCATCCAGTACAGGATCACTGGAACATACTCTGTAATGTCCAAGATCAGAGGGTCACATGAACCCCCTACCCCCAGAGACTCAGGCATCATACAAATGAGCAGAGTTCAAGCCACAAGCTCCTGCAGGACAGAGGCCTCAGGCACAGGACTCACTGCTCCACATGAGATTGTGTTGGAGAACCGAAGAGGACACAGCAATGGCTACACGAGGAGAGAGGAGAGCATTTATGACGAGTTAAAGTCAAAGCCTGGGTCTCCAATGGCTGAGCCACCCATCCTCTGTAGGCCGATTAGGCAGACCAGTAACAGAGAAAATCCAAAAAGGAAGCCAGTATGATCACACTGGGGAGAGGAACAAGGAGACGAAGTCTGTCATGGAGACTCTGAGGTGAGGGTTAAGTAGAAGGCGAGGGGATGTGCAACCAAACAGTCCTGATCGAGGTGTGCTCCCTCCACTAGCAGGGCCTCAGCCCCACTCTTACAGGGTGTCCTAAGCAGTGTCAGAACTGCCTTGAATATCTGGGAGACAAGCGCCCCCCACCCCCACCCCACCCCCCCCCGCCTGGTACCAGGTCTCTGCCTTTTCCTTGATTCATCATGAGATTACTGGGGGGAAAGTCAACCTGTAGGGAATCACCGTTTTTAATAGTTCGATAGCCTTAAGGGAGGGACACCAGAACCTCAGAGTGTTTACACTAGGCAAGAGTTAGGCAATGCTTTCCTGATGCCCCCAAGGCAAGCATTCCCTGAGTGCCAGAGAACAAGAACAGGATGTGAGGAAGCACAGCTCCGGGGTCCAGGCGCTACAGGGTTTACTCACTCACAAGAGATTTACTCTCCCTCAACTGGGATCTTTCCACACACGTACTCTGTGTGGAATGTGAACCGGTGGAGGGGCATGGCAGAAGTCACGGAGCAGTAACTGGAGAGCAATACGAAAATAGATGGGACCAGCAGCTATTGACCAACATCACAGAGGTGAGAAATGAACATGACGTCAGCCACAGCTCAGCTCCTGATACAGTGGGGCTGTGTGTGATGTCAGCCACCCCTGGTGCAGAGTCCAAAATGCTGATGAACATAAGGTTGCTGCCTGAAAAGAATTGGTGCCACTTTTGAGGAGACACGGGTGTGCCTGCATACAAAATCGTGGCCTGGGATTTTTCTAATCCTTCCACAAGGGTGGAAGAACAAGGAAGCAAGAACAAGGGTGGATTTGAGTCAGTCCCACTTGCATATATAGGAACATCTGTGAGAATCTGTGCCTCCGCTTAGTAGCTGAGTTGGTCCCCGAGAGAAGTCCTGTAGAATTCAGAGCCATTGTTTAAAGGATTCTGTTCCAATATTTAAATATTTTTGTGTTTTCTGGGAGCTGGCCATAAGCTGAAGAAATAACACGAAAGGTCAACCGTCTTCAGTCTTGTCTCAAGCTCTACAAAGGTGACCAAGACTTAGTTTAAGGTCAGTTTTAGAACAAGTCCCTCTAACTAGACTGGCTGTTTTGTATCTGTCTTAGGACAACTTTATGAGTAAGCTGCTTTAATTTCCAAAAGTTGTGTAAGATTTTATTCTTCTGATTGTGCCAGAGCAGTGGTTCTCAACCTTCCTAAGTCTATGACCTTTAATATCGTTCCTCACGCTGTGCTGACCCCCAACTATAAATTATTCTCATTGCTACTTTATAACTATGATTCCACTACTGTTATGAATCATAATGTAAATATTTTTGGAGATAGGTATGTATGTATATATGTATGTATGTATTCCTTTACAAATGTGTTCTTACATATTGTCATTGAGGCATATATATAATTTAAAGCAGGCTTCGTTTCATTGGTACACTAAAGAAAACTTGTTTAAAATTATCTGACTTTCACAACTTGATTTGGAATTGCTTTATACGCATCCACAACTTCCTACAAGAAACGAGTTAGTGATGAGATGTGACCCTTTTGACAGAAAGCAGATCTCTGATTTTATCAGGACAGGGAAGGGGGTTGCATATTGATTATGGCTACATGACTATGCATTTGTCAAACTTTATACTGTTAAGTGACAATTTTACTGCACTTAAGTTCATACTTCAGTAAACGTGATTCAAAAGCTGAAACTTTCCTTACAATGAACTCAAGGGTCTAAAATAGTGCTGTGTGTTGGACTTTTCCCAAGAGATCATAAAACACACACACACACACACACACACACACACACACACACACACACCTGGAAAAGACGTTGACCCTGGGTCCCTTCCTGCCTCTCCTGGGCTGAGGTCGGTTGGCTTGTTTGTTTTTTGTCTGGTTTTGTTTTTAATGAAAATGATGAGTGAAGCTCTCACTTATTATCTAATAAGAGCTCCTGAGAGAACCACTAACCTCTCCACACACCTCTCTACTCACTTCTCCACACACCTCTCCACACACCTCTCTACTCACTTCTCCACACACCTCTCCACACACCTCTCTACTCACTTCTCCACACACCTCTCTACTCACTTCTCCACACACCTCTCCACACACCTCTCTACTCACTTCTGAGCCCACATGCTTCTCCACACACCTCTCCACACACCTTTCCACCCCAGATCATATTTACTCCTAAGTTGCCTCCATTCAGATGCAACTTATCAATTGTCAAATACTTTCTTCCTAAAGCTGCTGAGTTAAGTTTTAATTAATTCCCTGAGGTCACCCTCAGCTTGGGCCTGTTTCCCAGCTTCACAGCCCCCAGGGCCTCCTCGGTGGCAGTAATTACCTGCTGTAAATGAGGACATCTCCACACAGAGCAGCAGTAATTACAGTCACAGTAACTTCATAATTATTTTTGTCCCTCAACACTTGGGGGGGGGCTGTTTAGCGAGGAACATAGAATTTGAGTAACATCCAGTTTGATTCTTAGGTCTGCCTGGTTTTGGGCCTCAAAGGAGTCTATTACCGCCTTGTTTCCGTGGTGGGAAAGCAAAGGGCCAAGTGACTGTCAAGCTGTGTGCTCCGTATAGATAGAACTGAGACCTGAAATCCAGAGGACAAATGCCTAGCTCTCAGTACAGGACACTCCTAGTAATAAGTCCTACATTCAAGCTCTTTCCTCACTAGATCTGAGCCCACATCTTCTGCTTGTCCTCTGAACACCCAGATCCTTCCAACCTCAGGAGACCGTTGTCCTACACAGCCTCTAAATACCTACTACTTGCTCTGTCACATCTGCCTTGCAGCCAGCAGCTAAGAACAGGGCTGTGGAGAGGTCATTGATTCCAGAGTCAGTCCTCACCCCTACCCCACCACCCTCCCACCCCGTTCACCCCTGTCTCATCACCCAGAGCTCTGCCGGACTCCACCCACCACCATGCCACCGATTGGATCCTCACTAGTTACATTTACTTACACATATCATACAAAAGGGCAATATGGCAAAGATCTAAAGATGGAAACACAAGAGAAAGAAAGAATGGAGTCAGGAAGAAAAATAAAAAAACCATCTAAGACCTTCGAATGTGTGGGTCCCAAGTTTGGCTCAACTGGAAAACGACAGGATAGGCCTTTCCTGAATCAAAATAAAGAGGAAAGCTATCTTTGGAACTAAGGCCAGACAGAAGGTTCTCCCAAGGACAGTCCTGGAAAGATGGTTGTGGTCTCAGCCTTGACACTGAATTTTCTGGGGTCGATCTAACAGCTGCAGTCAGCAGCGCACGTGCCACCGCAGCAAACCGCCTCGGGAGGCTATGGGAGGGGCCGGATGCACTCTGTGCTCCGCTGCTTCTTAGTGGAGCTTGACTAAAAGCTCCAACAGTCCTCAGAGCCACAGCTTTGTTGCCTGCATACCAGAATGTTTGCCCTCTGTCCACTAGATGTCAGTAGCAGCCTTCCCACCAGATGCCACCAAGTGTCTCCTGGGGGACAATGGCCACCAGTTGAGAACCAAAATAAAAACTTCTGTTATTATTTGTTTTGGATAGAGAGAGGCAGCAGAAGAACTCTTTTTTTTTTCTTTTTTCTTTTTTTTTCGGACCTCGGGACTGAACCCAGGGCCTTGCGCTTGCTAGGCAAGCGCTCTACCACTGAGCTAAATCCCCAACCCCAGTCTTATTTTATTTTTATTACTTATTGCTGTTTTGTTGAGGCATGATATAAAAATCCACTCCCTCAGAGGTTTCTAGAGGAATCACAGGGCTATCCAACCACCACCACTAACCAGTTTTGGAATTTTTTTCATAACAAAAGGAAACGGTGTAAACATAGCAGTCAGCCCCCTTTCTTCTCTCGCCCCATTCCTTGATTGGCAACCACTAACCTGCTGTCTCTCCACAGACTTATATATTCAGAATCTTGCATAAAAGATTTATCCTGATTTGGGGTATGGGAGTAGAGAGATGACTCTGAAGGTAATAGCCCTGGCTGATCTTCCAGGGGACCTGAGTTTGATTCCCAGCACCCACATGGCCTCCTCTGGTCTCCACAGTTACTTACACAGGGTCTCCAACAGAAGCAAAGCCCTGGGTTAGATTCCCTCATCACTACATAAAGTATCCCCAGTACCTGGAATATAAAGACAGGAGGATCAGAAATTCAAAGTTACCCTTGGCTTCATAGCAAGATTAAAGTCGGTCCAGGGGTGGGGGGAGATTTAGAAATCTCCAACTAATTTCGTTGGATTGTCTATTTGTCTCTTCAACTCTATTGGGATTTACTTAATATATTTAGGGGTCTACGACATACTAGTAAGCAAAAGCAGTAAGATGAAATCATTACTACAGCACTGGAGAAATGACTCAATAGTTAAGAGCATGGATTGTTCTTCCAGAGGTCTGAGTTCAAATCCCAGCAAGTCCCAAATGATATCTCACAACTATCTATAATGGTAATGGATGCAGGCATACAGACAAAGCACTCATATAAATAAATAAATAAATAAATAAATAAATAAATAATTTTTTTAAAAAGAAAGAAGTTATTACTACAGTTAAAGAACTTTATCACTGGGGGCTAGAGAGAAGGCTCAGCCGTTAAGAGGGCTGACTGCTCTTCCAAAGATCCTGAGTTCGATTTTCAGTAACCATATGGTGGCTCACAGCCATCTATAACAGGATCCGATGCCCTCTTCTGGTGTGTCTGAAGACAACAACAATGTACTTACATTATACAAAATAAATAAATAAATCTTTAAAACAAGAACTTTATTGATGTTGGTTTTTTGTTTTCCTTTCTTGGTATTTTGTGACAAAGTCTCAGTATGTAGCTCTGGCTGGCCGGGAATTCACTGTGTACCCAGGCTGGCCTTGGACTTGCAGTCTTCCTTCCTCCGTCTCCGCCTCTCTGGCCCCGCCCCCGCCCTGCCCTGTCCCCTGCGTGTTGGGAGGATGCACATGCACCACTATCACAACACCTAATATAAGAACACTTTTAAATAATCAGAGGTAGAGGTCTAGTCTATTCTGAAACAAAGAAAAAGATTAAAGATTAAATAAATAAAATAATAGAAACAGAAAATCAACAAAACAAAAAGGTTCTTCAGGCTGGAGAGATGGCTCAGTGGTTAAGAGCACTGACTGCTCTTCCAGAGGTCCTGAGTTCAATTCCCAGCGACCGCACGGTGTCTCACAGCTGTCTGTAATGAGATCTGATGCCCTCTTCTGGTGCATCTGAAGACAGCTACAGTGTACTTATATATAATAAATAAATCTTTTTTTTAAAGGTTCTTCTTTGAAAAGATAATAAAATTAGTTGATAAAATTAAAGCTATAGCTAAACTGATCAAAAATAAACATATAGATTAAAAACAAGAAAAATAGTCAGGTTACTAAAATCAGGAAGAAAGGAGGAGACATCACTACTTATTAAATAAGAAATATGAATTCCGAGGTAATAATATCTTTCTAGTAACTTGGCCATTTGGATTTCTGTGTGGGTAGCCTGTCTCTCTGCCAAGCTCCCGGTGTGATCTACACTGTTCTGTTTCTTTGTATCTCTTTAAACTTCTCACTGGAAACTGGGCAAGTTAAATAATTAAATCACGGATAGTTCTAGAGACAGGATGTGTTGCTGCTGCTGTTTTTGTGCCTGCAGCTGCTGCTATATTTGTTGCCAGTGTCTTTCTTGAACTGATTTTGAAATGACCTCTGAAGTCTCTGGCTAGTTTCACAATCAAACAACAAAACAGAGATTTTCCTGGAGAGCTTTACCTTCCTGTTAGGTGCTCCACCTTTGCTGAGGGTGCTGTACTTAACTGCCTTCAGCCCGCTGGCAAGCCAGCCCTCTAACCCAGAATTCACTTCCTGCTTGAGCAGAGCCTCAAGGTGAACCAAGAGGTGAGAGATGCACAATTGGTTACGTGTGCTGCCAGGAGACCCCTCCCTAAGAGCTGCTAAAACACCCCTCTGGACATCTCTAGATCTTCATAAATTCTAGCCAGTCTTTTCTTTTGTTTAAATGAAATAGCACCATGAGGCAACTGCAACTTTAAAGTTACCACTGATTCCAAGGCTTCCCCATTGATTTGTGTACAGGATCTTTAAGAAGCCTGAAGCCTCCCTATCGCCTGCAGCTTACTGCAAACCCATTATAGAGGGTCTGAGGTTTCAAGGCTGGAAGTGGAAAGGGGTAAAAATGAGACTCATTAAATACCACTACGCTCATGGCTCCTACACAGTCAGCCATTTCTGTAGGAAACAGGCAGGAGAATCACTTCGTGATATATCTTTGGTTCATTTCTAGAGTTCCGGAAAACTTTGATTTTGAACATTTTTTGCTAATGGCTTCTTGTTTTACTTCACCATCCAGGAAGTATTTCCTCCTGCCCTGTTATTCTTGTCACATTTCTTTACTAGTCCCCTGGGGCTCTGGAAGAGAAATAACCCAACATGGGAACGCATATTGGAGCAGCCACTGCAGAACTGGAATGACATTGCCTAAAGAAATTAAAAATTGAACTACAAGATCCAGCAATTTAACTTCCGGGTGATACCTAACAGAGAGGTCTTCTCCACATGAAGACCCCCCATTCTTCTGCCTTCGTGGTAGGATGGTTCATGCAATGCAAACAAGTCTCCAACAGCAACAGTGAATAATGAAACAGTAAAACATTACCCACCTGACTCCACATGATGAGATCAGAACACATCATGCTGAGAAAACTGTGTTACACAAAGATAAAAATATTAGCTGGGCACGGTGGCAAATTCCTTTAGTCCAGCACTTGGGAGGCAGATTTGAAACCAGCCTGTCTACATAGCAAGTTCCAGGACAGCCAAGGCTATGTGGAGAGACCCTGTCTCAAAATGAAAAACAAACAAAAAAAAAAAAAAAACAAGAACAAAGCACAGTCAGGAGATAGTCTTAATCTCAGCACTCAGGAGCAAAGGCAGGTGAAAGAATGTCTGAGCTTGAGGCCAGCCTGGGCTACAGAGCAAATTCCAGGACAGGCGGGTCTCACGGAGAAACCTTGTCTTGAGGATAGGTGGGTCTACACAGAGAAACCTTGTCTTGAGGACAGGCGGGTCTACACGGAGAAACCTTGTCTTGAGGATAGGTGGGTCTACACAGAGAAACCTTGTCTTGAGGACAGGCGGGTCTACACGGAGAAACCTTGTCTTGAGGATAGGTGGGTCTACACAGAGAAACCTTGTCTTGAGGACAGGCGGGTCTACACGGAGAAACCTTGTCTTGAGGATAGGTGGGTCTACACGGAGAAACCTTGTCTTGAGGATAGGTGGGTCTACACAGAGAAACCTTGTCTTGAGGATAGGTGGGTCTACACGGAGAAACCTTGTCTTGAAGGAAAAAGAAAAGATAAAAAGATAGCATGACCTCACTCACTTCTGTGTGGAATCATTTCCCACAGAGATAAAGGATAAAATAGTGTTTACAGGGACTGGAGAAATGACTCAATCTTTTTTTTTTAATTTATTTAATACTTAATTATAATTCTTTGGTTTCCGGGCAAACATCCCCCTCCCCCCTCCCCTTCCTTATGGGTGTTCCCCTCCCAACCCTCCCCCCATTGCCGCCCTCCCCCCAACAGTCTAGTTCACTGGGGGCTCAGTCTTAGCAGGACCCAGGGCTTCCCCTTCCACTGGTGCTCTTACTAGGATATTCATTGCTACCTATGAGGTCAGAGTCCAGGGTCAGTCCATGTATAGTCTTTAGGTAGTGGCTTAGTCCCTGGAAGCTCTGGTTGCTTGGCATTGTTGTACATATGGGGTCTCGAGCCCCTTCAAGCTCTTCCAGTTCTTTCTCTGATTCCTTCAACGGGGGTCCTATTCTCAGTTCAGTGGTTTGCTGCTGGCATTCGCCTCTGTATTTGCTGTATTCTGGCTGTGAAATGACTCAATCTTTAAGATACCTGCTGCATAAGCATGAAAGCCTGAACGTGGGCCTCCAGCACCCATGAAAAGGTGAGTGTTTACACCTGTAACACAGCACAGAAGAATAGGTAAGTCCCTGGAGATCAATCAGTAACCAGTCATCCCGACAGTGAGAGACACTCAAAGAGTAAGATGAAGATCAGGTAATAGAAGACAAGACCCAGAGCAACCCTGCCTTCACACACCCACCTGTGCACGTGCACGCGCGCACACACACACACACACACACGCACATGCACACACCCTGCCTTCACACACCCATCTGTGCACGCGCACGCGCGCACACACACACACACCCTGCCTTCACAAACCCATCTGTGCACGCGCGTGCGCATACACACACACACACCCCCTGCCTTCACACACCCATCTGTGCACAAACACATACACACACAGGATCTTGTTTGTTTGTTGAAATAGGGTCTTACTGTGTTACCCTGTAGCCCTACCTGAGCTATATACTTGCTATATAAACAGAATAACCTCCAACTCACAGAAATCCCCCTGCCTTTGCTACCCAAGTGCACTCCCAACGCTGGCTTTTTTTTTTTTTTAAGACAGCGTCTCTCTTTGTAGTCCTGGCCATAGTGGGCTTTTCTATGTAAACCAGACCAGCCTGGAACCCACAGAGATTCTCTTGCCTCTGCCTCCAGAGTGCTAGTATCAAAGGCTTGAGCCTCCACATCCAGTGCTCAAAACTTTTTTTTTGTTTTTTAAAGATTTATTCATTTATTATACATAAGTATACTGTAGCTGTCTTCAGACACACCAGAAGAGGGCATGAGATCTCTTTACAGATGGTTGTGAGCCACCATGTGGTTGCTGGGAATTGAACTCAGGACCTCTGGAAGAGCAGTCAGGTGTTCTTAACCCCTGAGCCATCTCTCCAGCCCTCAAAACTTTTTAAAATATTGGTTACTCCAGTGGAGTGGGAGGGAGGAAAGGGTATGTAGGTCACAGGCTACAGAGTAACAGACTAGTTCTACTAGTTTGGAAATCTAATACCCTACATGAAGCCTATAGTTAATATAATACTATATTCATGGACTTGGCAGATGGTAGACTTTAGCTGCTCTTGTCACACCAAAAGGAAAACCTGTGAAACGACAGGCAGGTCAACTTGGTCTAGTACAGTAGTCGTGTTACTCTCTGCATGTGCCACGTGCCATATGCTGTATGTCTTAATATACACAATAAAATCTTGTGTGTATCCTCCATTGTTGGTGGGATTGCAAACTGGTACAACCATTCTGGAAATCAGTCTGGAGGTTCCTCAGAAAATTGGACATTGAACTGCCTGAGGATCCAGCTATACCTCTCTTGGGCATATACCCAAAAGATGCCCCAACATATAAAAAAGACACGTGCTCCACTATGTTCATCGCAGCCTTATTTATAATAGCCAGAAGCTGGAAAGAACCCAGATGCCCTTCAACAGAGGAATGGATACAGAAAATGTGGTACATCTACCCAATGGAATATTACTCAGCTATCAAAAACAACGGCTTTATGAAATTCGTAGGCAAATGGTTGGAACTGGAAAATATCATCCTGAGTGAGCTAACCCAATCACAGAAAGACATACATGGTATGCACTCATTGATAAGTGGCTATTAGCCCAAATGCTTGAATTACCCTAGATCCCTAGAACAAACGAAACTCAAGACGGATGATCAAAATGTGAATGCTTCACTCCTTCTTTAAATGAGGAAAAAGAATACCCTTGGCTGGGAAGGGAGAGGCAAAGATTAAAACAGAGACTGAAGGAACACCCATTCAGAGCCTGCCCCACAGGTGGCCCATACATATACAGCCACCCAATTGGACAAGATGGATGAAGCAAAGAAGTGCAGACCGACAGGAGCCGGATGTAGATCGCTCCTGAGAGACACAGCCAGAATACAGCAAATACAGAGGCGAATGCCAGCAGCAAACCACTGAGCTGAGAATAGGTCCCCCGTTGAAGGAATCAGAGAAAGAACTGGAAGAGCTTGAAGGGGCTCGAGACCCCAAAAGTACAACAATGTCAAGCAACCAGAGCTTCCAGGGACTAAGCCACTACCTAAAGACTATATATGGACTGACCCTGGACTCTGACCCCATAGGTAGCAATGAATATCCTAGTAAGAGCACCAGTGCAAGGGGAAGCCCTGGGTCCTGCTAAGACTGAACCCCCAGTGAACTAGACTATGGGGGGAGGGCGGCAATGGGGGGAGGGTTGGGAGGGGAACACCCATAAGGAAGGGGAGGGGGGAGGGGGATGTTTGCCCGGAAACCGGGAAAGGGAATAACACTCGAAATGTATATAAGAAATACTCAAGTTAATAAAAAAAAAAAATAATAAAATAAAAAAAAAAGCTTTTTATTTAGGCAGGGTCTCACTTAGTAGCCCTGGCTGGCCTGGTATTAACTATGTAGACCAGGCTAGCCTAGAATTAGCTATCTAGACCAGGCTGGCCTCAAACTCAGAGAGATACTCCTGTCTCTTAAATTTGTTATTTTATGTGTATATACCTGTGTGTGTGTATGTGTGTGTGTGTGTGCGCGCGCGCGCGCGCGCGAGCGTGTGTGAATACCACAGGTATACAGATGCCCACAGAGGCCAGAAGAGTTACAAATGGTTGTGAGCTGCCCTGTAACCAAACTAGGTTCCTCTGCTGAGCCACCTCTCCAGTTCCCCAAACAAATTTTGTTTTGTTTTGTTTTCTGAGATATGGTCTCACCCTTTAACCCGGGCTAGCCTGGAACTCTCTATATGGATTAGGCTGGCTTCTGCTGCCTGAGAGGAGAATACTGAGCTTGAAAGTGGGAGCCACTATAGCTGGCCAAAGTTTTTAATGCAACTGATAAATAACAATGATGAATTTTCACCGTCAATTCCATTGGCTTTAGAATCTGTGTTACACATCTCTAACGTCTCTCGGAGAATTTCCAGAAAAGTTTAACGAGAGAAGGAGGATCCACCTTGAATGTGGGTGGCATCATCCCATGTGTGGCGGTCCCTGACTGAGTGAAAAGGAGGAGGAGGGTATTGAACACCAACTCTGCTTCCTGACTGTGGGCACAATGTGACCGGCTGCCTTGTGCTTATAGTGCCAATGCCTGCACTGAATCACGATACACCACATCCTTTCTTTCTTAAACTGAGCCAGAATCAACTCCTCTTTCCTTAAGCTGCTTTTTGTGGACATTTTGTCACAATGAGAGAAATGACTAATACGAAACTCAATGGTAACATGCCTTTGTTAATATTTGCATTTGCTTGAGGCCCTTCATGAACACAGGCCAGGCCGTCCTGCTCAGCCCTTCACGTCAGGATGGCCGATCCTTTCTGCCTTACTGGGTAGTTCTTTGCTCCTCTACAGGAGGAAAGGGGTAACAATTCAGGTAAATTAACCTCATCCTTACCTGCCAGGACTGTTCAGTGCAATGGTTGAATGTTGGATCTTCTTAGCAAACTCGTGGGGAGTAGGGAAGTGTGTCCTCCCCAACCCTGTCAGAATCGAAGTCCTACTGGTATCCTGCCCACAATAAAGTATCCTCCTACGCTGTTCTTTTCTTGTCCAGCCCAGGGAATGACCACAGAGCACTCCAAAATGAGACTATAAATTGTGTCTTTCCCTACATAACCTACACTCTGCATCACCTATCACACATGCAAAAGAGCCCTTCAACATCTGGGCTTTTGTAAGAACACGGTTTCACATAAACCTTTGTTTCTCTCGATCCATGTTCAAGCTCCAGATTTTTGCCAAACCATACCAGAACACTTCCCCTCTCTCTCTGACCGTATCTCATCAAATCCTAAGTGGAGAGGAGCTATCGCCAGTCCCACAATTGATGCAGACAGATATCGAGTGTTGCAGCCAGGCCGCCCAAGAAGCAAACGCACTTCGTCACAGCATGGATTAATTTTTCACCCAAGTCAATAAAATTTAGTTTTATATTAAGAAATCATGTATCATTTTGATTCTGGTTTTGTTACTTGAGATAGGGTTTCTCTGTGTAGCCTTGTCTATCCTTGATCTCAATTTGTAGACCAGGCTGGCCTCAAACTCAGAGATCAACCTGCCTCTGCCTTCTGGGTGCTGGGATGAAAGGTGTGTGCCACCGCTGCCTGGCTCTAGAAATCCTGTATCATAACAGTGTTAAAATATGTGCCCTATTCCTTGCAGGGAACCAACCCTAATGTCACTGAATTAAGGCTGAGCTGCTTGAGTAAGTATTATAGGTCTCTCAGGGGCTTCCAGGCCATAGGTACAAACTCCAAACTCTGATCCACACTGTATCTTTCTCTCTGACAAAAGGGAAAATGGACTTACAGTTCTAACACGTATCCTGGTGTAACTCATATCTGGTTACTTCAATTATTTCTGCTGGGAATAATAAAAACATCATCTTAGAACTCAAAAGAGCAACAGGCAGGAGTCACAGGCTACACACAAATATATCTCACATGAGAAACACACAAGGTGCTGGGAAGCCATGAGCTCTTCAGCCACTTTTCCTCATGGTCCTCTGAGTGCCCTCGTGGCCAGAAGAAAGATCCGTCCCTTGGAAATGTGCAAGAATTACCTTGGATTACAAGAACGATATTTGCTCTGGGTGTTTACTATCCTGACCTTTACCCAATCCTAAGCCTTGCCTCATTCCTGACGGTCATTGATCCCTGACCCTCCGAGCTGATGGGGGCCACCCCCAGGCCCAGCCCCAAGTCCACACCTTAGGAAATTCCTGGCCTGACCTATGCTCACTGAGCAGACCCTGCCTACCATTCCATCGGGAAGGCTCATCTTCTGCTGATCCTGTCCTGCCTAATCTTGGCTAGACTTTACGTGAACCCTGAGGATAAAAGGAATGAGAGTGTGAGGAACTGAAGGAGTAAGTTCTATCTGAGCTTACTGTTCAGGGGCAGCAGCAGGAGACGTGGCCAGAGGCCAACAAGTGAGTGCCTGGCTTTATGAGCAGCAGCAAGGAGCGCAGGTTTCGTGTTCAAGACAGTGGGAATCCACTAGAGAGTGGATAGAAGAGAAATGAAGAAGTCAGTCACCAGGCAATGACAGGGGGTCAGCCAAGGGTCAGTGAGGGTTTGGTAAGATCCTATCAGTGCTGGTGAAAGATAACACTACCAAGTCAAGAAACAGAGCTGTCAGGGCTCAGGGACAGCTCCCATGGAGTAACTGAAGGAGTCTTGCTGGAGTCTTCCTGACTATCAGGCTATAACTGTGTACTCTCTGTACACCATTTATAGAGAACTCAGTATACACACAGAGTTCTGTGGATTCTAACTAAGCACTCTACAACTGAGCCCCATCTTCAGAGCCATACTGTATCTGAGTTTTAACTACATGCCCTTTAGAAAGAGAAAGAGGCCTGCTGAGATGACTCAGCTAGTAAAGGTTCCTGCCACCAAAACCGACACCCAGAACTGCGTGGCAGAAGAGCTAATCCTCACAGGTTGCCTTTGACCTCCACATGTGTACCTAGGTAAGAGCACGGGCACGTGCACACAGGCACAAAGTGTGATTTTAAAAAAACGTACATTTAAAAATGTAACAAAGAAAAGATGTGCTTAACCTTTGAGAGACTTGAGGCCCCAGGGAAGGGAGAGGCCTGGTGAGAGGGAGCACCCTCTCAGGGGAGGGGGGGAAGAAGGAATGGAATGAGGAACTGTGGGAGGGGGGACTACAACAGGAATGTAAATGAAGAAAAGAATAAGAAAAGAATGAGAGAAAAGAAAGCAACTGATAACCATTTTTGAAAGGTAATAAAGAGTAAAGTTTGAGGAAAAATAGAGATGTGTAGGTAAAATGACATGACATTCAGGATGTGGTTATGAAGGTGTTCCGCAGGCATGACACGGCCATCGAGTTTTATCGGAGGCTATGCATGTGCGGGGCAGACCTAAACAGGAAAATTCTTTCTCTTTAATTCCAGCACTCAGTGGCAGGGTCAAGTGAATCTCTGAAGTTAAAGCCAGCAGTTTACAGAGGGAGTCCAGGACAGCCAGGGCTACCTAGAGAAACCCTGAATGAGAGAGAGAGAGAGAGAGAGAGAGAGAGAGAGAGAGAGAGAGAGATTGATTTAGTAAGATAACTACATAAAAAACAGGTCTACAAAACTCAAAAGTGATGGTAAATGAAGCAACAATCAGTTCTATGAAACCAAAAAACAAACTTTATAATAAGTAACAAAAATGATACATGTGGCTTAATGGCACCTCCTTCTCAGCCGAGCACTTAGGCAGAGACAGGCTAATCTCTGAATTCAAGGACAGCCAGGGCTACACAGAGAAATGGGGCCTGAATGGGTCTGTACCAGGTCCTCTGTAGATACACTGGGGCAGGTAGCTTGACAGTTTTGTAGGACTCCTAACTGTCGGAGTGGGTGTGTCTCTGGCTCTTTTGCCTGCTCTTGGAACTCTTCCTCCCATTGGATGGATGGATAGATAGATAGATAGATAGATAGATAGATAGATAGATAGATAGATAGATAGATAGATAGATGGATTGGTGGATGGATGGGTGGGTGGGTGAGTGGAAGGATGGGTGGTTGGGTGGATGGATGGATGGATGGATGGATGGATGGATGGATGGATGGATGGATTGAGATGAGAGACATGTGTCACCTAGTTTTGTGGATTCTAGAAGCAGGGCCTCCACATGCCAAGTGAACACTCTGACCATTGAGCCCCAGCCACATCCAATACTTATATGAACATATACTCAACCCCTTTCTTCTGAGACTAAGGATATAACTCAGTGGTACAGCAGTTGCCTAGCAAAAGACTTAACCCCACCCTAGCAAAGCACAACAAGAAGAAAGAGAAGGGGTGAAGAAGAAAAGAAAAGAAACAAAAAGAAAAGGAAAGAAAAAGAAAATGGCCACTGCCACTGCTATGCAGCCCTCAAGTCCATGAGGACTTACTAAGACACTAAGGGAGGCCTCAGACATAAGAGGCAAAAAGAAATCAATACTTTAACCACCTAGGAGTTTGCACTCTGATGCTGTGAGACCCCTGAGTCAGTGCCAGCTCTGACCTGGTCCTGAAGCTTTCCTGGACTAAGTTGTCATCAGGTCCCAAGGACTCGTCAGGCAGCCTCTTGCCCCTACACTCCATGATCATACAGGACCTATGCAGGAGCAGGGCGGGGCATTAGACGTCATGGAAGGACCTCACACCTCGTTTGACACTTGATAACACTCTCAACAGGTCGCAGAGCTCATACCAAGCAAGGACTAACCTCAGGTCTCCAAACTCTTTCGCTCCCTGTCTGCCCTTCTTTCTTCTCTCCTTCCTTGTCTCTTCCTTTTCTTCTATTTATGGAGTCTGGAGGCCTTGAATTTGAAATGAGAATTCAGCTCAAAAATAATGCCTTCTAAGAGCCAGTGAGATGGTTGAGGTAGCTAAAGTGCTTTCTGTGCAAGTCTGCAGACCTGGGTTTGATCCCCAGAACCTACATAAAGATACAAGGAAAGAACCAACTCCACGAAGTTGTCCTCTGACCTCCACCTGCTAACCTTGGTACGTATGCGTGCACACACACTCACAACATTAAAAAGAAAACCAGAGCCTGTTGAGATGAATCTGCAGGTAAAGCCATTTACTGACAAACCGGACAACCTGAGTTCAATCTTTGGTACTCAAGTGGTGGACAGACAGAACCAACTCCCACGAGTTGTCATTGGACCTCCACAAGTGCATCATAGCACACATACACTCAAGAGTGTTCATACAGTGCATGCATACATACATAAAATTTTAAATATAATATTTAACAGGATTTTTTTAAGTGCCCTCTTTCAGTTCAGGGCCTCAAGCACAGCAGACCAGCACTCTGCTGCTGAGGCCTGTCTCCAACCCCACAGCCTTTCTTCTGACCAATAACCTCCTTCCCTCACCTAACCATCGGGCCTGACCCTGTACATTCTATTTGGCCATCATTTAGGACAAAGGCATTTTGCTGATTACAATTCCAGAGGGTGTTTCTAGTTTGCACAACCTGAGCAGATCTGAGAGCGATGAGTCAACTCTGCTCCTAGCCTTTGGCTCCCATGAGGCTGTGATCTGAAAGATGCCCCCGCACCTGGCCCCCTTCCTGCTCCCTCTGAGGCAACCCAGCATGCTCAACCATCTTCTAAAACACAGTAACATGGGCACTGCCTTGATCCTTCACCGACATAAAACTTGTTGAAGAGTCAATTACATTGCGTGACCCATGCTTCTGGAGGAATTCCACATGCACATGCTCCGCCCAGTAAAAGAATTACAAGGCAAGAAGCAAAGAGCAAAGTCCTGTCAGAGGAGGAGGGGAGACTTACATCTGCCAGCCTGGGCAGAGGCAAAAATCCAGTGTTCCACAAGACGCGCCATCAGAAGCTAACGCCATGGATGTCCTGGTTCCATTGCTGCAGCTGCTGGTGCTGCTCCTGACTCTGCCTTTACACCTGCTGGCTCTGCTGGGCTGCTGGCAGCCCATATGCAAAACCTACTTCCCCTACCTAATGGCCACACTAACAGCCAGGTCCTACAAAAAGATGGAGAGCAAGAAGCGAGAACTATTTAGCCAGATAAAAGATCTTAAGGGGACCTCCAACGAAGTGACCCTGCTGGAGCTGGGCTGTGGCACCGGTGCCAACTTCCAGTTCTACCCGCCTGGCTGCAAGGTCACCTGTGTGGACCCAAACCCCAACTTTGAGAAGTTTCTGACCAAGAGCATGGCTGAGAACAGGCACCTCCAATATGAGCGCTTCATTGTGGCATACGGAGAAAACATGAAACAGCTGGCTGACAGTTCCATGGATGTGGTGGTCTGTACCCTGGTGCTGTGTTCTGTGCAGAGCCCCAGAAAAGTCCTTCAGGAAGTCCAGAGAGTCCTGAAGCCGGTGAGTAGACTAGGAAGGGTATAGGCCTGGAACAGGTAAGCAAAGCAGGGGCAATCCAGAGGAAGCTGATGTAGCCCACCATCGGACAGCTGAATGCACCATCAGAATGGCCTATTAGGCATAAGCATCTGTGGATGGGTGGGAGATCTGACCATGAAGGGGCACAGAGGATGCTGTGGAAACACAGGGGAGTGAGGAGAGTTAGGGAAGACAGCGGAGGCAATGAAATTTAAATTGATGTCTGAGAAGTTACCATGGTTTGGGGGTGTGAGGGGAGGGAATAAAGGTGTTCTAGTGGAGGATGGGGGGGGGAATAAAACACTTCAAGCAGAAGTGTTAGGGGGAGTCGAGTCTATGAGAGTTTGAGCGGGGCATGGAAAGAGAGGGATTCAGGGTAATTTCCGAAGTTTCTGGCTTGTACAACTGAAGAGGATGTGGATGACTCGTCCACTTGCTGGAATGGAAAAACTGTTCTGGACGTGCTGGGTCTCAGGATCCACTAAGATATCCATGCAGAGAAGCCACATGGGTTGTTAAAAGTTCAGGTCTGGAAGTCAGGACAAGATGTGATCTAGAGACTGAGCTCTGAACCGGGTGACCTTTCAGTGGTGATTCAGTATAGCAGTGAACAAATTCCCTAGGAAGACTACACTGGGGGAAAAGGGCTTGAGGGAGTCCTGTTGCAGTCAGAAGAAGCTGGGATCACACCTCTGTGTAGCACGTGTGTCTGACCCACAGCCCCAGGTCAGCCATGAAGGTGACCCAACACAAATTTGTAAATTTATTTAAAATACAATAAGACGTTTTTGTGACTTTTGTAACTTAACCACTAAGTAGCTGGGCACATACCTTTAATCCCAGCACTTGGGAGACAAAGGCAGGCAGATCTCTGAGTTCAAGGCCAGCCTGGTCTTCAGAGTGAGTTCCAGGACAGCCAGGGCTACACAGAGAAACCCTGTGCCCAAAAAATAAATAAATAAATAAATAAATAAATAAATAAATAAATAAATAAATAAATAAATAATAAAACAAAACAAAAAAGCTTAATCACAGATTTCTTGAGCACGAACAGGTAGACAAGAAGTATCGTGTAACAATGCTCAAAGGTTACACACGTGGACGTCCTCTCACTTGCTCCTGTTCCCTACTGTATAATATTCTAGTAATTCTATTCAGATCTTTCCCCTGTTGTGGTCACCCAGTTACCAGAAGCTCCTTATATGCACTGTGAGGAGGGCAGGAGCTGGACATATAGGTAATGTCTGGAGCTGTGTGAGATCTGGCACGCCGGGTCTTAGAGAAGGAAGAGAATTGAGACCACAAGTCACATGGGGCAGATAAACGTTCTTGACTCCTTCCTTCCTTCCTTCCTTCCGCCCTCCCTCCCAGGGAGGCCTGCTGTTCTTCTGGGAGCATGTGTCTGAGCCTCAGGGAAGCCAGGCCCTCCTGTGGCAGCGAGTTTTAGAACCTACCTGGAAACACATCGGAGATGGCTGCCACCTCACCAGAGAGACCTGGAAAGACATTGAGAAGGCACAGTTCTCTGAAGTCCAACTGGAATGGCAGCCCCCTCCCTTCAAGTGGTTACCTGTTGGGCCCCACATCATGGGGAAAGCTGTGAAATAACTCTCCCCCAAGAAGGCCATCTGATCTCCCCATCTGCAGCCAGAAGCCACCCCAGTACTTCTAAGGAGGGGTCAGGTAAAGCAGAGACTCTCAGCACCGCTGCCACGGCCGGGGTGATCATTAATCAGCTTCAGCCTTTCTCCACAGTGAGGCTTTCTTCCTGCTCTCTTGAGGCAGAAAACTAGACTGCAAGGCCCTGGACTTACCCAACCCAACCCTTCTAGGACCCCTATTCATTCATTTATTCATTCATTCATTCTCTCTCTCTCTCTCTCTCTCTCTCTCTCTCTCTCTCTCTCTCGCCCTTGTGTGTCCTTCCAGCCATGCCCCGTGTCTCACAGCATTGTAACGTTCTCCCTGGTGCCCCCTTGGCATGTATCCCTTGCTTGGCCACCTCAGCCTCCCTCCCCACCATACACTCTATCCTGAACTACAGAGGAACAGAGAGCAGACAAACGTCAGAATGAGAGCAGCACTCAATAAAGCAGCCAGAGTTCTTATTGTCAAATACTTTTTAATAAATAGACAAGATCCGCTGGGCTGGTACAGCACACTAAGGCCAGAGCACAGGAAAGACTTAGGAGGGAAGGGCCCCTGAGACAGTGACACGATCTCTTCCCTGACCCTCTGTCTAAGGCACTTTGGGGAAGACGGTCTTACAGGGTGGGTGAGAGAGGCAGCTCAGTACCCCTTCTTCTCCATCCTGCACCAGGTCATGCCTGTCCTTCCAGCCATGCCCCGTGTCTCACAGCATTGTACGGAGAAGATGGGAAGGGGTGGTTCTCACGGTGGGAAAGATCTGTGCCCCTGAGAAAGCAGAACCTGCCTTATTTCAACATGAAGCCAGCAACCTACTCCACTATCTCCACCCCCAAAGAGCCATCTTGGGAAAGGGTGGAAGGAACCCAGAGGCTGGGCTTGGGACAGGAGAAGTTAGGCAGTGACTGACACAGGATGTCCATCAGGACCCAACTCAGGGTGCCAGTCGGCAGCCAGGATAGGGTGTGCGTCGGAGCCCTCCCACTGGGAATTGCCCCAGTTACTCCTCTGAATGGTGCCTGTCTTCTCCTCCTTGAACTGCTGCCGGTCTTCCCGAAGGATCTTCACTGCGTGGTACTGGGGTACAGTGGCCTCAGGGTGCTTCGCCCGCTTGAAGAATCCCAGCTATAAGGACACCAAGCCAGACCATGAGGAGACTGCAGAACTGAGGCCCCTTGAAGCCCCTCACCATCCCTGGGCTAGAAAGAACCAGCCAAAGCAAATGCAAAGTAGGCTGGTCAGTTTCCAGCACACTGGGCAGTCCCCAGCTTGCTACCATCAGTACTGGGGTCCAAGGTTCTCACACAGCGGGAGGAAAACCAGGAAACCCAAGGAGCAAACCAAGGAAGTCTCCCTTGGTCCCTGAAAGAGAGGCTTGAAACTGAACATCAGGACTTTCCAAGCCTTCCTCTCTTACTCAAACTTCTTTAGAAACCTCAGGAGTGTCTCCTAGGATACAAGATCCAAGGGATAAATAACCTTCTAGACCTCCTGCCCCTCCAACCTCATATGCATACACCTGTGGCCTTCTATGCATCCCCTTGGCCAGGGTGGTTTAACCCCTCACCTACCAAGATGGTGTTAGACCCCTTGCATACTAAAACTTAGAATAGACAAGACTCCTCCTGCATGCTCAGACTGCACAATCATCTCTGCACACTGTTCCCACAGAAAAGACATGCATGGAACCACCCCACCTGCCCACATGCTCACACTCTTAGCCTACCCACCGTCTGTGCATGCCAGGCTACGTATGCTCACACTTAGAACCTCACCTTTCTAATTACTCCTTACCTCGGACACTAGGACCCTCACCTCCCTTGTGCACACTTCCCTTCTTACCCTGCACATTCCTGACACATACCCCCTGCACATTCACGACCCCCACACCCAAATTCTGGGATCTGTACATAGACTCACACATATAAGCACATAGATATGCACCCGTTTGCATACACGCGTGCACACACAACAGTTACCCCACAGTCCCTGGGCCCCCAGCCTCCATGGCCGAGGGCTGCACGGCCAGATGGGCTCGGTGATAGTTGGTTGGAAATGATGAACTTGGACTGTTCCGACGGAAGAAGCCGCACTGGGATGTTGAAGGATAGGGGTAAGAGGCAGAGGATGGGAAGACTGAAGAGGAATTGGACCTCTGTATCTGTTCTCTGGGAGTAGTGGATGGGACGGGCATCCTGAGGCCAATCTTGAAGATATTAATCGTCCCTAAGACTGGGCAAGTTCTCAACAGCATGGGTGCCACCCTAGAGCTTGGCTCACTGGTGACACACACTTCTCAAATAGCAGGTGGGCAAGGCAGTCCACAGAGCCCCAAAGATGTGTTTGGTTATGCACCAGCCCCATGTGTAGCATGTGGCTCAGGGATGGGTCTGGTGGAGCATGAAATCCCCTACACTGACACACGCATGTGTGTGCTTTTATGTTAAGCCAACAGAATTCCATTACAGCTCTGTTCAAGCAAGAATGGTTCCATGTACAGTCTGGTGTGCAGCTCCCACTCAGCGCCAAGCAGTTCCCTGAGCTAGTGTTATAGTCATTGGCCTTGATCACAGCTTCCTTCCCAGGCTTTGCTCCGGTTAAATCAGACCACACTTCCCTACTCCTGGGGCTTTATCCACGATGGTTCTTCTAGAAGTCTCACATCCCACTCCCATCTGCCCCCATCCCAATCCAAACACTTCACCCTCTTCCCAGGCCTAGCTCCAGGGGAACGCCCTCTAAAGAGTTCCCACTGTCTCAACTTAACACCTTCTACCTCTCCCTCAACTACGAGGCTTCCCAGTGGACAACACAATCCTTGAGGATAAGGTGCACCAGAGTCATCTCCAAAGCATCCAGGGCAGATGGAGTTCCTGGTGTTTGTGGGGTAAGTGCTCCATAGAGTTGCTAGATTGCAGGGGGCCATGCAAGAACTCATGGAATGCAGCCCACCAGTTAGCCCAATCACCATGGGTGCCTCAGAGGGCACAACCCCAAGAACCATGTGTCCTGAGGACTCCATGCTGCTGTGAGGTTTTGCTCTGGTTGTTTCCGTCCCGGTCATGATCTATGAGTTGTACAAAAACTCTGTGGGTCTCTCCAGCTCCTCACTGGGCAGTGTCATTGGACTTTCAATAACAGCAATTATCTTTTCCAAGCATTGCTGCTGGAGCAGATTAATGACTCAACCACCACCTTACAAACAATCTAGGGCTGGAGAGGTGGCTCAGCGGTTAAGAGCACTGACTGCTCTTCCAGAGGTCCTGAGTTCAAATCCCAGCAACCACATGGTGGCTGTAATGAGATCTGATGCCCTCTTCTGGTGTGTCTGAAGACAGATACAGTGTACTCATATATGATTAATAAATAACTCTAAAAGAAAAAATTTAGAAATGTAGATTATTAGTAAAGTTAGGTTAAGATGTTTTTGTTAGTGGCTGTGACATAGAAAATTTGGGGGAACAATTTAAAGTTCGGAAAGTCACACTCTTGATAATTGGGTGAAAGATTTTGAGGTCAAGGAGTAGGAACAATGGCGGCCAGACTAGTACTAGCTGATGTGCCTTTCTTGCTAAGGATCAAGATGATGATTAATTTCTTGGACCCATTTTTGCTTCCTGATGTGCTTTAATTAATTAAATTTAATTAATTAATTTAATTAAAAACTGTGGATGGGCAGGTGTGCACACTGGGAATTTAAAGTAGAAATGGCTGCTTGCTCTTTATATAAAAGTTTACATTTGTGATTCTTTTAAAAAATTTTTTATAAGATTACTTTTCAAGATAAATAATAAAATAATTGATCCATTTTTGTAACCATAAATTGCAGCCTCCCTACAAGAGGCTGATAAAAATACTTTGCCTACTTACCCTTTGTTAATCTGTAACAAATTACTTAAACATGAACATACATGTCCTTGGGAATAATTTGTTTTTTACCTGTAATATGTAAAACATTTAACCATGTAAGGGTATTGGGAACATGCTTTTTTTTTTACATATAACTGACTGTAATTATTCACTTAAAGAAAAATAGAATGTAACCATAGGGTAATTTGCATATTCCTTGAAAGATTTTGCTGGGATATATAAGCTATAGGGGAAAATAAAGTTGTTGGAGCTTGTTAGAGCCTTGCTTCAGCCACCAAGTAAGTGTGTGTGTGTGTTATGTGTGCAAGTATATGTGTATGTGTGTATATATCTATGATTGTGTATGTATGTGTGTGTCTGTATGTGTATGTATGTATGTATGTGCATATGTGTGTCTGTATGTGTGTATGTGTGTATGTATATGTGTATGTATCTATGAGTGTGTATGTATGTGCATGGATTTATGTACATGTCTATGTGTGTGTATGTATGTGTGTCTGTATGTATGTGTATATGTGTGTATGATGTATGTGTGTATGTTTGTATCTATGTGTGTTTATGTATGTGTGCATGTGTATATGTGTATATATGTGTGTATATGTATCTATGTGTATGTGTGTATCTATGTGTGTATGTGTGTGTATATATATGTGTATGTATATGTATGTATGTGTGCATGTGTATATGTATGGATGTGTATATGTGTATATATGTGTGTGCTATGTGTGTATGTAGAGGTGTGTGTGTGTATGTGTGTGTGTATGTGTGTATGTAGGGGTGTGTGTGTATGTGCGTATGTAGGTGTATGTGTGGGTGTGTGTTTTCTCATCCTTTTCACTAGCCCCTGAGAATTGTTTTACTACCTCAGAAAAAAGTCTGCTGAGTGATTAATCGCTGACTCCATGCCTCTCCTAAACAGTGTACCTGCCCTGTCAAAGCTGGCCTTTGGCAAATGGCACCCACGCAGGGATGAGTGCACGTGTAGGTGAGAGGTTATCCACTCTAAGTCTAGTTCATACTTGTTCCATCCCTCCTCAAGCCTCACCTTCCACAGCAGCAGCACCAGCAGGGCCAGTACTAGCAGCCCAGCCAGCACCGCCAGGAGGATGACCCACCAGGGGACTCCTTCTGCAACCACAGCCACCGGGTCCAAGTATACCATCACTGGGATCTGAGAAACAAGAAGCTCAAAAGCTGGAGTGAGTGGGAAGGAGGAGAGTCCCCACCCGCCCACCACACCCGCCAGCCTGGCAGCTCACCACTGTGGATGCATCTCTGAGCAGCAAGTTCTTAATGGAGGATTTCACTGTGATGTTGGCTCGGACGATCACCTCCAGGGACTTCACGGACATGTACTCCTAAGGGGATAAGGAAGAGACGCCGCCTTCTCAATGCCCATGCTCCCCTCAACCCTCCCCAGTCACTGAGATTACAGACTGAACGGTGCCAAGGCAGAGGGTAAATTTGGCTTTATAGAGTGCTGCGTTTGGATGGGAAAGGGGACGAAGCAAACTCCAATGGGGCTTTTGCAGAAGACGCCCAGCCTGGAACCCCAATGGTGCCCTCACCTCCAGAAAGGTGCTGTTCCAGAGGCGGCCCCAGACATGAAGCACGGCTGCACGGTCAAAGCTGTAGAGTGGGCAGCTGAATACCACACACTTGGCCGTGCCCTGGGCACAGTCCTAGGAACAAGGAGAGGCAGGACCCTGAGCCGTGAGTCTGCCTCTCTCCCATGCTCTCATCTGACCTCAAACTCCAGGAAGTCTTCCCAAGACAACTCTCTGGCCCAAAATAGTACCTACCTCAACTCTAGACTATTTGGCTTTGAAACACATTGGGGGGAGCTGTCTTTCACTTCCTAGCAACAGGCAGAGCATCTTCCTGAGGTGAAACCCACCCAACCTATTGTCTCAGTTACTAAGCATCCAGTAACTACCAGGCATTTACCTCAGATAAGCTCCAAATCTTGAGACAAGGTCTCACTAGCCCAAGCTAACCTCAAACTTATCCTTCTGACCTTGGCCTCTATGTGCTGAGACTGCTCTGATGTAGACCACTGCGCCTGGCATCAGTGTTTCTCAAAAGAAGAAACCTAAGCTTAAGGAAAGCCACCAGCCTACTTCAGGTCACATAGCTAGTAAAGCTATTCAGTGGTGCCAGAAAGGTGATGCACACCTTTGATCCCAGCACTCAAGAATGGGAGATGGGTCTCTGTGAGTTTGAGGCCAGCCTGGTCTATACAGGGCATTCCAGGACAGCCAAGACTACATAATGAGACTTTGTCTCGAAGAAGAAGAAGAAGAAGAAGAAGAAGAAGAAGAAGAAGAAGAAGAAGAAGAAGAAGAAGAAGAAGAAGAAGAAGAAGAAGAAGAAGAAGAAGGGGGAGGGGGAGGGGGAGGAGGAAGAGGGGGAGGAGGGGGAAGAAGAAGAAGTTGTTGTTAAGAGGCGAGGGGGGAGGAGAGGACAGGGGAGGGGAAGGGAAGGGAGGAGACAATTCAGTAGCAAAGCAGACATTCCTATTTGGCAAAGCGCATTCTAAACTCACTGAGGGAGTCGAGAGGAGTCACTAGGGCCAGGGAAGTCACACTCTTCCTTCCAAGCCTGACTTTAACTTAATAGTTACCCTTAGTCACCATTCACCACACACACACACACACACACACACACACACACACACACACACACACACACGAGAATGGCTTGAGAGTGTTTGGAGTCCTTCTTTAGAAAACATTTTCTCAGTGGGGAGGGTGCACACTGCTGTACACATACGAAAGCCGAAGACAACTTCCATGAGCTGGGCCTCTCCTTCCACCATGTGGTGAGTCCCGGGTATGGAACTCGAGTCTTCCGTCCTGGCAGCCAGCACCCTTACTCACTCAGCCATCTCCTAGCCCCTTTTTGAAATTTTTTGGTCTTCCATTACTTTTTCAAAACTCTTTTGTCAGCTTGTTGAAAGGCAAGGCTCTCTGCTGCCTCTATTTTGTATAACAAGAATCCTAAGTGATGGGGAGGTGGCTCGGCAGTTAAGAGCTCTGACTATGCTTGCAGAGAGCCTGTGCTCAGTTCCCAGAAGCCACACAGCAGCTCACAGCCATCCATAACTCCATTTCCAGGGGGTTCGAAGCCTTCTTCCGACCTCCATGGGCACGAGGTGCACACATCACGCACATACATGAATGCAGGCAAAACACTCGTAAACATAAATAAATCTTCTAAAAATATTTCTAAAGAATCTGAGATAGTACATGAGGTGAAATGAGCCAGGAATGGGTAGAAAAATGTCACACAGTCACCTGTGTGACCTCTAGAAGAAGGCACTGTGTGCATGTGGGTCACATACATATGTGCAGGCAGAACACCAAATAAAATTATAATAAAAATAATAAAATTACTTTTTAAAAAAAGCAGAAAAGGAAATAGTAAGTAAAACCAGGCACAGGGACACATGCCTGCAATTCTAGCATCTGAGAGGAAATAAAAGGGTACAAACTGGAAGGATGCCTGGGCTGCATAACAACATCCCTTCCCCTCTCAAGGGAATGAGGATTAGGCTGTACTTCAGTAGTGGAGTGCTCTTCTGGCGTATGCAAGGCCCTAGTTTGATGTCCAGCCCTTCTAAGTAAAGAGGGAACACACTGTATTTCACATCATAATGTGCCACTTGGCTCTGAAATAAAAATAAATGCAATTAATAAGTAACTAGATCTGGTGGCGTATCCTCGTAATCCTAGTGCCAGGAAGACTGTTAGGTTTGCCATGAGCTGGGGACTCTATCTAAGCTAGGCAGAGTGACACATGCTTTTAATCCCAGCACTCAGGAGACAGAGGCAGGAGGGTTTCTGTGAGTTCAAGGCCAGCCTGGTTTCCAGAGCAAATTCCAGGACAGTCAAGGCTACACAGAGAAAATCCTGACTAGTAAAATCGGAGAGAGGGAGAAATAAGAGCAACTATTTCAAAGTTCTTGTTAACCAGGAGTCTCTTAGAGCTGCCAGCCCTGTGGAGAAGTTGAAACTAGACGTATTCCACAGCAGCAGCGACTTCCAGACACACAGCTGCCCCTGTTCTTTATCCTCAGGTGTCAAAGAGGCATGGGGAGGCTTCAGCACAGAAAAAGAACGGGATGTGAGAGAGTGGACTGACCGCTTACAGAGAACAGCCAAGTTTCTCCAGGGCTGTACTGCCCACATTGTCATGCCTGGGTTATCTCCACCCTCAGTGTCTCCAACTGACATCTGTACCACATTCTCACTGTTAGCACCAACGGAGGAGCAAGCATAGAGCCTTGAACAAACCAGCTAAACACCAAAAGTACACGGGAAAACGGGAAGCAAAACCGCCCAAAATGGATAGTTTTACAAACCTCACACGTATACAACAGACAACAGAGTGCTGAGCCTGATGGTACATGCCTGTAATCCCAGCACTTAGACGGTGCAGCCCTCATGCAGCCCTTGTAACATGTGATGTTTCATATAAATGAGCAGGATCACTTGCTTGGCTACCTAGCTGGCCCTGGAGTGGGCAGTGGGAGTTGTAGTCTAAGGTGTTAGGGACTGTCCCTTGGGCACTCTCTCCCTCCAGCTTTGATGCTTACTCATTCCTGGTGTTTGAGCACCTTGTCAGGCTGACCTCCATGGAAGCTCCCAGACATTCTGTACACCTGCGATAGCCCCTCTACTATACATGCACCCCACAGTGGCTGCACCATTTGCCCTGCCTCACCAGAGTCACGTTTCTCTTCTCAGCGGAGGACACTGGCCACCAAGATGTGCTAGGTTCCACCTTCTCTGGAGGCTCCTGAGGCTCCGGCTGCCCCAGCTCTCGCCGCCTCCTATCCCTGCTGTCCACATCCTGGACAGGGAAGAGGAAGGAGCAGATAGGGTCCCTCCAAATACTGTAACCGTGAGATGGCAACTCCTCTCCACCATGTGCACAGCTCTCTCTGCTGCATGGCATCCCCCGACCCAGTCTCCCCAAACCCCACCCACTCACCCACCCTGCCTCTAAGCCTCACCAGGTGGAGGATGTTGGGTCTTGGGGAGCAGATCCCTTTCTTCTCAGGCCCCTGTCCACCCTCCAGCTCCACCCGCATGGGGTACAACAGCCATTTCCCATTGGCGATCTCATGGGGCCACATGATGTTGAGGAAGGCAGAGCCCAGAGTATTGAGTGACTGGCCTTGATTGGAGACCTATGGGCCCAAAGCAGTGTGAGGAAACGAAGCTCAGATACATCACAGAGAGAGGAGCAAGGCTGAGGGGAAACACAGCCTCACCAAAGCTGTACAGTCTAGATCAGAGCGGGCATCATTCTCTCCTCATACCAAACCTAGGCAAAGCTGAGCACAGGTGAGAGAGGGGATCTGGGTCAAGCCAGGGTGAAGTATTAAGGAAAGGCATAAACTGTGCCCAGGACCCTCTTCCAGTCAGAGCCCGAGCAGAGGTGCTTCCCAGAGCCTCTCAGCCCTGCAGGAGAGCTGTCCAGAGGACACACTGAGACCCCTGCACCAGCATGTTCTTAGCCTTGCCCACCCAGTGCAGAAGCATTGGAACCCCAGGACCACCATGTGGGGGACAGGTTTCGACAGCCTAGCCTCTGTGCCAAGAAGAGAGGGGATGGAGGAGGGGCCGCACAAAATGCTTACCGTGACCTCGTACTTGACCTTGCTGCCCACGTCCCTCTCAGACCGCATGGCGCTCTCCCCCTTCACCTTGCCAGAGAAGAAGAGTTGCTGAGGAGTGGCCACCCTGGTTGTTGAGAGACGAGAAGAAGGAATAAAGAAGCCTGGGGTCTGGCCAAATGGAGTCAGGAGGGTAAGGCCAAGTAAGGCAGAGCACAAACTGAGATTGGGAGCAGCAGAGGGGCCCACACAAGCAGTGCTTACCCTGAAATGGACAGCGGCAATTCAATGAAGACATGAGCCCGAACGGAGACCGGATGCAGGTCCTGCTCACTGATCCTGACATGTGGACACAGGCAAGTGTGTGCAGTTGGCACAGGAACCCCGTGAGGCACTCGAAGCCTTTCTAAGCGACCCGACCTGACCCCAGGCTTACGTGGCTAAGAGCAATTCCACCTTCAGCTCTGTGGTCTCAATGGTGATTCCAGAGGTGCTGAGGATGAGGTAAAAGGTGACCTGCCCAGTACAGAATGACAGGTGAGTCAGGGGACGGCTAGGTCTTAAGCATGGGCCACTCAAGGCACAAGCCAGGCATGCCAACCTGAGTGCCTCTCTTCATAGGGTTCCCGAGCTCACACTCGACATGAGAGGCATTCTCGTTGGACAGGCAGAGCGGCTTCTCCTGGATTGGGAAGGGAAGAATAGATCAGTTTGAGTTACTAAAGCTCTCAAGATCTCACCTGTACATACAATGGAGTTTAATTTAGCCATAAAGAAGAGCAGAACTGTCATCTTCAAGAAAATGGGTGGAACTGGATGAAGATCACCATGTTAAGCAAAGCAAGCCAGACACAGAAAGACAAGCATCACTTTTTCTCTCCTATAAAAGTGAAAGGGGAACTGTATGGGGGTGGGGGAACTAGATGAGGAGAAGAGGGGTTCTAAACTGGGAGTGAGGGAGCACAGGAATAGATAATAGGAAAAAAGAAATGTTGCAAATTTTCTTTCATACGTGGACTCTAAATATATATAAACCTCCTATATGTGCCCTCTGGGTGCATGTGTGTGTGCATGTGTGTGAATGTGAGTGTGTGTGTGCGTGCATGTGTGAGTGTGTACGTGTGCATGTGTGTGTGCATGTGTGAGTGTGTACATGTGCATGTGTGTATGTGTGTGTACGGTTGTGTGAGTGTATATGTGTGCGCGTGTGTGTGCGTATGTGCATATGTGTGTGTATGTGTGTGCATGTGCCTATAACTCCAGTCCTTGGTAGGCTGAGGCAGAAGGACTGCCACAAGTTCAAGGTCAGCTTGGGCTACATAGAGAGACCTTGTATCAAATATACATATGGACCAAGCTTGGCACTTGGTGGTGCATGCCTTTAAGTCTACCACTCTAGAGGCAGAAGCTTGTGGATCTCTGCCAACTGAGGCCAGCCTGCTCTGCAGAGCAAGTTCCAGGCCAGTCAAGGCTACATAAGTATGACCCTGTCTCAAACACACACGTGCATGTACGTACACGCATGTTCACACACACACACACACACACACACACACACACACACACACACACACACACCCCAGAGACTTATATTGGGAGGAAGAAGGGTAAAGAGGAAAGTAGGAACAAGACAGGTTAATACTGGAACAGAAAGACAAATTGTGTGTGTGTGTGTGTGTGTGTGTGTGTGTGTGTGTGTGTGTGTGTGTGTAAGCATGTGGGGACTATGTAGTGGGAGAAAGAAAATGTGGTGGTTGAATAAGAATGTCTCCCACAGGCTGATAGATTTGAATGTTTAGCCATTAGGGAGTGGCACTATTAGGAGGTGCTGCCTCACTGGAGTACGTGTGACCTGGTTGGAGTTCGTGTGGCCTTGTTGAAGGAAGTGTGTCATGGAGAGTAGGCTTTGAGGTTTCAAATGCTCAATCTAGGCCCAGTCTCCCCTTGTCTCTTCCTGCTGCCTGCCGATCTGAACGTAGACTCTCCTGCACCTCTCCAGCCCATATCTGCGTGCCTCCATGCTTCCCACGACGACGATAATGGCCTAAACCATCAAAACTGTGAGCCAGTCCCAATCAAGTGCTTTCCTATGTAAGAGTCGCCCATGGCAAGGGACCAGGCACAGTAGCGCACACCTTTAGTCCCAGCGCTTTGGAGGCAGAGGCAGGTGGATCTCAGTGAGTTCGAGGCCAGGCTCATCTACAAATTGAGTTCTAGTATAGCCAGGGCTGCTACGCAGAGAAACCCTGTCTCTAGGAGAAAAATAATGTTGCCATGGTCACAGTGTCTCTTCACAGCTATGAAACACAGGAACAATGACTAAAACGGGGAGGAAGAGATTGGGAGTCATGATGACCAGATAAGCACACCGAAATACAGGTTTGAAAACATTGTGATAGGACTCATGACAACCAAAAAAACCAAAAAACAAAAAACAAAAAAAAAAAAAAAAAACAAAAAAAAAACTCACAAAAGAAATAACAAAAACAAAACGTTAGAGGACCCCACCCACTGTGCCCTGTCCCAGGTTCTTACCACAGAGTCCAGAGTGCGGACTCCCGAGTATCGAAGAGAGGCTGGGAGGGTGGCCAGGAGCTGGGCTTCATGAGCATCATCCCCATCTGCCTGAGGCCGGGCTGGGTCAGAGGGCAGGTTGGTGACTGTCAGCTCCAGGCCTATGAATGGCTGCCCGCTCAGCGCAAACAGGGCGGTCCCATCCAGATCCCTGGAGGACAGGACCCAACTCACTGGAGAATCTGGGCCTCTCACCGGCTCTCTCTTCCCAGACATCAGTCAAGTACACACTGCCTCTCCTCCCACTCCAGGTCCCCCAAGACACAAGCCAGCTCTTTCAGTGCACCTCGATCCTTACAATCCTTACCCTAACTCCAACACTTTCTGACCTCGTATAAACAGCAAGGCCTTTGGGCCTCTGCTCCCCATTCATAACATGGAGCCAGCCATCCCTACCTCACCAAGGAGTGTGTAACAAAACATACAGCATTGTACAGACTAGGAGAATCCTCTCTGCTCAGGACACTATGGTCTTCTGAGTCAGGGCCTCTGCCTGACCACTCTGAGCTCTGGTCCTCTCCTCCCCCACAAACGCACTCTCCACCCTTCTCACATGGGCAGAGCCTGGAACTCTGTGTCGCTGATCCGGGAACAGAACTGGGCCTGCACAAGCTGGAGGTTGCTCTGACAGATCTTATCGTCACCACAGCCTTGCTTCAGGAAGTGGATCTAGGAGAGTATTGAGGAGAAGATCATCTCTAAGGTTGAGGCAGAGGTCTAATGTGTCAACCAAGGTATATGGTGGCTTCAGGAAACATGGATTAAACAACTCCAGAACTTGCACTTACAACTGTGTGACACTGGGCTGGCCTCATAACCTCTTCTGAGTTGTAAAATAGAGGGCTGACATATAGGCTATTCCCTAGGTAGACCACATCATCCAGCCCAGACTGTACAAACCATATCCCAGAGACTGAGAAACAGTGAAGGGTACCACTACCGGATGGCCGAGAGCCATGCAAGGAGCTGCACACGCCCCTTCCGATGAATGACTTAACGCAAGGTAGGTTAAGGTCTTGATGTCCATCTCAGAAGACTACAGCCTTTCTTATCCTAAGACCTGAGTGACTCCAGAAAGTGGAGGAGCACTGTGCTCTCACACCAGGAGCACCGTCCTCTCACAGTAGGGGCACTGTCCTCTCACACCAGGAGCACTGTCCTCTCACAGTACGAGCACCGTCCTCTCACACCAGGAGTACTGTCCTCTCACAGTAGGAGCACTGTCCTCTCACAGTACGAGCACCGTCCTCTCACACCAGGAGCACCGTCCTCTCACACCAGGAGCACCGTCCTCTCACACCAGGAGCACCGTCCTCTCACACCAGGAGCACTGTGCTCTCACACCAGGAGCACCGTCCTCTCACACCAGGAGCACCGTCCTCTCACACCAGGAGCACCGTCCTCTCACACCAGGAGCACTGTCCTCTCACACCAGGAGCACTGTCCTCTCACACCAGGAGCACCGTCCTCTCACACCAGGAGCACCTTCCTCTCACAGTAGGAGCACTGTCCTCTCACAGTAGGAGCACCGTCCTCTCACAGTAGGAGCACTGTCCTCTCACACCAGGAGCACCTTCCTCTCACAGTAGGAGCACCGTCCTCTCACAGTAGGAGCACCTTCCTCTCACACCAGGAGCACCGTCCTCTCACACCAGGAGCACCGTCCTCTCACACCAGGAGCACCGTCCTCGCACACCAGGAGCACTGTGCTCTCACACCAGGAGCACTGTGCTCTCACACTAGGAACACATGGTCATTTGAGCCTTTTTGCCTTTGAGGTGTCTCATCACCCACAGATAGACTGTTGTACTGTGTGTGAAAGAGCTTTGGGAGCTGTGAGTGGGTGTCACAGTGGAGACATCAGGACCATTGTCCCTCCCAGTTCCATTTCCCTCATGCTCACCTCAGTCCTCTGTGTACTGGGCTGGTGAGCGTTGAGGATGGGAGCCACAAGGGGGAGCCCCTGGTCAGGCGCTTGCCTCCTTAATCGAGGGGTTTGGAGACCATATGACAGGGTCACCACAATGGCCCGTAGCTTGTCTTTGACGTTTTCCTGGAAGGGGAAGATTGTTTCTCACTGGAACAACCCCCAAGTCCCAGCTCTGACCAAGGCCCCCACCAGTATACTGAAGACTCTCGAGCTTGGAGAGGAATCCAGGGAGGTAGAGATGCAGGGGAATGTATGTGGGAATAAGAAAGAGAGACACAGCAGTAAAACCGCCTTCCTTGGAGACTTGACACCCCCCACCCCTGTGAAATCCAGACTTCCCTTTGCAGATGTAGGAAGGCAGCTCTCAAAGGTAGGCTAAGGAAGTAGGGTCTCATATGTAGGCCAGTCCGGCCAGTATTAAAAAGTTCCAGGACACGCCATTAAAATAAAAAAAAAAAAATCAGGCATCAAGGCAAACGGTGGGGGGCTGGGGATTTAGCTCAGTGGTAGAGCGCTTGCCTAGCAAACGCAAGGCCCTGGGTTTGGTCCCCAGCTCCGAAGGAAAAAAAAAAAAAAAAGGCAAACGGTGGGTAAAAAAGAACTCAAAAGGAAACCCGTTTAATGCCAAGACTTTTTTTTTTCAAAAAATATGGAATTCTTCATTAATTTATGTATCATCTTCATGAAGAAGCTAGTCTTATCCATTGCCCCAATCTTAGGACATGTGCTGTCAAGTAAAAAGAATTTCAGGCTGGAGAGATGGCTCAGTGTTAAGAGCACTGACTGCTCTTCCAGAGGTCCTGAGTTCAATTCCCAGCAACTACATGGTGGCTCGCAACCATCTGTAATGGGATTGGATGCCCTCTACTGGTGTGTCCGAAGACAGCTACAATGTACTCATATAAATAAAATAAATTTAAAAAAAAAAGAATTTCTACTTTTTTAATTTGTATGTGTGTGTCTGGGTGTGTCTGTGTCTGTGAATGTGTATGTGTGTATGTGTGTGTGTGTGTCTGTGTCTGTGTGTGTCTGTGTCTGTGTGTGTCTGTGTCTGTGTGTGTCTGTGTCTGTGTCTGTGTGTGTCTGTGTGTGTCTGTGTGTGTCTGTGTCTCTGTGTGTGTGTCTGTGTGTGTGAATGTGTCTGTGTGTGTGTCTGTGTGTGTGTCTGTGTGTGAGTGTGTCTGTGTGTGTGAGTGTCTGTGTGTGTGTCTGTGTGTCTGTGTCTGTGTGTCTGTGTGTCTGTGTGTCTGTGTATGTGTGTGTGTATGAGAGAAAGGGGGAGAGGGAGAGGGGGAGAGAGAGAAAGACAGAGACAGAGACAGAGAGACAAAGAGACAGAGAGACAGAACGAGAGACAGAGACAGAGACAGAGAGACAGAGACAGAATGAGAGACAGAGAGACAGAGAGACAGAACGAGAGACAGAGACAGAGACAGAGAGACAGAGAGAGAGACAGAGACAGAGACAGGGAGACAGAGAGAAAGGATATAAACACATGAATGCAGGTGTCCAAAGGAGCCAGAAGAGCATGTCAGGTCTCCTGAAGCTGGAGTTGCAGGTCATCACCAGCCACCCAAGATGGGTCCTGGGACCCAAACCTGGGTCACCTGCAAGAGCAGCACAATCTCCTCACTGCTGGTCCTCAGCCCCTGGGAACCCAGAGCTTACAGCGAGGTGCGGGTGTGCTGCAGAAGTGCAAGGACCAGAAGTCAGTGGCTACCTGCAGCTGGAACACAGTGTCTCCACAGACTCTGTCATGTTGGTGCTTCAACGACACGGTGCCCGAGGACTGATGCTTGAGATCATCCGGGCCTCGGCCCGGGAAAGTCACACGTGGAGCCTGGCCCCGGAGCCTCCGGTCTGTGTCCCCATCTAACACATAATCTAGGACTGTAGCAGGCAGGGAGAAGAGAGAAGACAGTGGGTGAGGGTGATGTTCCCAAGGTGCCCTCCCCTCCACCCTGGGGGCCATCACTGTGCTCCACTCACCCACAATAGGGCTGTAGCTGCTGGGCACAGCAACATAACTGAAACAGACCTTTACGTGCACGCTGTGGGGAAAAGGGAAGCTCCTGAGCAAACAAGACCCCAAACCCCACTCCTGCCACTACCCAGACACAAACTAACAAAGAGAGGGGAGGAAAGTGACCACTGGCAGCCTCCTCAGCCCTCCCTTCTTTATTTTTAAAGATTTATTTATTATATACAAGCACACTGTAGCTGTCTTCAGACACAGTAGAAGAGGGAATCAGCTCCCACCACAAATGGTTGTGAGCCACCATGTGGTTGCTGGGATTTGAACTCTGGAGGACCAGACAGTGCTCTTAACCACTGAGCCATCTCCCCAGCCCCCTCAGCCCTCTTCTAATCTTGCCTCACCAGACCAAGCGTCCGTCGGCACAGTTGGGCTGTTCCAGATCGATGGCTCTTGGATCAATGAAGATTTCTTGGGAGACATGTAGAACAGGTCTGGCCCTGGGCATAGAGAGTTCGTTGGGTGAGAAAGGAGAGAGTGTAACGCTGGGCACACTCTGCAGGAGCAGGTGTGAGACTGCAGCGAGGCCACTCCTGCAGGGAGGGCTTGACAGCCTGGAGGCTCACCTGAACAGAGCAGCAGTATCAGCCAGGGAGCCCACAAGCAGGTCCGGGTAGTGATTTCCGTCCACATCCAGGCCACCAGACAGGGAGTAACCAAAGCTCTTGATACCCACAGCCTCACCCTCCAGCACCTGGAGACAAGCAGTCAGTCTCGCTGGCCTCCATTTTTCCCAATCCTCCCTCCCCTGCCCCTGCAGCTCTTACTGCACCCAGGACCGTCTCCTCACAGCAATCACGACCCTCACCTGTGAAGGTTTGGTGACCACCCCCAGGCTGCTCCCATGGTAGATAAAGACTTTCCCATCTCCATCAAAGGGAGCTCCTACAGCAATGTCTGGAACAGGAGAAAAGGGATTACAGGGTGTGGAAGATGATAGACAGGGTTCATACCCAATTCCCCTTGTTTGATCCTGTAGTTTCCAGTTTCGTTGAGGAACTACATACATCATTTTAAAAGTCCTCTTAGCTACTCTCTCCAGATAACCTAGTTCAACTTGTCTGAGTTTAAAAAAAAAAAAATCAGATGTCTAAGGGATACCATTACCATCTTAGCCTCTCCCCACACAGAACTTTCCTAATACCAGCTGTACCTGGGAAGCCATCTTGATTGAGGTCCCCCAGTACAGCCAAACTGATCCCAAACATGGAGTCAGGGGAGCCACAGAGTCGGAGAGGAGAGATATCTGCCCAATGGCCACCCTGGTTCATGTACACATACACGGCACCTCCAAGTTCTTCTTGGCGTTCAAAGAAGTAGGGAGCACCCACAATCAGGTCTGCCCAGCTGCGGAAGAAGAAACAGTGTGGAGCCCTCTAAACCAAATGACCCAGGATGAAGTGCTGAAGCCACTCCTGCACCCAGGGACACGCCCCCTTCTCACCCATCACTGTTGAGGTCAGTCACAGCCAGGGAGTAGCCAAAGCCAGAGGTCAGGCGCTCCCCAGACAGCACAACCTCAGGAATCAGGCGGCTGGCACTATCCTTGCGCAGAATGACCACAGCCCCTTTGTGGTTGGCACGTGGGGCCCCTGCCACAAAACTCAGCTCTTCTGAGCGCATGAGACCCTTCCCAGAATCAATGGAGAAACCTAGGTGACGGAATTGCTTACTGTGAGTGACTCTCCAAAACTCAAGACCCTGGTGAGCCCCAGGCTCCAGAAGGAAAAGTTGCCTCTCCCCACTCCACCTCTCCACACTGTGGCTACACTATTCCTCCTCCCCAGCCAGGGCCTGGAAATCCTTGTAGCCCTCCTGGTCAGAAACACAGGATATGACACAAAGGTGTCATGGAGCAGAGAGAAAGGCACTGAGAGAGGAGCCTTGGTGACTTGGTGAGAGGGGCTGGGCAATGAGAGCCAACCATTCATGCCCAAGCTGGGGAACTGAAGGAGAGGGAGACTCCCCCCATCCTACACACCCAGAAGGTCCATTGACATCCAGTGCATCTCCCCACCCCCTCTTTCCCACCCTGCCGAGGGGAAGGCAATCTTTACACATATGGGAGGAAGACCAAGGGTCAAGGAAGAGTTTGCTTCACCCAAATGTCTCCTGGACCTCCTATCTTCCTTGTTGATATGCAGAGTAGGGTATAAACAGCGATGAGGGGATTACTTGAAAGACTAGAGCTTTCTCCAACCTAAGTCCACCATCCACCCCTCAGAGGAACTTCCCTAGAGGTCAATGCTGTCCTTCCAAGCAGGGTTGACCCTGGTCCTCTCACTCCACCTGGGTCTTTCTCCTTGGAGCCCCTTGGCTTACAGCCCCCAAGACTATCACCTTTGAGACCTATTCTTCTCAGGCCTATTAATGGGCCTAATTCTATTCTGCAGTTTGTGCCCAATATGTGTTTCCCTGGGCATGTTTTAGGGGAGGGCGGGAAAGGAAAGGACACTCCCTAGAGGGAAAGTGGGAAGGCCAGGGCCAAACCCCAGGGCCCAGGACGCAGGAGCTTACAAACCTAAATAGCTATTCAAGGTCAAGTCTCCGGCTGGTCCTGTGAGCCGGTCAGCGGGGTCCAAAGTTTTATACACCAGCTGGTCGGGGTCTGAGCTATCAATGTTGGTCACAAAAAGCAACCCTGTTGGGGGCAGGTCGGGGAGAGACACCAGGGAATAGGACAGCAAAAGAAGGGAACACAGGGTAGAGACAAAGCCAGATAGAAAGGCCAGAAGAAGATGAAACGGGACAAAGGAAAGGAAGAAAGTGAGAGAAATCAAGAAGCCAGAGACACAACGACGGAGACAGAGACAGAAGGATGGGTGCGTGGAGAGAGGACAAGAGAAAGGAACAGAGGGTTAGAGTGATCCTGGGCCGGGGAGGGGTCCCTACCAAGGTAGCTGTTGGCAGGGACCGGAATGAGGCGGGGGTCTTGGTCCTTCTCGCCCCCCGCCTCGTAGGGCCCATCATCCAGGTGTGCCAGGTCCGACGAGCCCTGCGCACAGAGCTCCACCCTGGCTGTGCCTGCAAGGACAGTCCTGTTAGTATTCAAGGTAGGCGAGAGGTACGCCCCCTCAGGCCAGACATGCGGCTGGACAGGCACACGGGCAGCTCCTCCCCTTCAGCCCCACCTCCACCATCTCCCTAGCCCAAGCTTCTAGGGGTCCCCCCAAACATCACACTCACCGAGTGTCAGCTCAGCCAGTGGCAGCGTGCAGAGACGGGAATGGCAATGATGAGGTGTGGGCAGCTGTGTTGGAGCATGCAGGCCCTGGCCCAGCCGTGCGTGTGGGAGCTCATGCCAACGTGTAGATAAACACATGGCCATGTGATGGAGAGTGGGTAACCCCGTTCATTTATGTGCTAGCATAATGGGAGTGGAAGGGCATGGCAGGCAATGCCCCAGGTCAACTCGTGGTCATGCTTGGCCTGTTGCTGCCAGCAATGGGTGGCATCCCAAGAGATGGGATCCCATCTCTGAGGTAAGAGGAGGTTTTGGTCTCCTTCTCCACCCTCCCTAGCGAGTGACTCACCCTTCCAGTTATAGGTTCCTGGAGCCCCAAAAATGAGGTAGTGGCTGTCGGGGGAGAAGGTGGCAGCTGTGCCCTGCTGGCAGAACCCAAATTGTTCGTGGCCCTGGGGGCGCCCTTCACAGAACTTCCACTCCCCACCATCCAACTCATCACGGATGGCCAGGTCCTGGCTCAGCACAAAGCAACGACCAATCACATCCCGAGTCTCCAAAACCTGGTCCACTCTCTGTCGAGACTCATATCGGTGTGCACAGGTCTATGGGAGAATGGACAGGTCATTCCCTGTTCACCAGGAACCTATATGCTGTTCATATGCAGACTATGGCAGACACACCCATGCAAGCATGTATGCACGCACACAGACAGACACAGACACACACACATACACACACACACACACACACACACACACACAAACACACACACACACACCTCTGCCGGTATCACTTAAGCACCAGCCCCAGCCAGCAGTGTGAAGCCCTTATCTAGTATCTCAGCTGTAGCCACTTAAAGGAAGATGGTTTTGTCCTACCTTCTGTCTGGATACTCTCAAAGACATAATTAACAGCACACAAAACATGTGCTTCCATGATTGTGTAACAATTTTGCAACATGCTAAGTTTACAGTGTGTGCGTGTGTGTGTGTGTGTGTTCAGATGTGTGCAGTTGTACATGTATGCAATATCAGTGTACATACACATGTGCCAGGTGCATGTGGAAATTAAGAGACCACCTTAGGTGTCACTCTTCAAAAGCTGGTCACAGTCTCTCACTGGCACCAGGGCCCTGCCAAGTGGGCTAGATTGGCTGGGCAGTGACCCCCGAATCCTCCTGGCTCTGCCTCCTGATATGGGGGTCACAAACACAACCTGCAAACACTGCTTTTCTGTGCGGATTCTAGGAACCCAACTCAGGTGCTCGCAGAGCAAGCACTTTACCGAGTCACATCCCAGCCTCTGCCTAGATCTTTGTAAGCCATCACCTCTGAGAAGGACATGCCCTGTGCCTCTTCTCTGAGTACTACCAATTTCAGAAGCATGACTCAGCCACCATGCCTGCAGAAGCCCCTTTTTCTACTCTTCCTTTGGAGTTGTGGGCTAGAGGCTAGACCATTTAGTTATATTCAGGCTCATGGTGCCTTCCATTGATAATAGCGTTTCTATGAATGTTAGTTAGACAGACAGACAGACAGACAGACAGACAGAGAGAGAGAGAGAGAGGTCATGACTAAAAGGCATGGTGCCACACAACTTTAAATCACAGCACTCAGGAAGCAGAGGCAGAAGGATATCTTTGAGTCCCAGGCCAGAAAGATTCTCCATAGCTGCTCGGCAGGACCCAGACCTCCACTGTATTCACAAGTCCTCTCTCAGAAACTAGCATAGTGGCTGACGATAAGAAAACGCAGTGCTACCTAAATACTATACATGGACTGACCCTGGACTCTGACCCCATAGGTAGCAATGAATATCCTAGTAAGAGCACCAGTGGAAGGGGAAGCCCTGGGTCCTGCTAAGACTGAACCCCCAGTGAACTAGACTATGGGGGGAGGGCGGCAATGGGGGGGAGGGTTGGGAGGGGAACACCCATAAGGAAGGGGAGGGGGGAGGGGGATGTTTGCCCGGAAACCGGGAAAGGGAATAACACTTGAAATGTATATAAGAAATACTCAAGTTAATTAAAAAAAAAAAAAAAGAAAGAAAGAAAAGAAAGAAAACGCAGTGCTGTGACAAAGGCGTAGGTGAGTAGATACAAATCTCAGATGAATATTTCTAAATGGATAAGGAACGGGACCATGTCTTGCGCTTTTGTCTACACCCCATGGTTGTGGGAATCAGTTGTGCCATGTCCCCAGTTAGTGCAGTGTACACACACATCATCATCACTTCTGCAGGGAGTAGTACTTACAACAACCTTGCCCCCGGCTCCCTGGCTCCGCACGCTGACTCCCAGCCACTGGTTCTCCTTGCTTTCCTTCTGCACATTAGCTGAGGCAATACATTGGGAATCAGGGGACAGAACAGGAGACAAAGTCCTGCCCTCTTCACATGCCGCCCCAACTCCACCCTCCCAAGGCCACACCTCCCCTGTCGATGTCCACTCTGTAGCAGTCTGTCTCCTCTAGGCTCAGGGGACAAGCAAAGAGGCCTCCCGTGCGATTTGCCTGCTGTCCGGGAAGAGCCAGGGCCTGGGGGGCACCCACCAGCAGCCTGTAGGGTAGGACAAAGGCTAGACTCAGTCCTGAGTGTTCCAATTACCCTGGAGCTTCCCTGGCCCCAACTCCTCGGGGCCGGGCAGAGCGTTCAGTACTAAAGAGAAAAGAATAAAAGATGTTTTTCTCAAATTCTGGCAAGAACGGGTTAACAGAGCTTCTTGTCACATGCGTCCTTACTCTCTACAAAGAACCAACAGAAAGGGTGGGTACACACATAGGAACACACATGCCAGTCGGAGTAGCCTGCCAGCATTGCCAGCCTAAGAGAACGACTCCCGCCAGCACCTGTTCACAACAAACTCCCCCACCCCCTACTTGGCCCCAGCCTCAGACTCTGCCCTCCTCGCTAACCCTGGTCCAGTTGAAACCCAGCCAGAATGGCAAGAATGCCTGGAACCAGAGCAACGGGCACACAGACTGGCACCACAGTGGTTCAGGGACAGCTTCAGAGGCCAGGCAAGAGGCTAGAAATGGGTCTGCTTCCCCTCTGCCACGTGTCCAGCAAAGACCGTACCCACTGGTGGCTCTGCGATCCCCACACTCAGTCATGCCCGCTGGTGTGGAAGTAGAGAAGGTTTCTCATAGCCTCTAACCTCACCTGAGTTCTGCCCCACATCCAGAATCGCCTTTCCCGTCCGACCTTCCCCCCTCCACCCACAACTTTTTCTTCTCCTCTCCCGCCACCCCTACCCAGGCTTCTTCCTCAGCCTTTTTCTCAGCTACAACTTTCTTGGCAGCACAATTTTCCATGATTACAGCCAAAATGTCTTCCCCAGAGGGGGACTGTGCTGGGAACAGAGGCTGCCTGGGTCCCCCAGGACTGGACCCCAAAAGCCAGGAGTGACTGGAAAGTGAAATGAAGTAACTGATACCCAGGCGGCTACAGAGATCCTCTCTCTCTTCAGGAAAAGGTTCAAGTAGGCAGGCAGCAGGACGAGCCTCAAGGCCTCTCTCCCACATCCTTCCATGTCCCATCCTGAGGGGTGAAGCCCACAACTGTCGGACAGTATTACTGACAGGCATCCGTGGGGCACTGTGCCAGACTGTGTAGGGTGAGGAGAAAGGTTCCCACAAGCCCACTGTCCCTGAGCAGCTGTCATCCCGTATCAGAGCCCGTGTCAAGTGGGGGTCAGAGGAGTGTGCCACTGGAAGTTCAGCAGTCAGGACCTGCTGTTTTTGCAGAGGACCTGGGTTCCATTCCCAGCACCCACCCCAGGTGGTTATAACTGTCTCTAATGTCAGGTCCAGAAGATTCAACACCTTCTTGTGGCCTCTTTGCACATAATTTTATTTGAGCACAAGTTACACACACACAAACCCATAAGTAAAAAATTAAAAATAGATCTTTTAACAGGAGGGACGAGGGATTGTAGAGACAACTTAATAGCCAAGAGCACTTGTAGGCCATATGTGGTGGTGCATGTGTTTAATCCCAGCACTCTGCAAGCTGAGGCAGACGGATCTCTGTAGGTTCGAGGCTCGCCTGCTCTACAAAGCAAGTTCCAGGGCAGCCAGGGTTACACAGAGAAAACACTGTCTCAAAAGACATAAATAAATAAAAATAGAGAGCTGGAGAGATGGCTCAGCGGTTAAGAGCCCTGACTGTTCTTCCAGAGGTCCTGAGTTCAAATCCCAGCAACCACATGGTGACTCACAACCACGTAATGGGATTCGATGACCTCTTCTGGTGTCTAAAGACAGCTACGGTATACATAGATAGATAGATAGATAGATAGATAGATAGATAGATAGATAGATAGATAGAAAGAAATAAACAAAACACTTGTTGCTCCTGCAGAAGACTGGGTTTTGTTCCCAGCACCCACACATTGGCTCACAACAATACTTACGTCCAGTTCCAGGGGATCTGACACCCTCTTCTGGTCCTCAGAGATACCATGCACACACTTGCAGTACACAAACATACACAGGCAAAATATGCATACATATAAAACAAAAAAAACTTTTGAAAATTGGGGGGAATCAGGAAGAAAAACATATATTCATCATTCGTCTTACTACCGTTGACTGAGGCCCCGTTATACATCAAGCCCTAAGTCAGGCACTGATAAGACAAGAAAGTGATATTAATCAGCACCTATGATAGACATGGAGGTTGGAGGAACTACCTTTTAGCAGTCTCCACTTGGATTCCTAGGAGAGGAGCCACAAGCATTTTCACAGTTGCTCTCACAATCCTATAAGATAAGGACTCTTATCTCCCAGATGAGCAACTTCATTCACTTTCTTTAAACAGCCTGCCCTCATTTACAACTATTTATGCCTAAATACTTGGTCGGTCAATGCCCGGCCATTTCCAGAAGAGGAAGAAGAGAGGGAGAAGGGCTGGAGAGATGGCTCAGTGGTTAAGAGCACCGACTGCTCTTCCAGAGGTCCTGAGTTCAATTCCCAGCAACCACATGGTGGCTCATAACCATCTGTAAAGAGATCCGATGCCCTCTTCTGGTGTGTCTGAAGACAGCTACAGTGTACTTATATATAATAAATGAATAAATCTTTAAAAAAAAAAAAGAGAGAGAGAGAGAGGGAGAAAATGACACCCTAGGAAATCTAGGTGATGAGCCCTGAGCAAACAAACCCAGCCTTCACCGTCCTCAGTGTGCCAACCTGCAAACACGGAGAACATTTTCCGTTACAAGGGGGCTGCCTAACTCGTGTGCGCGCTTGCCCATAGGAAGTGCCAGTTTGCTGAGCTCAGGCCTTTCGTGGAGTCACAGAGACACCCAGTGCCTCCACTGCCTAGTGCCATGCCCAGCCAAAGAAGTGTGAGAGTTCAAAGTTCGCACCTCCCCTAGAGGCCAACTGCAGGAAGGAGCAAAGATGTTCACATGGACAGAAGCTAAGGGACCAACCCTACTCCTGGAAGGAGGAACCCAGCCGACTCCTCCTGGAATAAGAGCACCCCCTTCACCCCTGCCCCAGCCACACACTGCTGCGTGGCTTCACCCTGGGAGCCCAACAACCCCAGACCTTCAGACGGGACAGTAACGGAAGCCTCCTCGGTGGTTATAAGGGGTAGGGTAGGGTGCTGGCGATGTTGGCGGCTGAGTCCAGGGAGTAGTAGCACACTACTACTGCATCCTGCCAGACCTTCAGCCCCAGTGCAGCCCTCCCTGACCTAGTGCAGTCTGAGTGGCCCTCTGGGAAAACTGCCTGTCCAGAAAGGCTGGCTCAGCCTGGGGTCCCTCCAGCCAAGCCTCTGGATCCAGGATGCTGTAAAGCTGTTCTCTGGCTCTGTGAATCCCAGCACCAGGGCTCCAGAACAGCAAGCGCCGCTCACTGCAGGCCTTGCGCTACCAAACAATCTGAGGAGACGGTGATATTGTTTGCTTCCGTCTTACGGTTGGTAGAAATAAATGAGGTGGCAAACAGAGCAAAGTAAGAAGGTTAGAACTCAGTCTTATCGAAGCAAGACCGAAAACAAACGAGTCTTCCCAACAGTGCTCAGCCCTAAAGAGGGTCCAGACAAGGCGGCAGCCCCACCCCCGCCCCCAAGCCAGCAGAATGCCCCCTGCTGGAGCAAATGGGGTCAGACAGTCAGTCCCCATCGGGAACACCCCTAACTTGGCTCTGGGAGATAGATTCAGGGGCCACCTTTAAGGAAGGGGAAAATGACAAGAGACTATGCTATTAAAAATAACCTAGAATTTGCCTGGAAATAACTCAGAGAGTTCGCCATGTCCTAAAAAGGCCTCCGGGCCTGGAACTCTAACAGATGGGGGAAGGAGGGAGGGAGGGAGGGAGGAAGAGACAGAGATGAAGCCTGCTGCTGGCTAGAGACATCAGTTTTCTATCTTTCCCAAAGGTTTAGAGAGCAGACCCTCCTCCCAGATGACAGGAATAATGGAGAAAGATTAAGGCTACCCCCACCTCTGGTGAGTGAGGAGAAATAAACTCTCATCTCTGTCTCCTGCCCCCGGCCCAAGGAAAAGATGGTCCCCAAGGACAGCATCGATCCCAGTAATGGACACTTAAATGTGGCTTATGCACTGGCCATGGGTGAAAAAGCCCTTTGGCGGGAGGGGGTGGGAAGCTTTCTTTCTTTCTGTCTCACCTCCTGTCACAAGTAGTAAGAACCAAGGGTATGGAAATGCAGCCAGCTGCAAATGTGTCTAGCTACCAGGGGTCCTGAAGAAGTAACAATTACTCCTCAGCCTCTCATGCGCCCCTGTCTTTCCCTACTGCTGAGATTTCTGGAGTTGGAAATTGCCTGAGGAGAAAAGGAAGCAGAATGGCACCTTCACTGGATCTTGCTGCTGCTGCTGCTGCTGCTGCTGCTGCTGCTGCTGCTGCTGCTGCTGCTTCTGTCGACGGTGGTGACAGCTGCCACCTTTTCTTGCTACTGCTCAGACAGTCTCTATTTTTCTGCCACTGTCCATGACCTAGTCATCACTGAAGACTGCCATGCCTTCTCAACTCTTCCTCTAGTCCCCCGCTGTGTTAAGCCACATCACTTCTGGCCTCCCATGCCCTGCAGTCCTCACACAATCTCATGGTGATGCTTTGACAGTAGCTATTTCTGTTTTCTCTCCTCTTTGCCTCCCATGACACCCTCTCCACCCTGCCCTTGCCCACTCCTTCCACACTATGCAGAGGCAGAACGCTCACCCTCCCTTCCTGGAACAGGTCACCCCCCACCCCCCACCCCCGAGGTAGAAGAGGAGGCCGGGATGCAAGGCTGGAGCAAGGATGCAAACTGAGGGGAAAAGCAGAAGGAAGAGTCTCTAGAAAGAATGTTGCTCACTAACTCATCCCCCAAGGCAAGACCAAGCAAGGCTTCAAGTTAGAGTGTGGGATGGCTGTGGGCAGAATACGGTCGAAAGCCTGAGAAATGGGAAGGTGAGGAATTGGGAGAAGGATAGCCCAAGGCTTGAGCCTGGGGATTCCGGGCGTGTATGGTGACTCACCAGCTCTGGGGTCGGGGCTGTAATTGTCGGTGTAGGGCCACCGAAAAGCCGAATAAGCTGCCAGGTTCTCCCTCCTTGCGTATGGCACCCATCACATCCAGATTGAAGGCGCTAGCCCGTGGTAAGAGCAGTCCGGCAAGCAAGAAACTAAGAAGGTAGCAAATTCCGGGGAGCCCGAGGAAATCGCACCTCGGAATCCTGGCCATGGGACCAACGCTCCGCGCTCTCTCTGCTAATGCGAGGAAATCGTCGCGGCCCGGAGCCCCAGGTCTCACCGGGGGTGTTTCTGGTTTCCGAAATCTAGCTGATCTTTTATGGTCTTTCAATCTTTCACCTCGGCACCCCTCTTTAGTCCTCCCCTCCACTGCCCCAGGACCAGCTAAATACAACTCCTGCATGCTGTGCGCTCCGGCGCCCGCCTCGGCTCCGCCTCCTCTCTGGGACACCGCCCCAGGCCCGCCCCTGCCCCGCCCTCTGCCCAAGCCGCTGATACAGACTCTGGTGCCGGAGAGGGTCGGGGGGTCGGGGGACGGGGAGATGCCCAAACCCGCGGCTCCGGGTGGGAACTGGTCTAGCAACCGCAGCACCCATTGCCTTGCACCCTGCCGCCCCACCCCCCCCACACGTCCCCCCAAAAGTAGAGTTTGAGCCCAGAAATGCGGAGAGAAAGTAGAAAGCAGAATCACAGAGAATTGGGATGAGGCCGAGAAAACAGATATGCTGATAAAAAACAGAAGACAGTTCCTGGGCCTCGATCTGGAGTGGTGCTTTACTGACTTCACCTCCCCTGGAGTCGCACAGCCCATAAATAACGAAGGCAATGTTAGCAAGTCACAACGTCAGCATTCGGAGGACCAGAAAGAAGAAAAGGCATAGACAAAAAACACTCAGCAGGTGTGGAGATTGGAACGAACGGGGAGAAGGGGATGAAGAACAGGAGGAAGAGTCCGCAGTGGAAGAAAAAGAGAGAGAGTAAAAGAAATGCAAATTAAACTGTGGAGTGGGAAGAGAGAGCTAAAAGGGGACAAGAAAGAAAGACACTACACCCAAGAGACAAAGACTTAGAAAGGGCGTGTCCTGCAATCAAGTCCTTCCGGGGGACTGGACATTTGCAAGACAACAAAAAAAGTACGGCAAACTGGGTGTGGTGGGACACGCCTATATTCCCGGCACTCAATGGGCAGAGGCAGGAAGATCCCTGTCACCTTAGTCAGCCAGGTCTACAGGGAGAGTTCCAGGCCAGTCAGAGCTACAGAGTGACCCTGTCTCAAAACCTAAGAGGGGTGGGAAGCCAGGCTTCGTGACCCACACCTGCAACCCCAGCAGTGAACAAGGCAGGAGGAAGTCAGCCTGGTCTACAAAACTAGGGCTGCATAGTGAATTTGTCTCTGAATGAATCAACAGAAAGGGGCGCTTAGAGTTTTGGGCTACTTCAGGCAGGAGTTGGGTGATCTCCGATAGACAGACCCCCTCTCCCAAAAAAAAGGGAGGTTCTCCACAGAGACCCATGGGCCTATCCGACTTCCCTTCCCTTCCCCCACTCTGGGATAGAGGCAAAGGGAGGGGACATTTTTTTCCATCTCTTTGCTATTTATAACTCTAATCGAGAAATGGGGCCAGAAGAAGAGATGGGAAATAATTTGGCAAAATAGTAGCCTCACAGCCTTCCACTTTGCCTTTATGGCTTCTTTCCTACTAGGCATTGGTCTTGTGTGCACCCCTCTCTGACTGCCTCGCCTAAAGTTCTATTTCTACATCCCCTGTCGAGTAAGTCCCCCAGAGATCTTTCTCAGACTATTTCCCAGTGCTGCTACTGTCTTCTACCCTTCAAATATCTCATATTCTTGGGATCGCTCCCCTTTCTTTAAAGCTGCTTCTCCCATGTCCCCTTATTTCTTTTCTCTGTTAAGGATTATTCTTTGGCTCTGACTCTGATTATAGGACAATCTTTGCCCCCAGGTCAGTTAAAATGCATGCAACAGTTTGGCCATTTTTGCACTGTTCTGCAAGGTTGCAGCATGCCTCCAAACGGGTGCTACCAAAGAGGCGTGTATGTAAAACAGGCACCAGGGTCTAGCAGCCCCTTCAGTGTCCCCCAGTGTTTCCTCTCCAGTGTGTGTATATATCTCAGAGCCCCAGAGAGGAGATCCTGTGAAAACGCAGAAGGGCACAACTGGGATGGAACCCAGGACTTATGACTCCTCCCTAGGCCTCTGACTCAGGTCAAAATGCCTTTAGAGCTCCAGCTGCCTTCCTTTCTGCACCTGCAGCTTGGCTTGCCCCAGTGCGCACTCCACCAGCTTCCCATAAATCCAAGGCTGAAATCAGATGCCAAGAATCTGCTTCTGACCTCCTCTGCCCAAATATTTGAGAAGTCACCTCACCCGCCACAGGAGGAAGGAGCAGAAAATAAGAGAGATTGGTCACCCAAAATTAGCCTGGCTATAAATAGTGGGGCAAAGAAGGGAAAGAACACACAAGACTACTAAACCAGCTTAGTAATGAAGACAAATATATTTCCCTAAGCGATGATCTGGAGCAGAAGGCTGCAGTGCTGAGCTACACCATAGGTGAACAGACGTGAAGAGACGAGAGAAACCCAGAGAGTCAGGGAAGACCCACATGAAACATCAGGTCAGGAAACGTCTTCCATTTGAGTCGAGTTCAGAAATTAGTAAAACTAATAATCTGTGTTCAAAGCTGCACCCCTTCACTCCAAACCCTCATAGGCAAGATCTTCAGTGGGACTGGACTACACACCAAATCTGAAAGAGCTCAGGGCTGGGACGTAGCTCAGTGGAAGAACACCTTCCTGGCATACTCGAAGTCATGAACTATGATTCCCAACACCACATAAGCAAAACTACTGCATTATAACATTGACGTAACACTCTCGAAATGACAAAACTGTAAAGTGTTTGCCAGGAGATAAAGACAGAGGGGTGGATCCAAGTATTAGGGGACAGTTCAAGGGAGCCTCTTCAGGGTAGTAGTTTCTGTGTTGTGGCGGGGGTTAAATGCTTACATGGGGAAAACCACACACTACTACAATCAGGAATGAACTCACATGTAAATGAGGTTTCTAAAATGGATGCGGCTTGCAGGTTGTTAGTGGTATTGCTCCAATGTTGCTTCCTGGCCCTGATATCACACTGCTTTTACATACAATGCCATCATCACTCTAGGAAACAACAAGAGATCCCCAGGCCTTGTGCACCGCTAAAAAGAAATTTTCTCTCAGTCTAAAATTATTTCAAAAAATATTTTAATTGAGAAATGCCCATACCCAGGAAAGACAGTAGCCGTTTTTTCCTGTCCCTTTGATACTCCCTGAACACTTTCTTCACCTGCGTCTGGAACACTTTTTTTTCCCCAGCACCACAGAACACAGTTTCTCCTGTTGTTATCTCTAACTTCTAAGCAAGGACTTCCAGAAGGCCCACTGCACAGGTCACGTCTCCTCCACCCACCTCTCCAGCACCGGGAGCCTTTGCCAGACTCTGAGTTCTGGCTGTAGGCAAAGCTCATACTGTGGGAGTGGCTGGGGGGGGATATAAACGTGATTGAGAGAAGTCCATAGGGAAATGGTTTGACCATTCTGGTCTTTGAGGGCCCAAGAGAAACTCTTACAATCTTGGAGAGAGTGCCCAGGGGTCATTTCCCACAGGGAGCCATTTAGACCATCTTAAGGGCCCCTTTTCTTTGAGCCCTGGCTTTCGGCCAACATTTGGAATTTGGCCATGCTACCAACGGCCCCCTCTCTTGAAGCCCAGCCAGATTCCCCAGTATGTGAAGCTTGTGAGCATTCTCCACACCCTGCTCAGCCTCCCTCAGTCCTCGCCCAACCTCTAAACACTGAGCAGTTCCCAGCACTAAAGTTTGGCCTACATACTCCATTTGGAGTTTGTTCAATAAAGCTCACTGAGAGAGAGCTCTCAAAGAAACAAGAAAATAGTGGAAGAAGAGAAACATGAAGCTGCATTCACTCATTCTAAGGGAAAAGAAGTCAGGTGTAAAATCAGAGAGAGATGAGCAGAATGAGATATCAAATTCTTTTTTTTTTTTTTTACTTTGTTTACTTGGGGTGATTTGGGGGATTTTGATTGGTTGGCTGTTGTGGGTTTGGTTGTTTGTATGATGATTTGTTTTGTTTGTTTTTTTTTTTAGAGCCAGGGTCACACATTGTAACCCAAGATGACCTGGAACTCCTTCTGTAGGCCAGGCTGGCCTTGAACTTGTGGCAAGCATCCTGCCTTGGTCGCCAAAGATCTGGGACTGAAAATACAAAACACACCACCAACTTTAAAACTTCAGGGTATTTACCCAGAGGTGGCTCAGGATAATGTGCTGCATGGGAAACTCCTGTTTGATGCAAGAATATTGTGTCCACTTTTACCAAAGTCGGGTGAAGCAAGTGAGTTTCAGTCACAGCAGAAACTGGAGTCACACAGTAAGTAAGAAGGGCCTGGCCAAAACCGGTTGAAAGTAAAGTCAGTTAGGGTTCTCGGGTATAGGTATCCCGTGTGCACTGTCCGACTCTAGGGCAGAGGAACAGCCAGTATGCGGGAAAGAAGGGCAGAGACTGATGTCTGCAGAATCCCTGCAGTGTCTGTTGTGAAAATGTCAGGAAGCTGTGCCAAGGCGGGTGAGGGGGAACACAAGATGATCCTGACGCTTTGTCTGAGTCACTCCTGAAGCTCCCAGTATCAACCCCTGTCATTAACCCCCTCCCCACCTTCTGTATCACTTAATCCATGCCTCTGTTCCCGCACCCTCGCCCGCCCAAGACCCTCTCTGCAGTGCCTACGCTTTGGGAGTCTGCTTTGCTTGCTCACTGCAGCTAGAAGGAGAGCCAGAGGCAGAGGGGGCAGGGAGGCCTGGGCCCTGCAATGTCTTCACTCTTCCCGCTTCTATTGATCAGCCCTTGTATAGAGCACTCTTTCCCAAAAGCTTCCTACCAGGATTTCTGTCATTGTTGCTGCTGCTGCTGTTCCCACTAATTAATTAACTTACTGTTTATTTACATCCTGATCACAGCTTCCCTTTACTCTCCCTCCATCCCCCTTTCTTTCTCCTTAGAGAGGGGCCCCCATGATATCAACCCACCCTGGCATATCAAGTTGCAGTAGGCACATCTCTTCTCCGATTGAGGTTGGACAAGGCAACCCAGTTAGGAGGAAAGGATCCAAAGGCAGGCAATGTAGTCAGAGGCAGCCCCTGCTCCTGCTGTTCGGGGTCCTACATGAAGGCCAAGCTGCACATCTGTTACATATGTGTAGAGGGCCCAGGTCTATCCCATGCATGCTCTCTGGTTGGCAGTCCAGTCTCTGTGAGCCCCTCTGGACCCAGGGTAGTTGATTCTGTAGGTTTTCTTGTGGTGTCTTTGACCTCTTAGACTCCTTCAATCTTTCTCCTAAAACCCTCTCCTCCACAAGATTCCCTGAGCTCTGCCTATTGTTTGGCTGTGGGTCTCTGCATCTGTCTCCATCAGCTGCTAGGTGAAGTCTCTCTGGTGACAGTTCTGCAATGCTCCTGTCTGCACGTATGGCAGGATGTCATCGATAGTGTCGGGGGTGAGACTGGCTAACATGGAAAACTGAAGTGATGGCTCATACTGGAGATGTGCGAAGGGAACACTCACTCCTCCGCCCCTAGCAGGAGAGCAAACTTATGCAACGACTCTGGAAGTCAATTTGTCAGTTTCTCAGAAAATGGGGAATAGTTCTACCTGAAGATCCAACTATACCATCCTGGGCTCCATCATACCACAAGGACACATGCTCAGCTATGCTCACAGCAGCTTTATTCATAATAGCTAGAAAACTGGAAACGACTTAGATGTCCGTCAACCGAAGAAAGGATAAAGAAAATGTGGTTCCGGGGTTGGGGATTTAGCTCAGTGGTAGAGCGCTTGCCTAGGAAGCGCAAGGCCCTGGGTTCGGTCCCCAGCTCCAAAAAAAAAAAAAAAAAAAAAAAAAAAAAAAAAGAAAATGTGGTCCATTTACACAATGGAATATTGCTCGGCTATTAAAAACAATGACATCATGAAATTTGCAAGCAAATGGATGGAACTAGAAAATATCATCCTGAGTGAGGTGACCCAGACCCAGAAATAGAAACGTGGTATGTACTCACTAATAAGTGGACATTAGCCATAAAGTACAGGCTAACCATGCTACAATCCACAGACCCAAGGGAGCTAAAAGATTAAGGAGGGCCTACGAGTGGATGCTTGAATCTCACTGAGAAGGGGAAATAGAACAGAGGTCAGGTGTGGAGGGAGGGAGGGAACAGGGAACAGAGAGGGGAAGAAAGGGTGGAGAAGAATCAGGTATGGGAAGGACAGAGGGAGAGATAACAAGAGTCAGTGGAGTGGTATCTCTGGGAAGAGCTAGAAACCCAGGACAGTGTAAACTCCCAGGAATCTATGAGAGTGACCCTAGCTAACACTTCTAACAATAGGGGACATGGAACCTAAAATGGCCACCTCCTGTAGCCAGGCAAGTCTCCCAATGGAGGGATGGGGACACCAACCCAGTCACAAAATCTTCAACCCAGAATTGATTCTGCCTACAAGGTGGTGTGCAGGGATAAAGATGGGGAGAAGTTGAGAAAATGACCAACTAATGACTGGTCTGACTTGGGACCTCTGCCATGAGAGAGTGCCAGCATTCCATTTAGCTCACATCCAACTAGGCCCCACGAAAAGTGTTTACCCCCACCCCAGAGTCTCTCCTGCGGTTTATGCAACACAGACTTAGGCTTTAGAATTAGCCTGAGTCAGGCACAGTGCCCCATACCTTTAATCCCAGCACTCCGGAGGCAGAGGCAGGTGGATCTCTGTGATCTCTGCACGGTCAACAAAGCTACTCCAGGACAACAAGGGCTACACAGAGAAACCCTGTCTCATAAAAACAAAACCAAAATAGAATCAGCCTGAATTTGCATCCTAACTCTACCTATTAGGAGCTCCATCACTTAATTGTTCCCTCTACCTCAGATTTTTTATATACATATAGGAGATGACTAATTTTCACAGGATTGTTCTAGGGATCAAATGAACACACAAAGTGCTTGGCCTATTATGAGTGCTTAGAAAGTGCTTATAATATACATTAAGGCATTTCAATACATACATATTACCCAACATTTTTATTTAGCTCATGTGTGTGTTTAGTGCTGGGGATTAAACCCAGACCTCTGAACATGCAAGGCAAGCACTCCACCACTGAGCTGCACCCAGTCCAGTCCCTGCTTTAAATTACTTTGCAACTTTTCCCTTTATTTATTTATTCACCCTATTTAAAATTTTATTGTTAAACTTTTAATTGTAGGGACGTGGAGTAATGGCTCAGCAGTTAAAATCTTTAATACTCTTCCAGGGGACCTGAGTTCAGTTTCCAGCACCCCATCAGATTAGAATCAGGTGGCATCTTCGGGCCCCCACCGGCACAGTGTGCATACACACACATACACAGAGTAAAAAAATGAGAATAGAAGTTTCTAAATGTTATCTTGACAGTTAACCAAATTCTACTTAATGCTGTCACTTAATTATTCAATATGCTTCTTCTCACTCATCCTTTGATAGTTATACATCTCCCAGGGTGTAAGACACCATTCTTCAAATAGCTGAACGAGGGCCATTGAGACCTGAGTTTCACCCTCAGGATCCATATGTTAAAAAGAGAGAACTGACTCCTAACGTTATCTTCTGACCTAAACATACATACCACGATCTGTCTCACCACCACCCACACACAAAATAAATGAAATAGCTAAACACACCAGTGGATCACAGCTCTCGCTCTTTATTAAGAAATTTCGGGGTTGGGGATTTAGCTCAGTGGTAGAGCGCTTGCCTAGCAAGCACAAGGCCCTGGGTTCGGTCCCCAGCTCCGAAAAAAAAGAAAAAAGAAAAAAAAAGAAATTTCAAGAAGAACATTCTAATTTGTTCTGCATCTGTTTGCCCTGCTAGTACATGGAAGCCATCAATTTCATCTGCACCACAACTCAGAAAATAGGCTAATGAGTCAACGACAAAGCTGTAAACAGTCTTCGACATGGATTGGCCTCGTGTTCCTCAACTTTGGATGCACTTTGGAATCACCTGATACGGAGATGACAGACAGATGGATGGAGGGACGGACGGACAGATGGACAGATTCTTCAGAGAATCCATTTAATAAATCTGGGCAAGTTTTTTTTTAATTTGGGAGTAGCCCAAAATAATCTAGAACTCCCCATTCTTCCACCTCAGCCCCCTGACAGGTTTGCATCAGTATACCATAAATGACAGTAGCTTTCACAAACTCTTCAGTGTGGTTCTAATCTTTAGCCAGAGTTAAATATTAGTCTAATCACCTAAGTTTATTAACAATAAAACTAAGGTTCAGAATGCATAAGAAACTTGACCAAAATTTGGCCAGCATGTCTCCACATTTGGTTTTTTGTGGTTTGTGTGGTTTTGCTTTGAGACAGGGTCTATCTATATAGTCCTGGCTGACCTGAAGTTCTCTCTGTAGACTAGACTAACTTCAAACCCACAAGCATCCTTCTTCATCTGCCTCGGGTGCACTAGGATCAATGAAATGGGCCACCATGCACTTGTAATGCATCCTGTAGACCCAGAGGTTCTTGGATTCCAGGCCACCCTGAAAAGCACAAGGAGGAGGAAGGAGAGGGGGGAGAGACAACGGCAATAAAATGATGGTGTTTATAAGTTTTCTCATTGGAATTAGTCCTAGAAGCATTCCTCCTTAGCCGGAGAGGCACTGTATAATTTACCTTTCACTTTGGCAGTAGCGCTTACGCTTCTGCGACGACTAAAATGGGTTCGCATTCCCTGACCACAAAAGGGCAGGGATGGATTTGCGCATTCACCACTCACTGCCCGCAACATTAGCAAAGCTCCCTAGAAGGCTACTTGAGGTACCTAAAATGCCGCTCTACGGTGATCACCCAGAGCTGAGGGAACCTCGGTGGGGTGGTGAGAAGACAGAAGGGCTGGGAAAGAAGAGAAAGCATTCTCTTCTAGGGAGAGGAAGCTGGGAATCCACTGAGAACCGGCCCGCACTGCCAGGAGGTAAGGTGAGGGAAGGAAAAGAATGTCAATGAGCTCCGAGAGCTTCCGCTACCCCAGTAAAAGGATTGTAGTGGGCAGCACGAGGACACCAATCCTCTCAAAACCTGACACCCAGAGCATGTGAAAACTGACTCTTCAGCAAGACTAAATACGAAAAGAGTTTCCAACTCCGAAAGCTGAGCCCCATTAGAGAACAGCTCACCCACCAACCAACCCTACACTTCGCCCCTTTAGCTCCTCAATACCAACCACCCAACGCCAAAAGGAGAGGCAGGCCCCAGCGTCACGTGACGCCGCAATCACGTGATTCCGTTCGGAGCAAGCGAGCCAAGGCAAGGTCCGGCTCCCGCAGCTTTAGGGAGGGGCCCGCGGTGCCCGCACCGAGCCAGACTCGACCATGCTGTCCCGCCTGCTCAAAGAACACCAGGCAAAGCAGAACGAACGGAAGGAGCTGCAGGGTGAGCTCAAGTGTCCGGTCGGCCGCTCCCGGCCGCGGCCTAGCTTCTTCCGGAAGCCTGGACCTCGGGTAACCACCCAGATCAAGGGGAGGGCGCCGGCTAGCGGGCGGCCCGAGTGCGGGGCACGGAATTGGGGGAGGCACTTCTGGAAACTCCGTCCCTTTGCCAACCCGCCCTGGTTCCCTTGGCACCGCTCGGGTCCCCTCGGTACCTCCCTCAATCCCGCCCAGGCGGCGTCTGAGCCCCGCCCCTAGCTCGTAACACGCGTTGCCAATTGGCCCAGACAGCTTCTCAACCCGGAAGTGGGCGGAATTGGGGTCCGCCCAGTGAGTGGCTGGGTTCCAGTGAGTCTGCCACACAGCTAAGGCGATGAAGCGTGTGTTTCCTCAGGCCTAGACTGGGAATCCTCGAGTTGCCAATCCCTTGCCCCAAGTACTGGAGAAAGGGTGTCTGGGGAGAGTCCTGGGCGTACCTGATGGGGTCCCTTCCCTTCCCTGGGTGCCAGTTTCCTTGCCTCCTAAATAAAGGGGTTTGTTTTGTTTTGTTTTGTTTATATATGGGAGGTTCTTTTAAGTGGTCTGACATTAGTTGGCAGTTTCCAGAATAGCATTAAGTGCATGAGGACCCATTAGCACCACCTTTCAAATACGAAGTCTGCTCCAATCCCTTTTCCCCTTCCCCAGAGAAGAGGAGGCGAGAGGCTATCACTGCAGCCACCTGCCTGACCGAAGCGTTGGTGGATCACCTCAACGTGGGGTATGAACCTCTTCCCTCAACTCCAGTTTCCTCCATCCACCCTGGTTAGACAGGGTCTGGGCCATCCTTCAGAAGGATCCGGGTGCCCCAGTACCTTCCCTGGCCTGTCCCCGCCCGCTAATGTAACCTTACAGAGACTTGAGGCAGCTTTGACATTCTAATGCTGATGGGGGCGACAGCTGCAGTGGTTGGGAAAACAGTCAGAATTCCCCTCCCCACACTGACTTCCCTGGCACAACTTGATGCCATCTGGCCAACCTGGCTCGCCCATTTACGTCCAGCTGTCACTTGGGTGGGAGGGAAGGACCACCTCTCTCACCACATATCCTCTTTCCTTCTTCACCTCCTACTGCTTGGCAAGCCTGCGGAACAAACAGCAGGAACAAGATGGCACAACTGGTAGAAGTGACGAAGAGCCTAAGCCAAGAGCTATGACAAAACCAGGCTGGCTTTTCCTTTCCTTCTGGGTCTCCAGAGACCCCACCCTCAATCTCAGCCCTCAGTGAGAAGACCAGTGGTATCCAAAGACTTGGGAAGGTTTCCTGGCCCTGCATGACTCATAAGAGTGCTGAGATGGCGATCCGATAGTCTGTCTATGGGAAGAAAGGAGTCATATACTATGCCTTCCGCTCGGGGCGAGTGACAGGCAGGCTTGGTTGCAAATCCAGAGGCTGAGTCATCCCAGGGACTCATGCAGGGGTTGGGGTCATCTCCATTACTCATCTTGAGGGGAGATTAGGGGAAAGAATGGCTGTGGTTGGGGCCTCTGGTGTCCTTTGTTTCTGGACAGCTCTCTTCTCTGGTGTTCCCACACTGGCACGTCCGTCCCTTGCTACATTTGTGAGGCTGGCCAGACTTCTCTCTTTCTGTTTACTTGCTAGATGCCACCCCACATTCGAAGCTCAGAGGGCAGCTCAGCCAAATCCAGATTAGAAAGGGTTTTGTGTTGCTACCCACAGCTCTTATTCTACAGAAAATGAAACAAAGGCTTAGTTTGTCTCAACCCTTGTCAGGTGCCCTGCCCACTTTCTTGAACCCCCCCTCCCCCCAGCCCTTTGCCTCCCCTGCCCCCACACATTCCAGTGGGTGATGGCACCGGATGTGGTGTCTCCTCACTGACCTAGAGCTTTGGAATAGGGAATGAAAAGGTCATCTGCTAGCAAGAGAGGGAACACTGATTACATAGAGGGGGAAATGAAAGGGCACGGGTGGAGGATGGAGCAGCAGCCTCGTTGCAGTGATGCTTACCACAGCCAGCATCTTGATTAGCTGGGAAGAAGCGTTAGCACTGGCTGTGTGGGTGGGTGGACGGACGGGAGAGTTGGGTGTGATGGTGAATGCCTATATGCCTGTAATCCCAGCACTTGGACTGTAGGGGCAGGAGGATTAGATCAAGGCCAGCTTCATCCACATAGTGAGTTTGGGGTCATCCTGGGCTACATAAGACCCTGTCTCAAAAAGGGGGCTGGGAAAAGCCAAGAAAATCTCTTGGGATAGGCTCACTGACCCAGGGTTCCTTGGGGGGTGGAGGGTTGTACTCTCCCATCCCGTCCCAGATTCAGGGAGGGGCCTGATTTCCTTTGCAACTTCTTGCAGAGCTCCCTAGGCTTCAAATCACTGCCAGATGTGTCCCTGCTGCTGAATTTTCCCACGCTTCCCTTTCCCTCCCAGCTTCTTCCTCAGGGAGATTCCCCCAGGTTAACCTTCCCTGCCCCGCCTCAGCTGCAGAAACTTCTTGAGAGGGTAGGAAATGGTGTGTTTCTAGTCAGCTCCCAACTTGGCTTTCCACATCAAAAAAAGCCAGAGTCCCAAGGCTTCCCGGCCCTCCCTCCCGACTGATCTCCCACCACTGTAATAGGCCGTAAGGGTTGGATGAGCTGACATACCCTCCTCCAATCCTCAGTGTGGCCCAGGCCTACATGAACCAGAGAAAGCTGGACCATGAGGTGAAGACCCTGCAGGTCCAGGCTGCCCAGTTTGCCAAGCAGACCGGCCAGTGGATTGGCATGGTGGAAAACTTCAACCAGGCACTTAAGGTGGGCAACTCAGCACATCACTGCCTTTAACTGGACGCCGTTGGCCGTCTCCAGCCATAAATATCCCAGACTTAGGGTTAATGAGCAAGTGGGGGCGGTCCCAGATACTCCTTCTATGGCTGTGGTCTCAGAAAAGCTAGAAAGAAAAAAGTCCAGATCTCAGGATATAGCTTGGTGACATGCTTAGGGCCCTAGTACATGTCTGGGTCCAACCCCTCGCACTACGAAATAAAAGTACTCAGAAAACCCCGAGTGTGCTGCACGGACCAGTACCACCAGCTAGTCTGGAGGCTGAGGCAGGAGACAGCGTAAGCCCAGGAGTTGAAGCCAATCTGAGCAACACTGTAGTAACTCATCTCAAAAGGAAGGCAGACAGACAGAACAACAGGTGGTGGGTCTAAGTAAGCCACCTCAGCTGCGAGGGAAAGTCTACCTACCCTGATTCCTGCCCTCAATCTCTTCTCCCCTCTCCCAGGAAATCGGGGATGTGGAGAACTGGGCTCGGAGCATCGAACTGGACATGCGCACCATTGCCACAGCGCTGGAGTACGTCTACAAAGGGCAGCTGCAGTCTGCACCGTCCTAGACTAAAACCCACCCCTCTCACCTCACCCTCCTGGACAGGAGGGAGACTGGCAAGCCATGAATAAAAACTCAAGCTTCCATTCTATGTGGTGTGTTTGAAGGAGTCCCTGGCGCCCATAAGGCAGTGGGAAATCTGAGGTGGTCTCCCTGTGGGGCGAGTGCCCTTTGGTGGTGGGTACCTCTACTCTTTCTTGTGCCTAGTGCGGGTTCCTTTGGGTGAGCAGAAAGTAACTTTCCGCATGCCTGCCCAGAGCTGAGTGGCCTCTGCTCGAAACTTCCAGAACTCAGTTTCCTGCAGAGCAGATTTAAGGCAGGAAGCAGACCTCGTGCGTCCTCAGCCCTGGCTCTCGGCTCCACCACGTGCTCATGTGCCCTTCCAGGCCGCTGCTAAGCAGTGTCATGAGTCTGGGCCGGATGGGAGCTTAACTCTTGGGGGCACTTTGGGGCTGAGAAGGAAGGAAAATGACAGATCCAGGGCCACCCACAGAGAGGAGCAGCTGCCATCCTTGGCAGCTCCCACATCCTAGGAGACAGTGGCATAGATGGTCAGGAGCCCAGGCTGAGAAAGACAGCCTAGGGGGGCTGGGGGGAGGGGGAGCCTGGGCAGAACTGCCCTCTGCCAAACCCTAAGCTCAGCCAGGCGGGCCTCAGCTGCTTAGCTCCTCCTCCTCACTGCCATCCCCCAAACAGACACTCCTTGCCCACAGCAAGAGTCCACCCACTCCAGACTTTGGCCTTAGCTGTAGCTAGTGTGGGATCCTGGGAAGTCTAGGAGCAAAGTCTCTTAGGCAGACTGAGAAGGCTACAGCTTCACACACTGTGCTGCCTGCCAGCTTTCCCCAGAGGTAAGTGGTGGCGGGAACGGGGATGCTATGGAAACACTAGCTAAGGATGGCAATATATAGTGGTCCTTCAGGCTTTAGGCTACAAACATTGCCTTCGCATGTCATCCCCTTGATCTCCACAACACCAAGATGGGCCTGGTGGGTATTGTAGCCCAGCTTACTATATGAGAAAACAGGTTCCAAGATAGACTGAAGATGTCCAGCCTCACACAGTAGTTTTGAGGCTACCAGGACTGAAATGGGGACTCTTGGTTCCAAAAGCAAGGCGAGGATGCATTTAGGGGCTTTTGATGTTCCTGGTTTAGTAGGAGGATGGTGATCCAGGTCCCTCTGCTCTCACATAGTAATAAGTCTGCCCACAGGACCAGCTCAGGTTTACTTCGTTAGCTACAAAGTTAGTGCTTGCCCACACCTGTTTTGCACAATAAGCCTTAGCTTGCCAATCCTCTGCCAAGCATACAGTTTCCTGGTTTGTCTGCTCAGACCAGACGTTTCCAGCTAAGTAAACGTTAGTGCCGGGCTGGGGATTTAGCTCAGTGGTAGAGCGCTTACCTAGGAAGCGCAAGGTCCTGGGTTCAGTCCCCAGCTCCGAAAAAAAGAACAAAAAAAAAAAAAAAAAAAAAAAGTAAACGTTAGTGCCAAGGCTAAAGGGGTAGAGGAAATGACAAGTTTTCCTGCCCAGCCTAGGCCTCCCTCAGCAGGGCATCTCATCCCACCATGTGGCTGCCTCTGCTTCTGGGTGCCTTGCTGTGGGCAGTACTGTGGTTGCTCAGAGACCGGCAGAGCCTGCCGGCCCGAGACGCTGTCATCTTCATCACCGGCTGTGACTCGGGCTTTGGGCGCCTTCTGGCACTGCAACTTGACCAGAAGGGCTTCCAAGTGCTGGCCGGCTGCCTGACCCCCTCTGGGGCAGAAGACCTACAACAGATGGCCTCCTCCCGCCTCCACACAACACTGCTGGATATCACTGATCCCCAGAATGTCCAGCAAGTTGCCAAGTGGGTGAAGACACGTGTTGGAGAAACTGGTAAGTGTAGTGGAGCCCCCAGGAACCTGGTCTGTACAGCAGTCCCGGGACTCACTGAGGCTGTGAGGAAGGAGCAGGGTTCAAGTCCTCCCCAAACGCCCTCTCGGTGTCTGTCATCTTCCCACAGGGCTCTTTGGTCTGGTGAATAACGCTGGTGTAGCTGGTATCATCGGGCCCACACCATGGCTGACACAGGATGATTTCCAGAGAGTGCTGAATGTGAACACACTGGGCCCCATTGGGGTCACCCTTGCCCTGCTGCCCCTGCTACAACAGGCCAGGGGGCGGGTGGTCAACATCACCAGTGTCTTGGGCCGAATAGCAGCCAATGGCGGGGGCTACTGTGTCTCCAAGTTTGGCCTGGAGGCCTTCTCTGACAGCCTGAGGTGAGGGTGCACAGCTCCAGGCTTAGCCTGGAGAGGGGCAGGGATCTTACTCAGATACATCAGTTATCGACACAGGCTAGAAGACAAGGAGCAGAACAACACAGGAGAAATGGAAAAGCAGACAGGGCTGGAGGTGAAACCCCAAGTTTTATCTCATACAAACTTTGTGAATGTGTGTGCATGTGTGCATGCCTTTAGTTTTTGAGGTAAGTGTCACTGTGTCACCCTGACTGCCCTGGAACCAGCCTGGGTTACATTCTAGTCCTGGCTGGCCTGGAATACTGGGCAATCCTCCTGCCTCAGCCTACTGAGCTACCACACACCCAACTAAGTTACTTCTCAGGTGTTTTGGTTTTGTTGGTTTGTTTTTCTCCCAAATCTGTTAAATCAGAGTGAGACTTGCCTCATGGGGGTTCAGAGTAAAGTGAGCCGTGTGGAAGGACCTGGCAGTGCTTAGATGTTGGGGAAGCCTGTCGTTCATGTTTAGTGGCATTAACAGGTACTTACTTACACATCCACATATCCGTATGTGCTGTGTGTACACATATTCATGAACGCATGGGCCATAGCACATGCTGAAGTAAACTTATGGGAGTCTGTACCCTCCTGAGGTGATGGGTTGATGGCAAGAAACCTTCTATGAATCATCTCGCCAGGACTGTATATTACCATTTATAGTAGAAAACCTAATATTTTTTCATTCTCAGCCATTCTATATAAATAATATTACTATAGGGCTACTTGAGAGGAGCATCGAGACATGCCACCGGGTCAGCTCTGCCCCTCTTTCTTCTCTTATGAAACATGGTCACTATGTAGCCTACACTAGCTCCCACTCAGAGCACTGGGATCACAGACATATGCCTACATTGAGGACTTGCCAAAGCTGGTGAGATCACAAAGGAGCTAAAGAGGACACTTCGAGGGGCACTAGACTCTGAATCTGGGGAAAAGCCCAGGTGGGTCTAGTGGAGCCCAGCCAGTGAGGAAGGCTGCCTTCATCGCCTTACTGGACAGGTAATCTCCGAGTGTCCTTTGGCTTCTTCCCCCTTTTTATCTTCCAGTCAGCATCGTGGGATACAGCTTTACCCATGCCAGGCCCACTCTGCCCACCACATCATCTTCCAGCGGACACCAAGCTCGTCCCTCATCCTAGTACTCAAGACTCAATCTTTTATTTCAGGAGATATAAAATGGGGCCCCTAGATCAAGAACTGGCAGACTGCAGTTACCAACCAGATGGGCTCAGCTGCCTTCAGGCTAATAATGGTTTCAACACATTTAAATAATTACATTGTAAATGGTTATACTAGCACATTCACAGGCCTTTAATCACAGCACTCGGGAGACAGAGGCAGGCAGATCTCTGTGAATTCGAGACCAGCCTGGTCTACATAGTGAGTTCCAGGACAGCCCAGGCTGTCACAAAGAGAAACCCTATCTCAAAGCAACAATCAAAACAAGTACATTAATTTTGCCAGGCATTGTGGCACACACCTTTAGTCCCAGCACTTGGGGCACAGCCAGGAGTAGTTCTGTGAGTTCCAGAACATAGTAAGTTCTGGTCCAGCCAGGGTTACCTGGTGAAACCCTGTCTCAAAACAAAAATAATTCATTTTGTCTGGTCTGCAGTACCTTAAAATTTACTATTTAAAAAAAGTAGGGCTGGAGAAATGGCTCAGCAGTTAAGAGCACTGATTGCTCTTCCAGAGGTCCTGAGTTCAATTCCCAGCCACATGGTGGCTCACAACCATCTGTAATGGGATCTGATGCTCTTTTCTATTGTGTCTGAAGAGTGTGACAGTGTGCTCACATAAATAATTGAAAAAAAAAGAAGAAGAAGAAGAAAAAGTAGGGGACAGGGTAGGTAAGGAGACTGCTCAGTGTGTAATCATGAGGACCCACACCCAGGCAACACAATGCCCTCTTCTGGTCTTCATGCACATGTGCACACACTCACACTTGTACACATTTACACAAGTCTTTCAGAAGAAGAAAGGGAACAGGTGGCTAAGGCACGAGCATCCGGAGTTCTAAGTTAATCTGGGCCACTTTAGCAGCATGAGGTTTTAGGCTTGAGCACCACCACCGAGTAAAGCTTGCTAGCCATTAGACCACAGAGTAAAATACACAAGAGAGGGCATGTGCATAGTGTCAACCACCGGTGATCCCAAAACTACACAAATTGAGGCCAGCCTGGCTACATAACAAGATCATGTCTCTCTCTCTCTCTCTCTCTCTCTCTCTCTCACACATTCTCACACACACACACACTCCAAGCAACAAGATCTTGTAAGCATGGCGGTCGCACACCAGTACTTACCCCTTTCAAGGCCAGCTTCTACCACACAGCAAGTTCAGGCCACACAAGAACCAGCAAAATGGCTAAGCAGTTAAGAGCATTTGCTTCCAGCCTGACATCCTGAATTCAGTGGACATACTTGGTAGGAGAGAACCAAGTTGTCTCTGACATCCACACAATGGCCAGGGGCACACACAGACATAAAGAAAATACAATTTTTTTAAGTAAAAGAACATTTCAAGATTGGCCTAAATTACATAGTGAAACCGTGTCTCATAAAATAAAGACTTAAAAGAGAGAAGCCGGGTGTGGTGGCACATGGTGGCACACTCCTGGGAGGAGGAGGCAGGCAGATCTCTTAAGTTTGAGGCCAGCCTAGTCTACAAAGTGAATTCCAGGACAGCCATGGCTATGCAGAGAAACTAGGAGGGGAGAGAGAGAAGCAGGCAGACTAACATAATGATACACACGTTATCTCAATATATGGGAGGTAGGGACAGAAGTTACCAAGAGTTCAAGGTATCCTGGCCTGCATGAGACCCTGTCTCAGAAAACAAAATCAAGGGTCCAGAGCGATGACTCAGGATGAATGATTACTGCTCTTGCAGGGGACCCAGATTTGGTTTCCAGCACCTACAAGGTGGTTCACAATAGCCTGTAACTTCATTAATGGCTTCTGACCAATAATGGTACATAAAAACCCGTGCAGTCATACACATGTAAACAACCAAATCTTCTTTTAAAAAGAAAGTACAAGGACAACATGCTCAACGACACCTCACCCTGGGCTGGTATTGACGTGGTTCAGTTGCTTACCTACCATACACAGACCCTGGGTTTCATCCTCACGAAGTAAAAACAAAAAACTCCTGTGTTCCCATCCCAGGCTAACCAGCAATAGCCTTTCCTGTAAGGACACACGTCCCTACCTGTGACACCTTCCCATCTTGGGTTCCACACTCCTAGAAACCTAGGTTAAAACACAGGAACTGGGTTGGGGATTCAGCTCAGTAGTAGAGCGCTTGCCTAGGAAGCGCAAGGCCCTGGGTTCGGTCCCCAGCTCCGAAAAAAAAAAGAACCAAAAAAAAAAAAAAAAAAAAAAAACACAGGAACCTCTCTGCCCACCCTCCAGGCGGGACATGGCTCCATTTGGAGTACAAGTCTCCATTGTGGAGCCTGGCTTCTTCCGAACCCCAGTGACCAACCTGGAGAGTCTGGAGAACACCCTGAAGGCTTGTTGGGCCCGGCTACCTCCAGCTACACAGGCCCACTACGGAGAAGCCTTCCTCACTACTTGTGAGTAGCTGGACCCATATTGGGTGCGTGATGGGAAAAAGAGGGTCAGAAAGGTCAGACCTGGAAGGGAGGAAAAGGGCAGGCAGTCACTTCCTGATCCTGGCAACCAGCCCAAGGATCTAGCATGGGATGGAGGAGAGGCAGTGTGAGCATGAACGCTGACTACGGCATCTTCCAAGCTACAGATCTTCAAGTGCAGCGCCGCATCATGAACCTAATCTGTGACCCAGACCTAACGAAGGTGACAAGCTGCCTGGAGCATGCCCTGACTGCCCGCCATCCCCGAACACGGTACAGCCCAGGCTGGGATGCCAAGCTTCTCTGGCTGCCTGCCTCCTACCTTCCAGCCAGGGTGGTGGATGCTGTGCTCGCCTGGGTCCTTCCCCGGCCTGCCCAGTCAATCTACTGACTCCAGCTTTACAGCAAGAGGCTGGTTTCGGAGGACAAGGCATCTCCTTCTGTCTCTATCCGCGCTGGCTGGCTTCTGACACAAACTAGGCTCTCAGTAAATAAATACGTATATCGCTTTAAATCGAAAAGCAGGCGTACAGAAATGAAGGTGCCCGTGGGGCCTGACAAGACTTGAGTACCTGAGATCCCTAAGCAGCGGAGGAAGCAAACCCACCGGCCTCTTTAATGCCTGCAAAGCTTCTACTGTACACTGGGTGCTGTGAGGAGCTACCTTGCAACTACACATGCTTTTTGGAGCTGCACTTGGAGAGATGGCCACCAGAGGGCACTTTCTCGGCAGAGTAGTAAGAATTGTGTTTGCACCAGGAACACCATTGTCTAATTTTCTTGGGGATAGAAGGGAAAGTGGCGGAAATTGCCGTATTGGGTGGCTTCCATGACAGAAATACCTAAACTCCCCTGTTATCTAAGGCAAAAATCGGGGACACTGCCACACAGGCCTCAAGCAACTTAAACACTCTCCTTGAGGGCTCAGGGAGGACTTCACTGGGCCTCAAAGCAGAGAGTTGTCCAGGCTCTACCCAGGAGGACCTTTGTGGAGCTCCCCTGCGACTCATGCAGGAGCTGTCCTCATGGGTGCTGCGGAAACAGTTTGAAGGCAACACAAACCGAGGGGCACAGGGACACTCAGTCACAACCTCCTCCGGACTCCCCACCTCTTCCACCCTCAAATAAATAATCCTTTTCCCACCCCACCCCCCAAATATGCCTGCCTATTCTCAGGCAGAGGCAGGGAGAAGGAAAAGGAAGGGGCCATCCATCACTCTAAGACAAACTGAGACCATCTCCTTCTCTAGGTCTGAAAAAATAATCCGTTTAATTGAAAACCTGGAGAGTCCACTCCATGAAAAGACAGACGAGCTCAGACACGCCCCCACCCTACATTACTTCGTAGCCACTCCGGATACTCTTCACCAGACAGCAGGAGAAGATAATGCCCAGGACCTGAAAGGAAGGATAGAAATGAGGGTGGGAAGAAGACAGGGCAAGTTTCCCCAAACCCACTCAACAGCCACTGTTCCCAGGCCAGTGAGTGCCTCCTGTTCCCCAGATGCCCTGAGCTGATCCAGGCCCGCCCTCCCACAACCCACAGCATTCCTCACCTCCACAAAAGCAATGCCCAGGGCTGCTCCAGCCACCAGCAGTACGTTCTTCCTCAGCCATGCCGCTATAGTTTCCACGCAGCCCTGAAGAGAAAAGGCGGGCATGACTACTAACAGAAGCGTCTACCTACCTCCTTCCTTCCCTCCCTCGGCCCCTTTCTCCTATCCTCCCAACCCCTATCCCCAACTCTGATCCTGATAGCATCTCCTGCCTCCTGAAACATTCCCCAAGTTTCCCTCGTGTGATGTCTTCTCCCTACCTGGGTATGGATGGTGGATTCCTTGAAATCGTTTCCACAGCCCACAGTGATGTTGATGCAGCAAGAATCGGGGACCCTGTCCTTGGCCATACCGGGGATGCGCTCCCAGTCTGTGTAGTTAGAGGCTCCACAGCATTTATTCTGACGGAGGAGGGATGGGAGGGAAAGTCGCTAAACTGTGGAACCTCCATTCTAATTCAGAGATGAGAATCTTCCATCCCGCCTCACCCTCTTCCCAGCCATCCCACTCACTTCCTTCTGCAATTTGTCCAAAATGGTGGCCGTTTTGTTGTCTGTAAGGTAATTCTGCATCTGCTTCTGGAAGCTCTTACTAAACTCTGACTTCACCTAAGAGTAGAGGAGTGTGTTGTTGAGAACAGACTTCAGGCCCCAGATTCCCAGAGCATCCTGAGACAGGTTCCTCTTGTTCCCTGCTTACCTGGTCTCTAAACACATAGCCAGCAATGGCCACCGCCACCTCCACGAGCATGATAAGAGACAGGAAGATGGCAAACTGCAGGAGGACAGGACAGGAGTTGAGTCTGAAGTCTGGATTTAAAGGGCTTGCTCTGGCCCAGTCAATTCCTTCATCCACCCACCTCACCACAGAATACCTTCTGGTAGTCCCAGGAGTTCCCACACCCCACTCACTGTAATCATGAGACAGTAGTTCTCTTTGCAGGCCCCACAGCAGCCCACAAGGGCCACCAGGAAGAGGAAGGCACCCACTGCAATGATGACCACAGGCAACAGCGAGCCAGCAGTAGTCTCGTGGGTAATGGCCTGCTTCAAGACAACCTGAACTGCTACGCCAATGGCAATCAATCCCACTGCGCAGGCCTGAGGGAAAAGGTGAGGGTTGGGTCAGCTCCTCAGTCCTCAGCCCTCACACCCGACCCCCAGCCAGAAAATGGATTCTTACACCTCCAGGAAACACTGGCTATAGAGAAGGTTCGCCCGTCCTTGCCCCACAAGGAAGGCTGGGAAGTTGTTTGAGACACATAAGGAGAAGGGAATCAGGAGGTGTCATGCCTGCCTCTAAACAGCTCTTCAGCCCAGGACGTGCGTTTTGTTCTATTGACTCCTAGCTCGGGTCTCTCCCAGAACTACTCCCTCACTCCAGTGACTCAGGTCCTAGGGCCAGCCAGGCCGGGGAGGAAGAAGAGGGGGTAAGATGGCCCCTTTCTGAACAAACAACAGTTTCTCCAGGCAGGAGCAAATGAAGGAGGGTTGGAGCCATTCCTTCTCCCAAGTAAATGAGAGGGCTGAGAGAATGGAGATGAATCAACAGGGTGAGGAGTGGAGGCAGCCCCTTGGCGATACCATCAGACCGTTGGCAGGTTGCCCCACCACCCCATATCACAAATGGTTGGGTCACCAGACAGGAAGGGCCAGGAGGGGGTTGGTTAGGGGTGCTCCGCATCTAGGGTGGCAATTCTCGGTCCAAACTTTCCTCAGAGGAAAGCGGCGGGGGGGGGGGGGGGGGGGAGGGGTGACGGACACGGACACATTCTGCCTTTGGCCTTTTCTCCAGCTTTGCTTCCACATCTGGCCTCCAGCTGCCTTCATTTCTGGGTCCCTCGTTCCTCACGGCTCCCGCTCCAAGACTCACCGGCACCCCGCCCGCGCGCCCCGTCGCCCTCCCCGCACTACTCACGCAAAAGGCCAGTAGGAGAACGTAGAGCAAAAACTTGACACACTTCATTCCTCCTTCCACCGCCATGGCTGCTGGGCCTGGGGCCGCAAGAGAGCGCAAGGATTAGAGCAGGCCGAGGGGCCGCCGGATCCGCAGCTCCCCGCCGGCCTTCGCAGCCTTCCCTGCGCGGCCCCCATCGGGGCCCTCCCACCCAGAAACCCGCAGTCAGATCCACGTCTCCGCGCCCTCCCTGCCCTCCCGCTCCGCGGCCGGACTGGGGTGGGGGCGCGCACCAGGGAATGGTGCCTCGGGATCCCGGGACGCACGGAGGGCGCAGCCGGACTCCGGGTGGACCCCCGCCGGTCGCCGCCCAGCGCGGAATCCCGACCCCTACAGGCCGCGATCCAGGACACTCGCCAGCCCCCCGGGCGCGAGCCTCCCTTCGAGGGCCGCACGGGTGGCGCCCCGCGAACTTCGAGGCAAAGTTGTCCCCACGGGCGTCCCCGGAGTCCCCGGGCCCGCGTTAACCCGGGCCTCACCTGCGCTCCCCGACGCTTCTTGATGCTCTCCTACCGCGGCTCAGCAGCCGTCTCCTGTGCCCCCTGCCCGCGCCCCGCCTGCCGCACGGCCCCGCCCCGGCTCCGGCCGCCCCCACCCCCGCAGGGTGGCCGCCTTCCTCCCTCCCTCCCTCCCTCTCTCATGTGACGCGGGAACAGCTGCGGCCTGAGTCACCCGGGCTAGCAGGGGAGGTGAGCCCCCCGCCTGGACAGGCCACGTGGCCGCTGCCCGGAAGCCTCGAGCCAGGAGCCGGACCTCAGGGTTCCCGGAGCCCTCTCCAACCCAGCACCGTCTGGTTCTCTCTGGTTCGGGAGTAGGCGAGTCCGGAGCCCAGAGGACGCAGGGCGGCCGGGAGTTGCCCAAAGACAGAACTGAGGCAAAGTGTCAAAATGCTCTTCTGCAGACCTCAACCCACAGAGAACCAACCACGCACCTCCCTCTCCGTCCTTGTTCAAGCCTCTGCCCCCAATCCCCGAGCCCGCAGAAGGTGTGGGTTGGGTGGCATTGGGTGAAGTCAGAATAAACACTTTCAGAAAGCCCCTAGCTTCACGTCTTAGGAGTCTCCCAACGTTCTGGACTAGGGTTTTATGACCCCAGCTTCTCTATTTTCTAGAACTCCTGAGCTGAGAAAACCGGAGGGAGGAAGCCCTTGTCTAGAACCGTTTCATGCGTCAATTATAACACGTCAGAGCCTGGGCCCTCCTTCTGGGGAAAGATTAACAAAGCCTTAGTTCCCTTGCTCCTGGATTAACCAGTGGTTAGTGGAGATGCGAGAAAAGACGCTAATGCTGGCAAGGCAATAACATGGACTTCCTCGCCTTATTCCTCTTTTCATCAGAGATGGCAAAACCAGGTAAAGGCAGTGGCTAGAAATACCTCCCTCCCTTGTGCCGCTGGTGGTTCGCAGAAGGAACTGTTGTTAAAAAAAAAATTCTCATAAGACTAGCGTTAACACTCCTAGCCTGAACTTTGTCCTTTTCGCAGCAGCTCCTTCTGCCTCGAGTTGCTTACTGAACTGAAAGGAAAGGAGTGTACACAAAGAAGCCATAGGAACAAAAGCCAGCTGGTGGTGCGCAGGTAATCCCAGTACGCTGGTATCTTTTTTGGTTGTTTGTTTGTTTGTTTGTTTGTTTGTTTTTTGAGAAAGGGCTTTATGTGTAGCCCCGGCTGTCCTGGGACTCTATCTGTAGATCAGGCTGGCCTCAAACTCAGAAATCTGCCTGCCTCAGCCTCCAGAGACTAACGGCCATTAACACCACTCCCGACACAAGAGAATCAGAAATTCAAAGCCATTCTGGACAGTTTAGTGAGACAACACACACACACACACACACACACACACACACACACACACACACCTATCTCCCTATCTCTTTGGAATCAGGGTCTTATGTAGTCCAGGCTGGCCTGAAACTCCCTGTGTATCGGAGGCTGACCTTGAACTGATGATCATCCTGCCTCCACAAGTGCTGGCATCACCGGTGTGCACAAGCACATCTGGTTCATGCAGTTCTGGCATCAAACCCAGGATTCCGTGCCTACTAGGCAAGCGCTCTACCAAGCTGTATACCCTGTGCTAGTGAAACTATAGTTCAAAATGACAACTAGAAATGCATGCAGCTCTGTGGTAGAGCATCCAGCATGAACAGGGACCCAGCTCAGTTCCCAGACTACAAAGAAGTCTAGGCACAGTGGTGAGGCCTGTTGTTCCCAGCACTATGGAGGTGAAGGCAGGATGGCAAGGTTACAGGCCATCCTGGACTACACAACGACACCTTGTCTCAACCCAAACAAAACAACAAAATCAGTGGGTAACACCTGTAATTCTAGCACTTGGAGACTAAAGCAGGAGGGGTCACTTAGTCATTTCAAGTTCAAGGCCAGCCTGGGCTACAAAGTGACACCCTATCTCAAAATCAATCAATCAATCAATCTATCTATCCGAGCTGAGGATGTAGCTCAGTTGGTAAAGTGTTTGCTTACTATGCAGACATACTTGTATTTTTAGCACCTCGTAAACCAGGCACTACAACTCCTGAACTCATGATGTAGAGGCATACGTCTTAAGGATTCAAGATCATCCTTGGCTACCAAAGGAGTTTGAGGCTAATCTAAGGAATGAGTCCTTGTCTCCAAATATGAGTAAATAATCAAATAATAAATCAGTACCAAATGAATGAAGAACCTTGGCCTGATGGCATCTGTTTATTTCTGTACTCAGGCTAAGCAGAATGATCATGACTTCACAGGCCAGTCTGGGCTACACACTAGGACCCTGTCTCAAAAGGAGGAGGGAGAGGAAGAGGGAGAGGAAGAGGAGGAGGCAGAGGAGGGAGAGGAGAAGGAAGAGGAGGAGGGAGAGGAGGAGAAGAAAGGGCTGGAGAGATAGATGGCTCAGTTGTTTAGAACACTTGCTCTTACAGAGGACCTGACTTCAATTCCCAGAATACATATGTGGCCTATAACCTCTGTAACTCAGTTCCAGTGGATATGGTGCCATTTTCTGCCTTCTCAGACATTAGACAGACGTATAGTACACATATATACATGCAGGCAAAACACACACACACACACACACACACACACACACACACACACACACACACACAGTCTTAAAATTACGTATCCTAGGGGCTGGAAAGATCATTCAGTAGGTAAAAGCACTTGCACAAACATAAGGACTTGAGTTCTGATCCAAGCACCCACACACACAAAAAAAATCAGGTGTGTGGGTGGTAGGATACCCAGGGGGGTCCCCACCCTCTCAGAGAAGGGGAGAGGGGATAGGGCAAGGATTGTGGGAGGGGTGACCAGGAGGGGGCCAGTGAGCAGGATGTAAAGTGATTAAGCAAAAAAATAAAATTGTGGTGGGGAACATCCTCTCAGAGATGGGGGGTGGGGGGGAGGAATGGGATGAGGAACTGCGGGACTGGGGACAGGGAGGGGGGCAATGGCTGGATTGTAAAAAAAAAAGAAAGAAAGAAAAGTAATTCAAATAAATATTCCAAAATACAAAACAGCAAAAAAAAAATAAATTAAATTAAATTAAATTTTAAAAAACCAGGTATATCTCCACAAGCGTCCCGCACCGTTAAGAGACAGAACCACGGGGACTTGCTGGCCTCAGTCTAGCTCCAAGTTCAGTCTCAAGGGAACAAGGTAAAAAAATGATAAAGCCGGCCACCTAACATCCTCCCCTAACCTCACACACATAGACAAACATCACACACCCAGAGAGAGGTAAGTGCATGAAAACGGACGGAGCCCGAGGTCGCTGTGGTCATAGAGACAGACATCACATGTTTTCTCTCACATGGGGACTCTGGAACGGCCTTTTAGAAGGACATGAAAGTAAACAGAGAATTATTTTTAGCGATGTGGGAGGGGAGAGAGCAGGGGATGAATAAGAGAAGGAATAACGGGGTAAATATTCACGTATGGAAACGTCATGTGATATCCTCTGCCAAGGAAACGGGACAGCTCAAGCCCGGTTTATGGGGACAGCTCTTGGGTGAGTTCACTGACCACACCGGAAGGAGAGACGGAGGAGAAGGGGAAGAAAACGCAAAACGCAAACGGAGAGGGAGGGAGGGTGGGAGGAAGAGAGAGAGAGAGAGAGAGAGAGAGAGAGAGAGAGAGAGAGAGAGAGAGAGAGAGAGTGTGTGTGTGTTTGGATTATATAGGGAAGAACCAGGGATAGGTGAGAGGAAGCCCAGCCCCTGGGTGGAAAGTTCCGCGTAGAGGGCGGGCATGGCCTATAACAGGTAGGTAGGGACTGGGCGGTGCTGGGAGAATGTGAAGGCCAGGTCTATATTAAATATGCACCTCGGGGGCTGGAGAGATGGCTCATCGGTTAAGAGCACTGACTGCTCTTCAGAGGTCCTGAGTGAATCCCAGCAACCACATGGTGGCTCACACCCATCTGTAATGGGATCTGATGCCCCCTTCTGGTGTGTCTGAAGTCACAGTGTACTCACATACATAAAATAAATAAATAAATCTTTAAAAAAAATATGCACCTCGGGCCACTTGTTCCTGATCTGCAACCCAACATCGTGCACACCTTTAATCCCAGCACTCAGGAGGCAGCGGCAGGAGGACCTCTGAGTTCCAGGCCAGCCTGGTCTACAGAGTGAGTTCCAAATCAACAAGTGCTACACAGAGAGACCCTGTTTCGAGGTAAAAACAAAAACAAAAGCCCACAGGTGTGCTCCTGCCAATAAATACACATTATTTAGTGCACCATCTGCTCCACACACTAAGAGCTTACCTCACTTTCCACACAATGTAAATCCCCTGTAAACGAAAATGCAAAGACACAGTAACCATCTGAGCTAAGGAGCAGTTTCCTGAACTATGTACTGAGCAGAACGCACCAGAGTGGACCCGGCTTTCCTTTATCATGGCAGCATATGGATGAGAGGCCAAGATACCAAAGAAAAGAGTATTCATGAGTTCTCTTACTGTGTTGTCGCTAGGTGCCAGGACTGTACTGGGCACCAGGCAGCCAGGAGAGAAAGGGAGAAGGCAGATCCACACTCTATCCACACTGGGAGGCAGAGACTTCTGGAGGGCCACAAGAGCTCTCAGGGAAGGAGTGGATTCCTCAGTGTTCCCCAAGGTACCCTTTGGCTAAGGGCAAACTCTCCTCTCCGCTTCATGGTTGGGGGGCAGAATTAGACACACATGACAACAGTTCATTAGGCTTGGAGGAGGGGATCTCAGAGAGGGAACAATTGTTTATTACGTTCAGTCCTAGATTCCATCTCTATCCACGCAAAAAATAAAACAAAATAAGTTTGCTAGCTTTGAAAGTGATAAAGCAGGAAAATTTCCTGTGCTCTTTCAAGGTGCAGACCAGAGAATACCAAAGGGTGCCATGTCTTGCCTATAATGTGTTTGGAATTCTTTGAGGCAATGAATGAAGCAAAAGATGATGAGAAGCAGAATGATGAGGTCTGGAAGACTACACTGCTCCACCAGCAAGGGTGGTGGGAAGGAAGGGGCTACAGCGACTGAGAAGGTGTTCAATCCTGGAGAGTGGGTCCCACACTAAGTGGCTGAACGTCTGGACACCTGGAAGACACTGGGATGACAGCTGTCGTCCACAAGAGAGAGGACGAGGCATCACCCAGAAAGGGAGGAGAGAGTCACCTAAAGTAGGAAGCCCAAGACTGGCATTGGTCCAGGTGGCTACACCCTACCAGAAGCTAGCCATATGGAAGTCAGGAGAGATGTGCCAGCCATAAAACCTGGTATTCGGTGCTACTCAGAAAGCCAAAGCAGGAGAATCACCTGAGTCCAGTAGTTCAACATGTCGACCCTGATTCTTAAGAATTAATTAGTTAATTCAAGGAAGAAAAAAAAACGCAGAGCCTCTGGGGGCCTTTATGTTTGAAGAACACCTGGGTGTGGGCTGGGGAGGTAGCTTGGTCAGTAAAGTGCTCCATGTGCCTCCACCCCCTTATGCACACAACAAAGCAAAAGGAAACAAAGTAGCCGGTGAAGGGGGCTAAACCAGAGGATATGGCAGAACTGGGCCTCCGCACTGTGCCAGGCAATGTGCTAAGATCCTTCCTTAGTTCACTGGCGGTCAATTCCTCCTCCTGCCTGGTCAATTTACACTGTGGAGGTTAGGGATTGAAAGTCTTCAGGCCTAAAGGCAATTGCCCTCACCTGCTGGCCTCTCTTCTGCCCTACAGATAAGGAAACTGGCCTGACAGTGTAGAGTAGCATTCCCAGAGCCAGTTAGGACTGGCTTAGAGATACTTTGTTTGCTTACTTTTTTTTTTTCTTAGACAAGATCTCTCTATGTAGTTCTGACTGTCCTGAAACTCACTATGTGGACCACACTGGCCTCGAATACTCTTGAGTGCTGGGACTAAAGGTGAATGTCACACCCTGCCTGCCTTTTCTTTTTTTTAAAGATTTATTTATATATGTATGTGAGCACACTGTACCTGTCTTCAGACACCAGAAGATGGCATCGGATCCCATTACAGATGGTTGTGAGCCACCATGTGGTTGCTGGGAATTGAACTTAGGACCTCTGGAAGAGCAGCACTGAGCCATCTCTCCAGCCCCACCCTGCCTGTCTTAAAATGTAAACCCAGATCGTTCACAAGAGAGAGGATGGGAGCATCACTCAAGAAAGGAGACAGGCACCCAAGGTAGGAAGCACAAGACAGTGGGAAGAATCGGAGATGTGAAACTCTAAAGCCCATGCTTTTTCTCCATTCACTGGAGACCTGTAAAAGAAAATAAGAAAGGGGAGGGGAAAGGGAAGCTTACAGACCAGCAAGAGTCACAAGTCCTAAGTAGTGTTGAGGGCCCAGTTCAGCTGGCGTGGTGTCCTGCACTGTGTCGGGAGTGCTGTGCTGGAGTCCAGAAGCAACAGAAGAAGTAGACCTAACTGAAAGAGTAGGAGAGAACTGACTTGGCCATTAAGGGCCTGCGGGTGAGGAGGGTTACCACCACCATCCCCAGGGATGTCAAAGGGAGGGAGGGCCAGGGCAAGCTGCAGCAGACACACAGTGCTGGGAGAGGTTGGGAAAACTGGAGTAAGCCAGGGAGTCCTAGAGAAGAAACCTGTGTAGATTGGAAGAGGAGGACAGGTTAGTCAGACTACCCACTCCTGAGTAAAACTCCTACAGAATTTGATGGTATGGTGATGGCATGGTGACACACTTGGTGCGGGGAAAGGGGAAGGGGAAGTGCGCTTACAGACGGAAGGCTGGGGCTAAAGAGACGGCTCAGCAGTTAAGCTCACTGGCTGCTCTTAAGTGAACCCAGGCTTGCTTCCCGGCACCCAGAGGAAAGCTCACGATCATCTGTAATCCCAGTCCCGAGGATCTAAACCCTCTTCTGAATTCCCAGGGCGTTACACACACCCCACACACAGTACAGATGCACACACTCAGGACACATCTATATACATAAAATCAATTTTTCCTAACTCTGGAGATCAGAGATGGTAGTGGTTGTGAAATATGAATTACTTCACAGCCACTTAACTCTATCTTAAAATTACTTCAAATGAGCCAGACAGATGGCTCAGCAGGTAAGAACCTTGATACAGGAGACTGGTGACTTGAATTCCAGCACAAAAACTCAGTTTGAAAAGTTGTTCTTGGGCTAGAGGCATGGCTCAGCGGTTAAGGGCACTGACTGCTCTTCCAGAGGTCCTGAGTTCAATTCCCAGCAACCACATGGTGGCTCACAACCATCTGTAATGGGATCTGATGCCCTCTTCTGGGTCTGAAGACAGTGACAGTGTACTCACATACATACATACATACACACATACACACACATACATACATACATACATACATACACACACACACACATACATACATACATACACACATACACACACACATACATACACACATACACACACATACATACACACATACACACACACATACATACACACATACACACACATACACACACATACATACACACACATACATACATACATACACACATACACACACATACATACATACACACATACATACATACATACATACATAAATCTTTTTTTAAAAAGTCATTTTTGACAGGCAGTATTAAGTATACACCTTTAGTCCCAGCATTCAGGAGGCTGAACAAGCAGATCTCCGTGAGTTTGAGACCATCCCGGGCTACAGTGTGAGTTTCAAAACAGTCAAAGCTATACTGAGAGACCTGTCTAGAGATAACAAAGTCATGCTCAGTGACAAGCACCGACAACCCCAGCACTCCTACGGCAAGGCGGAAGGTGGAGGCAGAATTGGCCACAACCTCAGAAGCCAACTAATCTATGACCCACAGCAGAAGCAGGAGAAAGACTAACTTGTCTAGCTTGGTGGCGCTCACCTCTAATCCCAGCAGAGGCAGGCAGGTCTCTGAGAGTTTAGGGACAGCCTGATCTACAGAGAGAGTTCCAGAACAGTCAGAGCTACACAGAGAAACCCTGTCTCAAATATAAATAATAAAGAAATAAAGAAATGGTAGAATTTATTTTCTGTGTACTTTGCCAGTCGTAGCAATCATCTACAACCTGGAAAGTCATCACTTCAAGGCAGAGCGAGGGGGGGAGTGCGGGGGTGGGGGTGGGGGCTCTGAGTGAGGATGGGGTCTGACCTCAGACTTGTCCCTTCAGAGCCCCCAGCATCAGCTCTAATAACTTGTCTTCCAGATAGACCTCTGAGCTACTGCAGTGTCTGGCACTGGGCCATAAAAGACGAACTGGGAAGGGACCCCTATTCCTTCACATGAAGTAAAGCCAGGGCCCCACTCTGCTGTCTTCCAAGACTAGAAGCACAGCACAGGAAGCGAAGGTAAAACGGAGGGTGGAGCAAAGGAAGCTTGTGGGAGGAAACCATGGGCAAGCACATCAGTGCTAAGGCTACCCACTACAGAGGGTAGGAAGAATGCTAGCCCAAACTCAAGGGGTTTTTTTGGGTTTTTTGTTTTGTTTTGTTTTGTTTTTTAGTTTAGTTTTGTTTTTGTTTGTTTTTTTTTTAAGTTTTCATTTCACACCTAATCCTGTGTTGAGTTTTGAGTCTCAAACCCCCCCCCCCCTTGAATAATAAGAGACAGACTACAGGCTTAGATCAAAACTGGGGAAAGAGGCTCCCCGGGCAGTGTGGCACAGACCTGGCCTTGCCCTAGTGCTGAATGCTTCGCTGAGCGGAGCACACCCACACTGGGAGCACGGTTCTGCCCTGCTGGTGGGTAGAGTCTGGAGACACTGAGGGGAATCTCCTGTCACTGAGAAAGCCAATTGTGACTGGCCCCACTGTTTCACTGGCAAGTCTAAATGGCTGTATTACCAAAGAGGATGCATTGCCCAAGCCCCGCTGTCCTCACTGTGAGGAACCGGAGGCGCGGACAGATGAAGCTGGTCACTCCAAGGGATCCTGTGGGTAAAAGTCAGAGCACAGTGTCTGTCCCCAGCAGGAAGCACCCCAAGGTAGACAGACACCAGCCCGTGTGAGAGTGTGTTCTGTCAGCTCACAAGCGATATGACCTTGGTGGAACTCTTGCTGAGGATGTTGGCAGGAGAACAGTTTCCCTTCCCCCTCACAGTTCTGAGGGTCAGGAAGGGAATGCAGGCCACTGTCTTTGCTCCCTTAAGATGGAGTCCCTTAGGACTTCTCACAGGTCAGCGGGAAGTGGTTATCCAGTATGCACATGGCCCAGTGTTCAGGCTCCAGCATTAGTGACGAAGTTAGGGGGGGCAGACATGAGGGTCAGCTACCACAGGGCTTGCCCAGTCATGCGTGAAGGTCCAAGTTCAACCCATGGCCCTGTATAAACTGGGCATGGTGGCACGTGGCTGCGATCCCAGAGTTAGGGTGCGGAAGAGAGAGGATGAGAATTTAGTGGTCATCATAAAAGTCTGAGGCCAGCTTGGGCTACTTGAGACTGTCTCAGAAATAAAATAAAGGCTTCGCCATATTACTGTTTTGTTTGGGGGAGAGGGGTTGGTTTTGTTTTTGTTTTCGAGACAGGGTCTCAATATATAGCTCAGGCTGTCCTAGAAGTCACTATGTAGACCAGGCTGGCCTCACTCTTGGACATCTGCCCTTCTCTGTCTCCCTCCCCAGTGCTGGGACGAATTGTCTTTAGACTTCTGGGAACTAAGATACCTCTGCTTGCTGAGCAGTGGTGGCGCAAGCCTTTGATCCCAGCACTCCAGGGGCCAAGGCAGGGGGATCTCTGTGAGTTTGAGACCTGGTCTACAGAGTGAGTTCTAGAACAGCCAGAACTACACAGAGAAACCCTGTCTCAAAAACTTAATTAATTAATTAATTAATATTAGTTATTAAAAAATAAAATAACTTTGCACTGGTGGGCTGGAAAGGTGGCTCAATGGTTAAAAGAATTCACTGCTCTCCCAGAGGACCGATGTGCAGTCCTACACCAGATGGCTCACAACTGTCATTCCAGCTCCAGAGGATCTGACACCCTTTTCTGCCTTCCATGGGCACCTTCCTCTTCCTCCTGAGACAGGACATAGATGAGCATTTAATAAATAAGACAGAAGCAAAGCTAAGTGTGTGTTGGTTACTTTTAAATGTTTAGTCCGTGGGTCTGGAAGCCAAGAACACTAGGCCAGGGCACAGGAAGAACTCACGCCACCCATGTATGAGCCTAGTCCTGGCCGTATGGAGATGGGTAGGACATGGTGCTCACAGGCAGGGCAGGAGAGACAGTTCAGCTATCACTGGCTGCTCTTCTAGAGGACCAGGGTTCTCTTCCCAGCATCCATATGGTGACTCAACTCTAGCTATAACTCTAAGGGATCCAGTTTCCTCTTCTGCCTCTCTGGACACAAGGCACCCATGTGGTGCACATACATACATTCAGGAAAGATACTTTTTTTTTTTCCGGAGCTGGGGACTGAACCCAGGGCCTTGCGCTTGCTAGGCAAGCGCTCTACCACTGAGCTAAATCCCCAACCCAGGAAAGATACTTATAAACACAAAATAAAAACAAATAAACCTGTTTTAAAAGAAGTAAAGAGAGTTGCAGCCTGCAGACACAGACAAAACTACAATGTGGTAATGTCTATAATGAAGAGAGGGCCTGGATCCTGGGGGCTGCCTAGCACAGGGCAGTGGGTGCAAGAGAATATCAAAGTCCCTAAGATGTGCTAGGCATGACAGCACATACCTTTAATCCCAATACTTATGAGATAATCATCAAGAGATGTCTGTGGGGGTTGGGGATTTAGCTCAGTGGTAGAGCGCTTACCTAGGAAGCGCAAGGCCCTGGGTTCGGTCCCCAGCTCCGAAAAAAAAAAGAACCAAAAAAAAAAAAAAAAAAAAAAAAAAAAGAGAGATGTCTGTGAGTTCAAGCCTTATCTACCTACCAAGTTCTAGGCCAGCAAGGGCTACAGAGTGAGATCCTGTTTCAGAAACAAACAACTCTAAGGTGGTTGCCAAAGAGTGAGGGCTTTACAGGAGGTACTAAATGCTGGGCTCAAGACGGTCAGGTTCCTTGCACAGGTGCAGAACTGCAGTGAGAGAGCCAACAATGAGACGTCTCAGGGTGAGGATGGGCAGGGAATACTGCTGACACCAAGGCAGACACTCTGGTCCTCTTCATACCCTACACACCTACACACGCACATACACACATGCACTCGCACACTCACACACATATGCACTCTCTCTCTCTCTCTCTCTCTCTCTCTCTCTCTCTCTTTCTCTCTCTCTCTCTCTCTCTCTCTCTCCTGACCAACCACTTTGATCTTTACAGCCATGTGCTCTCCTGACTTCTCTCTGAGATTGGATTTTCTTGGAATTCTGCCTCCAGCTACCCTCTTACCAGCTTCCCTCTCCTCTAATAGCTCAGATCATACTTTGTCAGCACCTAGATCAGCCCATCTGCCAGCATTTTGGTGTCTCTGGAAGAATAAACACTGAGCTCAGACCCCCTCCTTTGCCAGGAATATGGCATCTCCAGCTGGAAGGCTCCATTCAGAAGGCCCTGAAGTTAGGATTGCAAGGCTCTGGAGAGGAGCTTTGGAGGGCTGACATTTCTGAAGACAGTTAGGGGAAATCGATTGGAAATCCAGAGAAGGTTCTTCTGGAGGTGGGGAATGTGCAGGGGAGGGGGCAGCAAAGGAAGTAATAATCCTTAACGATTCTTAGTGTCCAAATTGTTCTATACCTCCATGACCTCCACTATAGCCCCAAACACAAATTCTATGGATCCCTTCTCCCAGCCCCCAGCTTCTCAGAGAGATGCTAAAGAAGTTAGAGTGCTGCCAAGGGACCCAGGCAAGATAAGTATAGGGTATGGAGAACATGATCCAGGAAGGAACAATAATTACACAGTGAGGTCCTCTCGGGGACTGCAGGGTTTGTGGGCAGAGGACTTGGAAGGGTCCACTCCTCCAACACACCACCCCAGGCAGGAAAAGCTGCCCCACACCCTTAGAGAGGCACATAGTAGCAGGGCAAGAGGGAAGGGAGGTGCGTCTTCAAGGAGGCCCTCTCCCGCTACTACAATTCAACCATCCCATCCATCCCTCCTCACCCGACCCAAGAAAGCCCCCTAAATACGGAGGAACAAAGCCACTAACCCCAGAAATAAGGCCAAAAAGGGAGTTAGGATTAGGGAACCCTGTGTACTATCATACCACTGTGACCCGACGTCGCCTAATCTTAGAAGCTAACTGGGGTCAGGCTTGGGAGGCACTTTGGATGGGAGGATTGAGGAAATTCTCTCAAAGGAGGCAAAAAAAAAAAAAAAAAAAGTAGCTTTTCCCAAGAACCCAGCTCTCATGTACAAGGCCGGGAGGGATGCTAGAGGACACCCCCTCCCCGTAGCAGCACCCCTGCGCCTTGGCCTCGAACACTGGCGACAGACTCCCCAGGAACAGAAGTTCTTGCTTCTAAAGCTGTTAACAGACCACATACCTGAGAACTCATTTCTGTCCCTCTGCCGGTTCCCTCGCCTTGGTACTTGCTTTCTCCTCATCTCCGGTTCACCACCTTCAAACCTAAACACCGACCTCAAGACCCTGCCCGCATTTGCTATGAACCAGTCAGGACTGGAAGAAGGCGGGTATGGAGGTTGCTCGGGTAACCTAGGAAAGGGGCACCCCTAGCTGGAAGGCAGTTACCAGGGAGACCAGGACAGTGGGCTGGGATCCAAGCCAGGGTTGGCACATGCCGGGATAAGCGAATAGGGGGGTGAGTGGGCTGTTTGGTTGGCTGGTGACAGGGTCTCTCTAGGAAGCCCGGGCTGACCTTGACTTACAGAAATGATCCTGCCTCAGTCTGTTCAGCTCACAGACATGCGCTACCACCCCAGCAAGCAAAAGTCTTTATGTTCTGCTCTCTTCCAACTCCTTCCCTATAAAGGAGCTAGCGCCCCCTTATCACGACTACGTATGGGGCAGCTAGAGTCCTGAAGCTCTGAAAAGAAAGCTAGAGCTTACTTTCTGCATCTTAGAGAAATTATAAGGGACTAAGACTAAGAGAAGTCAAGGAAAGAAGTCACTCTATGAGGGGCTGGAGAAGAGGCGGAGCTTACTCTATTTCAAAACTTCGACTGAAGATTTTGTTCACCAGTACAGCGTTTGCCTACCGGTTCGCGGTTGGAAAAGGTCTTGAAAAGTCTAAAGGGCAAGTATCAAAACCACTGGTCTGGCGTTTCATATTATTCCACCAGAGGGCAGTATTGCCCACTTAATGAATTACTTGTCCTAGCGATAAAGCCAGGGAGTGGGAATCTGTTGAGCAAATTGTTGCCTGCTTTCCTGATATTTGGCCCATAACAACCCCTTGTGGACAAAAATACACACTTTTCTTCATCCCCACCTAGCTCTGGCCAGGTTCCCTCACTAAGGCTCATTCAACCTTTAGTTAAGGCAGCTAAGAAACGCATTCGTGAAAAGGATCCTGTGGTGTTGGGTGTCAGAGTGTGAGGGTTGCAAGCACAGTAAGAGGTGATGAAGACTAATAACTATTAGAGTGGTGTGTCAGACCTTTAATCTTCATCGTTCAAAAATAGCTGTGGTGAAATCCCCATCTTACAAAGGGTTCTAAGGTGTAAGGGGCTTTAATAACGCTGGGCTGGCAAGATGGCTCAGCAGATAAAAGTACTCGCCATCAAGCCTGAAGACCTGGAGTCCAGAACATGGTGGAAAGAGAGAACTTACTCCATAAAATTATTCTGATTCCTTTTAAACAGTCTCTAGCTCTAGCTCTAGCGCGCTCTCTCTCTTTCTCTTTCTCTCTCTCTCTCTCACACACACACAAATTGTTCAAGTTCATATGTCCAGAAAAGGGAGTTTGCTGGAACCTGACATACAGGCGTCCTAGATCTATTAGAGAAACTACGTAAGAATGGGGACTCCTGAATGATTTACCTAAAAATCTCCGCAACACTGGGACCTAGCAAAAGTTCAAATTTGGCCAAGAGCTTTGGAGAATGAAAGTTGGATGTTGGAGATCAGGCCTGGACAGGCTAAGCACAGGCATCACACTGAGCTCCAGAACTCCAGCTCCAGCTGAGAAATTGTTCTAGGGAGAATATTTGGATGAGAAAACAAGACAGGAATGCTAAATCCAGGTATGTAGTCTGGGTGACTGCCATTCATCAAGTGAATTCCACGGGGCAGGGCACATCTGAGCGGAGAGGACATCTGTACTTGGTCTGTGATGTCTGAGGAGCCTCGGGTCCCCTGGACTGGAACATTAGCTGGTATTATGCACCTATTGTTTATCCCTCACTTGTCTTTGACCTTCCACTAGATACATGTTTGAGCAAGAAGTGAAAGGAAACTGTCCATTCTCTAAAGAGGCAGAAAGGGGTGGCACCATTTCTGCTCTCAAGGTGTTTGCGTTTTCAGAGACAGGATCCCCCTATGTCACCCTGGCTAGCCTGGAACTATTTATGTGAGACCAGGCTAGCCTCTGCCTCCTAGATTAAAGACATGCTCCACTACACTTGGCTTGTTTACAGGTTTTTTGTTTGTTTGTTTTTGTTTTGTTTGTTTCCTAAAGAAAATTATATCAGAGTAATATGTTTGAAATTTTGGAATGTAACAGAATATATGGTAAAAGCAACTGGGGACTCTGAGGGATCAGAAAGGGACAAAAAGTGGATCCTAAAGAGGAAGCCCATGACCCCTTCTGCTGTTGACCGACTCCTAGGTAATCCTCACAACTGGCTGAAGGTAGAAATCATGCTGTCCATTTATAGATAAAGACCCTTGATGATAGCTTGGTGGACAAGCTCTTGCTCTGCATGCGCAGCCCCTTGGTCCTACTTCACCCCCACTCCCAATTCAAGGAACAGAGAAGAGGAATGAGAACACAGAGAGGGAGAGAAAAACTTGGTAAGATATTGAGACTCCCATGTTTTGGTCCAAAGCAAGGGAGTAAAACAGCAGTTTCTAGGTTGTGTTCCATTAGGTCCGTGTTCTAAGTGGGAATAGATCATGTGTTCAGAGCCTCTTACCTACCCTGCTTCTCCCTCAGAGCTGAACCCCAATGGTCACCCTCATTCCACTCCAGCCTCCAAATGTATTTGTTAAATTAGGTTTTAACTCCAGAGAGGAAACCAAAAACCTTCTACTTGGTCTGAGAATCCTAATAGTGAAGTTTATACATTTTTATTTATCTAATTTTTTTGAGACAGGGCCTTCCTACTGAAGTTTATACATTTTGTTCAGTGAACACTGTGTGAGACACCAGAGGAGCAAGTCTGAACTCCCTAACACTTTCAGTTTGCCAAGGGATCTCCAGAGACATGGGTCAAGGCAGGTCTACGCAAAGAGCTCTCTGGAGGCTGAGGCAGGAGGATAACTGAGTTTGAGGCCAGACTGGGATGCATTTGAGATCCTGTCTCAAAGGAGGATAAGGAAAAGGGAGTGGCAAGGGTTTGGGGGGAAGTGAAGAGGGAGAGAAAGAGAAAGGAAGGCCTGGGAAGAGGTAACCAGCATGGGTGGCTAGCACGGCAAGCTCTCTTCCTTGAGTATCTGCAGTCTCGCTGCGCTTGGGATCACACCTGAAGGCTAAGGCTGGTCCCATTCCTGAGTTGCTCCCCTTGCAGCTTCTTATCTCCACATCAGACATCTGAGTACAGACCCCGTTCCTACCCTTATGCCTAAAATTTCAAGCTCTTTCTCAGCTATGTAAGACCTTACAAACACAAAGGGCGTAACTAGGAACCCAGGAGAAGGGGTCCAGATTCCTTTCCAAGCATCACTTTCAAGCCCTACCTCATCTGGTTCTTCCCCTCGTGCCTCCCACCCTTTCCAGCCCGATCACGATCACTCTCTTTGTTCTATTAACCCTCAATTTCAAGCTCACAGTCCTCCTAGCTAGTTTTCTTCCGGTCTCAGTACTTGTCATCAACTTCTCAGCTTGTTCCTGGCCTCCTCCTCCTCTCCTGACCGGCTTGATCTCTGTGATAAGTCAGTTTGGTGTTTCATTTTATGGCTTCTTTAGACAACCTAGGCTACCTCTAGTAGCTGAGGCTATTCCCATTTCCACCTCTTCCCCTTGGGTGTCTCTCTGCGCTCCATCCAAGGCTGACTTGTCTGTTACTCGCTGCCTTGATCCTTTCTCTGCACCTGCCTCATCCGGGGCTCCCTCCAAGGTATCTCTCTCGTCCAGGGCACCGTCAGCTCCCTCTGCCCCATCTGTTCCCTTGCCCACCTCTCCTGCTCTCTCCTGTCTGTAGAATTCGGTTAGCCGCCCCTCTTTGCGCTCCACCTTTGTCTTTGACTCTCTCCACTCTAACTGTCCCACTAGTTTTTCTGGTCATCTTCGGTCTTCGCTCTTGCTCTCTAGCTAAGTCTCTCCCTTCTGTGACTTCTTTTCTCTCTTTTGTCTCTCCCTCTTCCCTTCCTATCTGGGTATCTTTGGATCTGCCTCTTCCCCCACCCCCAACCCCTACCCATCGCTCCGTCTGTCCCCGATTTCTCTGACTCGGTCCCTCCTGGCTTCCCCCCTCCCCCCCTCATCTCTCGGTCTCTTCATCTTTCTCTGGGCCCGTGCTCTCGTGCTCTCTCTCTCTCTCTCTCTCTCTCTCTCTCTCTCTCTCTCTCTCTCTCTCTCTCTCTTTTCCTCGGTTCTCTCCGGCTCCCTCTCTCGCCTCGGATGACAGCGCTACCTCTTTTGTTGGCTCCGCAGCCAATCGCGGCCGCTGACGACACGGGGGCCGGGGCTATAAAGGGCCCGGCCCGGGCTTGGGCCCCCCCAGCCGCCCGCCCCGGCCGCCCGCCCGCCCCGCCCGTACGCCCGCCGCCCCCGGCCCCCGGCCCCCCCTCGGCCGGGCAGCCCCCAATCCCGCGCCGCCCGGACCCCCTCCTCCTCCCTCTTCCCTCCGCCCCCTCCCCGCGGGACTCCGGCGTCCCCGCCCCCCAGTCCTCCCCTCCCCTGCAGCATGGTGCTCGCGGCCCCGCTGCTGCTGGGCTTCCTGCTCCTCGCCCTGGAGCTGCGGCCCCGGGGGGAGGCGGCCGAGGGCCCCGCGGCGGCGGCGGCGGCAGCGGCGGCGGCGGCCGGGGTCGGGGGGGAGCGCTCCAGCCGGCCGGCCCCGTCCGCTGCACCGGAGCCGGACGGCTGCCCCGTGTGCGTGTGGCGGCAGCACAGCCGCGAGCTGCGCCTGGAGAGCATCAAGTCGCAGATCCTGAGCAAACTGCGGCTCAAGGAGGCGCCCAACATCAGCCGGGAGGTGGTGAAGCAGCTGCTGCCCAAGGCGCCGCCGCTGCAGCAGATCCTGGATCTGCACGACTTCCAAGGCGACGCGCTGCAGCCCGAGGACTTCTTGGAAGAGGACGAGTACCACGCTACCACCGAGACGGTCATAAGCATGGCCCAGGAGAGTAAGTGGGCTGCGGGGTGTGCGCGGTGCGGTGCAGTTCGGGAAGGACCCGGAAGCCCTTTCTGCGAAAACTTGACGGATTGGGGAGCCGGGCCACTCCACACAACTTTTTTGAGCGGAGAAGATGGGCAGCGGAGTTGAGTGCACGCCCCATTCGGGGGTGGGGGGGAGGATGGCGCGTTGGGGGAGGGGGGGCAAACCGGGCAGATTGTGAGCTATTGCTTCCCATCCCTTGTGCGAAAAAGATTCAAGTTGAAGTAGTCCTAGAAACTGGCACCCAACAGTGACTTTTCTGGAGCGCTAGGTGGGAAGCTTCGGTGACCCGTGCAGTCTCAGCTGGGCCGCAGTGCCATCTTCCCGTTGCTCTGGCACCAGCACCAACACCTTGCCCGGTGCTCGGGAAGGCACCCACGGGGTTGCAAAGTGTTCTTCTAACGCCAAGGCATAGGACCTAAAGCCGGTGTCCCTGTCAGCAACCCAGCTGCCTGCCACCTTTCCTTTCTGCACCTGATCTCGCACTGTACGGTGTCCCCTAGGACCTAGAGGAGCTGTTCCTTCTTGGTGCAGAAAGAGCTCAAATAACTCAACTCCACTGCGCTTGCGACTTAACGAGTATCATTTGGTTACTCTCATCTTAGCGTCCTTACTCCCTGTCCTATCCACAGCTGGAGCCAGAGAAGACCCAGGGAGAAAGAACTAGATGAGGGGGATGGGAGAACCCAGGCATCCGAGCCCCTGGCCAAACGGAGGATGAACACTCTGATAGACAGGAGCGGCTTTGAAATTTTATGGCCTGGAAAATCCAGGCCAATACTACCGCCCCCACTGCCTCCTCTCCCTAGGGTCAGGTGACTCCCTTTCCCCTCCCCCACTGACTGTCCTCCCCCCGCCCCCCAACTCCAGGGAACCAGGCTTTCTCTATTCCCTAGTGGTTTGGCAAGCCCCCCTCCTTTGGTTTTATGGCTCTGAACAGAAGTGGGGGCTGGTTTATTGGCAGATGGGTCATAAAAAGCTAGGGGTTGCTGGAAGTCCTAGCGGCCCACCCCATGGTAGAGGTACTGGAACCCAGGTGTGCATCTGGAAGGTTGTGTGCCTGGCGCTGCCACCCAGTTTCTGCAGAATTCAACTCCAACTTGGTTAGGGTTGTAAAGACAACTCAGAGAACCAGGAAACTCTATGTGGGCACGGAGATCTGATCTTGGATTCTCAGTCTCCCTTGTTCTTATTGCTTCTACTTTTGGAAACCAGGGTCAGCCTGAGATTGACTAAGGGCAAGAATGGGGAAAGGAGTCTAGAAAACAGTTGTAGGAAATTTTCTGGAAGATGCAGGATATATAGGGAAAAGATATTCTGGTCTGTTTGATGTAAAGTGTGTATTTCCAGGGTGAGTGACCCAGCTGTAGGCTTCCTACTGCCCTTCGCTATCCCTAGGCTCCTTGAACCAGAAGGCTTGAGCCCAGAATTAACTCTGGTAGTGGGGAGCAGCAGGAAGTGAAGGGACTCTGAATGCACGAATTGGGCGGTAGCCATTAGGCCCGGGGGGTGGGAATGTACAGTGAATGAGGCTGGGTCTCACCCTGACTTCCATTTTAGTGCCACTCCAGAACTTAGGTAACCCAGGAACGGGGTTTCAAACCAGGTATTGTACTTCCCCTTTAAGAGTCTAGCTGCGACCTTAAGAGAGGGAGGGGGAGTAGAGGGGAGGGGAGGGAGAGAGAGAGGGGGGAAAAGGAAAAAGAGACTTTTATAGTCTAATCCCCAGGGACCCGCTTTAATAAGAGACTTGTGCTCTGCTAATCGGGGGAGGTGTTTGTCAGCAGAGATGGCCTCTGCTCCCCTCCCCCTGCCTCCCCTCCCCCAGCCAAACCCGGACCCCAGCCCCCACCTTTCCTAGGCTGTTCGGCCTGCCCTAGTTCCCTCTACCCTCTCACTCTCCCACTCCAGCCTTCATCCCTGGGAACCCAGCCCCCTGCTCTTCTAGGAGCCAAGCCCAGCCCCTCAGTTTGTCTCTCCTGTGCACACTAAGAGGCCCCTGCCCTCTCGCCCAACCTCCTGCCCCTGGGCCATCCAGCCTGAGTTGGGAGAGGGTGTGTGGTGGGGTGGAGGCTGTAGGCAGAGAGGGGGTTGGGCCTTTGCTGAAAATAGTGCAATGACCTCTCCCCCGCAGCACCGCCCACTAAACCTGACCTGCCGCCCGCCACCAACCCAATCAATGCAGCACAGATGTGGCCCTCCTCCCCACCAGGGCTCCAGGGCTTTACCTGCTTCTTTGTTCCTCTTTCTGCACCTTTACGTACCCCACTCGGGTCCTGCCTTTGCCCCCTTACCCTACCCAGTGCGCTCCATTCCCCAAGTACTCACTCCCCTTACTGTGGTCTACTTGGTCCGTTCCTCTGCTGGTCTTGGTCTAAGCTGTCTTCATTCTGTCTCTTCATCCTTACCTTATCACCGCCAACCTCTTCCCCCTAGAAGCATTACTGCAGATACACAGACGTAAATATGGATTCCCTCACAGAGATAGAGGAACCCTTGTCCGAAGGAACCAGACTTAAGGATATCTCGTGACCCTATCTCAGCTTCAAGTGGGATGTTTAGTTTATACAATGAACATTTATTGGGAAGCTATTAATTTTCAAGTTCTTATTTAGTGCACAGAATTATCTGTGACACTGAGAAGTATAGTGCTTAAGGTTAAATACCAGGCAACAGCCCAGGCACGTGGCTAAACCTACTTTCCTTGTTGCCAGAAGAGCCTAGGAAGAGCCTGACACTCAACATAGATTTACTGCTTGACATTATGGGAGCCACAGAAACAACAGTGGTGATAAAATATTCTCAGACATCAGCCCTCTGAGAGATGAGTATCTAATGGCAAGAAACAGATAATTGCAGCTGGACCTGGTGGTACCAGCATGTAATCCCAGCTACTCAGGAGGCTGAGGTGGGAATTTCTGAAGTTCAAAGCCTGCCTAAACTAGAGAACAAGGCCAGCCTTGGACAACTCTATCTCAAAATAAAGAGAAAGAATGAGGCTCCGTAGGGTACTTGCCTGGCAGGTGCGAGGTCCAAGGTTTGCTCCCTAGTAACACACGCACACTCACACACACACACACTCATGCACAGCTCCCTAGTAACATACACACACTCACACACACACACACTCACACGCACAGCTGTGCTGCACTCCGCTGCAGTGCATTTGGTTTATTGTCCCTTCCTGATCTTTGAATTTCCATTCCTCATCCCTACCTCCGCCTTCCAGGAGTAACACCTCTTTCTGGGGTGATGGGGAGCCAACAGGAGACAACAGAGGTTAAGTTCTCCATGGTTATGCAGATGGTAGTACTTGGGTGTGACAGACTAGGGCCTAGACTTCACCAGAACAACCTCATTTCTGATTCTACCTAGAGAATGGAAGATGAGACAGGAGAACTGCTATGAGCTGAGGCCGGCATGGGCTGTGTAGTGATTCCAGGACAGTTAGGGACATTTAACAAACTCATGTCTCATAACAAAGGCCGAGAAGAGGTTGAGGAAAGCAAAGGGATACACTGAGAGCCAACCTTGAGACTCTAGGATCTTGAACAAGGGAAACTGGCTAAAAAGTAAAGTTGGAATGTTCACTTTGTAAAGTTAGAGGCACTGCATTTAACAAGCAGAGGGAGCTTAAGGGGGAAAATGACTGCTTATAGGTGACTTATAGGTGTGTTGAATATGGTTTCTGATACTCTGGGCAAGTAGGACACTCCACAAGTTTTTCCTTCCTTGGAAGCTGAGTGTCTCCACTGGCAGTGAAGAAGCAGCAGAGGACACTTATTCTTAGGGAGAGGGATGGAGAGTCAGAAACACAGGAAATGCTTGGTGGTTCCATTCTGAAGGATGTGCTACTGGGAACCAGGAGCCTAGATCTGATGCGACTGACTTTATAAATCTGTGTCTCAGGACCCGGGGTTATGTCCTCTGATGCCTCGTTTGCTTTTTTCAGGGGAGTGGGCTGCCAGACTCCACCTGCTCATTAGATAAACCGGGGCAGAAATGTGGCAAGGTCACTTGAGGATAGCAGGTATGGTGAGAGGTGTAGCTGGCGGCGAAGGCCTCAGATGGAGGTGGATGCCACAACTATCTTAGCAGAGGGATCCTCTGTTAGGAGACATGTTGTAGGGAATAGTATAGATCAGTAAGGCCTGACAGATGCATCATCCCACTGATGAGACAATTTTAGGTGCCAGAGACATAGTAACCCACAAGACAGGCACAGAAGGGTAAAGAAGAACTGAAAAAACGGGCTGAGAGGAATCTGCTCAAGCCACCGGGGCTGCTGGACCCCTCCACAAACACCCTTTGCTGATGTTGTGCCCCTTCTCTCTTATAGCGGACCCTGCAGTGCAGACAGACGGCAGCCCTCTGTGTTGCCATTTCCACTTCAGCCCCAAGGTGATGTTCACAAAGGTACTGAAGGCCCAACTGTGGGTGTACCTCCGGCCTGTGCCCCGCCCAGCAACAGTCTACCTGCAGATCTTACGACTGAAGCCCCTAACTGGGGAAGGGACCGCAGGGGGAGGGGGTGGAGGCCGGCGTCACATCCGGATCCGGTCACTAAAAATTGAGCTACACTCACGCTCCGGCCACTGGCAGAGCATCGACTTCAAGCAAGTGCTACACAGCTGGTTTCGCCAGCCACAAAGCAACTGGGGAATCGAGATCAACGCCTTTGATCCCAGTGGCACAGACCTGGCTGTCACCTCCCTGGGGCCAGGAGCTGAGGGGCTGGTGAGCAGGGGCCTGAAGTGGTGGTGGAGGATATGTAAAACCTGTCCCCAGGAGATGGGGTTAGAAAAGTAGATGAGGAATGTGATGGTTGGGGCCAGGAACTAATTTCAGAGGAGGTGGGGTAGCAACTATCACTTTTCAGGGATTTAAGCCAGATGACAGCTGAAAACTAAAACTGGATTTGGGGTGAAGGTATCAGTTAGTGGGAGATCCGTGGGAACACAAAACTGACCCTTGGGCGTGGTGTTATCTAATCCTAGCAATGGGGAGGCCAAACAGGAGGACCAGGAGTTCTAGACTTTTTTTACTATCTTTGCTACAAAGCAATTTTGAGGTCAGCCTGCGCTACTATGAGATCCCATCTCAAAACAAAACAAAGAACCTGGCCCTTGATAAGTCCCTGGGCCAAGAATCTGATGAGGTCACATTGCCAGAAAGGAAGAACTAGGGAGCGGGAGAGATGGCTAGATGTCAGGAGAAGTGCGTACAATGACTGGGCGGGAGGTTATGGTTTGAGGTCTGATGCTTCTGTTGCGATGCAGGTAGTGGAGTGAGGTAAGAGGACTTGCTGAGGGCTATGTCACATCTCTCCCCTCTCCCTGCCCCTCAGCACCCTTTCATGGAGCTTCGAGTTCTAGAGAACACAAAGAGGTCCCGGCGGAACCTAGGCCTAGACTGCGATGAACACTCGAGTGAGTCCCGCTGCTGCCGATACCCTCTCACAGTGGACTTCGAGGCTTTTGGCTGGGACTGGATCATCGCACCTAAGCGCTACAAGGCCAACTACTGCTCCGGCCAGTGCGAATACATGTTCATGCAAAAGTATCCACACACCCACTTGGTGCAACAGGCCAACCCACGAGGCTCTGCTGGGCCCTGCTGCACCCCTACCAAGATGTCCCCAATCAACATGCTCTACTTCAATGACAAGCAGCAGATTATCTACGGCAAGATCCCTGGCATGGTGGTGGATCGATGTGGCTGCTCCTAAGGTGTGGGCTACAGTGGATGCCTCCCTCAGACCCTACCCCAAGAACCCCAGCCCTGGTCCCCATTCCCCAAGCCCTAGAGCGCCCCTCCCCACCTCTTCCCACGAACGTCACACCTTGTTCCCTGACCAAGCAGTGTGCAATACAACAGAGGGAGGCAGGTGGGGATGGAGGGGTGAGGGGTTGGGAGAAAAGAAGGGCAGTCAGGGTGGAATGTATCTGAGATTTGCAGGTGTGAAGGTTTGGCAAGAAGACAGATGTAGGGACAGAGAAAGAAGATGGAAGGATAGAGACAGAGAACAGACAGAACAGTGAGAAAGCAAAGGAACAGAGAGGCAAAAAGATTAGAGACTAAGCAGATGAGGAGAGAGACTGAAATGGGAGTAAACCGAGAGCCCTGTCCCAAGCCTGTTTTTCCACAGCAAGGTGAGAGGCTTGGTATAGTTTGGGGTAGTTCCCTGACAACTCAGTAGGAGTAAATCAGAAGTTCATTCTTAGCTTTTTCCCTCTCTCCTTCCAGTAGCAGCCGGAAGTGGAATGAGGATGGGGCAAAGTAAGGACCTGGGAGGGTTTTTTTAATTTATTTATTTATTATGACGTTTTGTTTTTTGGTATTTGGCTTTACTGGAATGGGAGGGACCTTGCCCACTGTGCCCCATTGGTCCCTTATTCCCCAAACCCTGCTCTTCCCCGGTTCCGACCTACTTAAGCACTTGTATTATGCCTCCAGGGCTGGGGATGGGGAAAGGGCAAGAGGGCTAACACATGGAGGTTTCCAACCCACAATCACCCTGACCAACCTTCTCGAGCCAAACGGGTTGAACCGAGTGGTCACGGAAGCAGTTCAGACTGTAGAGCTGGGGGACAGGGGCTGAACTCAACATCCATGAGAGCAACTAAACTACCCCTCAGGCCTACCTATTTCTGGTATTATTTAGCCAGAGGGTATAGTCTGCTCATCCCCAAATTCTCCTCAGCCAAGAGACCAAAGAGCCTGTGGAATGCCCTGCTCTCAGCCTCTGTCTTCAGGTCAATAAGAGTTAGAAGTCCCAGAGTCCCCCAGATCTGGGAAGGGTAAGGGTCAAGAAAATAGTAAAGAGGCTGAAGGTTACAGGGCATTTGAATCCAAATCACTGCTCTAGGCTAGGGAATGGCCAGCAGACCAAGGTGGAAGGGATTCTGAAGGGGGGGCATGTTAGTCCCCTAACCCAAAGCTCAGGGTGGAAGATGGAGAACAAGGGAGCAGAGTGTCTATGATTTTATCTTATTTTTGGAATATAGCAGCAGCACCTGGCAGCAGGAGGGGACAGTACAGCGGGGAAAGGCGTGTGCCAAGGCCAGGCACAGCAGAGGACGGGAGAGGCTTGGGGAGCAGGCAAGGGGTAGTTGCCACTACGAGTCACCCACTCATTCCTCCCACACTCCTGACCCACCCTCCTCTGCACTCACTGTGCCTCAGTTCCTTCCCCTTGATGGAATGAGCGGCAGCAGCACCCGCCACAGCCAAGAGATGAATTCTGAGCACTTACCACGGGCACTTTATGGACATAAAATACCTCTCGCTGTGGAACTAGATAACCAGGGCACCACAACGGTGGTGAAGAGATGTGAGGCTAAAGAGTCACAGGCTTCAGAGTACAGTACACCTCTGCTTCTCAGCTGGACAGTACCTGAAGCCAAGGAATTAAAACCTCCACACCTAACCGTACCTCGGCAGTGGCCTCTTGGCTCTAGACAAGAGTCTTAAGAGGATGGGGTAGGGAGAAGGGAGGTCACAGCAAATGATCACTAATAGAACCAGCAGTGATGGTCTGGCAGAGACTGGACTGAACCGAGCCTGACCTGGAAGGTCTGCACGTCCTAAGAGCACGCTCTCTCACTTGGGCCAGACCACAGAGAGGTCAAGGGATGTGTCCGTCCTTAGCACCTAACTCCTATTCTCATAGTGAGGAGAGGAGGAAAGGAGTCTCCGAGGAATGGACAGGGGTTCTTAAGCCTTTCAACTCACTTCTCATGTAGCAGCAGCAGCTAGTCCCAAGCCTCTCCTCTCTGGCCATTCCTAATCCTTTTTTTCCTACCCCATCTTAAAGAGCAAGACACATTTGACTATCAACACCAATCATACTTCCTTGGTGGAGGAGAGGTACAGAATAGTAAAGAGGATTGCTTTCCTCCAAAGTCAAATGCCTCTTGATCTTAGAAAGGGTAAGGGTTGGACAATTAGGTATCAGGTAAACTTCTCCATAGTTTAGAGAGCTGGGGCATTACACTTCAATTATTGCCTCTTTATTACTACCAAGTACAGGGGGAATGGGGTTGTCTTATGAATATAAACCTGAGTTGAGCCTCAGTTTCCTGGTCTTTTCTATCCCCTAAGAGGCTTGAGGATATGGCCTAGCATTCAGTGGGAGCTGGCACCTCTTCCCACACTACCTGTATGGACTGGCCGGTGCTCCTCTGAACGTATTATTAGTGTAACTCTTTATTTTGTGTATTTGTTACATCATGTGTGTGATTGCCTTTGTTAAGGGTGTCTGAGGAGTATGGGCTGACAGGGGCACTGGAATACCAGGAAAGGACTTCTTCAACAAGATCAAGGTTTCCAGGAAGGAACCATTGCAAAAAGGCCACCAGGCAGTTTTCAAGTTATGTGACAGAGGGCAAAGATGGCCAAAGGGTGCTCTGAGTTTTGGGACAGTCACATGACACAATCCAGCACTTGAACCTGAAAAAAGAAAAATAAAAGCAGTCAAAGAGCTTAATAGTTCAATGGTGAGCTCTTCTCCCCGATCGAGCATCACATCCACATCAGGGAGACCAAGAGCTGAGGAGGCTGGCTCTAAAAGTCAAAGGACTGGCGGGCTGAGGAGCACTCACTCAGGCATGGGGGAGGATGAGGAGGAGCACTCACTCAGGGCATGGGGGAGGATGAGGAGGAGCACTCACTGAGGGATGAGGAGGAGCACTCACTCAGGGCATGGGGGAGGATGAGGAGGAGCACTCACTCAGGGCATGGGGGAGGATGAGGAGCACTCACTCAGGCATGGGAGAGGATGAGGAGGAGCACTCACTCAGGCATGGGGGAGGATGAGGAGGAGTACTCACTCAGGCATGGGGGAGGATGAGGACTCACTCAGGCATGGGGAGGATGAGGAGGAGCACTCAGGCATGGGGAGGATGAGGAGGAGCACTCAGGCATGGGGGATGATGGGGAGCTCTCAGGCAGGGGGAAGGATGAGGAGGAGCACTCACTCAGGCATGGGGGAGGATGAGGAGCACTCACTCAGATCATGGGGGATGGTGGCCAGGACTTGGGGCTGGAGGATGAACTGAGGCTGGGAAACTGAGGGTGCTTAGAACTCCTCACAGAGCTGGGTATGACACAGTCCCAAAGACTGCAAAAACACCTAGCCCCCATAGAATGATCGCCACAGAATGATCGAGAAAGGTTGAAATGGTCCAGCCAGAGTTTTATTTTATAGTACCCTAATCCTGGGTGCCTCAGTAGTTCTATCAAAAGTCAAGCCGGCAGCTCCCCATTGTAGTTAAATGTTTCGAACACTGAGTCCACTAAGGAAAAAAAAGCTTCTCACATGCTTACAGCACAATTCACAAGCAGAGTAAGGGGTGGCAAGAGTCTTGCTTGAGTCCCAAGATTCAATTTACCACCTGGCCTTCTCTGTGCCATTAGTTCTACCAAAGCTTTCCTGGCAATGAAACTAAAAGGCCCTGGGCTGCTTCTCAGAAAAAAGCCCAACCACATAAACAGGCACACTTGTATATACAAAGGCTCCGCTCACCAACCCACCACCATCCCCTAGCTAGAACCTATTTGTGGGAGTATGTTAGGGTAATGTCCCTCCCTACTTATCCTAGATCTCCATCAAAGCTAACAAAAGGACTAGGAAAACATTAAGGATGTGTGCTAAGCATGATGTGCCATTTAATTCTCATAGCCTCAAAATAGGGTTTCTACTGATAAGAGTTTGGAAAGCCACAGAGCAATTAAGTCATTTGTCCAGTGAGAATGCAGAGGCCGTAAGGTAGAACAAGGAACCAAACCTAAGTAGGTAACATAGGGTATTATGTTTTAATCTAATTTAATCTGTTGTTAAATAATAAAGGTGGGAAACTGAATTCACACCACACAAACTGAGAAAGTTGAGAAACAACTGGATTCAAAGGGGTGGTAGAGACATCCCTTTCTGATGTCTTTGAGGAGAACAACAAGATAGAGGTTAGGGATCTGAATGCAGTGTAACTGATAAGAGCACTTGCCTAGCATACATGGGAGTTCCTGCCCACCACTGAAAACCAGGCATGCTCCACAGGCCTGTAACCCCAGCATAAGGGAGGCAGAAACAAGACCCAGAAATGTAAAGCCATCCTCAGCTACATCTGAGGCCAGCCTGTGCTAGAGACCTTGTCTCAAGAGATCAATAGTCAGAAAATGAGTGCCACTGTCTGTCAGAGGCCTCACATAAGAAAGTGGTTTAGAAAGTTATCCTGTCTCAACTATTCAAATCCCCCTCATTCCGTGTCTGACCTAACAAGAAAAATTCTGCTCTTCTGCCTGCCTTCCCATAGCCTTCACCCCTATAGAAGCTTTCAGCCTTCTACTTAGCAAACGAGCCTCTGATGAGAGAAAAATAAGTAGTCCTAGAGAACCATAAAAAGATTTACAGCTGAGGAGTATAGTTCTCCCTGCAGCTTGCAGACTGGGTGGTGAAGAAGGGCACCTTGGTGCTCAGGTCCCAAAGACAAAACTCTAACCATGAATGTTGGCCGAGTCAAACAAAATGGACTCAGGTTTCCGGGATCAGTTTAGTAGAAACAGATATTCTGAACTGTTCATGCTCTCTGTGTGGAGTGACAACAATGAGACAGGAGAGGGCTCAGGCTTAGGAGTTAGAAGAATCTTCTGACAAATATACGAACTGGAGAGATGGAACAAAGAGCTATTAAAAGAGAGGAAAAAAAACCCTACCATAAAACGTCATAAAAACGTTTATGGTGAAAAGCACCATAAAACGTTTGGAAAAAGCCAAGCTCGGTGGTCCACACCTTTAATCTCAGCATTCAACAGACACATGCAGGTGGATCTGAGTTTGAGGTAGGACTTGTTGTTTAGTTTCCAAAGAGTGGGGTAAAGAAAACTAAGACAATGATTTCGCCTTAAAAGAACAGCCTCTAGAGATGGAGTAGTCTGTGAATGCCTGCTGCTCAGCTCTAAGGAGAACCTGATATGGACTCCTAGCTTCCACATAAAAAGACAGGTCCAGGGGTTGGGGATTTAGCTCAGTGGTAGAGCGCTTGCCTAGCAAGCACAAGGCCCTGGGTTTGGTCCCCAGCTCTGAAAAAAAGAAAAGGGGGGGGGGAAGACAGGTCCAGTAGCATTCATCTAACTCTAGAACTGGGAGTTAAGAGTCCTGTGGATCAGTGGAAATTATTAGCTAGGCACTCTAGCTAAATCAATGAGCTCCAGGCTCTGTCTCAATAAATCAAATGGTGTTCAATCAAGAAGAAATCTAATGTGTCCTGATGTGTCCTCTGGCCTTAACATGCACCCATCCCCACCACATGAACAGAGGGAGAGGAGGGGGAGGGAGGAGAATGAGAGTCTTAGCCAGGTAAAGCAGTCGTCACATCACTTTAATAATCCTAGCACTTGGGAGGCTGATGCTGAAGGATGCTGTGAAGTCAAAACCAGCCTGGACTAGCGATGAGGGCTGAGGAGTACAGAGAATCCTAGGTCGAGTCGAATATGTCTCTGCAAGGTTATGGAGGATAAAGAGATAAAGATTATACTGAACCCAGCACTCAGGAAGCATAACCAAGTGAGTCTATGAGTTCAAGGCCAGCCTGGTCTACATAGGGAGTTCCAGGACAGCAAGAGCTACCTAGAGAAATCCTGTCTCAAAACAGGCAAACAAGTCAACGTTAAGGGACCCCACTATTATATTCTATTATCAGCATCTATTTTGTTACATCAATATTTAGCTATGCAAAGCCACTCTGGGATATAAATCCTACTGAATCTATACTCTGTCTTCTGAAACAAATTCAGCAATTTCTACGGTTGTTTTCAGATGAAGACACTGCAGAAAGGAGGTTATATAGCCTTATGTAGAAAGGGGGTGGGGGTGGGGCTCACATACTACTGATGAAAGGAAGAGAGTCACTCCAAAACATCTGGCTGAACAGCTGAGGAATGCCGAATGGCTGAGAAATACCTAAAGAAATGTTCAACATCTTTAGTCATAAGGGAAATGCAAATCAAAACCACCCTGAGATTCCACCTCACACCAGTGAGAATGGCTAAGATCAAAAACTCCGGCAACAGCAGATGCTGGCGAGGATGTGGAGAAAGAGGAACACCCCTCCATTGTTGGTGGGATTGCAGACTGGTACAACCATTCTGGAAATCAGTCTGGAGGTTCCTCAGAAAATTGGACATTGCACTACCTGAGGACCCAGCTATACCTCTCTTGGGCATATACCCACAAGATGCCCCAACATATAAAAAAGACACGTGCTCCACTATGATCACAGCAGCCTTATTTATAATAGCCAGAAGCTGGAAAGAACCCAGATGCCCTTCAACAGAGGAATGGATACAGAAAATGTGGTACATCTACACAATGGAATATTACTCAGCTATCAAAAGCAATGACTTTATGAAATTCATAGGCAAATGGATGGAACTGGAAAATATCATCCTGAGTTAAGTAACCCAATCACAGAAAAATACACATGGTATGCACTCATTGATAAGTGGATATTAGCCCAAATGCTCGAATTACCCTAAATGCACAGAACACATGAAACTCAAGGATGACCAAAATGCGAAGGCTTCACTCCTTCTTTAAAAGAACAAGGGGTTGGGGATTTAGCTCAGTGGTAGAGCGCTTGCCTAGCAATTGCAAAGCCCTGGGTTCGATCCCCAGCTCCGGGAAAAAAAAAAAAGAAGAAGAACAAGAATACCCTTGGCAGGGAATAGAGAGGCAAAGTTTAGAACAGAGGCAGAAGGAACACCCATTCAGAGCCTGCCCCACATGTGGCCCATACATATACAGCCACCAAACTAGATAAGATGGATGAAGCAAAGAAGTGCAGGCAGAGACAGGAGCCGGATGTAGATCTCTCCTGAGAGACACAGCCAAAATACGGCAAATACAGAGGCGAATGCCAGCAGCAAACATTGGAACTGAGAACGGGACCCCGGTTGAAGGAATCGGAGAAAGGACTGAAAGAGCTTGAAGGGGCTTGAGACCCCATATGAACAATGCCAACCAACCAGAGCTTCCAGGGACTAAGCCACTACCCAAAGACTATACATGGACTGACCCTGGACTCTGACCTCATAGGTAGCAATGAATAGCCTAGTAAGGGCACCAGTGGAAGGGGAAGCCCTTGGACCTGCCAAGACTGAACCCCCAGTGAACGTGATTGTTGGGGGGAGGGCGGCAATGGGGGGAGGATGGGGAGGGGAACCCATATAGAAGGGGAGGAGGGATTTAGGGGGATGTTGGCCTGGAAACCGGGAAAGGTAGTAACAACTGAAATGTAAATAAGAAATACCCAATTTAATAAAGATGGAGGAAAAAACAAAACAAAAAAACCAAAACAAACAAAGAACCATAAAAAAAAAAAAAACCTGGCTGAGGAGGTGACAAAACTTTAATCAACTTTTTCTTCTATTAAGTTTTTCCAAAGTCTCAGAGGAGACAAATTTCCTAAGCTGGCAACCTTTCATCTATTCTCCATAGGTTTCCACCTTTCTCCCCCCCCCACCCCCACCCGGAGCTGGGAACCGAACCCTGAGCCTCGCGCTCTACCACTGAGCTAAATCCCCAACCCCGGTTTCCACCTTTCTTATGAGCCAGAGAATATGCAGCAGCTGGCTGGCCTTGAAATCCCCTGTGGCCCATGAGTGCTGTGATTACAGCTGTGCCCTGGCTGTTCTGGACTCACTCTGTAGACTAGGCTAGCCTTGAACTCAGAGATCTGCCTGCCTAGCTTCCCTATGGTTGGAATAAAGTTTCACTCTACCAATGCCCAACTCGAAGCTTTCAAATAAGGGAAGTTCTATGACCTTTCCAAAGAAATCTCCCAAAGAAAGTATTTATTAATACCAAAATACAGGGATTAAACTGAGAAAGCCAAGGTAGGTGTGGTGGTGCTGTCTGTGGTCACAGCTCTAAGAAGGCAAAGAAGGATGACTAGACTCATGGCCTCCTGGACTACACAGCATGTCCCCAGCCAGGCTACAGTGAGCCCTGTCTAAAAACAAACAGACAAACAAACAAACAGACAAACAGGAGAAAATACGGAAGGTACGTAGGAGAAAACTTATATCAACTTTCATATCTACACAGAGAACAAGCAATCTGCTCAGACAGTCAAACCTTTCCGAAGGAGGTAACTACGTAAGGAAATTTAATGTTATCCAAGACATGCCACCACTGTAACTGTAAGAGATGAGGACAAACTAGCACAGAACCAGACTGCAAAGTGGAAAGGAGGCTGGCACCATTGTGCAGCAGTAATATACTTATCCAGAAAGTCCAAGCCCCATGCTTGGGACAGACTGCAGACACACACAGATGCACCCCCCCCCCCCATCTTGTTCCACTTCTGTCCCAACAATGCTTAACATCCCTGATACCCAGTGAAGCTTTAGACTCTATACTCCGGCCTGAGGAGTGGCCAGCCTCTTTACCCTGAGCTAGGTCCTACACAGTGTCCCAGCAGACAGGGCCTGTTTTATACAGTTAGGCTTCATTCAAAGTAGAGGGCAACTAATCTTTAGCCCCACATTTTATCCTTACATTTCCTAAAACCCTAAGGCTTTTTCTCCACATTATCACAGTGGGTTGCTCCAACCTAAGCAAAGACTTGGGGTGACTTGGCCTCATTATGAAAGATAAAATAAAGCATATCTGTGAGTATGAAGAAGATAATGAATTGGCTAATGATAGACCCAATCTACTTTATCTTCTTTTTCTACAGGAAAAGGCATTACAGTTAGTTCTCCCTAATATTTGTCATTGACACTCCCTCTGTGTGGTCTAATCAGGCTCTAGGAACTTAAAAGGAACACCTAATAAAACACATTTTCTTTTCTTCCTCTTTTATTAATAAGCAAAAATAATTAAAAACAAAAACCACAACAATCTTAAATGCAGAAGAGCAGTTAAATAAAACTGCTACCGAATTCAAGGATGTACCAAACGTACATGCTTCCTCACTGTGAGGCACATGACTGTGTATGTAGGCAGATAGGTAGGGAAGTGTGTGTGTGTGTGTGTGTGTGCGTGTGCGTGTGCGTGTGCGTGTGTGGTGTGTGTGGTGTGTGTGTGTGTGTCTGTATATATAAAACCAAGAAAATCTGAGAAATGGAAACCACTATGGGGTGGGCAGAAAGCACGAACTTTTCATTATGCAATCCCAAAACGCTCTGCTCTTTTTCTTTTCTTTGCCTGTAACAAAAAGCAAGAAAAAAAATTAGATTGCATGATAATAGAAGATTAAGTTCCCAGCATCTTTTAAACCAAACCCACATTAACTGTCAAAAGGCCCAAGAAGAGATAACACCTAACTTCAGGCAGAGACTTTATTCCAGAATCCTTCAAGTTATCCAGTCAGAACTGGGAGGCTTGGTGAAAAAGAGACGGAAGGCAGACACAGCCACCCACACGTATACATTGAGTTAAACACACCCACATGTATACATACATACATACATACTACATACATACATACATACATACATACAGTTAGACAAACAGAGGGTGAGGAGGAAAGCATGTTCAGGGAGTGAAAAAAGGGTGAAGAAAAGCGTGGCAGAGGGTTGGAGATTTGGCACAGTGGAAGAGCGTTTGCCTAGTAAGCGCAAGGCCCTGGGTTCGGTCCCCAGCTCCGAAAAAAAAAAAAGAAAAGAAGAAGAAAAAAAAAGCGTGGCAGAAAAATGTACAGTTCTCAACGATCAGTAGGAAGATAGGAGATTTCAGGGTTAAACAATACCATCCACAGAGAGTCTGACTCTTCAATGCCAAGAGATTAAGTTGGAAGAGGAAGGGTGTGGATCCTCCCATCCCCCCCCAAAATCAAGCCTTCTCCCTCATGTCTGAATGCCCTTAGGTGGTCATTTAGTGTCTAGCACTCCCATGTTGTATATGTGCCTTTAAACATGACCGATACTCTAATTATTTTTATTACCAGGGCCACATGGCAACAGCACTAGTAGGTGAGTCCCCTGAGGCTCAGCAGTTATGTACATTATGGGTTCTGTAAAGAAGGGAGCATCAGAAAGCGGGCACACACTCTACCTCATATGGCCGAGGAAAAGCACCATGTCCTTATTTTCAACTACAGCCCTAGACAGAACCCAGCCAACTTCTCTGAAGTCAGTTCACACGTCAGGTTAATTTCTTTCTTTCTTTCCTTTTCTTCCTTCCTTCCTTTTTTTTTTTTTTTTTTTCGTTTAAGGTAGAACACACTTCAAATCCTTTGGTCCATGTAAACTGCACTCGCTTCAGAAGCTACTACTCTCTTATAGACCATGACTTCCAACCAAAGCCATTGTCCCTCTAACCTGGAGAAACCAATGTATGCACTTAGTAAAATACCTGGCTTAAGGAAAGCTTACACATAAGATAATTCTAATCAGAAGAAGTAAGTGCACCTCGCTACATCACCAAATAAGCAGCTATTACCTACAGATAGTATTTTATTTCACTAGCACAAAGCCTACAATTTTTTTTTACATTTTTTCTAGTGAAGAGCATAAACTGACCTTAATTTTTTTTGAGATTTATTTTATGTATACAACTGTTTTGTCTGCATGCATGTTATTTGCCCCATGTACATGTACATGTACATGTGTGTAAAAGCAACATGGGCTCTTAGCAGCAAGCTCTCTCTCCAGCCTTTGATCCCTAATCTTCATGGCATATAATGCTTACTTATAAGGAAACTTTAGGGAATAGTAAGATGGTTCAAATGGTAAAATGCTTATTGCACAAACAACTGTCAGGACCCACATAGAAGCTGAGCAGGGATAAGGGCAGACAGGCAGACTCCTGGACTGGAGCTCACTCACTAGCCAGTCTACCTCACTACGGAGCTACAGGTTCAGTGAGCGACCATGCCTAGAACAGAACAGAACAGAACAGAACAGAACAGAACAGAACAGAAGAAAAGAAAAGAAATGAAATGAAGGCAGTCAACATTTATGTAGAACCTTTATGCTCTACATGCACATCTGCACACAGAGATTCCATGTACAATGGGGCAAGGGAAGCAAATGAAATAAAAGCAAAACTCTTCCAAGACTTGGAGTAAAAACATTCATTTTTAAGACACTATCTCCAAATAAGGAGAATCTCTGCAAGTTCAATGTTAACTTGGTCTACATAGTAGCTACTAAATAAGACCCTGGAAAGGGGAAGAGAGGGAAAGAATGGGGTGGGAAAACTCCAAGGACACCATAGCTGTCTTCAGACACACCAGAAGAGGGCATCAGATCCCATTACAGATGGTTGGGAGCCACCATGTGGGTGCTGGGATTTGAACTCAGGACCTCTGGAAGAGCAGTCAGTGCTCTTAACCACTGAGCCATCTCTCCAGCCCTGGGAAAACTTTTTCTTTTCTTTTTTTTTTTTTCTTCCAGGCTGGGGACCGAACCCAGGGCCTCTAGCAAGCGCTCTACCACTGAGCTAAATCCCCAACCCCGGGAAAACTTTTAATAGTTAAAACCATTTGCTGTTCTTGCAGAAGACGCAAGTTTGGTTCCCAGCACTCACATCAGGTAGCTCACAATCACCATTAACTCTAGCTGTTTTGGCCTCCATGGGAACCTAACATACTCACCTACAAATAAAAACCAAAGCTAAGGCAGACATGATGGAACATGACTGTAATCCTAGCACTTAGGAAACTGGGGCAGGAGGACTGCTTCAAGTACAAAGCCAGACTGGATGACCATGAAGACCTTGTTTCAAAAACTAGTCTCATCCACACAAATGCCCAGTCCTGGGCCGAGCAAGGACACTAGTGGACATGCCAAAGTGGGCAGAGGAAAAGCCCACGAGGCTCAACCCTACACAAAGAACCATAGACAACTGGGAAAGCAGGGACTGGGAGAGGTGGTCTTTCCCAGGGAAGAGCACACACCAACTGGTTGTCCAGTGTCAAACTGTCAGCCTTTTTTAGTGGGGGGGAGGGGGGCGGAAAGAGGTCATGAATTTGACAGAGAGCAGGGATGGAGTGTATGAGAGACTTTGGAGGAAGAAATGTTGTAATGAAGTTATAATGTCAGTCAGTGGTAGTGTATGCCTTTAATTTCAGTAGTTAGGAGGGAGGTAGAGGCAGGCAGATCTCTGAGTTTAAGGCCAGCCTGGTATACAAAGTGAATTCCAGGACAGCTTGTCTCATTCCAACCCATTCCCCCAAATAAAAGACGCTATTTGCAATGGAGACCAGCAGGGAAGGGAAAATCTCCAGGTATATCAAGCACACTCCAGGACAACCTGAACGCCCAAGATTAGGTAGCGACACAAAACAGACTACATGGGGGTCTTTCAGTTGGTTGGTTGATATTTTTTGTTTTATTGATTTTATTTTTAAAATTTTGTTTGTTTGAGAAAGAACACATAACATGGGTAGTAGAGAGTTGGGGAGGATCTGGGAAGAGTTGGCAAAAGGGAAAGAATAAGATCAAAATATACTGTGTGATGGGGCTGGAGAGATGGCTCGGTGGTTAAGAGCACTGACTGCTCTTCCAGAGGTCCTGAGTTCAATTCCCAGCAACCACATGGTGGCTCACAACCATCTGTAAAGAGATCTGATGCCCTCTTCTGGTGTGTCTGAAGACAGCTACAGTGTACTTATATATAATAAATGAATAAATCCTTAAAAAAAATACTATGTGAGAAAACATTTAATTAAAAAAACCCAAAAAAAACAAAAGACACAAAAAATATTAGGTGTTTTATTTAGCAGCCTATATCTAGCCTACTTACGTGCCCAAGCAACAGGTTTGGCTACGGAGTGGTAAAGAGTCCACGGACTGGATTTATGCCCACCTACCCCAACAGTGTGTACCGTACAGGCCCATACCTAGTACTGTAGATCTGACCAAAAGCCCATGGTTGGAGCCTCAGGAATGAACCTACTCCTTCCTATTCTTCCAGTAAATGGATATAGCACCACATTACTTTCAAGTCCCTGTCTACCTCCCTATAGATTAGTCTAGCCTTTAGACCTCATCACAGGGAGGGTTTCTGAACAATGGATGGTAGTAAACTCGCAGCTGATCAAAGTGCAGAGACTGAGTGTATGAGGATGCCCAGCCACAAATGACATCTATAAGGAACATCCACGAAGCTCAGGGACCATTGTACAAGAGGGGGCAGAAAGACAGGAAGAGCCAGAGGTTGGAGAACGGTGTCTTTTTGACATGACTCATACAGCAGCTATGGCTGCCCACACAAGACCTGCAAAAAATCAAGCTAGTAAACATTCCAGCATGGAGCAGGAAGAAGTTCAAGTGCGCCCACCCCTAACTGAAGAGGTACTAAGAGTTGCTGGCTTCTGGGGGAAGAGCCAGCTTTCTTTCCAGGATCCCGTAGGGCTCCAGTGGATGACCCTGAGTCTACCCACTAGCTCTGGTACCTCTGAGTATATGAGTAACTCACTCTGTGGGTTTTTGTAAAGAGGTGGGCAGTGAGTAGATCTGGAAGAAACAGGTGGGGAACATGATCAATACACACTGTATAAAACTCTCAAAGGATTATTAAAGATATTACAGTAATAAGGGAGAAAGTAGGCTATGGAAATAGAGGTACTTCTCCCTCCCTTCTCAATGTATTTCCTTGTCTTCTTTAAGAGCTCTATGGAGAACCAGGGAAACAAGAGAACAGATAGAAGTATTAGCCAAGCAAGCCGGACAACCTGAGCTCCATCTCCAGGACACACAATCAAGAACGACTGTCCAGAGTTGTCCTCGGACCTCCACACAGAAGCACTGACACTCAAGGGCATGTGTGTGCTTACATACACAATTCTCTTAATTTTTTGTTGTTGTTTGATTTTACTACTAGCTCTATGAAGCATTCTAAATATAGTTCACCTCTGTATCCTCTGTGGTTCCAGTTCCAGCTGAACTTGTCACAATTCCAAATCTCTCCTTCCGTTTCTTCAGCTTCTCATCATCCTCAGACTGTCAACGGACCAAGACAACAGCAAAACAAGTTAGTCTCTATTTACAAGTTTACAGGAATAAAAACTGTAATTTATCGGTTACAATATGTGAGCCAACCTTATATCAGGAGCCGAAGATCACACAAATGTGAAAGATAGAAAAGAAAATAATCACCTGGACATGGTGGCACACACATTTAATCCCAGCACTTGGGAGGAAAAAGCAGGTGGATCTCTGTGAGTTTGAGGGCAGCCTGGTCCACAGAGCAAGTTCAGGACAACCAGAGATACACAGAGAAACCCTTTCTTGAAAAAACAGAAACAAACAAAAACTAAACAAACAGAAAATACACCACCTCGTAATACGGTTTAGCTACACTTTGGCCCCAAGAACTTGTGTGTTCTAAGTCTGGGACTAGAAACGTGACAGTGGCGGGAAGTGGTGAGACCTTTAAGAGGTCAGACATAGCATCTCCACCTGTGCCCTGGAGCTAAGGCTGTTCCACAGCCCTCCTTACCCAAATCCTGCCTTGGGAGAGCTGGTCTAGGAGTGCTGATACACCTAAGATCACAGGCTCCAGTCAAGAGACAGTAGGATCAACTAACACCAGAGATACCCAGATATGGAGAGGCAAGCGCAAGAATCTAAACAACAGAAACCAAGGCTACTCGGCATCATCAGAACCCAGTTCTCCCGCAACAGCAAGTCCTGGATACCCCAACATACCAGAAAAGCAAGATTTGGATTTAAAAATCACATTTTACAATGATGATAGAGGACTTTTTTAAAATATTTTTTATTTATTATATATAAGTACACTGTAGCTGTCTTCAGACACACCAGAAGAGGGCATCAGATCCCATTACAGATGGTTGTGAGCCACTATGTGGTTGCTGGGATTTGAACTCAGGACCTCTGGAAGAGCAGTTGGTCCTCTTAACCACTGAGCCATCTCTCCAGTCCGATAGAGGACTTTAAGAAGGACATAAACAACTCCCTTAAAGAAATACAGGACAACACAGGTAAACAAGTAGAAGCCCTTAAAGAGGAAACACAAAAATCCCTTAAAGAATTACAGAAAAACACAACCAAACAGGTAAAGAAATTGAAGAAAACCATCCAGGCTTTAAAAATGGAAATAAATAATAATAGTAAACAATAAAAACTCACAAAGAAGATAACCCTGGAGATAGAAAACCTAGAAAAGAGATCAGGAGTCAGAGTTGCATCACCGACAAAATACAAGAGATAGAATAGAGAATCTCAGGGGCAAAAGATACCATAGAACACATCAACACAACTGTCAAAGATAATGTAAAACACAAAAAGCTCCTGGCCCAAAACATCCAGGAAAACCAGGACACAATGAGAAGATCAAACCTACAGATAATAGGTATAGAAGAGAGTGAAGGCTCCCAATTTAAAGGGCCAGTAAATATCTGCAACAAAATCATAGAAGAAAACTTCTCTAACCTAAAGAAAGAGATGCCCATAAACATACAAGAAGCAAGTCCAAATAGATTGGACCAGAAAAGAAATTCCTTCTGTCACATAATAATTAAAACACCAAATGCACAAAGTCAAAAAATAATATTAAAAGCAGTAAGGGAAAAAGGTCAAGTGACACATAAAAGCAGACCTATCAGACTTACACCAGACTTCTCACCAGAGACTATGAAAGCCAGAAGATCCTGGGCAGATGTCATACAGACCCGAAGAGAACACAAGTGCCAGCCCAGGTTACTGTATCCAGCAAAATGCTCAATTAACATGGATGGAGAAACCAAGCTATTCCATGACAAAATCAAATTTACACAATATCTTTATACAAATCCAGCCCTGCAAAGGATAATAGATGGAAAACTCCAATACAAGGAGGGAAACTACAGGGGCTGGGGATTTAGCTCAGTGGTAGAGCGCTTACCTAGGAAGCTCAAGGCCCTGGGTTCGGTCCCCAGCTCCGAAAAAAAGAACCAAAAAAAAAAAAAAAAGGAGGGAAAGTACACCCTAGAAAAAGCTGGAAAAAAACCTGGATACAGAAAATGTGGTACATCTACACAATGGAATACTACTCTGCTATCAAAAACAATGACTTTGTGAAATTCATGGGCAAATGGATGGAACTTGAAAACATCATCCTGAGTGAGGTAACCCAATCACAGAAAAACACATATAGTATGCACTCATTGGTAAGTGGATATTAGCCCAAATGCTCGAATCACCCTAGATGCACAGAACTCGTGAAACTCAAGGATGACCAAAATGCGAATGCTTCACTCCTTCTTTAAAAGAACAAGAATACCCTTGGCAGGGAAGAGAGAGGCAAAGATTAAAACAGAGACTGAAGGAACTCCCATTCAGAGCCTGCCCCACATGTGGTCCATACATATACAGCCACCCAATTAGACAAGATGGATGAAGCAAAGAAGTGCAGACCGACAGGAGCCGGATGTAGATCGCTCCTGAGAGACACAGCCAGAATACAGCAAATACAGAGGCGAATGCCAGCAGCAAACCACTGAACTGAGAATAGGTCCCCCGTTGAAGGAATCTGAGAAAGAACTGGAAGAGCTTGAAGGGGCTCGAGACCCCATATGTACAACAATGCCAAGCAACCAGAGCTTCCAGGGACTAAGCCACTACCTAAAGACTGTACATGGACTGACCCTGGACTCTGACCTCATAGGTAGCAATGAATATCCTAGTAAGAGCACCAGTGGAAGGGGAAGCCCTGGGTCCTGCCAAGACTGAACCCCCAGTGAACTAGACTGTGGGGGGAGGGCGGCAATGGGGGGAGGGTTGGGAGGGGAACACCCATAAAGAAGGAGAGGGGGAGGGATTAGGGGGATGTTTGCCTGGAAACCAGGAAAGGTAATAACAACTGAAATGTAAATAAGAAACACCCAATTTAATAAAGATGGAGAAAAAAGAAAAAAGCAAGTTTCTTTCAAAAAACCCAAAAGATACCCACACCAATAATTCTACCTCTAACAACAAAAATAGCAGGAAACAGCAATCAGTGTTCCTTAATGTCTCAGCATCAATGGACTCAATCCCCATAAAAAGACAGACTAACTGACTGGATACAATATCTCAACATCAATGGACTCAACCCCATAAAAAGACAGACTAACTGACTGGATACATAAGCAGGATCCAGTATTTTGCTGCATGCAGGAAATGTACCTCCGTGACAAAGACAGACACTATCTCAGAGTAAAAGGCTAGAAAGAAATTTTCCAAGCAAATGGTCCCAAGAAACAAGCTGGAGCAGCCATTCTAATATCGAATAAAATGAGACTTTCAATCAAAAGTTATCAAAAAAGATAAGGACGGACACTTAATACTTGTCAAAGGAAAAATCTACCATGATGCACTCTCAATCTGAATATCCATGCTCCAAATGCAAGGGCACCCAGATTCATAAAAGAAACCTTACTAAAGCTCAAAGCACACACTGCACCTCACACAGTAATAGTGGGAGACTTCAACAGCCCACTCGCATCAATAGAAACAGAAACCAAAAAGAAACACAGTAAAACTAACAGAAGTTATGAACCAAGTAGATTTAACAGATATCTACACAATATTTCATCCTAAAACAAAAGAATATACCTTCTTCTCAGCACCTCATGTTACCTTCTCTAAAACTGACCATATGACTGGACACAAAACAGGCCTCAACAGATACAAGAAGGTTGAAATAACCCCATGCATCTTATCAGATAACCATGCACTAAGACTGGTGTTCAATAACAACAAAAACAACAGAAAGTCCAAATACACATGGAAGCTGAACAACGATTTAATCAATGATAACTTGGCCAAGGAAGGACTAAAGAAAGAAATTAAAGACTTTTTAGAATTTAATGAAAATAAAGGCACAGCATACCCAAACTTATCGGACATAATGAAAGCAGTGCTAAGAGGAAAGCTCACAGCTCTGAGTGTCTCCAAAAAGGAATTGGAAAGAGCATACATCAGCAGCTTGACAGCACACCTAAAAGCTCTAGAACAAAAAGAGGCAAACACACCAAAGAGGAGAAGAAGGCAGGAAATAATCAAACTCAGGGCTGAAATCAACCAAGTAGAAACAAAAAGAACTACACAAAGAATCAACAAAACCAGGAGCTGGTTCTTTGAGAAAACCAACAAGATACACAAACCTTTAGCCAAACTAACCAGAGGGCACAAAGACAGTATCCAAATTAACACAATCAGAAATGAAAAGGGAGACATAACAATAGAAACTGAAGAAATTAAAAAAAAATCATCAGATCCTACTACAAAACCCTATACTTAACAAATCTGGAAAATCTGAGTGAAATGGACAATTTTATAGACAGATGCCAGGTTCCGAAGTTAAATGAGGATCAGATAAATCATCTAAACAGCCCCATAACTCCTAAAGAAATAGAAGCAGTCATTAAAAGTCTCCCAACAAAAAAAAGTCCATGACCAGATGGGTTTAGTGCAGAATTTTATCAGACCTTCAAAGACCGAATACCAATACTCTTCAAACTATACCACAAAATAGAAATAGAAGAAACACTACCAAATTCGTTCTACGAAGCCACAATTACACTTATACCTAAACCACACAAAGACCCAACAAAGAAAAAGAACTTCAGATGGATTTCCCTCGTGAATATTGATGCAAAAATACTCAATAAGATTCTCCCAAACAGAATCCAAGAACACATCAAAATGATCATCCATCATGATCAAGTAGGCTTCATCCCAGGGATGCAGGGATGGTTCAATATACGAAATCCATCAACATAATCCACTATACAAACAAATTCAAAGTCCTAGTCAGAGCAATTAGACAACAAAAGGAGGTCAAAGGGATACAAACTGGAAAGGAAGAAATTAAACTATTACTATTTACAGATGATAGGATAGTATACTTAAATGACCCACAAAATTCCACCAGAGAACTCCTAAACCTGATAAACAACTTCAGCAAAGTGGCTAGGTATAAAACTGACACACATGGTATGCACTCTCAGATAAGTGGATATTAGCCCAAAAGCTCAGAATACCCAAGATACAATTCACAGACCACATGAAGCTCAAGAAAAAAGACCAAATTATGGATGCTTCAGTCCTTTTTTGAAGGGGGAACAACATACTCATGGGAGGTAGAAGGTAGGAGAAACATGGGAGGAAGAGAGGTGGGGGAGGATAAAGGGGGGCAGGATCAGGAATGGGAAGAGGATGATATACAGAGGGTCAGAAATTTGAACAGAGGAGTGTAGCAATGGGGGACGTAGAACTGGGGGGCAAGTACCACATGCCAGGAAAGCAAGAAGCTCCCAGGACCCAATGGGGATGAAATTAGCTGAAATGCCCAACAAAGGGGAGGGAGAACCTGTAGAGACCATATCCTGAGGTTAGGTAAGGCCCCTGGGTTGGGGGATGGGGCTACCCACTCATCTCCAAATTTTTAACCTAGAATTCTTCCTGTCTAAAGGAAATGTAGAGACAAAGTGTGGAACAAAAACTGAAGGAAAGGCCATCCAAAGACTGCCCCACTTTGGGATCCATTCCATATACAGGAACCAAACCTAAGCAATATTGCAGATTCCAAGAAGTGCTTGCTTACAGGGACCCATGGTCCCAGCAGCATATGCAGCAGAGGATGGCCTTGTTTTGCATCAATGGGAAGAGAGGCCCTTGGTCCTGGTGAAGGCTCAATGCCCCAGTATAAGAGAATGCCAGGGTGGGGAGGCAGTAGTGTGTAGGGGAGCACCCTCATAGAAGTAAGGGGAGGAGGGATGGGATGGGACTTTCTGTGGAGGGGAAACCGGTAAATGGGATAACATTTGAAATGTAAATAAATAAAATGTCAATTAAAAAAAAACTTTGAGGGCTGGAGAGATGGCTCAGCGGTTAAGAGCACTGACTGCTTTTCCAGAGGTCCTGAATTCAAATCCCAGCAACCATGGTGGCTCACAATCATCTGCAATTGGATCTGATGCCCTTTTCTGGTGTGTCTGAAAACAATAACATTGTACTCATACACACAAAAAAATAAACCTTAAAAAAAAAACCTTTTAAAAAATGAATTAGACTAGGAAAAAAAGGAGATTGCACATAACAGGAGTTGTCAAGGTCAGGGATGGTATCATTTCAGAAAGGATTAAGGTTCTCATAGAACTATAAGTTGATTCTTTTTTTTTTTCTTTTTCTTTTTTCTTTTTTTTCCCGGAGCTGGGGACCGAACCCAGGGCCTTGCGCTTGCTAGGCAAGCGCTCTACCACTGAGCTAAATCCCCAACCCCTATAAGTTGATTCTTGTAAAAACAAATTATTCAAAGGGAAAAAAAATCTTATCTAACCTGAGTCATGTTTTCACTTCCTGTTTGGAAATGTGATTTTTTTCCCCATCCCAAAACATTCCAGCCATGATGTAAGGCAACCAGGAGATGTGGGACCCATGTTGCTATTTGAACTTTCAGCCTCTAAAACAATGAGCTAATAAGCAAGTTTCTTTATCAAGTTACTCAGCCTCCAGTGTTTTCTTACAGTAATAGGAGACAAGACTGTTAAGATATAGGACTGAGAACGACTAAAGACTTTTAAGTAGGGCCTCGTTCCCTCTAAGTCCAGTGAAAAGGTCAGGCATGGTGATGAATAGTAGTGGGTTTATTTTTTTTATTTTTTATTTTTTATTTTTTTGGAGCTGGGGACCAAACCCAGGGCCTTAGCGCTCTACCACTGAGCTAAATCCCCAACCCTCATAGTAGTGGGTCTAATACCGGCATTTAGGAGAAAGAATCAGGAAGACTGTGCTACACAGTGAGTTCCTGGCCACTGTGAGAGACATAACTAAAGTCTAAGATGGCTGAGTCACAGTGAAGTATTTGCTGTATATAAGTTCAATCCCGGCACCCGGCACATAAAACACTGGGTAAGGAGCTGAATCAAAAGAGACAGGAGGATGGATCTCTAGGGGTTTACTGGCTCCAAGTCACCCTAACCTACTCGGCAAGCTCTGTGCAGGCCAAAGACAGACAGAAGACACAGTGCAGCCAGCCAGAGGGCTTGACTGATAAAAGCCCTTGTCACATCTGTCCACTTGAGCATGATTCCTGGTACCCACATAGTAGGAAAGAACTGATTCCTTCCAAGTTGTCCTGTGAAAAATTTGCTAAGAAAGTCAAGGGCTTGCTTGAACTATCCAGTAAAGTCACAGAAAGCTCTAAATAATATGAAACTTAAAAAGTTCTAACGATTATTTTATGTGTTTTCCCTGAACATGCCTGTCATCATATGTGTGTTAGTGAGCAGAGACCTGAAGAGGGTGTGGGATCTCCTGGAACCGTACTTTGTTTTACTTTGCTGTAAACCACTTGCAGGTCTGAACCTGTGCCTCAAGAAGAGCAGCCAGTGTGCTTGTAACTACTAAGCTGTTTCTCCTGCCCACGAAAAGACAAGAGGCAAGTATAACCATCTGCCAGAGGCCCTAGATACTCTCCAAGCAGTTGTGAACTCCAATCTACCTCGGAACTGGGGAGACGATCTCAGCTTACACCGAGTGGGTGGGAGCTGGCCCTTCTCCGGCAGTGGTTTAGAGAAGCAGGCTACAGCAGAGTAAGGTGGGCCTACCACACCCTGTAACCTCAGCAGCCTGGGCGGGGGGTGCTGAGGCCTCAGCTGCTGGTGACTAGGCATAGTTAGGAAAGATGGTAAAAGAGGAGATAACAAAATAGGATAAATAACTAAGTGTTTTTTAGGTTCTGACCTAAGTATATGCTGGTTCTCCATAAACAGTGCTGAAGAAAGCAGTTGGTATAGTCCTTTAGTTTGTTTGTTTGAGACGGTCTTTTTATGTAGCCCTACCTGTCCTGGAATTTTCTACACAGCCGAGCTCCTCTTGCTGGGATCAAAGGCAGGCAGGAGGTGCCGAGCCAGGCTTTTTGTTCTCATTTTTGAATGTGCTTCTGTGAGATTCTTCTAGGTTAGATTCTTGTTTAAACTTTATATTTTTGTTTAAATCCCAAGAATTCATATCTACAGGCATGTCTCTGAGTATTCCAAAACCAGAGGCCAAAGCAAAGATAATCAAGAGGCCTACAGATGCACAGGGATGTTCCAATACATTATACTTGAGTCCCAACCAACAAACTGCCTTTGTCCCTGTGATCATAGCAGCCATTTCTCTAGGCAGTCAGGGCAGCTATCCAGCATTCTGTGCTCACTCAATTTAGCCCACCTCTTCAAACAGCCAGAGCGACCGAGCGAGCACCAGCCAGATCTTAGACTGTCAGCTTATTTTCCTCCCTTTGCAACTTCTTTTCTAGTGAGTACAGTCAAGGTTTCTTAGGGGCTACGAGACAGGGATGAATGCTACACAACCACTTAACCACTGGGCATTATCAGAAGAAACCATTACGCTCCTAGTATCACCAAAACTGAGTCTACAGTAGGTATTCATCAGATTACTCAACTACTAAAAAGGGCAAGCAGCTTCTAAGGAAAAAAAGGGTCTTGTTCTTGACCAAAATACTAATCTGCATGCTTCTATTTGCTTGGTGTTATACACAGTATCTCAATCTTATAATAATCCTATGAATCAGGCACCAGAAACAATTTCACTTCATAAACAGGAAAGTCAGGCTTAAAGAGATTAAGTACCTTATAGAACAAATCTCACTAACTGTAAGCAGCAGAATCAGCCAGGAGTGGAATCCTAAACACTTAAGAAAACACTTTTCCTAATTTGCTGTTTTACATAAACACATCAATTTTCCAAAGCTGCATTTAATTCCCAAAGCAGAGAGATAACAAGATCATGACCTAGAAGTCCCTGTCAATTATTTTTACCCACACCCACAGTAGTCATATCACCGTGTCAATACTAGGGTCCTATCTCCTGTCACACCAAAACTGCTTTGTACTTTCTAAGTCTGTGGGGAAAGACTCCAACAGTGACCTCGAGGTGACCTTTCCCAGATGAATCTGCACTAACTGTGCTAACCGGCTCTTCATCTGCTGAAATAGAATCCATTATTAAAAGCTTTCCAACCAAAAACCCCACTACATCTTCAGCACCCAAGGCAAGGCACCCAAGTTTTTGCTGATTGCCATTAAGATTAAAAACTAAAGAAAGCTGGGTGTGGTGGCACTTACCACCGGTCCCAGCACTGGGGAGACAGAGGCTGTCAGATCTCTGTGAGTTTGAGGCTGCCTGGTCTACAGACTGAGTTCCAGTACAGCCAGAGCTACACAGAGAAACCCTGTCTTGGAGGAGAGAAAACAAACAAACAAACAAAACAAAACAAAAAACAAAGAAAAACTAAATGGAGATTTCTTTCTTTCTTTTTTTTTAAAAAACATTTATTTATTTCATAGCTGTCTTTCAGATACACTAGAAGAGGGCATCGGATCCCATTACAGATGGTTGTGAGCCACCATGTGGTTGCTGGGAATTGAACTCAGGACCTCTGGTAGAGCAGTCAGTGCTTTTAACCACTGAGCCATCTCTCCAGCCCGACTTTTTTTCTTAAAAAAAAAAAAAAAAAAAAAAAAAACCAGCCAGTTTTTAGGGGGAATCAAAAGAACATTTTCATTGGTAGGAGGAAGGACTAGACCAACAGTAACTACCACTATGAACTTTTTAAAAAGACTTTAATGCCACCCAAAATAAGCACCTGAACAGACTCAAGACACAAATGATAAACTAGAGCTGAAACGGCATTATGGAAATCACAAACCTCGGCGTTACTTCTTTACAAATCCCACTATAAAACCTACATTCATCTGGAACATAAGGAGCCAGCCCCATTTGTTGGTATTTATTACTATTATTACATTGTTATTAGTACTATGCGCTAACTGTGCATTAGTATTATGTACTAATGTACTTATGGGGGCACCTGAGGTCATAGGTCACCTCTGTACTGTTGGTTTTCTTCCACTTTTTGTGCACTGTGGGAGTGGAACTCAGGTCATGAGTGCCTTTACTCACTGAATCCTCACCCCAACCCTTTGGTTTTTTTGAGAAGGTTTTCTGTAGCCTAGGCTGGCCTCGAACTCTAGATCCTCTTCCCAAGTGCTTCTATTGCAGGTAAGTGCCACCATGAGATAAGGGGAGAGAGGGGGGGGAGGAGGGGGGGGAGGGGAGGGACACAAGCAAGACACACAAAAATCTCATTTATGATTTAATAATTGTACAGAAGATGAGTGTGTACCCATATAAAAAGAACAGGGGTGGGGTTGGGGATTTAGCTCAGTGGTAGAGCGCTTGCCTAGCAAGCGCAAGGTCCTGGGTTTGATCCCCAGCTCCGAAAAAAAGAAGAAAAAAAAAAAAAAAGAACAGGGGTGGTGGCAAGATGGCTGAGCAGGTAAAGGCCCTTGCTGTCAAGTCTGATGATCTGAGTTCAGTCTCCGGGACCCTCCTGCTAGAGGGAGTAAAAAAACTCACACAAGAAAAATGACCAGTGCCAGGAAGTGATGGGCGCTCCTTTAGTCCCAGCACTTGGGCTGGCAAAGGCAGATGGATCTCAGAGTTTGAAGCAAGCCTGGTTTACAGAGGGAGTTCCAGGATAGCCTCCAGTACAAAGAGAAACTCTGTCTCAAAAAAACAAAAATAAAAAAAAAAACAAAACAATCTATATATATATATATATATATATATATATATATATATATATATATGAAACAAACATATATATATATATGAAATAAGGAGAGAGAGAGTGAAATCAACAGAACAGGACAGGGCGGCTCATGCCTGTAACTCTAGCACTCAGTACAATGAGAGCCATCACAACCTTAAGACAAGCCTTGGCTATAGAATGAGACCATTGCCAAAAGAGAGGAAAAGGAGAAAGAAAAAAGAGAGCAGAGAAGAAGGTGTAATCTGCATTTGCTAAGCTTTCACGAATCACTATCACTGTTTTTAAACATGTATTTTATTTGAAGGTTTATTTTTATTTTTAAATTGTGTGAATAATTTGTACACGCCTGAGGAGGCCAGAAGAGGGCATCAGACTCCCTGAAATTGTGACTTCAAGGCCTTTATAAATTGCCCACATAGGTTTGGGGAATATAACTCAGGTCCTCTGCAGCAGTGCAAACCAAGGTTTTTCAAAACTGACTTCTAATCCTTGTTTTCCTTTTACATTTACAATGTCTTCAAGGACTATTAAGGAAAAGGACCCATTGAAGGAATGACTAAGACCCTCAAGAGTGTTCTAAATCACATGTACAAAAAGGTGTTTCACATGTAAGAACTATCATATCAGGTAAACATGACACACTGGTTGTGTTCTGTTGCATTGTATTGCACTGTCTTGTACTGTACTGTATTGTAATGGTTACTGTTGTTGGGTTTGGTTTTTATCAGGGTTTCACTCTGCAGCCCACACACACACACACACACACACACACACACACACACACACAAAATACAGGTATAATGTAGGAAAATACCTTATCTGTGGCTTTACACAATCTAAATTAATCCCTTCTATTCAATTTTCCAAAGTGTAAGTGGCACTTTACCTGCAAATAAGCATATCAGCTAGATGTCCTATAGAATTTTAAAAATTATTTACTTATTTTATGTATATGAGTACACTGGAGCTCTCTTCAGACACACCAGAAGAGGGCATCAGGTCATACTGCAGATGGTTGTGAGCCACCATGTGGTTGCTGGGATTTGAATTCAGGACCTCTGGAAGTGTTATTAACCACTGAGCCATCTCTCCAGTCCCCTTAGCAGAATTTAATATTCAAGAAAATACCCTTTAGACTGAATAGTTTCACAGCAAAGGTCGAATGGAGAAAAAGATTTTGCCTTACCACAATCTTGGAAATGATTAAAGAAACACAAAAAATAAAGGCAGTTTCTACTTCCAATTAACATTTTTCTCCCTCAATGTTTTCACCATCTAACTACGTAAGTAACCTGAACTGTTGTACATTAACTATCTTAATAAATTATCTTGAAAGCACTCTAACAATAAACTTAGAGCCATGAAAAAAAAAAAAGGGTCTTTTCTTCACTTGGCAAGAAGCAAGTGCAAGTTTATAATTTCTTAAACACTTTAACTTCTCTTTTAGCCCACCACCCAACAGAGGCAGTAGAAAAGAAAGGATATGGGGAAGTCTGTTTAGAAAGGTTCTTTGGAGCAACTGTCAGCTATGCTGTCTAAAACTCGACAGTTCAGTTTACTGTTAAAGACAGAAGCTCGATCTACTTGCAAACACTTCACAGACACACCAAGTCTCACTCAGGAGTCAGGGTAACAAAGAAAGCGACCATGATGAAACAACCTAGCAGAGACATCCAGGAGTCAACACGAGTCAACAAGAGAGACCAAGAAAAGTGCCAAGAAAAGTTCTCAGCTACGCCTTTTCAGAAAAACAAAGATCAACAAAGATGTGAGATCCACAAGCGTTACACAGCTAGCTCTATAAACAAGCCATGCTCAGCCTCCGTCACCGTCCATTGAGTTCTACTTATACCCTCCAAACATGACATGTCCTCCACAGGCCTTGCCTCAGCATATGTCTTGCTTCAATATCTACATCTGTCTCTGCTAACATCAATCTGTCAATCAGCCTGAACCCACGGAAGTGACAAACACTATAACACAATACCAAAGATTTTTGATGTGTTCTCTCTATGGAGTCCCAACAAGTTCAACCCAACTCCACAATATAAGACCAATACGTGTATGTTGTTAACAAAAAACCTTTTATCACATGTCCTTGCATGTACTTACTGTAACAGAACATCCTTCATCTATGTCTACTTTAGCTAAACATTCCTTCATGAGTCTGCCTTAGCCTTTTACCTATGTCCACTTCAATCAAACGTTCCTTCACATGTCTGCCCCAGCGAAACACCATCCAACCGACTTTCCAAAGAACCTTCAAGCTTCCACTTTGGAAGTTCATTTGTAATTTGCTCAGTCGTTTCTTTTGTGTATGTGCATTTGCCCAGATGGGACTTTGAGGTTTTTCTGAAGCACATGAGCATCTGCAGGGTCTAGAAAGGGTTAGGAATGTAATTTAGTGGTAACAGCATTTGCCTAGCCTCTTTGGGGCCTTGGGTTTAGTCCATGATACTGTAGAAAGGAGAAGGAGAAGGAAAGAAGAAAAGCCACAAGTACTGAGATGGAAGAAAGAAACACTTTGAAATCCAGAGAGAATAAAACCAGTATCAGAGGCAAGTACTTGAGAGCAAAATGATATGGCTGCAGAATTTACTCCACCCAAGCGTGGTATAAAGGGCATGCTTCTAATCCTAGGACCTGGGAGACAGAGGCAGGAGGACTTCTGTGAGTTCAAGATCAGTTGGGTCTACAGTGTAAGCTCCAATACAGCCAGAACCACACAGTATCTCAAAACAAACAAAACCGAAACATTAACAAAACATAATTTTCCCTGCCCTAAATACACAGGGATTGTTTTAAATTATCTCAAGTGTCCTAAGGGAGCAAAATGGAGGCACTAGATTATAAGTACATATTCAAGAGCTCTTGACAAGTTTCCACTGCATCCGGGTACAGAAATCATCTTTGTGAATTGTGTAAAAGCATAACCTATCAATAAAAAGCCTATGGCCAATGAGCCGAGGCAGGAAATGGGAGGTGGGAGTTCCAGTAAGGGGTTTGGGGTTATAGGAAAGAGTCAGAGGTGGGAGGAGATAGATGATAAACCTGAAGAAAGGTAACTAACCAGTGGAAGAACTAGAATAAACTGGATTATTGAGATATGAGCTAGTCTGGGGAATAGAGCAAAAGTTTATGACCTAAGCATTAATTCATGAAATACGAAGTCTCTGAGTGAGGTGGAGAGGGTAACCCCAAGGTTACAGCAACCTAAATTACGGCTAGGAATTAAGTACACAGTAGATTACACCTGCAGTAATTGGCAGCTAATACAGCAGATTTTTAAAAAAGTGACTGTCTCCTTTTTCCAGCAGAATACCAACATTAATATCTCTATCCAAAAATGAGTTTAAACTTTTGTTCATTTCCAAACTCAACTTTAAAGTGAAGACCAAATTTAAAAGAACATTTTTCAAACTTTGCTAGTTTTATCTTGAATACACAAACACTGCTCCTAAACTGTGCTGAGGCTGTTTGCTCTGCCAAAGGGTGTCAGCCACGGTAATGCAGCTGCGCCCTGTGAGCAGGAGTTCTAACACGCAAACATTCATAGGCTTCAATCTTGCCAGTACCACTCTAGTTCATAAAAAGAAACCCCGAGAAACCAACAGTAGCCTCAAGTGCAATTCAGGCACATTGAAAAATTTCAAACTCAGAAATTCCCAAGAACACAAAAGTAGTTACTGGACTCAAATAAGAAAAACCCTTACTATTATCTTCAAAGCCCAAAGCTGCTTGTCCTTCTGCCGGTTAGTGCAACAAAGTGACTCTTCCATCGGCCCTCACACCACCTCAGGACAGATTCAAATCTGTCAATAGAAGGAACCTAAGATACTACAGCAAACCTCCCCTCAGGAACCATTCTTTTGGCCTGACTGAAGAGTCTTGGTGTGAGCTAGGACAGTTGTCTTCTCACCCTTTTTGTACACCAGTATGAGGATGTGAGCCCTTGAATATGTTAGTGCTTCACCACTGAGCTCTATCCACAGCAAATAAAACAACTAAGTAGCTGGTGCTTTCTATAAATGAATTATAATGAATTATAATATGCATTAAGATGTCAGAAGTTCTCAGACTAAACGAATTTAAGGTTGTAAGGCAAAAGGGCCTTACGATAGATTTCCTCACCCTACCATTATGTGACTGATGGCAGGATGAAAAGCAGAGTCCAGAGGACAATGGGAAATAAATACGACATGGCCTTGACTTCCCACACATCAACCTCTTGTGTGAGGCTCACAGAATATCAAAAGGACAGGCATTATGGGACTAGAAATATGACTCCAACATTAAGAGCACTTGTTTTTGCAGAGTGTTGGGAGCAGAACACAAAAGTACTTATGCCCACAGTTCTCCAAAGAAACCAGGAGTGCTAAGTACTGCAGGATTGTTCCTCCGACAGGAAAGACGTAAAAACCCCGTTTTTACATCCAGAAAACCAGGAACAGGAAATAATTAATAGCCTAATGATCTGCATTATCTGTAGAGCCAGTCCATATCAAGTTCCTACAACTAGGACCAGTGTATAATGACCCTTCATTATCTGTATAACCAGAGGCTCTCCTGAGCTCCCCAAAACACAACTAATAGGGGTGGCTAATAGCCCAAATGACCTCCATGTTATCTGTAGGGCTGATACCAGGCCAGTCCCTTCCTGAGGCCCTTACGCTAGTGCAGGCAGCCTATCTATAGACAGGTATCTTCTTGGAAGAAATATATACCGAGTTGTGTTTTGATGTAGTTATGGTTCCTTACACACTAGAGATTGTATTACACCAGGAAACCTTTCCTAAATAACTGTTTATTACATTTGTTGGGAGTAAACTGCCTAGGGTCATACTCCTTAAGTCTTGATCCAGGTTGAAGTCAACATGAATGAAGTTTTCACCCTCATCTCTTGTGGTTCACTCCCCTGCCTGCTATGATCACCTATAAAAGTTATCCCTCAGAAAAGGACTTGCATTTGATTCCCAACACTTATATCGTAGTTCAAAACCATCCATAACCTCCTGTTCTAGGGAATCTGAAATCTGACAGTGTCTTCTTTGAGTTCAAAGCTAACTAGGTGTACATATCTAGTTGTAGGCTCGTCAGGTCTACACAGTGAGACCCTGCTTTTAGAGGAAGCTGTCAGTTATTAATCAATTGTATTTGAATGGTACTCATGTGTATAAACTACTACACTCCTTACCAATACAATGATCAGTAATATTAGCTTCTTGAGTGTTAATACCTTAAACTTTTCTAAGCTTCTACAATTCATAGATCAGGAATCTTTGACAGCACAATTTCATACCAAAACCCCATCAGAATTGTAGCTATAGTTCCATAGTAGAGTGCTTGCTGAGAGTTCAATGCCCTATATATACTGCCAACAAAATTAAACCACACACACACACCCCCAGTAACACACACACCCCAGTAACACACACAATATAGCCTCATGCCCCAAACCAAACACACCATTATTTCCTTTTTTTTTTTTTGTGGTTCTTTTTTTTTTGGAGCTGGGGACCGAACCCAGGGCCTTGTGCTTGCTAGGCAAGCGCTCTACCACTGAGCTAAATCCCCAGCCCCCATTATTTCCTTTTACACAGAGTCTTATAGCACTTAAATTATAGCGTGTGTGAATGAAATGAAACATAAGTCAAAACATATGAAGACCTTAGTGGTTTCAACCATATAGTTCTTAAAAATGTTCTATCAAAATTTTCCAGGGCTGGCAAGATGGCTCAGCAGTTAAGAGCACTGATTGCTCTTCCAGAGGTCCTGAGTTCAATTCCCAGCAACCACATGGTGGTTGCCACAGCCATCTACAATGGGATCTGATGCCCTCTTCTGGTGTGTCTGAAGAGAGTGACAGTGTGTTCACAAAATAATTAAAAAAAAAAATTCCCAGACATGTAATTTATGAAAAACAGAGCAATCTACCAGCCATAATTATTGATATTAATGATACAGCATCCAAAATTTCACTTTGCTTCACCAAATTTTAAAATCAAACCGTCCTGGTCTCTTTGAGACTGGGTCTCATGGGTCCAAACTGGCCTCACAATGTGGCTGGCGATGACCCTGAACCTCAGACCCTCCATTTCTACCTCTTAAGAGTTACTGTTGGAAAGCCCCACCACACCCAGTTTACAAAGTGGTGGGAATGCAGCTGAGTGATCCAGCATTCCACCAATTAAGCTACAGTCTCATCCCTAAACAATCTCCCCCCTAAATCATGGCCAAGTTAAGTGTGTCTTATCTGCCAGGAGTGGTGGTGAGTGTCTTTAATCCCAGCACTTTGGGAGGCAGCGAAGGGGGGGAATGAGTTCAAGGCCAGCCTGGCCTACAGAGCAAGTTCTAGAATAGACAGGGATATAGAAAACCTTGACTCAAAAAACCTAATTTTTTTTTTTAAAGTATGTTTAATCTTAGGGCGGAGTGGGAAAGCATGACAAACAAAGCAAAGAAAAACCATTACAATTTAGTTCAAGTTAAGATTATCTTTTTAAGAAAAAAAATCCATTCTGCCCCCTTCTTCCAAATTCCTATACCCAAATGGTTCAATTAAAATTGAATGGCACATATAATGATATCACTGGAAGTACATAAGAAGTAGAAAATGTTGGGGGAGGGGAATAGTGGAAGGAAGAGAAGATTTCTCTGTTACAGATAAAGGACAAGTTCAGTTCAGTTCAGTTCCCCACCCTACAGAAGGACCAGATGAATGGATAGACAGAGGTCAGAGAATGTCCCCTCTACTATCTATCTCTCTTTCATCAGCTCCTTGCCCTCCCTCAAAGTTTGTTCTACTAGGCCAGTAAAAAGAATAGGTTTTTGTTTTATTTTTAACCTTAAACAGGTGGAGAAAAATAAGGAAAAACAGACAGAGGATTCTGCATTGCCTCTCTAATTTTGAGACAGTGTATTATGTAGCCCATTCTAGTCTTGGACTTGCTATGCAGTGATCACCAGGAGCTCCTGACCCTCCTACCTCATACCCTCAAAACTGTAGAGACAGTCTCTTACGTATCGTGTGGAAGCATCATCTGTCAGTAAAAAGCTTATGGCCTAATTAGCAAAAGGTAGGAAATAAGAGGTTGGGAATCCGGAGAAGTCTCATGGGAGATACAGACTGTGAGGAGAGGTGGTCAGCCATGTGGCACACATAAAATACAAAAAACAGGTTATATAAGTTACAAGCTAATCAGGTAACAAGCCCAAGCTATGGCCTAGGCATCTATTCATAAATAAGTAAGTCTCAAAGTCATTATCTGGGAACTGGGCAGTTAGTAGAAAAGACAGAGTTACACAAAGTAACCACTTGTGTCAGAGGGTGAGACAACACACAGTGAAACTGACTCTTCTTTAGTGTCTCAACATACTTCAGGGACAATCTTCTCAAAATCAAGACTATTACACTTCTCACCACTGGCCAATAATGAGCATGTGGGGCGTGTATGTGCGCGCGCAAGTGTGCATGTGGTGTGCTGTGTGTGTGTGTTTATGAAAATACCTAGGAATATACCTAGGGTCAGGGTAGAGTGCTTGAAAAGCACATACAAGGCAGGCACTGTACTCGGTCACTAGCCTCATTACCACCCACCAACGCTAAGAATACAAAATCTAGAAAAGGATTAAGGATTACTTAGTAGGATAGTTGATCACAGGAAAAGCTCCAAATGTAGGAAAACCTGGCAATATTTCAGAAGAGAAAAGAAAGATAAACTAAAATTAGTAAGGCTACAGATGCTTCTTTCCCCTCCACAAAAATCATTAACGCTTGCCCCATGTATTCCTGAGAAGGAAGAAAAACAAATATTCCAGTGTTCTTAGACGTGCTTTTCATCTTTTTAATCAACATGCATTTTGTTCAACTTCCAAAAATATTAAGCTTTACTTTCCCAAGTATGTCAATGTGTAATAAAGCAAAACTACTAAAGGCAGACAGACTTGTTAATATACAGACCTAATCCAGGCTTGGTTGGTTACTTTTTCAGATTTAGTTTTTAGCAAAATCCATGTCCTTTGACCATAAATAATCAATTGAACTGATTGTCTTCATTCCTATCCAACTGCTGCTTTTTTTGCTATCACCAAGTCCCATCTACCAATAGGACTTATGCAAACACGTCTTTTGGAGCCAAGGAAAACTGACAGAAGAAGAAATGATCAGTCACACTCAGACTGAAAAACAAGACAGTGAGGGGTTGGGGATTTAGCTCAGTGGTAGAGCGCTTGCCTAGCAAGCGTAAGGCCCTGGGTTCGGTCCCCAGCTCCGAAAAAAAAGAAAGGAAGAAAAAAAACAAAAACAAAAACAAAAACAAGACAATGAGTAGTTAGCCAGGCCTTATCTATTTATGTGGGTTTATTTTATTGAGGAATGGTTTGTTAGCTTATCATGACCATGGGGCTTCAATGAGAAAACTTTTGTATAAATATTGTCTAAATGCCAGTGCCACCCTCTGGTATCACCTCCCTCATCCTAAACCAATAGCAGTCTATTCACTGAGAACTGAAGTAGAGACAGGACTAGACATGACTCTCACTAAACAAAGAGAAAGAGGGAAGATATCCTACAGATGGGAGAATAAGAGGGAAAACAGAGCCCTTTAAATTCCTGTGTAATACCTAACGTGTATGACACAGTTAGCGAGCTAAAAACTGAAATGTATGTGCACCCATGAAGTCAGCCAAGGACTGAAAACAAAGTTTCTTCAGACTGTTAATGTGTCATCTATGGTATGAAGAGATAAGCAGACTGGGATTTTAAAAAGGGCCGGGGAGACATATACCCACAAGATGCCCCAACATACAACAAAGACACGTGCTCCACTATGATCACAGCAGCCTTATTTATAATAACCAGAAGCTGGAAAGAACCCAGACGCCCTTCAACAGAGGAATGGATACAGAAAATGTGGTATATCTACACAATGGAATATGTGGAGGGGGGCTTAGGGGGATGTTGGCGTGAAACCGGGAAGGGGAATAACAATTGAAATGTAAATAAGAAATACTCAAGTTAATAAAGATGGAAAAAATAAATAAATTTTTTTTAAAAAAGGGCCGGGCGCAGGGCAGGGGGTCATAAGCATTCCTATATGAACTCCCAATGCTGTTCTAGGTACATGTTTTCTTTTACTCCCATTACACTTGTACCAGGATAGTTAGAGCAGGCAGTAACAGCACTGTAGGCCACAGCATTGTTTCAAAGACAGGGTCTCCCTACAGAGACCTGCCTGCCTCCCAAGCACTGGATTAAACTATATTCAACAGTATATGGAAGAGAAGTAGGCTGTTTTAGTAGTCTGGATAAAAGGTGTGAAAATAATCTATTGAACAAAATTATTTTGTTAAATACCTCATCTGATGTAATCAATAGTGGGCAATGATATTCAAATGATATAAAAAAAAAAAGTGCTAAAAAGCCAGCTTCACAAAATGACTGCCCAAGAGTTGTTTCAAAATTCCTATGCTGTTCTAATAGTCTAAAAACAGAAATTACAGGTGACATATATTACCTTTCTAGAGATGGAAGAGACATTCAAACCAAATCTCTGTGCTCTTTCCTTTAGTTTATCCAGGTTAACCTACAAAAATAGGGACACATTAAAAAAAAAAAAACGAAAACAAAACCAAGGCAGACACTATAGTTCAAAGCTGAGTTCAAATTTGTCTTCCTGGAATCAAACATACCACGTGCCAAACTCAGTAACTAAGTGACAGAAATCCTTCCCAATGATAACTAAAAAGCCTCTTCTGAAATAGACGGTGAAGGACTCAGCTCTCTCACCCTACTCATCAAGGGCAGCAAGAGCCTGGAAGAGCTTAAGACCAAAGTAGGCTAAACAGTGCTCAAAAAACACCAGATATAAAAACCATCATCATCCGGGCTGGAGAGGTGGCTCAGCGGTTAAGAGCACTGACTGCTCTTCCAGAGGTCCTGAGTTCAATTCCCAGCGACCACATGGTGGCTCACAACCATCTGTAATGAGATCTGATGCCCTCTTCTGCTGTGTCTGAAGACAGCGACAGTGTACTTACATATAATAAATAAATAAATCTTAAAAAAAAAAACATCACCACTCTAAGTAAGTCCACTATTCACAGTCCAAACTCATTAATTCACACCAAAGAATCTCTAAAAGTAGACTGGTTTTAGTTTTCTGAGACAGGCTCTTCTTCTACGAAGCCCAAGATAGCCTTCAAATCACTATGTATCCCAGCAGAGTCTCAAACTTATAGTAATCCTCCTGCCTCAGCCTCCTGAATGCTGGGATTACAAGCGCATCACACTAAACTCTGATAAATGATGTATCTTAAAGGAAAGGTAAAACTTCTCAACTTTATAAAACAAATGATACTACTTGACACAATTCTTTCCTCTTTTCTTAGAAGCCTTGGTACAATCATTTCTAACATATTAAATAATAATAAAATATTTCAATTTCAGTTACAATTTTGACTGTGGCATGAGTTGAGAGTTGAATCTATTTTATCACAACACTATTTTGAAAATTCACTGACTAATCACAATGGCCCAGAAAACACTACTCTAATTCTTCATTCTTTCCTCTCAAATATATGTGTATAACACATATATATACATTGTTTTGTTTTGTTTTGTTTTTTTGTGACATCTGACCATGTAGCCTTAGCTTGCTTAGAATTCACAGGCTGACCTCAAACTGCATAGAGATTTACCTGCCTCTGTCTCCCAAGTGCTAGGATTAAGAATTAGAAGCTAGGCGGTGGTGGGCACACACTTTTAATCCCAGTACTCAAGGCAAAGGTAGAGAGGCAGAGAGGCAGAAGCAGAAGCAAAAGCAGGCAGATGAGGGAAGCCTGGTCTACAGAGCAAGTTCCTGGATAGCCAGGGCTATACAGAGAAACCCTGTTTTTAAAAAACAAAACAAAATGAAAATATTTTTTTAAAAAAAGAATTAGACTAAAAGCTACTAGATAAGGCCTAAAACTTCAGGGTCATAAAACAAAGGGCTAGCCTTTAGCTAACGAAAATCTATTTATCCTTTCAAAGTAAAGGCTGGTAGGGAAGGTTATCTATAGGAACTTTAGTATGTGGCAAGCTTTCTAACTTCCCCACTTCAAACACTTAGAATTCAGGGCAAACTATACTGCAAAGTTACCAAACTCTTGACCTCAAGTCCCCTCTAATCTGACAGAGACTCAATCTTCAAAACTGTACAGAATTAAGATCTAGCTTTGTGGGGCTGGATCTGGGGCTTAAAAGCATCGGTTGCTCTTCCAGAAGACCTGGATTCAATTCCAACACCCACACAGCAGCTCACAACTGTCTGTGACTCAGAACTCAGGGAACCCAACATGCACCCAACAGACACACATGCAGGCAGAATACACAGTCACATAAAATAAAGGTTAAAAACTATTTTAAAAAAAATCTGGCCTTTTAAAAGATTAAAAAAGATTTCATACCATTGGCTTGGTGTCAGATGATAAACCTAAGGAAATAAAAATTAAGTTACTTAATATTTTTAAAATTTCACAAAGATTAAATCTTCAAATCAAATTAAACATAATACACAGGATAAAAACCCTTTAGACACACATAAGACTCTGTCTCAAAAATTAACTGATTCAAAAAAGAACAATCCGCACAAACAGAATATAAGTCACTTCCACAGACTGAGACGTTGGGCCTGTGAGAAGGCTCAGCAGATGAAGCTCTTGCTCCACATGCCTGGTGGTTCAGTCCCCAGAGCCCAAGTAAAAGTGGAGGAAGAGAATCAACTCCACATAGGTTATCTTCTAGATATTGGTTCAAAAACCAAAACATCCATCCATACAAAATATTAAAAACAAGCAATTACAGCATCGTCACTGAGGGTGGAGGTAAGGAAGCCCGGCCTGCTTCCTAATCACTCTATGCGCTCACACCTTTATTTCAAGATGTGAGCTCACAGCTCTCTGTTCCTGCCCCCATGCCTGGGGCCTGGGGCCTGGGGCCTGGGGCCTGGGGCCTGGGGCCTGGGGCCCTACCTCTGTTCCAACACTGTGGGCTCTTACCCCTCTGCAGCCATAAGCCAAAATAAATTCCTCCTGCCTCAAGCTGCCTTCCATCATGTGTTTTATCACATCAACAAAGAAGTAACTAGTACGGCATGTATGCAGTGGAGGATGAGAGCTTTGAACCCCAAATCCTTTATCCACTTCTCTTGCATGCTAGGCAAGCACACTACAAACTAAGGTACAGATCCAGCCACTAGGTCCTTTTTTTCTTCCTCAAGACAGGATTTCTCTGTGTAGCCCTGGCTGTCCTGGAACTCACTCTGTAGACCAGGCTGCCTTGAGCTCATAGATATCCACCTGCCTCTGCCTCCCAAGTGCTGGGATTAGAGGTGTGCACCACCATCGTCCTGGCTCTTGTTTTAAGATAGTTTTCTACTATATCACTGAGGCTGGATTTCAAAGGGCAATTCTCTTGCCTTAGTCTCCCAAGTGCAGGAATACCCTGCTATCCTCTACCTTAAAATGTCCTATTATTTTGTGTGTCCATGTGGAACCCAGAGGAAAACCTCAGGTATGGTTACCCGCATCTGTGTACTCTGTTCTGTTCTACTGAGAGACGGCCTCTCACCAATTATTGAGGATGACCAGCCAGAAGGCTCAGGTACCTGACCGGCCTCTGCCTGCCAACTACTAGGATTATAAGCACACATTACCTACCATAGCCTGCTTTTTTGTTTTCTCAATGTGAGTTCTTTTCAAGTACTTTACCCACGGAGCCATCTTCTCAGCTCTTAAAATACCATTAACATTCTACATCGTCCACTATACTACAGTTACACTGAACTAAATCGTACTGCATTGGATACATGGTTTTTCCAATTTATTGACCAGTATATATGATGCTAACATAAGCTTCATGGCTAAGTCTTTAAGTATATCAGAGGTTACTTCTTGGTAACTTCTTAAAAATAAAATTGTGAAGTTAAATATAGTCTCCTTCACTTTAACACTAGGTTTGCTCAGAGCACTAAAAAAGTACACAATAATTTTATGCTAGTAAGACACAAAAATAAGTGAACAAGTAGTAAAAATGTCTCAGAAGTCCTAGAAAAGAAAAACAAATGGTGAGGCCTGCTCTGTCCTCACTTCAGAGCACCCTCGTCACTACTCATGGGGTCTTAGGGCACACACAAATGCTACAGCCTCCTTAAGGGCTTCCAGAGCCAGCCCAGCAGCCTTAGCCTGCAGGGATGAGGTCTGAAGTAGGAAAGACAAAGTGAACCTTCTCAGAAGAGCCTCTGTTTCTCACCTTTTGTTGGAACTGAAGAAATTCCAAACCTGTAAGAAGAAAAAACAAGCTAAGTCTTAGGAGCTGTTCACACCCCTAGTTGTCTGTGTCCGTGTCAAGGGTGCATCACACTTCTTTCCTGTGATCTCAAACTTTGCAATCATTAGCTAATTCTAACAACCCCATGAAAGAGGTTCAGTTTACTCTCCTTCTCACCAGCAGTGCAGGAGTCCACTAAAGGAAATCCTCAGACTCAGGAGCAGCTGGCAGTTCCTGACGGTTACCTACCATAAAAGCCCTGACCAATGACGACAAAACCCAGTGTCTACCTACTACATCAAATCAGCAGAAATGAAATGTTCTGAGTATGGACCAGACTGTTCATTAAGTTCAATGGAAACACTTCTACTTAAAACAACAATTATAACTAGAAACAAGACTCTAACCCCTACACTGTTATAACCTCTCCCTCCACCTTGGATCCAAACAGGGAGAAGCACTCACCTCGCTGCCCGAGCAGCCTTCTTACTCTCCAAGCTTACAGGCACATTGAAACGTTCAGCCCTCTTCTGCATTCTCTAAGTGGTAATAAATGAAAAATGAAGAGAAAACTGTAATTTGTTTTTAAAAAAGTTGGTTAGGGTCATTTCTTAACTGAAAACACTGACAATCTCAGACCACATCAGGTAGTATCCATTCTAAGGCTTAACACAGCAATTGTTTCCAAAACACACACACACACACACACCACTCACTTATTGCATTCACATTCTCAAAAACAAAAAGAAATAAAATAAAATCCATATTCTATACAAACCCCAAAATACAGTTATATTTTGTTTGAAAAAGATAACGGGAGTGGGGGGAGGCGGGGGGCGGAAGGAGAGAGAGGGAGAAAGGGAGAGTAGGAGAGGGAGAGGGGGGAAGGAAAGGGAGAGGTGGAGGGGAGAGGGGGAAGGAAAGGGGAGAGGGGGAGGGAAAGGGAGAGGTGGAGGGGAGAGGGGGAAGGAAAGGGAGAGGTGGAGGGGAGGGGGGAGAGAGGCAGCGGAGGAGAGGAGAGGAGAGGAGAGGAGAGGAGAGGAGAGGGGAGGGGAGGGGAGGGGAGGGGAGGGGAGGGGAGAGGAGAGGAGAGGAGAGGAGAGGAGAGGAGAGGAGAGGAGAGGAGAGGAGAGGAGAGGAGAGGAGGAGAGGGAAAGAGAATGCACACACAGAGATCAAAAAAGCATTTTGGTTCCAGTACAGATAATCTAACAGTTAAAAACACAACCATCACCACCACCAACAACAAAAAATACTTCTTCCCTAAATTCTAAAAGAAGTGAATAAATCTCAACTATAAGCCAGGAATGGAGGCACACTCCCAGCACTCAAGAGGCAGAGGCTGGTGGATTTCTGAGTTTGAGGCCAGCCTGGTCTACATACTAAGTTCTAGGACAGCCAGGACTACAGAGAGAGAGACCCTGTCTCAAAACAACAGCAACAACAAAACCCTCTATTGTGAAAATACAAAAAACTAAACACAAGATCTCAAATGAAATGTTTCAAACATCTTAAGATAAGAATCCAAAGACATTGCACTCAACAGCTACCAACTAACAACTTAGAGGGACATCTACCATTGCACGTCCAGAGTGCACACGATCCTCTCAAACCCTACTCCTACACCTATAAACTTAGTAAGACTACAGTGCTACATGTAACAGATGACAACGCTCCTGAGTTGATGGAGAAAGAAACCTCAATCGTTACTATTCCCCCAACTCCCCTAGTAAACTTGTCTATGAATACATTATTTGCATGGATCAAGCTCAAGCTTTAGCCACAGGGACCTTTACCTACAGTGCCAACTTAACAGCCCTAAACAAAAAAAATTAAATAGTGATGAAGACAGAAGAAAAGGTTAAAAACAGAAACAACCAGGCATGGTGACACATACCTAGAATCCTAACACCCAGGAGACTGAAGTAGAAAGATTTTGTTTCGAGCCAGCCTAAGTTACATAGTAAGATGCTATTCTAAAGAAGAAAAAATAAAAATAAAAATAAAAACGGGGACTTGGTGGTTGAAAGTGCAGACTGTGCAAGTGTGATAACCTGAGCTAGAAGGTCCCAGACCCATGTAGAAGCCAAATGTGCTAGTGCACATCTACAGGCCAAGCGTTCCTGTTACAAGATGAGAGGTGGTTACCTGCTGGAAGCACAGGGGCCAGACAGCCTGAAGCAGACATGATAGCAGCATAAACAAGGACCCAACTAAGTCCAGCAAGATGGTTCAGTGAGTAATGTTCAATGCCAGGCCGGACAACCTAAGTTTATCTCTGGAACCCACAGGACATGCTAGAAGAGAACCAATTCCCCCAAGTTGTCCTCTGACTTACACAAGTGTGCGCTTGCGCTCACGCGGTCTCTCCCCTCCCTTCCTCTCCCCTCCCCCCTCCCCCACACCAATAGATAAAATGTAATTTAAAAAAATGTTTTTAAAGGAGCAACCTCTACCTCAACAAAGTGCAGGGCAAGAATCCACTATGAAAAACTGTCCTCTGTCCATCCGTCTACCATGGTATTTATGCATCCATATTCCTACCTCAATAAAAATTATAAAAAGAATACTTACCTCAGTTTGAGGTATTCCAGATGTAATTTTTACCACCTTCTTTTCTGATGCCCTAAAAAGACAGATTTTTAAAGGTCAGAAAACTGCTATCGTAATCCAAAACATTAGAAATGTGCAAGAATTCACCTGAGTTATGTCCTCTGCCCCACATGTGTCTACCACCCCTTATTCCAAAGAAACAGGAAGTCCATAAGAACGCTGGTTCCATGAACTGTCATCAACTGAGAAGAAAAATTAAAATAAAACTGTTTTAACTAAGGTTTGAGACACCATCAGCCAAGAAGTCAGGCTAAACACACTGGGCTGAAGGGATGCACACGGTAAGTCATTCCATTTGCTTTTAGGCACTTAACAGTTACTTTTGAACTAAGAACTAGATATCTAACCTTCTATTAATAGTTCTCAACTTTCATCACAATATTTAACCAGTGCTGCATCAGCCCTGTTTTCCCCTTTCTAAGTCCCTATTGCTCCCGTGGGATTTTAGCTCTAGCTGAAACCGCCCAAGCAGAACAAATAAAAATGCCACAGGAAGTGGGAAGAAGAAAGGGTAAGGAGGTGGGGGCTGAATTAGGAAAACATGGTAAGTTACTGGTCAAAAGGCTTAAGAGAAAACAAAAGAGGGGGACCCCAGGGGCAGGAGACGAAGTTCGGAAGTCCCCAGGGTAAATGGAAGGGCATTAACTCTCCAACAAACAACTCCCATAAAACTGTGGGTCATAACCAGTCTCATTAAGGTCCCTTATTTAGAGACATGGGCAGCTTTTGTTCCAATATCCCAAACACTTTTCCCATTTGATGCCCTGAAAGGTAGTAATGGTTTAATGACATTTTCAGAGGAAGCAATTCTGGAACACAACCTTACTCTCTCCTCCATCTTTTCGTTGTAAGTCCTTAGACTAACAGGCAAGCACAAATGCCCCCTGCTGTCCATAATGAAGTCCTACAAATATGTCTTGGCTCAGGGGAAAAAAAAAAATCCTTAAAACTAGAAATAGGAGTGTATTTACACATAACTTCAGGCCTAAAATGATGTAAAGAGATTTCCTTTTGTATATACAAGAGATTCAAATCAGCCCTGGAATGTTCAGACTGTTTGCTAACCCTCCCTTGTTTTCTGTTGCTGTTGTCTGATGAACCATGACCTCTCTCATTCAGCCAAAGCTATCTTCAAACTCCTCACTCTCTTGCCTCTCTCTCTCTCTAGCCTGAGCTTACAGGCACGCACTACTACACACTGCCCTACCTCTCCTACCTTTTTAATGCACGGTGTCACCTTGTAACCCTGGCTGGCCTGTAATTTCTAGTATAGACCAGGATGGCCTTGAACTCTGCCTGCCTCTGCTTCCTAAGTGTTGGGATTAAAAGTATGGTAACAGTCAGACATGGTAACACACACACACCTTTAGGTCCTGTATTTGAGACAGAGACAAGAGGATATCTGTGAGTTCAAGGCTAGACTAGTATATATACCAAATTCCAGGAGAGCCGGGGCTACAGAGACCCTGCCTCAAAAAACAAATACCAGTACTTAGGAGGCAGAGGCAAGGCCAGCCACAGCTATCTCACAGAGAATCCTTGACAAAACAAAACAAAACAGGCCTGATCCACCAGGCCCAGTAGAACTGTTTTTTTAATGAAAGTAGACTTCAAGTAAAACATAAACTGGGGTTGGGGATTTAGCTCAGTGGTAGAGCACTTGCCTAGCAAGCGCAAGGCCCTGGGTTCAGTCCTCAGCTCTGAAAAAAAAAAAAAAAGTAAATAAATAAACTTCTGTGACTTCTTTTTTCTAAGACAGGGGCAAAAGCTAGGTATGGTGACACATGCCTTTTAAATCCCAATCCTTGTGGCACAGGGGAAGCTCGAGCCAGTCTTTTCTATGATGTCCATGTTTTCACTTGGCTGAGAATGCCGTCGGTGTCTGATGCTTCTGCCCCCACTTCGAGAGTGCTGGACTGTGAACACGCAGCACTACATCTAGTCTCACTCAGGACTTAACCCAAACTCTGTACACACCAGGCACTCTACCAACTAAATCACAACCTCACCCGCCATTGTCACGGTTTGAAAAGCAACCATTACAGTAAACCTCAGAGTAAAAAGGGAACCAGAGAGGGAACTTTTCATATCATATACCAATTCCCTTAGACATGTTAAACCCAAGCAATACATACGAGTCACATCCTCATAGGATTCATGGGAAATCTCCACTCTTCATTGACTAGTTTCTCTCCTATCCAGTCACATACAAAAATATTTCCTTAAATAGAGACTCAAAATCTTTCCATATAGTTTCACCTAAAACCATAACTACTTCTCTGCAAAGCAAAATTACAATAGCATCCAATTTTTAATGTCCTTCTTTCAAAATCCATTAATCAGATTAAAGCTATCTGAAGAGATTTACACTTTACATATTCTAATATGATCCATTTTCAAAAAAACTATTTTTAACCCAAACAAGTTAATTATCACTACATTCATTTGCTGTTTTTATAAAAACTATTTCACTAAATCATCTTCTCTAGGTACTATATATAAGTCTATACTGCAGGCTGAAGAGTATAGACTGTATACTTAGTATACATGAGGCCCTCAGTTTAATCTTAGGATAAAAGTGGAGGAGGAAAAAATTAAAACAAACAAACAAAAAAAACAAAAATGCTCCAGAAAGTAGCTGTGGTTTGACTAGTAATAGCCCTACAGGTCCTACTAGGGCTCCAAGTGGCAGTACCTGACAGTTAGGAGGTATGGCCTTGTTGAAAGTCCCCCATAGGCTCATGTTTGGTCATAAGGGGGTGGCATTATTTGGAGGTATGTCTTGTTGGAGGAAAAGAGGGCTTTGAGGCTCCAAATCCTTAATCCAGGTGTATCAGTCAGGGTTCTCTAGAGATACAGAACTTATGGAATGTCTATATTGAGGGAGTTTATTGTGATGACTTACAGTCTACAGTCCATCTAACCCAACAATGGTCAGCTGTGAATGGAAGTCCAAGAATCTTGCAGTTGCTCAGTCCCACAAGGCTGGTTGTTTAAGTTACTCTCCTGTAGAAGGAGGTTCCAACAAATGTGCCACAAGTAACTGCAGGCAGTGGAAGAAGCGTGAGTCTTCCTTCTTCCAATGTCCTTAGGCAGGCCTCCAGCAGAAGGTGTGGCCCAGATTAAAGGTGTGAACCACCTCGCCTGGATCTGGAACTTGTGTCTCAGGCTAACCTTGAACTCAGATCTCCTTGCCTCAGTCTCCTGGGATTAAAGTCACGTACTACCATGCCTGGACCTAAACTTTTCATGGCCACTATGCCTCAAGATCTCCATGCCAAAATTCAGGTCAGAAATTTTTGTCTTCCAGCCTTAAGATCTGTGTGTGCCCTCCAATTCTGGATTGTGGTTCATTTCAGATAGAGTCAAGTCAACCAGGAAGAACCACTACACCAGGCCCTGTCTCCATCTCCCCAACCCCTAACAGGAGTGAGAACCATAGACTTTAGGCAAGTTCTTCACATAACTTCCTTTGTGTCTACAGGAACTGCTGGGCCTGATAGTGTACACATCCATTTGATAATAGATTGCTGCTGAGCATGTCCTAATTTGACTTCGTGGGTCCAGTAACGCCCAGCTCATGTTATCATGTGGTAGCCCATCCTCAAACCTTCAGTTTCCACTAAGGCCCAACAGCAGGTCAAGTGCTGGTTTTCAAAAGGAGAATAGTTGTCTGAAGATGGTAGAGCCTTGCTTCAAAATCCCAAAGGTCTCTTCTGTGATTCACCTAAAGGGGCCTGTCAAAGGCTCCAAACAGCACCCCTATTTGCCATTGGGTCTGCTGGAGCATCTGGTCTAAGAGGTGCAGCAGCCTGGACCCGTCATAGAGCCTTCTCCTGTTCCAGGCCCCACACAGAGCTAGCAGCTTTCCTACATCACTTGGTATATGAGCTGGAGGAACATATCTAAGGAGCAATGTGCTATCTCCAGAATCCAAACTAAACACTAAACACTGTGCTTCTTTCACAAGGAATATCTCTGCATGCCTCACACCACTGGACTCCTAAGAATTTCACTGAGGTAGAAGGTACTTGAATTCTGGTTGGATTTCCCATCCTCTGATACACATATGTGTTATCGCTGTATCATTCTCCATGACCCATCTGTCTTCTGCAATGACCAGATAGGAGAGTTAAAGGGAGATGTGATGGAAACCATCACGCCTGCATCTTTCAAGTCCTTGATGGTGCCACTAACTTCTGCAGTTCCTCGAGGGATGCAATACTGAGCCTGATTCGCTATTCTCCCTGGCAGAGGCAGCTCTAAAGGCTTTCCACCATAATAGCCCTCACCCCACAGGTTAGGGAGTCAATGCCAGAGTTCTTCCAACTTGTAAATAACCACTGTATAACTTCTCAACTACTGTGACTGAACTACTGTGAGTCAGACATCAGCCCAAACTCCACCTGGCCTCCATAAGCCCCTACTTTTAACTGGAGGGCCACAACATTTCTTGGGATCTCCCAGAATCAGCATCAATTCTGAACCAGTAACCAAAAGACCCCCGAAAGCCTGTTTCCTTTCCCCCAGGGTACAGTTACTCTTGTACTTGTAAAAGGTCATAGGTCCCTCTGGGGAAGAACTGGAGAAAGGCTAACAGCAAAACTTCTAGGTGTCTTATGAAGGTCCTTCTCCTCAGGGGAACCTGGCCACCCCTGCATTCAAGTGGTTCTAGGTCTGCAACCTGGCTCATGTCTGGAAACTGACTCACTTGGCTGAGACTGTGTGATGGCTTGTGTTAGGTTGGCATAAAGGTGTAGTCTTGTTGGAACAGGTGTGCCACTGTGTGTGTGGGCTTTAATACCATAGTCCTGGCTGCCTGAAGTCAGCATTCTGCTTGCAGACTTCAGCTCCTTCTGCCTGCATGCTGCCATGCTTCCACCATGAGGATAATAGACTAAACCTCTGGAACTGTAAGCCGGTCCCGATTTTTGCCTTTATGAGAGTTGCCTTGGTCATGGTGCCTCTTCACAGCAGTAAAACCCTAAGACAGACTGCCTTTGCCACAATCCAATGTAACCCTTCTTTTATTCACTTGAGAATTTTTGTGTTTGTACACATCGAACAGAAATGCAGTAGGCTTCTTATCTGTTTCATGCCGGGAAACACCGTGCCTGATTAGTCAATAGCAAAGTCCATCTGAATCATGCATTACAATCTTACCTAGCCTACTCTGACCATCACAGGTTAAGTAACTATCAACACTGTTTGGCCTACACTACCCATTATGATAACTAGGAGGAAGGGTTTACAGGGCTGGGCATGGGGAACATGCCTTTAGTCCCAGTGCTCTAGAGGCAGAGGCTAGTATTTAAAAAGTTTATAGAAATTTACAATGTACAGGAACTCATAGATTCTAATTGAATATTATTAGAGTGGCTCACAAAAGAACAAAGGCTAGGAGAACTGAATGGTGCCTATATTGAAGTTAACTTGGTTCTAATTACCTAACACATAATTTGGAAGAAAATTTATTTTCCTCACTGAAAACATACTTTTTTAAAAAATTAATTAATTTATTATATATAAGTACACTGTGGCTGTCTTCAGACATACCAGAAGAGGGCATCAGATCTCATTACAGATGGTTGCGAGCTACAATGTGATTGCTGGGAATTGAACTCAGGACCTGTGGAAGAGCAGCCAGTGCTCTTAACTGCTGAGACCTTTCTAAAAGCACCTGACCTTATCAGAAATGAAAAGGTCAGTGGGAATGTGTAACAAGCAAAAGGGATGAAACTTGAAACCACAGTGATTAAGCACTATCTGGGATACTAAGGATTCCCATGGTAAATGCTTGCCATAGGAACCTGGAGAGCTGAGTTCAAGCCCCAATCTTACTGTGGAAGACAGGTGTGCAGCAGGTGCCTAAGACCTCAGCATAAGAAGGTGGAGACAGGACGACCCCTGGGGCTCAATGGCCAGTTATTCTACTCAATGTGAACTCTATGGCAGTCAGAGACCTTGTCTCAAAAAGTTGGTGGATTGAGGGCACACTTTTAATCCTATCACTTGGGAATTAGAGGCAAAGGATCAGAGTTTGAAGCCAGCCTGGTCTACAGAGCAAGTTCCAGTAAAGCCAAAGCAACATAGTCAGACCCTGACTTGGGGGACAAGAGGGCAGATGGGACATGGGACACAACACGAAGAAGCAAACAAAAAACTAAGACGGAGAATGATTAAGAAAGCCACCTTACATCACTTCCACATACATGCACACTAGCACACTAAAAATTAGATCTGCTCTTATTCACATTATTAAAAAGGGCTGGGTGTAGTGGCACATGCCTTTAGTCCCAACCCTTGGCAGGTTAATCTTGGTGAGTTTGAAGCCAGCCTGGTGTACAAAGCAAATTCCAGGACAGCTAGAGCTACACAGAGAAATCCTGTCTCTCGGGGTAAAAAACAAAACAAAACAAAAAAAAAAACAGATTATTAAAAAAATTATTATTAAAAGTTATAATTACATATCAACAACTTTTTCAGGAGGTTCTTCCTCTTTAACAGGCAGTTCTATAGGCTTTGGTTCTTCTTCCTAAAACCAAATGAAACAACATGGTTAGCATGAATCAAGAATATCCATTAAGAGCCAGGCGGTGATGGCTTTAATCCCAGCACTCATGAGGCAAAGACAGGTAGATCTCAGTCTGAGGCCAGCCCAGCCTGGTATAAAAAGCAAGTCCCGGGGCTGGGGATTTAGCTCAGTGGTAGAGTGCTTACCTAGGAAGCGCAAGGCCCTGGGTTCGGTCCCCAGCTCCGAAAAAAAGAACCAAAAAAAAAAAAAAAAAAGCAAGTCCCAGGACAGCCAGACCTACACAGAGAAACTCTGTCTCAAAAAACCAAAAGAGAAAAGAAATAACCATGAGGGGTTCTGGAGCGATGGCTCAAGAGTGCATACTGTTTTGATTCCCAGCACCCATTTCAGGCAGCTCATAACTGCCTCTGACTCCAGCTCCAGGAGATCTGACACCTCTGGCCTCCATAGGCACCACATCCACATGACCTACCCACATGCAGACACATAATCAAAATAAAATAAAAATTTCCAAAAAATCCATTAAGGCCTCAAGATGGCTGAAGTCACAAGACCCTAGGTTCAATTCTTGGAACCAAGGTAAAAGCTAGACCCAGCAATGCTGATCTGTAATCTAGCACTTCCACAGCAAGATGCGTGGCTGAGACTGCAGCTCAGCAGTAACAATAAAAACAAAACTGTGCCTTAAACAAGGTGGAAACAGAACTAACTCCCGAAAACTTGGCCTCAACTCTACATGTTTGAGCCCAGTATTTCATACACTTAAACATGCAATTTTTCCATTAAAAACAACAACAAAAATATCCATTTTAAAGAAAGATAAACTAGACAGGGCAGCACTCAGGAGGTGGGAACAGAAAGACCAGAAATTCAGATTATCCTCAGCTATATATTGCATCTGAGGCCAGCCTGGGCTATAAGACCCTAGCTCAAAAACGAGAATTAAATTCTACTAGGAAAATAAAGGAATAGCCATCAAGAGACAACATAAGAACTCTCAAACGAATTAAGTCTCTCATTCTTCTCAGGCATCTACAAACCACCAACAGTAAGCAGTGACATTAGCAGGCCAGGGACTAACTTCTCCAACTCACCTCAGTTTCATCTCCCAGTACATCTTCTTCATTTGCTTCTTCTTCAGCTAAAGAACATTAAAATATTCAGGTGAAGCCTTGACCACTTGGTCACAGTGGTACAAGTACAATCTCTTTGCTTTACAACTCAATAATGAGGGCAGAACCAATTCTTATAATACACATTTAGAGAAAATTCTTATAAACCACATTTAGAGAAAATAAAACCAGATCTCCGATATCAGCATAAAATTGAATTCCACCTAAACTGAAAAACTAAATGCAATTAGGTTACAATTAAGTCACAGTATAAAATTAATTTAACAACTAATTAGAACTGGGTACGGTGGTGCATGCCCTGTAATCTCAGCATTTGGGAGACAGAGGCAAAACAACAGAAAATTCAAAGCCATTCTCAGTTAGAGGCAACCTTGGATTACATAAGTAACAACAACAAAATAAGGTGCATGCATAGGTGTGCTGGTGAACCCTTGTAATCCCAGACCTGGGGAGCCAAGCATGGCTAGATCCCAGTGACTGACAGCATTTCTAAAATGACAAAGTGGATGGCTCCTAAGTACAATACCCAACAGTTGACCTCAAGTGAGTATATCTTGGGGGGGAGGGGGGAGCTAGAAAGATGGCCCAACCATTAATGGCTCACAATCAAAACACCAAGAGATTTAGTAGTAGGAAAGGATTTCTTTCTTTCTTTTTTTTTTTCTTTTCTTTTTTTCGGAGCTGGGGACCGAACCCAGGGCCTAGCAAGCGCTCTACCACTGAGCTAAATCCCCAACCCAGGATTTCTTTAAAAAACAAACAAAAAAAAAAAAAACCCCAAAAAGACCCAAAAAAACAAAAAACAAGCAATCGGGCTGGAGAGATGGCTCAGCGATTAAGAGCACTGACTGCTCTTCCAAAGGTCCTGAGTTCAATTCCCAGCAACCACATGGTGGCTCATAACCATCCGTAATGAGACTTGGTGCCCTCTTCTGGCTTGTAGGCGTACATTCAGACAGAATACTGTATACATAATAAATGAATCTTTAAAAAAATAAAAATAAAAACAAGCAAACGAGAAAATAAATAAAGACCCAAAAATGGTACTGGAGAGATGGCTCAGAAGGTTAAGAGTGCTTGCTGCTCTTCAGGACTAGGATTCAGATCCCAGCATCCCAATGAGGCAATTCACACACCCTATAATACCAGCACCAAGGAATCTGACACCTTCTCCTGGCCTCCTCGGGCACCCACACCTGTGCATACACACTCATAAATACACACACACAACAAAATAGGTGAAAAAATTATTTTCAAAACTAAGCACTCCTACTAAAGAACACCAAGAGAAAAAAACATAAAAGAACAATGACAAGGCTGGAGAGATGGCTCAGTGGTTAAGAGCATTGACTACACTTCCAGTGGGTCGTGGGTTCAATTCCCAGAAACTACATGGTGGCTCACACCCACCTGTAATGGAATCTGATTCCCTCTTCTGGTGTGTCTGAAGACAGAACACTCATACAACTCACACACACACACACAAACACACCCCATATATACGTATGTGTGTGTGTATGTGTGTGTGTGTATAACATATGTATATGTATACTTTAAAGACCAATGACAAAGATATCTGTGTTTAAAAACAACAAGGTAGCCAGGCATTACCAATGCCTGCATTTCTAGCACTTGTGGACAAAGAAGAAACCCACTGAACTCAGAACACAGACAGCATCTAAATTTTCTTCAGGATGGAATTATAGTATATTAAAACCAACAACAAATCAGCAACAGTAGGCACTTGATAGGAGAATGCCAAGTCTAGGATTGTAGAGACAAAGAGAGCCCTGTGTGGGCTGGAGAGGCAGCTTAGTGGCTGGGTACTATCGAGGATATGGGCTTGGTTCCAGCACCCACACCATTATTCACACCCACACACCCTAACTCTGGTTCCAGGACATCTAACACTCTCTTCTGGCCTCTTAACACACAAGGCATACACCCACAAATAAAATAAAAATATAATAATTTTGTAATTATTCTTTTTTTAAAAATGTATCTAGGTGTTTTGCCTGCATGTATCTGTGCACATGAATGCAGTGCTCTTCAGGGACAAGAAGAGGGCGTCATATCCCCCAGGACTGTAGTTATAAATGGTTTTAAGCGGCCATGTAAGAATGGGGAACTAGGGTGCTCTACAAAAGCAGCTACTTGCTCTTAATCACTGAACTAACTCTCTAGCCCCAAATAAAATCTTTTAAAAATAAATAGTTGTATGTTTTAAAAGAACCCTGATGTCCTAATGAAGAATTCAGATTTATAGGACAATTCTAGGAAGCAACTTGACAGTGAGCTAAATCATATTAAATATTTACACATTAGTGAATATACAATGACTACAACACTAATCTGGGCATATATTATATAATCTCTCAGGCACATAAAAAAGAAAAGTAGTTTATAAGAGAATTATATATCCTAACAACACTTTAATATATAATATGTAATACTTCATACAATAGAGGAATCTGTTAAGGAATGTTAAGGCCATAAACTGTGGTAGCTTGTAAGATGGCTCACACTCTTGCTCCCAGGCTTGATAACATAAGATCATAACGTGCCCCATCACTCTCTACCTTACCCCTCTGAGATGGGTATCTCACACCCTTGAAACAAGCTCTCACTGAACCTGGAGCTAGCCTTAGGCAGCAGCCTAAGGAGCCCTCCCAGCTTCTCCACCCACAGCGCACACAGGTTTGTGAGAGCACATCCAGCTTTTAGCATGGATGCTGGGATTTAAATCCAGGTCCAACAAATGCCCTGATCTAATGAGCCACTTCTCTAGCCCCTAAAAATATTTTATGGATACAGCAAATACCTAAGAATGGGGTCTGAAGAGTATTTAAAGGAAGGAAATGAGGAATAGGGAAAAAGAGAATGATAAAAATTGGAAAGATACATATTAGCTGGGATGATAATATGTATTAAGGGGGCACTATTTCTTTTTCAAGGTAGGATTGGGGGAGATGAGGTGTAAGGGTAACCAAAGATCACCCAGTTTAAGGATTTCAAGGGTCCAGACACTAGTCTCTGATAACACTTAACTATGTTAACAGTGACTCGCCAAACATATTAAATGAAAGTTTATACAATACAGATTAAAATTAAAGGCTTCAAACTCTTAACTAGTAACAGTGTTATAATTTTTTCTTTAAAGGTATGGTCTTACCAAGTTGCTCAACTGGGTCTCAAATTTTGATTCTTTGGCCTCAGCCTCCAAAAGAACTGGGATTACAGGACTGGCAAATTTTTTAATATTTCATTATTTTATTTTATATGGACTGAGTTTTGCCTGCATTTTATGTACGTACATACATCCTATGTACCAGATGAGAACGTCAGATCCCTGGAATTACATACAGTTGTGAGACACCCTATGTACTGGGAATTAAACCCAGGTCCTCTGCAAGAACAGCACATGCTCTAAACCAGAGTCATCCTCCAGTCTCCTCCATCCTGATATTTAAATAACATACTACGATTCACAGCCAGGGAGGCAATGGGACAAGATCCTACCTCTTTAGTATATAACAAATGAAAATATTTCAATACGGGGCTGGAGAGATGGCTCAGTGGTTAAGAGCACTAGCGGCTCTTCCAGAGGTCCTGAGTTCAATTTCCAGCAACCACATGGTACCTTATATATATAAAATAAATAAGTACATCTTTTAAAAAAATTTTTAATACACCTACATGTACTACACCCAGAGACACATACAGAGTTGTGTGTTTTGGAGGCAGGATCCCACTCTGCAGCTCTAGCTAACCTAGATCTCTAGCCTAGGCAGGCTTCAAACACCTGATCCTCAGGCCTCGGTCCACTGGGTACTGAATACAGGCTTGTATTACAGCATCTGGCTCGGCCCAAACCTACTCTTTGTTGGTGGTGGTTTTTGTCTGAAACAAACTGTTACTTTGTAAATCAGACTGGCCTTGAACTTGAAGCCATCCTTCAGCCTCTCCCTCCCAAGTGCAAGGATTAGAGGCATGAGCCACCGTGGCCATCTCTAAAAGTTTTCTTGATGTTGTTAATTTAAACCTTATGTCATCAATTACCTGAGAGAGGAAGAAATCTTTTTAAGTGTAAGAGCTTGAAACCTAATGTAATGCTTCACTCACATCATGTTCCCTCCACAAAGTACTCACCATGTTCTTCAAGATATGCCTGGAGCCTATTGATAAGATCTTGTTTTATTCCCTTGGTCTCTAAACCACGAGCAAGGCATTCTTGCTTTAGTTCAGCAAGCTGAGAAAACAAACAAACAAACAAACAACTTTTTTAATTCCTATGAATAAAGAGGTCATTCTTTCTCACAAAAGAGAAGATGGCGGTAGCAAGGACAATGGTCAATTCCCAAATCCAAGGCCTATCCCTGACCAAGACCACAGGGCTTTCTAACACACGCTGTAAAACATCACACTTAAGTAAAGCTGTAATCTATTTGTGCAACTCTTTTTTTAAATAACTAAGGGGCAAGTTCTAAAACATTACACTGTCAACAACTTAAGAAAGGGGGAAAAATAAAAATCAATCTTTAGTCAGAAACCCAGTGTTCTAAAGCCAGATTCTCCAAGCCCAGTTTTTGTGTCGAAGCTTGGTCCTCAGTGTATTGGCTCTGGGACTATTAAAAATGTAGAGCAGCCTTACACAGTGGCACATGATAGTAATCCTCCCAGCTGGGAGGGGAAGCAGAAGAGTCAAAACTTCAAGGCCAGCAGAAAAACCCACTCTTACCCCCGCCCCCAAAAGTGGAGCTTATTGAGTAGTATTTAGGTCATCAAAGGAGGCCTAATTCTAGAAAGGAATTAATTTAGGTTAATTCTCCAAACATCAGTCTATATAAAAGAGTAATAGTGGCCAGGTTTGAGCCTGCAGTCCCAGCACTTGGGAAGTGGAGGTAAGAAGACCAGGAATTCAACAACAACAAAGACAATCTAGACTCATTCCATGAGACTCTGTCCTAAGCTCTCACTAACCTCTAGCTTTTGTTCCTACCATGTAATCTCCCCTCAAAATTGATGCCACCATTATGTCATCTCTTATAGGGTAACACTATGCTAATGGGACTTTCCATTTCCAAATTTGGGAAATAAATCTTTCTATAAAGTACATACACCTGAGGTGTTCTGTCATAATGGTAGAAATGGACTAATAAATACCTATTATTTCTAATGTATTATTACAATATACCATACACATCTGTAAATCTAATAACTGTTCATGTGTTGTGTGGCTTAACGTCAACAATGAACAGTTCCATCTACATCACCAGACAAAGGCATGCAACACTCTCCCACGACTGGTGATCAGCTTTTTATTTTCCTGTAACTGTGCTGTATATTAAAATCCAGAACCTTAAGCAGGCTGGGCAAGTTCTCTTTTTCTAGAGCGATATATACCGCGGCCCTGTTAAAATCCTTAAATCACACAGCCGCGTTGATTTCTGCATCAGAGCCGCACAAAACTGGACCAGGTTAACTCCTTGTCATGAAAGGGCAAGGGGTTCATGGAGCCTCATCCCTCTCTGAGGATTTCTGAACAGTTAACGGTCAATTGGGGAGGGAGATATTTTCTGCAGTAGTAAATGCCCATGCTTCCATAGAGAAAGTGTCCCTGGTGCTCTTATAGACAAGCCTACCCTAAGCTAGGGTGGACTTGCTAGGAACAGGAACAGGATTAGCAGGAGTTAGAAGGAAGCAAGAGAGATGGAAGCATCTAAAGCCGATCAAAAGTCACTATGCACATGTATAAAAGGTGCCACAGGGGACATTTTATGCGTAATTAATATAAACTAATAAAAACATTTAAAGTATTAACATATGAAAGAAGCCAGGTGGCAAACAAGATTGGCAATCCTACCTCATCAGGATTACTTGTAAGGGACAGAGCACACCTGAGAAAAGCACACGATATACAATGTGACTTATAAGAGGTCATGACACTGGGGACCCAGGGCTTTTTGACTTCTGGGCTTAACCCATTCCATTCTCAGGAGGGCCTTCCTTTTACCAGACACATACTATTTTAAACCAGTAAAAATGTATACTTACCAATCTTACAGGCTGTAGAAGTACTAGTGATGGGTAACTGAGAACTAAAGGAAACACCCGCTGCAGGGGCACCCAGACTGCCTGCAATGCCAGCTACAGGGAACTTAACAACCTCTGCTTTCCTCCTTGGGTCTCTGACCATCTGCATCCACATGCACACGCTCAAACACAAGACATATAATGTCTTAAGTTTGCCGTAAGACTGTGTCTTAGGAATGTCAGAAGTTGCACTCAACATGACTGCCTAATAATAAACACTCTGATGCAGGGGAGAGACAAGCCTAGGATCCTGAACACCACACAAAAACAACAGGACTAAGGAATGCTGAGAGTGGGAGAAACAGTCTTCCCCAGAGAGGAGCATAAAAACTGATTATCAATACCAAATGGTCAGCCCATAAAACATACATACAGGTAACATAAAACAGACTGAGCGCCAATGTACTTAGGTGTATGTGCAGAGAGAGACATAGAGAGACAGATAGGCAGACATGTCTATAACAATAATTGATTAAAAAAGAGAAAGCAATAAATTTGAAAAAGGGGGCACTTGGAAGAGTTTGGAAGGAGGTATGGGAATGGATAAATGGCGTAACTATATTAGAATCTGAAAAAAATAAAAGAAATATTTTTAAATTAAAATATGAGGCCCTGTCTCAAAAAATAAAAACAGGTATATATATAAAATGTTCGATTTAAGATTCAAATCTTCAATCATACAAAAACTAGATGAAAGCTGGGTAGGTGATTCAACAAATAAGGACACTTGCTGCCAAGCCTGACCTGAGCTCCCCTGAGAACCACGTGGCAGAGGCTGTCCTGACCTCCACACGTGCTCCATACGGCCATGACACATAAGCACAGACACGGTTTTCTTTAAATGAATGAAGACTTTGCTCAACAGTTCATCTCTAGCCAGGGAGATATTCCGAAATTAAGAGTTTGCTGTCCTTTCAGAGGACCTAAATTTGGTTCCCAACACCCATGTCTGGTAGTCTCTAAACCCTCTTCTGGTCTCCACAGGCACCTGCACACATGTGGCATACATTCACATAAACATAACACATATGCACATAAATAAAAATAAAAGCAGCCAGGTATGATGGCACAGGTTTTTAATCCCAGCACCCAGAAGATCTCTGTGACCTCGAGGCCAGCGTGGTCTACAGAGAGTTCCAGGCCAGCCAGGATGACATAGTGAGGCCCTGTCTCAAAAATCAAAACCAACCAACCAAACATTCTGTTAGGGCTGGTGAAGTGGCTCAGCGGGAAGACAGACTCACTGCTCTTACAGACAACTCAGGTTCAGTTCCCAGCACCCACATGACTCACAACCATTTATAACTTCAGCTCCAGGGAATCCAGCTCCCTCTTCTGACCCTCAAGGGCACTATGTGAACAAGGTGTACATACATGCAGGTAAACCATTCATACACATGAAAATAAATATTAAGAGCAAGCAAAAAGATAAAGATCTTAGGGCTTTAGGGAAAGAAGTTACTACCAAAATAAGTGTCAATTATACATAGCTGAAATTATAGATCTTTGATAAACTATGTAATAGCTTTACTAGGATGGACACATACTCTTTAAATACTTGTGTTTATGTTCGTGATCATGTGTAGAGGGGTGTACAAACACCATGACACATCTGGCACTGCACTGTATGCTCCAGGCTTACTGGCCTGAGAACTCACAGGTGATTCCAGTCTTTGCTTCTCTTCTCATCATAGGAGTACTAGAATCACAGACACAATACTGTGTCAGCTTCGCCATTGGTCTCAAGGATCTGAACTGAGAAGGGTAGGCTAGCACTTTTACCCAATGAGTCATCTATCTAGTCTTTTTACTGAGACAAAAATCTAATGTAGCCCAGGCTGCCCCTAAACTTGTTATATTCTTAAAGATGACTGAGCTTTTAAGCATCTTGCCTCTACCTCCCCAGTAATGGTGTATAGGTGTACACCATTGCAACAGGTTTTATACAATATTTGAAACTGAATCTAGGACTTTTCATATGATAGGCAAGCACTCTAGAAACTAAGCTACGTTCTCAGCTCTTGTGATAGCTATATATTCTTATCCTATAAAGTCCAACATGTCATTAATCTACGGTGAACAAACAGGAAAAGAAACACAAATCCTATATGCAGTTCAGAGCACAAATGTCTGATCTGAAAGATGATGTTTCTGGTTTTAAAGTAAAGATCTAAGACCAAAATGTCAAAGTTAGAAAGCAGACATTTGGGGTTGGGGATTTAGCTCAGCGGTAGAGCACTTGCCTAGCAAACGCAAGGCCCTGGGTTCCGTCCCCAGCTGGGGGGGGGGTGGGGTGGGGCAGATATTTACAGAAGGGAGAACTTTGCAGCTAGAAGGCATGCTCTGTGTTTCTGCAAGGTAGCATTGGAAATGGGGATAACTGCTGGATTTTGCTTGTTTTGTTTTTCCTTGTCAATGTACAATGATGGGAGAAGTATTTAGTAGGTAGAATGGGCACGCAAGCAGGAAAGGTATATAAGGAAGGAGCTTTTCAACTGAATGAGTCAATAGCATTCCAAACTGAGAAACACTGATAGGAACAAGTAAGGCTCCTATCTATACAGTATAGCTATAGAGACTTCAGAATGTAGCAGTTAAGAGTATGTCCTCCAGTGGACTGGAGAGATGGCTCAGTGGTTAAGAGCACTGACTGCCCTTCCAGAGGTCCTGAGTTCAATTCCAGTGAACACATGGTGGCTCACAACCACCTGTATAGCAGGTTCTGATGCCCTCTTCTGGTGTGCCTGAAGACAGGTACAGTGTACTCACATACATATAATAAATAAATCTTTAAAAAAAAAAAAAAAAACTCTATTAAAAAAAATCTAGAGTCCTGACAGTTTTCTCTTGACCTCCAAATGCATGTCATGACACACACACTAAAATAAATAATGTAATTTAAAAAGAAAATTTTTTAAGAGAACGTAAAGGCTGAGACAGGGGGATCTCTGAGTTTGAGGCCAGCCTGGTCTACTGAGTAAGTTCAAGGACAGCCAAGGCTACACAGAGAAACTCTGTCTCAAAAAACCAAAAAAGAAAAAAAGAAGAAGAAATGTAAGGCTCAAGAGATGGTTCAGTGGTTAGGAGCACTAGTGGCTCTTCCAGAGACCCAAGCTGGACTCCTAGCACTCACTCAGAAGCTCACGAGTTTGTAACTCTGGGCCCCAGGGATCCAACACCTTTTTCTATCTAGCTCAACAGGTAAAAGGTACTTGCCATGCTGGCCTGACAACCTGAGTTATATCCACTGACCCCACTGTGAAAGAAAAGAGCCAGCTGCTAAAAGTTTCCTTTGATGTCCTGTGATGCCATGACACACAGAAACCCACGTTCACATATATACACACAATAATTTTACATTGAAAATTTAAAAGAGTAATATGAAGTTTGGATACTAATTGCTTGGATTGACAAGTCATTTATTAGTTATAAGAACTAGGACAAATTAATCAATTCCTGGATCTGAGCCTCCATATTTCTTTTGAAATGAGGACATAGAGGCATTTTACTTTATAGAGTTATTATGAGAATTAAACCAGCTAATATGTATAAATAGCATCAACTGGCACTTGCCACACAGCAAATGTGTTAGCAAATAAAGAAGAATAACCTAAGCATGGCTGTTGGAGGGTGAGAGAGTGTAGAATGAGGAGAATAGCAGATAGAGAATAGAGATCGTGAAAAGGCCTCTGAATCAGGGGACTATCATAATACACACTGAACTGGTAAGTCTCTCCTCTACACCCCATCCTCACCAGTGCCAAAAGAACACAAACTGATCAGTTCAAGCTCGTCTCTCAAGTTTTCAAAAGTTTCTCTATCTATGCTATAGCTACAAGAAATAAAACTGCTGAAGGCTAGAGAGGTGACTGAGTAGTTAATGTAACTCCTGCCTCCTACTGAACAGATTACCGCTTGGGTAATCCCAATACCTGAGAGGTGGTAGAGGGAGGGGGATCACGAATTCTAAGCTAGGATGGGCTATATTACACACACACACACACACAGACACACACACACACACACACACAGAGGGAGGGGGAAGGGGAGAGGAGGGGAGGGGACACGCAGGAGAGCTTATACAACCTAAGGAGATCTTTTGTCTGAGTTAGGGATCACCATGAGTCTAAGGTTAGTCTGGGCTAGAGTGAAGCCGTATCTTACCCTTAAAAAAGGGAAGAGGGTTTGGAGATAGCCTGCCCACATATGAGAGATGTGACAGACAGATCTCAGTGAATTCCAGGATAGCCTTAGAGTTCAAGGCCAGGAAAAGCTATATAGAAAGTCTCTATCTCAAAGATAAATGAAATAAAATAGAAACTCTAAGTCAATCCAAAAAGTCAGATTATTCACATCTCTCAGATGAGAGAGCATGTAATGCTAGCACTTCTGCAGTGAGACAGGAGGCAGACACAGAAGACTCCTCCGAAGCTGGGAGGCCAACCCACCTCAAACAGGCAGCACGGAACAAGAGATCCTGTCTCCAACAAAGGCAGACATGAATGGACACCAGAGCCTGTCCTGACTTCCACAAGTGCACATGCATTCATACAAAAGAACACACAAAGATTAAAAACAGTAACAAAAAACTCACCCTTTTCATCACCATTCCAATTTACTTTTATAGCCAGTTGTTTTACTAACTTTCCAAACTATCAGCAACAACATTTACATACCTTTGTTTCAACAACACAAATATTTTACTGTTCGCTACACTCTGACACTACTATAGATTTTTCTGGTTCTCTCCACTGTAGAGTTCCTTTTTTCATGTGTGATTATAAATCGGGGTGTTATAGTTCAAGACATTCTCAACCACAATCCAGTCTTTCCAACTGAGTCAGAAAAAAAAAAAAAAAAATATATATATATATATATATATATATATATAGAGAGAGAGAGAGAGAGAGAGAGAGCGCGCCCATGTCACAGATTTTTCAGAAATTTGTACCTGATATGGACTTTTATATCAATGTAAATGTTTTTGTCCTTCCTACTTCAAGCTTAATCCTTCCCTTTGAACTAAAGTCCCCAATTTCTCTTTATAAAAGTGGAGTTTGTTTTTTGTTGTTTTGAGACACCATCTTTCCATATCACCCTGGCTGTCCTGGAACTCACTATGTAGACCAAGCTTGCCTGGAACTCACAGAAATTCACCTGCCTCTGTGTCCCCAGTGCTGGGATTAGAAACATGCACTACTATCCCCAGCTTGGAAACAGGTTTTTTTTTTTGTTGTTGTTGTTGTTTTTGGTTTTTCGAGGCAGGGTTTCTCTGTGTTGCTTAGGCTATCCTGGAACTTGTTCTGTTTAACAGGCTGGCCTTGAACTCAGAGAGAAGCACTTGTGTCTGCCTCTTGAGTGCTGGGATTAAGAGCATGTGCCACCTCCCGACTTGGGAAGTGTTTTTTTAAGGCATTAAAAACCCAAAATTGGCCAGGAGAGGTGGCACTTGCCTTCAAACCCAGCACTGGGAGACAGAGACAGACAGATCTCAGTGAATTCCAGGATAGCCTTAGAGTTCAAGGCCAGGAAAAGCTATATAGAAAGTCCCTATCTCAAAGATAAATGAAATAAAATAGAAACTCTAAATCAATCCAAAAAGTCAGATTATTCAATCAAGGTCAACACTAGAGACTAACATTGTCTTCTAAGCCAGAATTTTTATGGGTTCTTAACCAGAGGTCTATGGACTCCTCAGGGCTACAAGGTAATTTTGCGGAGCCCATTAAATTGCATGCAAAGTATTGTACATGCCTTTTTCTGGGGAAAGGGTCCATACCTTTCATCAGAGTTTCAAAGATATCTGTGACCTCCAAAAGTTTAAGAAGTGCTCTAGAGAAAAAAGCAAAAACAAGCAAATGTGATTAAAGAGTAAGTCCTGCTTACACCCTCAGGAGTGCCTTGTGTTCTCTTAAGACTATAGACCTGAAGTCAGGTCATTAGATAAGAATGCAAACTTATGAACTAACAAATAACAGTACGGTGGAAGGAGGAACTCCATAAACAAATACAGTATCCATAAAGGAAAGTCATGGGACAACTAGTGACTTACTCCAGGGTTTCAAAAGGGGAACAAACAAGAGAATACCAAATAGCCCACTAAATTTTAATCTTTCACTTAAATATTAATTTTCTGTGTATGTTTTATAATATGTATAACAGTACAGAACTATATAACTTACACAGATAAAAATGGAGGTAGTTGCTCAATTTTCCTTATTTGTTCAAGTAATCATTAGAAAACTTATGATAATTCCATTATAGCTACATCAAGTTAACAGTAACTAGAATAACATAAAAATCCAATAATGAAATTTGAGAGTCCAACAGTTAAGAAACACATTTGCTTTCAAACAATAATGTCACCTTAACAGACTAAATTACAGGAGCTTTTTCTACACACCTTCATTTACAGATCTTAAAGAAAAACAAAAATGCAGCAATTTTTAAGGTTTTTTTTTTCAAGATTAAAAAAGAGAGAGAGAGAGAGAGAGAGAGTGTGTGTGTGTGTGTGTGTCACAGAAGCAGGTGCCTAAAGACACCTGAGGGAGCTGGAGCGATGGCTCAGTGGTTAAGAGCACTGACTGCTCTTCCAGAGGTCCTGAGTTCAATTCCCAGCAACCACATGGTGGCTCACAGTCATCTGTAATGAGTGAGATCCGATGCCCTCTTCTGGTGTGTCTAAAGACAGCTACAGTGTACTCACATACATAAAATAGATAAATCCTAAAAGATTTAAAAAAAAAAAAAAAAGATTAAAGACACCTGAAAAGAAAATCAGATCCCCTGAAGCTGGTGTGCTCAAGTGGTTGTGAGTCGCTTGACTTTGGTGCTGGAAACCAAACTCAGGTCGTCTGAAAGAAAGCGTGCTCTTAACCACTAAGCCATTTCCCCAGACCCAATTATTAACTTTAAGGGAAAAAAGAGAGAGAGAGAGAGAGTTCATGGATGGAGAGATGGCTCAACAGTTAAGACCACAGACTGTTTTTTCAGAGGACCCAGGTTCAATTTCCAGCACATACATGGAGACTAAAAACTATCCATAATTCTGCAGGTACACATACATACATACATGCATGCATACATACAAAATACCCATACACATAAAATAAATAAATCTTTTTTTAAAAAAATCATCACAGTCCAATAATTTAAAGCAACTATTAAAAAATAAAACAAACAAACAAAACACTGGGCATGGCAGTGCATGCCTCGAATCCCGACACTTGGGAAGCAGAGAGGTAGGATCTCTGAGTTCCAGGCCAGTTAGAGCTACAGAGTGAGATCCTGTCTCAATAAAGAAAGAAAGAAAAGTTCTCAGCTTTTATTAAGTAAGTTTGATTTGTACATGATTCCCAGAATAAGATGACCAAAACAACCAAAGTTACTTGGGAAACAAAACAATAATGAATATAGTTTCTTAATTCTTCTTAAAAAGGAATTATTGTCCTTACAGAATAATAATCGAAGGGCAAGTCTACATACAAGAAAAGAACCTCGGGTTACCAAAATGTACAGCTCAATAGGTCCTGTGGTTTAGAATGTCACCAAAAAATGACACCAAGGTGTCCTGGAGAGATGGCTCAATGGTGAAGGGCATTTACTGCTCTTTGGGACCCAAATTCTATTCCCAGGAACCACATGAGGAACTGCCTGTAACTCCAGATGCAGGGGATCCAACACCCTCTTCTAACCTCCAAGAGCATGCACCACACACTCACAGACACACGTAAATAACAAAATTAGATCCAAAAAGGGGATAGGGGGTGTGTGACACCAAGAGAGCTGGGATTCTTCCCAAAAATAAACAGGGCAAGCAAAATCCTAAGGTTTTCAAATATACTTCATATACCTCCAACGTTACAGCTATCTACCCTATACGTTCTCTCTCTAGTGGTAGGATAGTCAGGAGAGGTCAGGATGCTGAGAACCTCCTGGGAAAACTCGAAAAACTTTTAGGGAAAATGTGTTCGCCATTTTACAACCTCTTAGAGATGCCTCTGCCCCAAGTTTCCACCGAGGAACCTATCTTAAGGCTCCTCCTCTCCTTGGTTTCAAAATTCGAGTCCAAGATCTTAACCCCACCTTTTTAAAAGCACTTTCTGGGTTATGTTTGGGACACATTCAGGTAAACATGCAAAAATGCCACTATATGTTAACTGAGAAATCTCAGCTTTCGGACAAGAGAAGTGACTACACCAATCCGAGAAAAAAAAAAAAACAAAAACAAAAACATAATTGTGGGTCAGCATGGGACACGGGAGAAAGACCACTGACGTAATGCTGATCAAATGAGAACGGAATATAAAAGGCAGAAGGTGCTTCACAGCCGGGTGTGGAAGGGTGACAGATAATAAAACAATGAGAAGAACGGGCAACAACAGGTAAACACCAGGTAACGATAGCAATAAAATACTGAGGAGAAACGGAATTTAAGGTAGGCCTAAGAAAGGAGGCACAAAACTACAGCGAGAGCCAGGAAAGAAGTGTAAGCAAGTGCCTGACAGGAAAACACGTGGAATTAGGCGACGCAGGGCCCCGTGTAGAATTTAGGTTCCAGAAAACCCCACCTCAGCCTTCCCCGCGTAACGGTACCTTCAGCTTGTGGAGCTCCACCGTCTCGGTCGCCATCTTGCTGCGCCTTACTCCACCAGACCCCCACAGCTGCCCCCTCTTCAGGAGCTTAGGCTCATCCAACCAATCGCTGTCATTTTTGCTCCCACCTCACACCAACGGCTCTTCCCATTAGTCAGTGGCGGCGTCGCTCTCACGCCTCTTGGCCACTTTCCACAGCTCTCTGAAAAGGTGGACCCCGGGAAGGGCGGGGCTTGCATGGCCTAACGATAGAAAAGGCGACCAATTGTACGTCCCCATCGCGTAACCAGCCAATGATTGGGGACAGAGCGGATTCTGTTCCACCAATAGGGAGAGCGCAGACAGGGCGAAAGTCGGGCACTTCCTGGAGACCACAGGTGTAAGAGCTGTGCCCCAAGCCGGACGGGCTCCTGAAGCTGGCAGGTATGGGCTGCGTAAGACTTGAAAAGGTTACGGAGAGAAATCGGTGGGAGTATCGGGAAGGGCGGGGAATCGACAACCTTAAATTCGAGAGGTGCCGTGAGGAAAGCCTTAAAGTGACGTGTGAAACTGGGACTCTGGGAGGAGCATGGGCAGACTCTGTACTTGATTTGGGGGATTTGGGGACAAGCAAGAGCGGGTTTTTAAAAGCAAACAAACAAAACAAACAAAAGACCCGGGCATCAGAGCTAGCGGAAGTTTAAAAGCTAAAAAATTGGGTAAGTTCTTGCAGCGCCCCATATTGAGCGAAAGGATGGCGTTGTTTGGCTGCTGACAATGCAGAGCGGGTGAGAGACAGGATGGACAAGCCTCAGGAAAAAAGATGGGGACTAGAGGTAGCTTTACTCTCGGTGCCTTCTTTATTGGTCCCTTGATTAACTGAATAGCTTTCTTGTGGGACTCTGGGTGTGACCTTAACTTCCTCAAGAAAGTAAATTAAAATACTCCCGATTCCCCTGGTCCTTCAAGTAAATGTCACAGTCTAAGCTTACTGCTTCATGTTTAGTTGAAATGTAAAGATCTAACTAAAACTTAAAAGTATTTCTATAATAGTGAGGGCCTTTCCTTTAAAAAAAAAAAACAACAGCAGAAAAGACACTTAGTTGTCAGTGAGTATACACACTAACAACCGCAGGTATGGGAGTCAGGGGACAGACAGCTTGCAGTAGTTGGTTCTCTTTCTACGGTGTGGGTCCTGGGGATCCAACTCAGGTCTTTAGGGTGGTAGCAAATACCTTCTCCAGCTTAGCCATTTTGAAGACCCTCGTGCCTTTTCATTTGTTTTGGAGAAATGATCTCACTCTAGCCCAGGATCGGCTCAAACAGTCCTCACGCCTCAACCTCCCAAGAGCAGGGATTACAATCATGAGCCACCATGCCCAGCTGCTTCATGTCTTCTCAAGTTTTAACAGAGTCTTCAGTTTTTCCTTTTTTTGCATGATAGGGAAATCCTTTCATTCCCAAGACTTCAGGGGATTTTGGCTTTTCAGGAGACAACTGGGGAACAAGCTCAATCAGGGGTAATGAGGAAACTGAGTTGGACTCCTGCCTGATCCCTCACTGTGGTAGGATGAATGTGGGGGTGGCCCACAGCGAAGTAAACCCCAACACTCGAGTGATGAACAGTCGGGGCATCTGGCTGGCCTACGTCATCTTGGTAGGACTGCTGCATGTGGTGCTCCTCAGCATCCCTTTCTTCAGCATTCCTGTTGTCTGGACCCTGACCAACGTCATCCATAACTTGGTGAGCACTGAACCACACCCTGTGCCCAACCCAGGTCTACCCCAACCAAAACAAAATAAAGCCACCAACTGTTGGAAATCTATGTCTTCCTTTTGGGATCTTAGCATAATTCTTGACCCAAAGGACTACTTTCTACTCTTAAACTGTCCTTCCCCTCTTCCCAGGCAATGTATGTCTTCCTACATACAGTCAAAGGGACGCCCTTTGAGACCCCTGACCAAGGAAAGGCTCGGCTTTTGACACACTGGGAGCAGATGGACTACGGACTACAGTTTACCTCCTCACGAAAGTTCCTCAGCATTTCCCCTATTGTACTGTGAGTGGGAGTAGAGGAGATGCTGGCTCCAAAACGGCTCTACAGCAGGGAAAAGTACTAGGGGTTGGGGAAATGGTTTAGTCAATCAAGTGCTTACCACAAAAGATAAGGACTTGAGTTCAATACGTAGCACATATGTAAAAGCTAGGTGTGGCCATGTATAACCATGTGTGCCTATAATCCCAGCACTGAAGAGTTGGAGGCAGGAGGATGCCTAGGGCTGGCTGGCCAGCCAATCGCCAAATTGCTGCACTTCAGAGTCAGAAAGCAACCCTCTCTCGAAAAAAAAAAAAAATGTGGAGAGCAATTCATGAAGACTCACGTTGACCTCTGGTCTCCATGTGTACACTTGAACATGTACCTATATTGACACACACACAAGTACACTAACCCTACATTGTAAAGTACAAGACAGTAGTCAAGCATTCTTCACTTGTTCATGGTGCTAAGGAAAGGGAGACTGAAAATAAACCAAGCTCCTAACCAAAGCTGAAGTGATTTTACAGTCCCCAAAGAAGCAAGAAAGTAAACGCAGGATGTGTGTTATTGGTTTAAAACTAACACTGACTTGGAGAAAGGAAGCAAACAGGGCTCCAGAAGTCATATAGGCTGAAACAGCTTTGGCTGTCACTTGCAATTTATCATTAACCATTACCAAACAAACTGATTTCTAACCTCTAGTTAAAGATGCCTTCTGATTATAACCTGAACCTCGTTAAATACCATTGATTAGTAGGAATAGTTTTGGACTATAAGCAATAAAACTAGTAATTCAAAATAGAAAAGAAAGTCACTGGGAAGGCATGAATGTGGATATGGGAGGCCAACCTCAGTCATCCTATTGTTTTTTTCCCTAGCTACCTACTGGCCAGCTTCTACACCAAGTATGATGCTGCTCATTTCCTCATCAACACTGCCTCACTGCTCAGCGTACTGCTGCCTAAGCTGCCCCAGTTCCATGGGGTTCGCCTCTTTGGAATCAACAAATACTGAAAGACGGGCTGATAGGTCTGCAGGCATTGAGGGAAGGCACTGGAACTAATAGAATGTTTTTCCCTTCTCCGTACTATCTTCTGTATCTTGGAAGCCTGACAGATAAGATAAACCTTTCTAAACTCCAAGAAGGGAGAAATTGGAAAATGGGGTTCCTGGGCCCAGCCTTAAAAGGGTCAAGGTTCTCTGAATCAGGAAAGGTGAGTGAGGTTAGGGCCTGCCACTCACTCTCCTCTATCTAGCAAGAAGCCATCAATGCTTGGGCAGCTTTTCTGGTAATTATGTTTTGCCATATCCTCTAAACCCGCTAACTTCAAGTTCTGTTTTGCTGTAAATTTTTCTTAAAATAAAGTCTTTCAGTTATGGCTGAAATTTGATAAGCAAGGACAGAGAGATGTTCTCATAATGCTGGGGAGAAACTACAAAATGTAGACTTACTATAGAAAACTTTTAAGCAAAACTTTATCACTACTTCTTTAGTCCAATAGGGGGTACCTTTCACTCACAGCTAACAGCAAGGAAAAAATTATCAAATAAGAAAGAAGAGCTCAGGGGCTGGAGAGATGGCTCAGCGGTTAAGAGCACTGACTGCTCTTCCAGAGGTCCTGAGTTCAAATCCCAGCAACCACATGGTGGCTCACAACCATCTGTAATGGGATCTGATGCCCTCTTCTGGTGTGTGTGAAGACAGCTACAGTGTATTCACATATAATAAATAAATAAATCTTTAAAAAAAAAAAGAAAGAAGAGCTCAGGGCTGGAGAGATGGCTCAGCGGTTAAGAGAACTGACTGCTCTTCCAGAGGTCCTGAGTTCAATTCCCAGCATCCACATGGTGGCTCACAACCATCTGTAAAGAGATCCGATGCCCTCTTTTGGTGTGTCTAAAGACAGCTACAGTGTACTTATATAGAATAAATGAATAAAAAAAATTAAAAAAAAAAAAGGAAGAAAGACGAGCTCAAAAGCTAGGTATAGAGGCACACGCTATAATCCTAGCCCTCGGCAAGCACAAGAATCACTGCAAGTTGGCGGCCAACCTGGTCGGCACAGCAAGACCCTAGCTCCAAAGAAAACAGGACTCCCAGCTCATGGGTAAAGAAGAAAAGGAAGATTTAAGTTGCCAGTTATATATTTATAGAAAGATAACCCCTGGCTTTAAATAGATATGTACATACAAATATGAACAAACTTAAAAAAATACAAACCCTCGGCTAACAAGGGGGCCTCTGGGAACCCCTCACCCAAGGGAACGGCATAAATCTGCTTTTTAAAAATTAATTTTGGCCATCCTTGCAACAAGCCTGAAGTTAGGTGGCTTACCCATAAAGTGAAAGTCAGAGGAAAAAAATCAGTTTCCACTCTTGAGTTCTGTATCTCCAAAATTAGGGCTACATGCTTTTTCTTTTAGCTAGTGTAACAGGATAAAGGGGGTGGGAGGGTTGACCCTGCAATGGGTTAAGAAATAAGATACACTCATTTAAAGGGGGCATGTCTCACCTGCTCTGAGAGCAGATGGTAAGATAAAGGCGTACAGACCCCAGAGAAGTCCCCAGTTCCCACACCTCAGAATCGCACTGTCTGGACTAGGTCCAGACCCTTAGTCTTTGCTCTAGCCACCTCCTATTTCTTTGGTATTGTCAGAAAACAAGATTCCGTTCCTGGGTGTTGGGGAAGGGGGAGAAGAGGTCATGGGCTTCCTCTAAGTACTGAGTGAACAATTTAAAATGTTTCCCTTTTTAAAGTATTTTAAAATAAATCAAACTCCATCCTGCGCTGTACACAGCCCTTTTGACTCCCTGACATTGACTGAAGAAGGAAGAGAAGGGGTGTCATCGTTGGAAGGGCCGCCTCACTTTCTTCCGCCGTTTAGGTTTGGCTTCTCCCTTGGGTACTGAACTGTTGGGCCTGGAGGTTGAAGTAGTCCCAGGGCCAGGGTGAGGTGCGGCAAAGAAGTTCCCATTGGACATCGGCCCTGGAGGTACTTGAAAGATCCGGCTCAAGAAATCCTGCAGGTCAGCAGGAGGGGACTCTGGAGTGGCCCTGAGGGAGCAAAGACATAATGAGGCAGGAGACATTACAGTCGGCTACCAAAATTAACCATACACCAGGTCAGTTCCCAAACTTCCTAGAAAGCAAGGCATCTGAGACCACACAACTGACACAGTAGTAAGTGAGAGAAGAATCACCTTTGTCGGCCGCTGGTGCCTGGTACCCGAGAACCAAATGAGATGTGGTAAGGAACTCGGTGGGTATCTGGGGAGATGCCCACACGCTGGCATCCAGCCCACTCTGCAAAAAGAGACGATTACCCAAAACATCCATTCCTAGCAAATGAAATGAAGAAATAAGATCTTGTATTTAGAGGTCAGAAGTGTACCTGTGATGTCATACACCTTCCCATCCATCAGTGCAAAGTAGGTGATCTTGAGGCCCAACATGCTTGACTCTGCCCAGAAGTCTCCTTCCTCAGCAGGATGCAACCTGTTACACTCGGCACAGTATCTGGCACTCTTGGGTTCCCGGTCCATTTCAAACCTCCTGCAGCCCAACACAATAACTGCTTAATACTTTTTCCGTGGTCATTACTGTCAAAGATGGCCCAAACACTAAAGTTATCTTTATTCAGCCGTGATACCTGCTTCTCTAGCCTCTCCCTTCAACGCTCTTCTTTTGAGGTCTTGGTATGTAGCCCAGGCTATACTTACATGTAATGCTTCTACCTTAAACTCCCAAGTACTGATGCTACAAGGGTCTGTTTCCACACTCTGCTTTCACATTTCTATATTTAAGCTATTTTTTTCTTTCATGTTTTGATAAGCATATAACAATTACAGACAAAAAGAGCTTTGATTATATTTTCATACATATACACAGTGTATTTTGATCCTATGCACCCTCTTATTTCTCTTTTCTCCCTCCCATTCCCATTACACCCTAAAACTGTTGTTCTATTTCCATGTCCTACCCTTCACTGAGAGGTGGGGAGTGAGCTAATCAGTTTTATTAGGGTTGCTTACAGGGGCATGGGCACCTTATCAGTGACTATACAACTGATATTGTATGGCTATTAAGGAATTTCCTCTCTTCCAACAACCACTACCTATAAGGCCTTGTAAAGCCTTTCTTTTTTTTCTTACTGCTTATTATATAACACATACACCCCAAAAAGCCATACCTATGTTAAAGATTTTACAAAGGTGATTGATTAGAATATTGACTATGGGGCTGGAGAGATGGCTCAGCGGTTAAGAGCACTGACTGCTCTTCCAGAGGTCCCGAGTTCAAATCCCAGCAACCACATGGTGGCTCAAAGCCATCTGTAATGAGATCTGATACCCTCTTCTAGTGTGTCTGAAGACAGCTACAGTGTACTTATATATAATGAATAAATAAATCTTAAAAAAAAAAAGAATATTGACTATGGAATCTGAATATTGCAGGTCTATAGGCAAATTATCTTGGGCTCTCTTTACCCTTCTGATAGCTATCCACTGCCCCTATGTCTCACCTCACAGCCTCCTGATTATTAGGGCAGCCCTTCTGGAATGTACTAATACACCACTAGCTTCCACAACTCAAAAGCTAAGAGTGTCATCCCACTACATGTGAGACCTACCGAACATTCCCATGAATGTAGTTAGAAAATATCTCAAGGGGGTTAGAAACATGGTTTAGGGGTTAAGAGCACTGTTGCTCTTGCCAAGGACCCAGGTCTAGTTCCCAACACTGACATGAGGGCTCACAGCCATCTGTAACTCCAGTTACAGGAAGTCCAAACCCCTTTTCTGACCTTTGCAATCACCAGACATACATGGTACACATATATACATGCACTCAAAACATTAATAGATAAATTTTAAAAAAATGTAAATGCTTGTTTTATAGATTTTGTTCTATAACTATAAAAATTTGGGCTAGTGAGATGGCTCAGTAGAAAAGGTACGTGTCACCAAGCTTGATGATCACACGTGGCACTAGGTCCACGTGGCAGAAGAAAACTCCCACAAGTGTCCTCGGACTTCCCCACATGTGCACCTCTGTGTACACAGGCATGCATGCAAGCAAATGGATATACATAAGTAAATGTAATTTTAAAGATTTTTTTTAAAAAGTTCAGGAGCTGGAGAGATGGCTCAGCAGTTAAGAGAGCACTTGTCACTCTTGCAGAAGACATGGTTCTGACTCACAGCACCCACATGGTAGTTCATAACTATCTGCAACTCCAGTTCTAGGGACTTCGATGCCTTTTTTTTGAATGGATAGAATCTGGGTGTCATATTTTATTTTGTTTTTTAATTTTTTTTTTATGTGTGTAGGAGTGTTTGTTCATCTGTATACCACATACATGTCTGGTGCCCTTGGAGGTCAGAAAAGAACACTGGCCATCAGATCCCTTGGGAATGTGTCATGGATGGCTGTAGGCCACCAGAGTTGCTAGAAATTAAACATGGGTCCCTGGAAGAACAGACAGTACTTAACTGCTGAGCCACTCCAATCTTTTTTTTGTTTTGAAGATTTGTTTTATCATTTTTAAGTTATCTGTATATGTGCCTTTGAGTATGTGTGCATGACTGTAAATGCCCTCAGAGCCGAGGAGTCTGGCTAGAGCTGTAGTTAGACAGTTGTAATCCACCTGTTGTAGGTGCTGAGAGCCAAAATCGGATCCTCTGGAAAAAGATCAAGTGCTCCTAACCATGGAGCTGCCTCTTCAACCCTAAGCCCTCAATTGCTTAGTAGTAGGTAAGAGTGGGAGGCGTGGGGGTCTTTGGTGACCACCCCTAAGCTGCAGCTGCCCCCCACCCCGTTTCATACCTATGCTTCCCTTGGCACCGGCTGCACATCATCGTATTCATTGCCTCCTTGAGGTCATCTTGTAGCTTCGACAGAAACTCATTCACCGAGCGGCTGAGCTCATTCTCTGCCATCCGTTTCCTAAAAGGAGAGAGGCTTTGTGAGTCAGGGTACAAGGCACAAAGAGAGACAGGTCTGGATGCCTCTAGAGCAGCAAGCAGTTCTCAACCTTCCTAACTAATGCTGTAACCCTTTCATACAGTTCTTCGTGTTGTGGTGACCCCCTAACCATAAAATTATTTTTGTTGCTCCTTTATAAGTATAGTTTTGCTACTGTTATGCAATATATTAAAAATAAAATATATAAATACCTGATATGCAGGATAGCTGATATTCGACCCTTGCAAAACGGTTGTTGGGAGTCAACAACTCACAGGTTGAGAACCACTGCTGTAGAGGCTGCTGGCTAAGTTAAAATAAGAATTTAAGTTCTTTCTGCCTGACAGCCTGCACCCACAAGTCCAGGGCCTTCCAGGAGAGGATTCCCTCTACTTCATCTGAAATGTCCCATTTCAGACTCACATCTCATATTCCTTCCGCCTCTCTGGATTGCTGACGATGTCCCAAGCTGCCCGCAAAACTTTAAAGGCCTCCTCAGCCCGGGGATGGTGGTTTTTATCAGGATGGACCTATGCAAAACACAGAAAATTTTCATCACAAATCCATTCCAAGCCTCCCCTATCTCAGGTTGTGTGTGTGTGTGTGTGTGTGTGTGTGTGTGTGTGTGTACCTGGTGACACAAAGGTCAGGAGGAAGTGTCAGATCCCCGAGAATGGGAACTATAGGCAGCTGTGAGCCACTGTGGATCCTGGGAACTGGACTCTGCTGTTCTGCATGAGCGACCTCTACCCTCTAAATCATCAAGGCAGCCTCTTAGCTTTCCTTACGGTTTTTAAGAGCTAACGGATCCTGCTGCAGTTGAAGTAGGTACAGCTGTCCAGCACGAGTGCTGGGAGCGAGCTGAACCTAGGTCCTCTACGAGCACATGCTCCTAACTACTAAGCCATGTCTCCACCCCTCAAAGATAGTCTTATATCAAAGAGTTCTCTTTCATTATCCTTTGGAGAATCCGAATAGCTTAATGGTCAATTACTCTAGCTTTGCAGAGAGATCTGAGTTTAAATACAGGCTTTCCTTTTAAGTTGTATGGTCTTGAATATTTTTATCTGTTATAGATTTTTAAGAGGATTAAATAAAAATAAGAAGCAGGGAGATGGCTCAGGGTAAAGTGCTTGCTGAGTTCAAATCCCCACAGCCACATAAAAGCTGGACCACGCCCAGATCAAGCCTCTATAATCCTAGCCTTCCTACAGGATGGATGAGAAGCAGACAAGAGACTCCTCAGAAGCCAGCAAACCTGACATAAGCAACAGAGAGAAAACAAGAACCCGACTACACAAGGTGGAAGGCAAGGTCCAACACCTGAAATTGTCCTCTGACCCCACCCACGTGAGTGAGCGCATTCACATACAGCACAACACACACAAAACCCCCATATAAAGTATCCCAGATTAGCTCCAGTCCCGTGCATAAGTAAACTCTTTACTCCCAGACAAACAGGGATGTAAGTCACCCTACCTTGCATTTTTGTTTTATTAACAGTCTGAATATAAAAGTTTCCAATATGTTACACCTTCAAACCCAATTCGTTTCCAACTCATCCAAAGTTAGAAGTATAAGTTTGTTCCTATAATCCTATACTCTGGATGACAAAGCAGTAGAATCATGAGTTCAAAGACAGTCTCCTCTCTCTCTCCTCCCACCTCCCTGACTCTTCCCACTCCCTCTCTCCCCCTCAGATCAGATGTAAGCTCTCAGCTACTGCTCCAGCACCATGCCTTCCTGCTGCCATGCTCCCTGCCATGATGGTCTTGGATTCACTCTGAAACCATAAGCAAACCCCCAATTAAATGCTTTCTTTTGGGCTGGAGAGATGGCTCAGTGGTTAAGAGCACCCGACTGCTCTTCCAGAGGTCATGAGTTCAATTCCCAGCAACCACATGGTGGCTCACAACCATCTGTAATGGGATCTGATGCCCCCTTCTGGTGTATCTGAAGACAGCTACAGCGTACTTATATATATAATAAATAAAATAAATCTTAAAAAAAATAAAATAAAAATGCTTTCTTTTGTAAGTTAATGGCAACAAGAGTAACTAAGAGACCCTTATATCTGAAACCTTCTACTAGTCTGCCTCTCTGTTCCAGAACTGAAAGTCTATCAGTCTTTTTTTTTTTTTTTTGGTTCTTTTTTTCGGAGCTGGGGACTGAACCCAGGGCCTTGCGCTTCCTAGGCAAGCGCTCTACCACTGAGCTAAATCCCCAGCCCCCTATCAGTCTTTCAGTTACAATCTCAGCCTTTTCTCTACCACAAACAACCCATCTTCCTACAGCATCCTGAGTGTTCCCATTTGCACCAGCAGAAATAGAGATGAGTATCATCACTTACACCAAATAAAAAGGCTGTGTCTAGACTTCACAGTCTCAAACTAATCTAAGCTAATCTAGTCTCAAGCTTTGTCTGAATATGAATAAACATTCACACTGCAGCCTTCTTTGTATAAGAAAAGCCAACAGAAATTCTGTCCCAGAGCAAGAGAGATCTTTGCAGTAGAACTGGGTACATAAAGAATGGGACAACTCCTCCAAGAGAAGTTGGAAATGTTAGTAAAAATGATGTTGCCCAAGAGAAGATATCTGCTAGAGGTTCTGAAAGTGGAACAAAAGAGTTCTACTACTATTGTAACAACTTGAGAGGGAAAGTAATTGTTATCCACTCTAAGGATATCCCAAGCCAACCATCAAGGAATGCATTTCCCACCAAATCTAGTTCCTTGCTAAGTTATCAAGTCCAGAGTCTTCCTGTACCTTTAATTGTCTGGGAAAGCCTTACCCAAGGCTCTTTATGTCACACAGCCACTATAGTAATTTGAAAATCGAAACGTTTTAACAAGCCAGACCCATAGATTCAGTACAAGTCAGCCTCAGCTGCAGCTTTATACATATTACATACATATACATATACATATACATATACATACTTACATTCATAATGTAGCTCTACCTGTACATATAGAAACAGCAACAGCCGAGCTAGGGGCTTTAGCTCAGTTCTAAGTGGATGCCTAGGATGAGCAAGGCTCTGGGTCTGATCCCCAGCACTGCCAAAAAATAATAATTTCCCTCAAGTATATAGTGTATCAAGAGAAGTGGGCCACCTACACAGTTAACAAAACCAATCATGTCTTCATCATAACATATGCATGATACACATATATTGATGTATGCTCCTCTTTCCTCCCTTCCATATTCTTGGTCTTAAAATTCCTGTTTTCAGTTTAAAATGTACGTACCTCAGTGGGAGAACACCTGCCTAGCATGCACAAGTCTCTGGACTCCGTCCCCAATACCACGAGAAAATGGAAGCTGTTTTCTTCCTGGTCCTGGAATAACAACTCACATGCACATTCTGAGCACTCCCACACTAGGTCTACACTTGCCTCTCCAGGAAGAGACAGATTTTCTCCATGGTAAGAAATCTCGGGCTGGAGAGAGATGGCTCAGCGGTTAAGAGCCCCCAACTGGGGCTGGAGAGATGGCTCAGTTGGTCCTTCCAGAGGTCCTGTGTAGAGAGCGGCGCGGCGAAACAAAGATGGCGCCCCCCTTTGCTAGGTTGATGGGAGAGAACTTCGTGCTGTATAATGTTTCAGCTACCAGAAAAAGGTGATACCAGGTTGATCAATATTCAATATAATAACCTCTTGGTAAATAATACTGCCACTAGTACTTCAGTATGTGCTAGATCACCTTTTTTCTGATAAGCACTAATGTAAGCAGTGGTGCTTTAAATTGTAATAGCTCTGATGTAGTCTGCTATTTAGCTGAATGCTGGGATGGCACTAATGACACCGCAGTGATAGTTAAGATTCCCTCCTTTGTGCCAATCCCAGTGGAGGCAAACCCAGATAGCTTTCCTATTCTTAATTTGCTGAGAGCCAAAAGAGATTTTGGAATTACGGCAGCCATAATTTCAGCCATTGTGCTGTCTGCTGCCGCAGCTACCACAGCTGAAATCGCTATGACCAATCAAATACAGACGGCTGAGACTGTCAATCAGATTGTAGAAAGAACTGCAGTGGTGCTAGAGATACAAGAAGAATTTAATACCCATTTGGCATCTGGCCTTCTATTAGCCAATCAAAGGATAGATTTAGTTCAAGAACAAATTGAAGCACTGTATCATATGACACAGCTGTCTTGTGTTTCCTCCCTTAGAGGTTTATGCATTATTCCTTTGTGAGCTAACTTCTCAGAATTTTCAACAGAGCAAAGAAATCTCGAATTATCTGAAAGGAAACTGGTCCATGAAAGCAGAGCAACTATCAAGACAATTGCTGATGCAGATTGCTGTCCTCAACAGCACTAGGCTGGAACCCATCACAGTTGAAGACTTTACCTCATGGATTACCAATGCTTTCTCCCTTTTCAAGGAGTGGGCGGGCATGTTTGTCCCGGGGAGCTATTGTCCTCCTGGGATGCGGAGTAGGTCTCTGGCTTATTGGCTGTTTAAAAAAAGAACATGCCAGACACAAAATGGTTGTTTACCAGGCTATGACCACCATTAAAAAGGGTGCTTCTCCCAACATATGGCTGGCCTCTTTGAAAGATCAAGAGTTCGCCCTAGATCATTTTTGTCACAGTCATGTGGAGTCATTGTATCCAGGGACGGGCAACTTTCCTCGAACTCGGACCAACCTAAGACACGGGGCCCGGTGGCGATAGGGTAACTCTATGACGGGTAAGGCCGAGTTTGGATGAGAACGACCTAAGACAGGAGCAATGACAAGATTGACGTGACACCCAGATCTAGACCAGTCATTTTATTAAACAAAAAAGGGGGAGATGTAGAGAGCAGCGCGGCGAAACAAAGATGGCGCCGACATCCAGCCTTGTCTGGATATAAACGACTTACTGCGCATGTGCAGGCTTGTCCCCTTGCTAGGGCTCCCTCTAGTGGTGAACAGCGGTACTGCACATGTGCGGTTTATTCACCAGGTGTTAGTTGACTGTTAATATGCTAATGAGGTGATTCATTCTCCGCCAATCCCTGGAGGACAAGTAGTGGGGTGATCCAAGCCCCACCAATCCCTGAGAGATAATTAGCATACTGTTGTCTATATAAGCCGAGCGATTTTGCTGCTCGGAGTCCCTGTTCAAGAGAGCTGTAACACTAAGAGAGCTGTAACACTAAGAAGAGCTGTAACACAGTAAAGGCTTGCTCGCAGAAGAATCCTGTTGCCACGCGTCGTTCTTGCTGGCGGGACATTGGGCGCGCGACAGTCCTGAGTTCAAATCCCAGCAACCACATGGTGGCTCACAACCATCTGTAATAAGATCTGATACCCTCTTCTGGTGTGTCTTTAGACAGCTACAGTGTACTCATATACATAAAATAAATATTTTATAAAAAAAAAAAAAAAGAGCCCCCAACTGCTCTTCCAGAGGTCCTGAGTTCAATTCCCAGCAACCACATGGTGGCTCACAGCCATCTGTAAAGAGATCTGATGCCCTCTTCTGGTGTGTCTGAAGACAGCCACAGTGTACTTATATACATAAAATAAATAAATCTTTAAAAAAAAGAAAAAAAAAGAACTCTCCCTTTGGCGCTGGAGAGGTAGCTCAGGGGATGAAAAGACTTGACGCTCTTGCAGAGGACCCAGGTTCAGTACTAGTTCCTACATAGTGGCTCACAACCATCAGTAACTCCAGCTCCAAGCGATCCACATTCTTCTGATCAGTTTGGGTACCAGGCTGCGTGTGGTGTATACACATGTGTGGAAGCAAACCTAAAAAGATCATTTCTGGGATTGGGGATTTGGCTCAGTGGTAGAGCACTTGCCTAGGAAGCTCAAGGTCCTGGGTTCGGTCCCCAGCCCCGAAAAAAAATTAAAAAAAAAAAAAATCATTTCTTTTTGATTTGCCTTGGGCTGGGACCTCTGGTTGCTGTGCTGAGGTCAATGACAAGGAAGTCATCACAGTATCCCAGGACTGTGCTGATGGCAGTGGTTTGTCAGTAGACATCCAGAGACATGCTAACTGCCATGTAGAGGCAGGAAAGATGCACAGAAAGCTGCCCTCCACCAGACAGCACTGGTGGGCCACAGACACACAGAGGTCCAAGCCACACAGTATGAACAAAGGCCCTGGGTACCTGGGCGGTATGCAGGCCCAGATGCAGGACTTTGAGTTGATCCACCCCAAAATCCCCATCATCTATGAACTATTGGAGCACACAAAAAGGCTGATCCTGCTGGTCCAAAGCAGCAGTGTCCCCATGACACTGGGCCAACAGGATAACCCAGAGGAGTCCGGGTGAGAGGTCAGAGACCGCAAACCAAACTCACTGCCATGAACTCTTACGTGAAGATGTGTGGCCAGAGGATATACTGTTGGACACTGTGAAGACACAGCTTCCACGACAAGACATTCTCTGTGCTTTGTTTTGTTTTCTGTGTGTGTGTGTGTGTGTGTGTGTGTGTGTGTGTGTGTGTGTGTATTTATTTTAGGTGGAAGTTTGTAAAAGCAGACAGGGAGATGAGTGGGACTGGGGTACAGAATGTGAAACTTCCAAAGAATCGGTAAAAAGTTTTTGTTGTTTTATTTTAAAAATAGTTTCTTGGGGGCTGGAGAGATGGCTCAGTGGTTAATAGCACCAACTGCTCTTCCAAAGGTCCTGAGTTCAATTCCTAGCAACCACATGGTGGCTCACAACCATCTGTAATGAGATCTGATGCCCTCTTCTAGTGTGTCTGAAGACAGTGACAGTGTACTTACATACATAAAACCAATAAATAAATCTTTTTTTAAAAGAGATAGTTTCTTTAAACTCCTCTTTTACCATTCATGGTGCTATTGTGTAAGCCCAGCCTTTCCAAAGCAAAGGCAGGAAGATCACAAATTCAAGGCTAGCTGGAGCTACACAGCAAAGCCGTACCCCAAAACAAAACAAGTATCCCTTTGTTCAGGTGACAGCGACTAAGTGACTGTCTGACTAGGCTCCTCCCTACCCTAAGTAAAGGAGCTTCACTTAGCTGTAGCAGTGTAAGTCAATCCCTTCCTTTTATATTACATGCCCCCCACACCCCAAAAAAGACCTCATGACAAAAGACTTAAGATGGAGAAAAGTCAGATTCCTAGTCAGAGAAACGGCCTTATGACTCTTTGCTAAGAGTCTTATGCCCCTTAGCTAGGCATGGTGGCAGAACCTGTAGGTCACAGCACTCACAGATGGAGCCAGGAGAAGCATGAGTTCCAGGTCTGGCTGTTCACAAATGAAACCCCACCTCCAAAACAAAACAAGGGAAGGGAAGCCTCCAGCTTCAAGTTGGCCTCCTGCTTACCTTCCCTTAACTCTACACTCCCTAAAACCTGGAACAGAAAATATGGGAAAAGAGAAACAAGAAGAAGCAAAGGATACTCACCATCACCGCTAGCTGCCTATAGGCCTTCTTTAGTTCAATATCGGATGCTGTAGCTTCAACCCCCAGCACATGAAAAGGGTTTAGTTCATCTTCAGGAACCCCTGCCATGGTCAAGAGTCGGGCGACTTCCTCTTCAGGCTGGCAGTATCGCCCGCTAGCTACATGGGCAGTGCCCTGCCTCTGAGTCCTCTGCTTGACCCAGGGCAGCTCTAGCCAGCCCCACTGAATTACTCTCACCAGCTGCTGCCATGGTCTGCTATCTTTCAGCAGAGTCAAGAAATGATGCAAGGCTGGAGAATCCAGCCACGAGAACAGCCAAGCGGCCTTACCCCTCCAGCCTAGCCGGTCGCCCAGTCCCACCAAAAACCTCCAGCCCAACTGCAGACACCCCAAAAAGAGGGCTAGAGCCAGGAGGAGGAAAGCACCCACTACCCTAAGCAAACGGATGAACAGCCCTGCCACACTGAAGAAGCTCTGACTTAGAAACTGGAACATCACTCGGGCCCAGCCCCCCAATCTCCTGGCCCAGACCCCCACCCAGATTCGGAAAAGGTCCAGGTCACTGCCTTTCAACTTCCTGCATGCGTAAATGAGATAGCCACAGGTTTCCACATACTCTCCCACCAATACCAGCAGTTCAATCAGCCACCAGAAGCCTGCCTGTCCAAGCTGACATAGTTCCTCTACTCCCCACAGTCCCAGGCCTCTGCGCTTATCTGTCTGACTTCGTTTTCGGGCCAGCCGATGACGGCCTGGGGCCTTGGGATCTCTGCGTCCACTGTCCCGAACATCCTCCTTGGTCAGAAAACGGTGCCTCTGCCTTCGGGACGGGGGTTTCTTTCCACTGGACACACGTGAAAAATCACTGGGAAATTTAAGAGGTTCCTCATCATCGTATTCTTCTTCTAACTCTTCATCTTCCCCCAAGGCTGGAGAGGTGCAGTGGTGGCAAAAGCTGCTAGAAGAGCCGTCTCCTTCCTCAGAACAAGTCCCTTCAGGGACCCCAGGGCTTCCCTGGCAGTTACAAGCAGATGGAATGGGAAGAAAAGAAGGACTCCCATCCTCCTGGTACCCAGTCTCATTCTCTCTTGAGAGTTCCTGGTCCACTCCTGACTCTTCCGAACATGTCTCGCTCTCATCAGGGTAGCCTCCTTCTCTAGGTGGTCCTGGACCCCTTGGAGGACCATGGCTTGGATCCGACCAGTGGGCTGGGTTTGGAGGTTGTGTGCACTTAGGGTCGGAGTGCTCTTTGAGGCAGCGTGTACCATTAGGAGCAGTCTCTTTCGAGTCCCTGAGTCCTGAGAATGAAAGTATTTCGGGGTCCACAGAGGATCCTGATGTAATGAGGGAGGAACCACCACTGTGGTGGACTCCACACAACCCTCTTTCTCCCGGGTGCTTCTGGGCCATGACCCCGGGGCTTCCTGAGGATTTTAGGTCACTGCCATCATTGCCTGTAACAGGATATCAAGTTGGGAACGGTCAAAGATAGAACCAAGAATTAAACAATCTCAAAATGACATAGTCAATGTACCCACTCCCCAGACAGTGTTAGCTCAAATTCTTTGGGGACGGATATTCGCAAACCCTAACAATAAACGTAAATTAGACTGACCACAAACCTGCTTGCACCAACCCCGATCTCAGAAACCCCCTTACCCCCTAAATCTTTCTTTTTTCTTCTTTCCCCAGGAAGCTAACAATCACCAATCTTGGAAATGGGAAGGGGGCGGGGAGGGGGATGCCGCAAAGGGTGTGGTCGGGGAGTGGGGAGATTACTCTTAGAAAAAAGACTGCCTGAAAGAGGGAGGCCGCAATCTGTCAGAAAAGGGTGGGGACCGTGCAGATCTAGAGGAAAAGCTGAGGGCGGAGCTTCGAGATGCCCCTGCAAAAGATCACCTAAGAACGCACCGACTGGGCACCAGGGGCGAAGGCGACGTACCGAAGAGCGGCGGTAACTCCTCCCCCCCACAAGCAGCTGCGCCTGAGGCCAGGGGGAGCTACAAGAGCAGCTCCCCCGGCTCCGCCTCCCGCTCACGCTCCGCTTCCGCCTTCCGTCCCCGCCACGGCCGCCTACTTCCACTTCCGGGGTCACCGGGGAAAAGACGGGAAGGAAAGTGAAAAGCGGTTGGACAAAGCGCCAGCTTGCGCAGCTGGCACGAAGTCAATCGAGGAGGCGGTGCTAGAACATCCGGCCCCACCCCTTAAAGTGCCCTCGACCTCCACGCAGGTCCCGCTGTAAGCGAGCTGAAGCCTGCGGATTATATTCCTTGTCACTGCTGAAACGGAGATGAGGGGCAACCGCCGAACCACACACCGTCTTTGGCGTGCAGACACCCAGGGCACGCAGAGGAGCCGGCGACCCTGTAGGCCCAGACCCTTCCCTGTCGGTTGCCCAGCCAAGAGGAAGCTGAGAAATGTATGTCCCGGACTAGCCAGCCCCCTAACTACACGCAACACTTCTCCAGGACCCAGCTGGCGAGCTCCCAGGCCGCTGATCGGCTTCCTGCGAACACAGCGCAAGGGCCGGGACAGGGAATGCGGCTAGGGCATCTGGCTCCACAGAGCTCAGAACCTAGCCCAGCGTAACAGAACCCCGCAGTCATCTGCATACTGCTTTGCATCTCATTTACATAGTAAGCTTTGGGTCGACGCCAGCACGCTCCCCCATCCCTAGCAGACCCTGTTGGAACCTCTCCTCTGCACTCCTAAAACCTTACAGTTCTGTCAGTGTCCCTGCCAAGCCCGTCTTGCTCCACAAGTTTTTTTCACCCCCATGAACACCCCCAACCAGCACTAGTTAAAAACCCTTCTGCACATCCCGTATCCCGACCACCCGGTTCTCCAGAAGACAATACTCTAATTCTCTGGGATGTGGGAGAAACCAAGTTGGACCAGCGGGTGCTTTGGGACCCCATTTGGGCTTTGAAAACGTAAAGTTGTTAATTAATCTCCTTAGCATTCAGAGACCTTCCGTCTTAGTCTTGGTGGTCATCACAAAACTCTTCATTGGTATGGTTGGGGGGGTCCCTCGTCCTAGATTAGAGAAGTGGATAGCCTGAGTTCCCCCATACACAGAGGTAAAGATTGAGGGGGCCCGCCCCGTGATGTCATCTCCCCCCCCCCATACACACTCCCTGTCTCCTTCCCCCACAAGCCCCCACCCACAAGCTAATTGCATTTAGCTCACAGGGTTCGGGCTCCGACTTGCCTGAATTTAGGGAGCAACGAGCACAGTGACCCAGGAGTGTGCCTGCGGCCAACTGGGCTGGAAGGAAGCTGGAGGTCTAGGGAAGCAATTCCACCCCTTTGCTCTCCTCAGCCCTGCTGGGTGGTGAGTAGTTAACACCCTTCCTGACCTCTCCTTGTTTTGCGTCCCAGACTCTTAAGCGATTGAGAAGAGCCCCGGGAGTTCTCCAATCCTCAGCCTCAATAGCAGAAGGAAAGTGCATCCTCACCACCCCACTTCTGCAATAATATCCCAGTGCCAGCCTCTCCTCTGTGATCCTTCAGGATCAGAATCAAATCCCATTGGCAGCCCAGGCGTGCATGGATGAGAGGGTGGGTGGAACAATCCCCATGTGAGTCTGAGGCGGGTAGCAAGTGGATACCAAGATATTAGGAGAAGGGCAAGGCGCCTGCCTGCTTCCTCCGTGTAGGGCTGTATTCAGCTATCCCCAACAATTCCATCTCAGCATGAAGCCGAGACTTCAAAATCCCGCAGAGGCTGACTAGGTGACTCTCTGTGCTTACTTGAAACTTCTAAATGTCTGTTCCCTTTCTTCCTCGGGGGTTGCATTTAGCCCACAGTGTTTGGGCTCCGACTCGCAGGAGTTTAGGGAGCAATGAGTACAGTGGCCCTGGGGGCTGCCTGCAGCCAACAACCACCCCTGTGCCTAGGAAGGACCTCTGGGGCTGAATGAAGCTAGAGGTCTAGGTTCTCCTCAGCCCTGCAGGGTGGTAAGCAGTTGTTCAGAGACCCTAAGGTGACTCATCCGCTTCTCTTCTTTCCTCTCCTCACGTTATTAACCCTACCCTGTCTGGTTCAACAGGGTTTAGTATTGAATCTCAACTGCAGATGAGGGGAGTTGCTTTTTAGTTGGAACAAGTCACTTTTCAAGAGAAATGGAAGTACAGAGTCCCCAAGGTTTGTGGTTCCTGCTCTCTGTTCTCTTCCAGGTTCACCAACCCCTGCCGGATAGCTATGGATGGATGAGAGGAGATTACTCTAACCTTCCACTCTGTGACCATGGAGAAAGCCTCCTTGCCTCTGACTTTAACATCTTACCCAAGGCCCTTTAATCAACAACTCCCAGAGCCTCCAGACCCAAGATGCATCTTGGAACCCCAGGACAGCCTCGCCCTGGCCCCTGCTCTTGTGTGTGCCCTTTGCTGCTGCTTTGGAATCATCTACTGCTGCCTCGGTGAGGGCAGGGCCTCGGGGAAGGGCAGGGCCTTGGGGAGGGTTGGGGAGGGCTGCCAAACACTGTTCTTCTCAAAAGTAATGCCAAATGTCCTCCTTGCTCCCAGGCCACTTCACCTCCTCTCTCAGGAGATGGCTACCTTCGGAGTTTTCCATACTGCCTCTCCCAGCTTCCTGTTATTCTGCCTGCCCGCACCCTCTGGCTCTCACCTCTGCCTCCAGTATGGGCTTTTCCTCTGTCTCCTAACTCAGAATTCCATTCCTAGTTTATCCTTCTGACCCAAGATTTCAACTCTCCCCAGCATCTGAATCAGTCTGTGGTGATTTCCCATGTACCATTGCTGGATAACCTAGACAGACACTGTCCTGCTTTCTTTCCACGGTGCATCCACTCTACCTCCTGGTTTCTCAACCAGTCCCCTCAGGATTTCTGAATGCCGTCCTCCTATCACTGGGCATATACTTTTCTTTGTCCTTTCCTTGAGGTTCCCAAAGTGTGCTGCTCCAGGCTTCTCTCCCTAGTTAGCTGTTCTTTCCCAATACACCGGAACCATCCATGTAGGACCCCCCTTTCTGCTTCTCAGTGCTTCATGCCTCCCTCCCCAGGCTACCGCTGCTTCAAGGCAGTGATGTTTCTCTCCGGTCTGCTGTCAGGCGCTCTAGTGATCTTCCTGCTGTGCCATAAGGAGCGGGTGCTGGAGACACAGTTGAGCCTGGAGGTGAGCGCAGGCATCGCCCTGGGCATTGGACTCCTCTGTGGCCTGGTCACCATGCTGGTCCGCAGTGTTGGGCTCTTTCTGACCGGTCTCCTGCTAGGTCTGACCCTGGGTGCTGGAACCTTACTGGGCACTGAACCCATCTACCGGCCACATTCAGCCTGGGTGCCAGTCGGAGGACTGATAGGGCTGGCACTGCTGGGAGCCCTGCTCACACTTCGGTGGCCACGTCCGTTCACAGTCCTAGGCACAGCACTGCTAGGTGCTGCGGTACTGGTGGCCTGTGCTGACTACTTCTTGGAAGGACTGGCCCTAGGCACTCGGCTGGGTAAACGCCTGCAGGCACTTCCAGAGTTGCCTCCTCTTTGCTGGTATAGCTGGGTCTTGCTGGGAACCTGGCCAATCTTGGGGGCTCTTGGGACACTGGCCCAGTGGAAACTCATGGCTGAGGAACGTGGAAGCCACACCAATGGTGAGTTAATGCTGTGGTACAAAAAGCAGCCAACCTGCCCCTACGTCTACCCCTGGATCCTATACTCGAGGGAAGGGAATGGAGAGATGAGAGCTGGGGAGGATCCCACGTCAACCGGAGCAGGGCACTGAAGGAAGCCTAAAGCTGGACTAGCCAAAGGAGGTCTGGGTAGAACGAGAAGAAAAACTGGCGGGAGGTGCAGGGCAGAGTTACTTTAGGACTGTTATGAGAGCCAGAGAAGGGTAGGAGAAAAACATAGAAGAAAAATCAGTAACTGTAGGGAAGTTGAGGCTTGAGAGACCCACAACAGTAGGGTCACGTGGATTTCTGTGGTGTTTGGTTCTGTTTGGGGTTGGTATTCAGGGCCTAAAGAAGCCCCCTTGAATCTATGTTGCCTCCTCCCCAACAGTGATCTTGAGCCACCAGCAAAGGCACCTCCAGCTCCTTCGGCTCCATCAGCAAGAGTCGAAGAGGCACCGGACCCCTTCTGGGACAGGACTGTGTGGAGGCAGATGTCGGAATCAGCTTCCCCCCAACATCCGGAGCCCTGCTCACAGGCCAGCTCCAGTGAGTAGGACGTTGGGACACCCTCGTTGGAGGGGATGGTGGTAACCAGGTGATGGCTAGGATGAGCTGGGGGCCCTGACCCAGAACCCTTTTTCTACTCTCTCTCTCTACCCCGTACCCATTTAGAGTTATCAGCAGAGTCTCCGTGAGCTTGAGCTGGTACCAAGCCCCCAGGCCACAGGCCCCCACACCGTCCTGGACCTTGATTCTGACTGCAGCTCCACCGTCCTCCTTACCACACCTCACTGAGCCTATCCTCCAGTGACACTGACACCCTGATGAGGGTAGGAGATTGCCAAGTGGATACACAGGGCCTGAGCCCTTAGGACCCATACAGATTTCCCTACCTCTTGGACTTAGGGATAGGTTCTGTGCCCAGAGCAGCCCTTTTGGAGATAGTCAGAGGAAATTCTCGTAAAGATGGGGGAAGACTGAAAGGTACAAGCACCTACCTCCGTCCAGTAACAGAGGTGCCATGGTCCCTAGAGACACTGACTCCAAACCTAGGAGGTGTGCCCAGAACAGCTTGTTATCACTTTCTCTAATGCTGAGGTATAACCCAGAGCGATGCCCAGAGTAGACAAGTGTTCTACCACTGAACTACAACCCAGTCTCAAAGACTTGTTTTGTTTTCGTTTGGGTTTTGGGGTTTTGGTTTGGTTTTTGGTTTTGGTTTTTTGTTTGTTTGTTTATTTGTTTGTTTGTTTGTTTGTTTTTGGTTTGGTTGGGGTTTTGCTGTTTCATGGCAGGACTTCTTTGTGTAACCTGGCTGTCCTACAACTCACTCTGTAGACCAGGCTGGCCTTGAACTCACAGGGATCTGCCTATCTGTGCCTCCCCAGTGCTGGCCACCACATGCACCACCACACCCAGTGATAGGGTTTTTGGCAGGAAGGATGGCACAGAAATGCTCCAAGATCTCCCAGTCCCCAGGCTCCTTACTGGGGGTAACTGGGCTTCTGGTTGGCCTTTCTTCCTGGACCCTATACTCTTGAATCCTGCTACCTCGGTGGGAAGCTCCGTCTTCAATGGTGCTCCCCCCTCTCCTCAATGGAGGAAGACCGCAGCATCTGCCTCAGCTACCCTCTCTCCAAAAGCTGGCTCCTTGTCCTTTTTCTCAGAGGAGTCTGGTCTTACGGCTGCACGGTAGTCAAGTGCCTTCTGTCTCTCAAAGTAGCTTTGCTCCTAAACCAGAATTCGGGTCCAGCCATTGACCATTCTAACTCTCCCTCCTCTGACTCTCCTGACTGAAGTCTATGTCCTGGTTTCCCAGACATATTACAGAAAACATAACTTTCCCCTGAGCAGCAGATCTGTAATGACAGGGAGGAAGAACAAGGGAATTCGGGAATAAAATGTCATTGAAAATTCAACTGGGGAGCTGGGCCTCTACTATTGCTGCTTTTTTACTTTCTTTGCACCACACAAGAAAGCTAATCTGCCCCCTCAAGATCTGCTGTGGCACCCATGTCACATACACTACTATATATAATGCACATATATATATCATACACTCAGACACCCAGTTCTGTCCCAGGAACATGAAGCTAGCCTTTACTAATCACAAACATTCCAGAATCTGTCAGACGCTTCACGTACAGTATTTCATCTAACATAACAATCCTGTAACATTGATAGTAACCTTATTTTGTTAATAGGGAATCCAAGGTTTGACAAGGTTAATTCGCTGACCAAAAGCCATAGTCAGGTGGCTCAAGGACTCCAGATCCCAAGCTCAGTTTACTGGCCATGACATTTTCTTGCACTTTATGTGTGAGGTATACAACCCAGGTGTCCAATAGTGTGGCTGTTGGCTATTGCCTCTGGCCAGCTAGAGACCCAGTTGGGAGCCAGACATGGTAGCACATGACTTAAATCTTAAAAAAAAAGGGGGGGGGGGGTTGGGGATTTAGCTCAGTGGTAGAGCGCTTGTCTAGCAAGCGCAAGGCCCTGGGTTCGGTCCCCAGCGCCGGGGGGGGGGGGGGGGGAGCCAGCTAGGCATGGTAGCACACGCTTTTAATCCCAGCACTCAGGACAGAGGCAGAGGCAGGTTGGTTTCTGTGAGTTCAAGTTAGCCTAGTCTACATAACTACACAGTTTCAGGATAGCCGATAACCATAGCCAGTGCTATGTAGAGAGACCCTGGGGGGGGGGGGGGTCCTGATCAACAATTTCCCTCCACCAGAAAATAGATGTCACACTTGAAACAGCCATATGACAAGAAGAAATGGGGACTGGGGAATGACTCAGAATTAAGCAGTCACCTTCTAGGAATACTGGAATGTGGCATCCAGAATTGGAGTATCTAGGGGCACTAGGTCAAGTGCCCATCTGCACAACCCTAAGGAGCAGACACTGACTAGTTCTCAGGCCCCTAGCAAGGTGACATTAGCTGAGGATGAGAGGGAGGCAGCGTCTGTGGCAGAGGGAACATCCAAGACTGATTCCACGGTTGCAGGAGTGGTCACATCCCCAGTTAATGAGTTAGTGTCTGGAGTCCGAGGACTACAGTGCATCCAGTGTGTCGTATTTCTGGGATAGCCCTTTGCCACTCGAAGTTGCTGGTTAAGGCGCCAGTACTCTTTGCCCTTGAAGAAGTAGACTTGGCCATCTTGCCAGCTCATAGCTGCTGAGGGTTGGTCTGGCACTCCAGTGAAAAGTTCCTTGATTGGTTTGGGGTAGCGACTGAGGTCAGTTCTGGTCAGTTCATCCCATTGCCAGTATCCTGAGCCCTAATTTGGGGTGGATGGGGAGAAGATAATGAGGAAAAAGTTTAGGGACTCTATAAGCTGAACCAAACTATAGAAGGTGCCTCTTTAAGGGTGAGACTGTCACTCCTCGGAAATGATTACCTAGAGTTCTGTCATACCTTAAAAAGGAACACCTTCTGATTAACAGGCCAATAGAGAGCTGCATCTAGGTTGGGTTCCACTCTGTTGAGTTTCATGGGAAAGCCAGGAGACAACTTGAAATCCACATACCGCCACACCTTGTTTCCTGAGAGTGGTCAAAGGGAGAGCAAGCCACCTCGTCAGCAGATGGGCCTTTGAGCCCTCTCTCAGAAACGTCTCAATGCCTCCCCCACCCAAAGCTTTACAATGACCAGGCCCTTAGACATGACCCAAGAACCCTACTTACCCTTGAAGAAATGAGTCCGCTGTGTCCGGGGAGAGTAGACAGCAGCATCCAGGTTTCCAGGAAGCCCCTCCCAAAGGGCAGACACTCGGAACAAGGGCCCTGGCCCTGAATCTGTTACAGTCCACACATAGTCACCCTTGAAAGCATAGGTCTTCCCCCGAGGCCCTGAGAGCAGAAGCATATCAACAAGTTTAGAGAGAATGACTCTCGAGTATCTCAGGTGGTATCCTCACTGGCTACTGATGAGTTATGAAAAGGGCAGAGAAGGACATAGAGATGAGCCTCTCCTTTGTTGTTCACAGCCCTCCAGTCAGTCAACCATCCCCTTTGAAGACCTAGTGCTCCACTCCAGGTACCTTTTATAATTTTTCCAACCAGGAGCAAAGCCTTCTCTAATGGGCATCACAGTGAACCCCATTTTGTTTTGCTTCCCTGTGTGTTCTGTTGGTTTTTCAAGACAGGGCTTCTCTTCATAATCTACCTTACTCTGTAGACCATGTTGTCCTTGAGCTCACAGAGATCCACCTGCCTCTGCTTCCCGAGTGCTGGGTGTGATCAAAGGCATGTGCCACACTGCCCCGTACATGTGTTTTTATAAGGTGACAACCATGGTAAATGCTTACCCAGATGTTTGTTTGTTTGTTTTTCTGTGTCGTCCTGACTGTCCTGGAACTCAGAGATTTACCTGTCTCTGCCTCCGCAATGCTGGGATTAAATGTGTGTGCCACCACTGCCCAACTGCCCAACTACCTTGCCCCCTTTCAATTTGGCTCTGAGTGTTCCCTCCCTTTGCTACACACATCTTCCCTGGTTACCAGCCACTTCCTGGAGTCCAACCCCCAATGCTCCTGTTGTGGTCCCATGTCATCCCCCCTTGTCTAGACCTTGGTGTTAATAGACTGCCGCCATTGCCTGTCAACGGCATGTTGGGGAAAGGGTCTCACCTAGCATCATGGCATCCACTTCACTGCTGCAGGGGTTTGGCATGGGACTGGGTTTTGTGGTCACTGTTGACACAGTGTGCATCTCCACCTCTTCCTCCTCATCTTCTGGCTCCGGCCTCCTCTTGCCTGTGAGGTGAAGTAAAACAAGGTAAGAAATCCAAACACTCAGCCTTTCTGCCTGTCTGCTATACATTTTCATCAATGGCCCCACAGAAAGAAGAAGTGAAATTTAAGAAGTTTCCCTTGGTGGCCAGGATATGCAGGAGACAGTTTTGTTCTGAGAAGCACCAGCAAGGAGGAAATTTCCAAGAATGTATACTCTGCATCTTCAAGAATGGGATTGCTGGGCATGGTGATGTGTGCCCTTAGCCCAGCACCCGGAATGGGTGCAGAGGCAGGTGGACCTCCGTGAGTTTAAGGCCAGCCCCGAGGAGCTTCATGGCAAGTTCCAGGACAGTCAGGGCTACATAACAGAGACCCTGTCTCAAAACAGCCACCACCAAAAACATTAGGGTGTGAGGGAGAAAGTCCGGGAAGGGTGATCAGACATAAAAGAGTCAGAATTGGAGACAGTTTCTGAGGATGAATAGCTTAAAGAACTGGGCAGCGGAAGAGAAAGAAGCCAAGCCAGTTCACACCATGAAAGCTAGTATTGTCTCCTGGAGCCTGGAGTCATCATTCAGATTGACTCTTATGCTCACCATAGAGCGCCTGGATCCCTGCCACATCATCCGGATGCAGCCTGAAGTAGGGCTGGTAGCCAGCGTAAACAGGCGCCATGAGTGCCTGGGTATATCGGGAATGCCCAAGTCCCAGGGCGTGGCCCACCTCATGGGCCGCAATGATGCGTAGGTTCACTCCCTGGTAGGTGCCCTCGGTCCAGAATTCATCGTTATCGAAGTGTACACTGCCAAGCTCTGGGACGTCAGCATGGGCCAGGACCTTCCCTGGACGGAAGAAAAGATAACGTCGGAGCCCACGCTGACAGAGCACACCCTGCGGGCTCTACACTCACGGGGCTGTCAAAAGTGATAAAGCACCTGTAAGCACGGCACTTGGAAGGTGGACACAGGAGGAGCGGAAGCTCGGGATCAGCCTCAGGGGCATAGTGGGCTTCGTGTCAGCCTGAGCTACGTGAGAGGCAGGGTGTACCACCATACCTTGTCGCTCCAGATTTCCCAGGCATCCCTCATTGTAGCCCAAGACAGAAGCTTCACCTCCCCAGCCACTCTTTTCTCTGTGTCCCAGTACCCTCTCAGGTGAAGTTTGAAAGAAGTTTGAATGAAAGACAGGCATAAGGTTGAAGGACCCACTAGGTGAGAAGCGCACCTCTGCATTCAGTGTACAGGGTATAGGCAGACAAAACTAACAACCTCAACTTTATGGTCCCAGAGTAACTGGCTCAAGGAGGCAATTTGTTGCTGAGGTCTGTAAATTGAGCGCTAAGAACCAGTACCTACCAGGCCCATCAAAGCTGTTGGAGCAGTATGGGCTTTGGCGGCCATGGAACGAGAGGCGGATATCAGCCCAACCAGCTTTCACCTCCCGGAAGGTCAGGGGGGCTACATTGCTCCAATACTTAAAGGCTTGATGCAGGGCTGCTCGGACTCTGGAGGGTGAGAGGGTGGAGGGCACGTTCAAGATGCGGAATGTCAAGTGCTTCTTTCTCCAGTGGCCTGGTAAAGGGACAGAAAGTGAAGTTAGAAACACAGGCAGGAGAGCCGCCCAGGGTGAGGGTACTCAGTGCCCTTCTTAAGGTAATGAGGGCTGGTTAAGAGTGGTTAAGAGCACTGACTGCTCTTCCAGAGGTCTTGAGTTCAAACCCCACCAACCGCATGGTGGCTCACAGCCATCTGTAATGATGCCCTCTTCTGGTGTGTCTGAGGACAGCTACAGTGTACTTATATAATAAAAAGGGGAGGGGGTGTTATTGAATACTCCAGACTATCCCAATGCCACTAACACAGGCTGCCCTCTCCTTCCCTTCCCAAGCTCAGTCCTCACCCAGAAGCAGGTATTTCAGAGTCTTCTGGTTGAAAGGATCCTCCAGGCCACAACGGGGCTGCTTCATACGGGCCCTTGTGGCATCATCCATCTGACCGGAAACAGGCAGTTCAGATGCTTCCTGGAAAGTTCTAGAAAGAGAGGGAGAGAGGTCTACAAGGGCAGGTGGATCTAGAATGGCTGGAAATTGAGGATCAATCTTTGCCCTCTTTGTGCCCAAAGTAATGACAAAGGCTGGTACAAAAGCTGAAGCGGACACTGCAGTCTCCAGTGCTCACAATAAGAGTTTTGTCTGCAGAAACAGCAGCACTCCAACTCCATTTTCAGGATATGTTAAGGAAGACTGCCCTGAAGTGTTGCCTTCCTCCCCTCCTCCTTACCTTTTGACTTTCTGACCTAGTGAGCACCTCAACTCCACTCCCTGGTCACCTCCTGGAGCATCTCCCTGCACAATCACCACGCAACCCCCTTCAGTCGGCTAGACTCACCCCCCCCAGCCTGCACCAGGACAACGTCAATCCATAATTTTACACGTGTAGCACCTCCTGTGGGCTGTAAGTAACTATCAATATTTTAGCTACGAAGGACAGAGCCTCCCAAGGAGTGCTGTGGCCTGGGTAGATCCAATGGCTGTGATTCTCATTTTGTTTGTCTTTCAAGACAAGGTCTCTCTCTAGCTTAGGCCAGCCTCAGACTCGTGACAGCACTCCTTCCTTAATTTCCTCAGCATTGGGATTGAAGATGCGAGCCAGCATGCCTTGCTGTTTGGGTTTGCTTTATTTTTAAGATGTATTTATTTCTTTTTTATTTTATGCATATGAGTGTTTTCCCTGAGTGTATGTAAGTCTACTCCCTGCATTTATATAAGTCTATTCCGTGTGGATTGCCTACAGACAGAAAACAGGAGTCATAGATGATTATGGGCTGCCGTGTGAGTGCTAGGAACTAAACCTGGGTCCTCTGTAAGACCAGCCAGTGCCCTTAACCACTAAGCCATCTTTCCAGCCTCATTTTGCTTTGTTTTTGAGACAAGGACTGACTGGGTATTCATGGTTAACTCATTCTGTGATCCCAGCAGACAGGAGGATTAGGAGTTCAAGGTCATCCTCACTACATAGCATGAGACTCTGTCTCAAAAATCAAAATGGGGGGGCGGGGCTGGAGAGATGGCTCAGTGGTTAAGAGCACTGACTGCTCTTCCAGAGGTCCTGAGTTCAAATCCCAGCAACCACATGGTGGCTCACAACCATCTGAAATAGAATCTGATGCCCTCTTCTGGTGTGTCTCAAAACAGCTACACTGTACTCATATAAATAAAAATTAATTAAAAATTTAAAAAAATCAAAATGGAGAACTAGAGAGGTGGCTCATTAGTTATGAGAATTTTCGCTCTTACAGGTTCAGTTTCTAGCATCTACGTGGTGGTTCCCAACCATCCTTAACTCCAGTTACAGAGAGTCTGATGCCCTCTTCTGACCAGCCTGGGCACCAAGCATGCATGTAGTGCACATATGTTTATGCATAAAATAAAATTAATAAATCTAAAACAAAACTTTCAAATCAAAATGGGCCAGTGAGTTGGGTCAGTAGGTGAAGGGCTCGCTGCCAAAGCAGACTATGTGAGCTCAATGCCCAGGACCTGCATGATGGAAGGAGAGAACTGACTCCCACAGCTTCTCCTCTCATCTTCCCATGTGTACCATGGCATGTGCACCCACATCCACACCCACGCAGATATACAAAAACAATAAATGTCATAAAAAGCTTTAAAACAAACAACCCAACTTAAACTAAGTGGGTTACAAAGAAAATAGAATAGGGAAGAAAAGATTCCAGAGGAATGGAAGGGGAATGAGAGGGTAATGGGGCAAAAATGACCAACACACATACATGCATACATACATACATACATACACACATACACATACATGCATACATAGATATATACTCATATACATACAAATACACATGCATACATATATATACACATCCACACATACATATATACACACACATACACATACATTCATACATAGATATACACATATATACATACATACACACATGCACACATACATATACATACATACTCACGCACACATACATGTAATTGTCAAAAGCAATACAGTAAAACATGGAATGACAAGGGCTCTAGCTTGGTGTGGTGGCTCACACCTATAACTGTAGTGTAGTGGAGGCTGAGACAGCCAGATTCCCAGGAGTTCTAGGCCAGTCTAAGCTACAGTGTGAGAATCAAAAAGTAAAAATCAAGATAAATTCTCATCGTGTGGTCCAGGTTAGTCTCCAACTCTTTTGTTCTTAGCTCAGCTGTGGTGCCACACAACTTTAATCCCAGCACTACAAAGGCAGAGTCAGGAGTACCTCTAAGCTCAAGACCAGCCTGGTCTACAGAGTGAGTTCCAGGACAGCCAGCCAGAGCTACCCAGAGAAACCTTGGAGGCATAGGTGGGAAGGGAGCATGGAGGAGATACTCATTCTTCTGTGTGTTTCTGTGTTAAGTAAATGTTGTTTACATAAGCTTAAGTACCCAAGAAAGCCAGAAGAGGGCAGCAGATCCCATTACAGATCCTTGGGAGCCACCATATAGTTGCTAGGAATTGAATCCAGGACCTCTGGAAGAGCAGCCAGTGTTCTTAACCCCTGAGGCACCTCTCCAGCCCTACTCTACAAACTTTAATGCTTGTCTCTGCCACCCCAGTGCTGAGATCACAGCTGTGTGCTACCACACCTGACCTGTGTCTCCTCATCCCAACTCTCCATCTCTCTTCACTTTCCACCACTCTGAGTAACATCATCGTCCTACAGGGCCCTGCTGTGAGACAAGCAGAGGTGGGCCTGGGGAGAGGGAAGAACTTGACACCTCAGCTATGAAAGTTTGCACTTTGTGACCTTAAAGCCTCACCTTAGAGCCTCTGTGATATCTTCTAGCCTGAAGTCATCAGCTCCTTCCAGAGGTTTCTGTAGATACCCATACTGCAACAGGTAATCCTATAATAACGTGCAGATTGAAAGAAGGTTAGTCTCAGGGTACAGCTTCCAAGTGACCTACAGGAAGCTGTGTGTGCTGGTGCATGTCTTTGATCCCAGTGCTCTGGTGACAGAAGCAAGCAGATCTCTTTGAGTTCAAGTCCACCCTAGACTACACAGGGCCAGGCAGGGATATGTAGTGAGACCGTTTCTCAAACAAACAATCCAAAGGCCGGATATGAGGAACAGATACAGAAGGACTGTGTGCATACGTGAGGTGCCTCGGAGGGGACAAGGAAAGGAGCAGGAGGTGGGCCACAGAGACCAGGAGGCAGAGCAAGTAGGGTGAGGCAGGAGGGTTGGAGGGCAAGAGGAAAACCTAGAGGAGATTGTAGCATGTGTATCCCTGTCATTCCCATGCTCTGAGCCCTCCTTTACCCAGAGGACTCACCACCACCGCCTCCTTCTCTGCAGGCCCCAGAGCCCGGCCTGAGACTGTCACAGGAAGTAAGAAGGCCAGCCACAGCTGCTGCCAGTCCATGGTCCCAGCAGACAAGAGTTCCAGAAGCTGCCTGAGCCCTCTGACCTGAGACTTCTGGGAACTTGGAGGAACAGGGCTAGGCAGGGGACTCTTACCTCCAGGTCTTTGCTGTCAGCCTCTGGTCCTCTTTATAAACCTTCAACTGTAGAGAATGGGGGCTGGGGGACAGTGGGAGGTGACTCAGCCCAGAGAGATGTTGCAACTCACCATTAACTCCTGCTCTACCAAAGAGCAGAAGCCAAAAATGCCCCTGACATCACCACCCCACCCCAGAGCCCTCTGCTGGAAACCAGATGACTTTCTGTACTGTTCTGGGGTCTGCCTCCAGGCAGTGTGAGAGCCAGAGTTTCTAGAGAGGTTAGGATAGGCCCAAGGCTGTTTCCTAGAGTTGGACATTCCTGCTTCTCAGGGATCTGGGGCCAGCAAACCCTTAGCTTCACATGTCCTGACAGGAAAAAAATCAATAAGAGCAAAGAGTTAGCAGGCAGCAGAGGCAGCATGAGCTTCAAAGGGAAGGGGTCAAGATGAGGCCTGCTTCTGCTGCTGCTGCTGCTGCCGCTGCTGTTGTCATTGGACAGCATCTCTCTGTGTGGGCTATCTCGAAACTCCCTATGTAGACCAGGCTAGAACTCACAGAGCCACTGTGCCCAACTTTGATCAAATCGTGAGTTTAAGTCAGAGCCTAGTCTTGCAGTCTGGCCTTGAGCTCTTGAGCAAAGTTTCTTAAACATTTTCTATTTATGACTCTAACATTTCTTAAAGACAAAAACAGGACTGGGAAGATGGTTCAGCCAGTACACTTTCTACGCAAGGATGAAAATGTGAATTAGGATCCCCAGTTCTCACATAAACGTAAAAAAAAAAGTAAGGTAGAGGGTTGACAAGATGGCTCAGTGAGTCAAGACGCCTTCAGCCAGCCTGCTGACCTCAGTTCACTTCCTGAAATGCACACAGTAGAAGGATAAATCTGACTCCTACAAGCTGTTTCTTGACTTCCACACGTGCATAATGGCATGAATGCTATCCCCTCCACACACATACGCACTAAATGAATAATATAATTTTCAAAATTAAGGTGAGCCAGGCATAGTGGCACACGTCTTTAATCCCAGTGAAGAAACAGGCAGATTTCAGTCTACTTAGCAAGTTCCAGGGCAGCTAGGGCGATATAATGAGACCTTATCTCAAAATAATAATGATAATATAATAATAATAATAGGAGGAGGAGGAAGAAGAAGAAGAGGAGGAGGAGGAGGAAGGTAGAAATCTATAGAGAAAGACACCTATCAACCTCTCATACAAGGGAGACTATATCTTGACCCCCTCCATGAATTAAAACAAATTTACATATTTATGAGATAGGTGTACTTGTTTATTTTTGATCAGTGTATCTTCAGTCTTTTTCAGAGTTGATGTGTTCTTTTTTCTTTTTTTGATGGATTTTTTTTATCTTCTGTATATCTGTGGGTCTTTTTTTTTTTTAATCTTTTAATATTATTTCATGAGCATGGGTGTTTGGCACCATGTGCATGTAATGGCTACAGAGGCCAGAAGAGGGTGGTGGATCCCCAGGAACCAGAGTTAGAACCGGTTTTCAGCCACACTGTGTGAGTTTTGGGATGTGAACCCAGGTCCTCTGGAAGAACAACCAAAACTCTTTAACCAATGAACCATTCTCCAACTTCGCGTGTTTTGTTTTTTGAGATGGAGTCTTAAGTATCTCAATCTGAACTCATTAGGTAGTCCAGAATGACCTTGAAGTCCTGACCTTCCTGCCTCTACTTCCCAAGGGCCAGGATTACAGGAATGTACCACCACCATTTGTGGGCGCTGGGGACCTAACCCTAACCTAATGTTTCATTCGTGACAGGTTAGCACTCTACCGAACCCTTGATCAATATTCAGTTTTATAGTGCTCAATATTGAGAGCATCACTCTGTATAAGCATAATACCTAATACAAAAACATTTCAGAAATTATTAGAAGTTAAATTCATTCAATGGCTTCATGAAATTCAAGGAAGCAACTTGAAACAGAAAATTTTATCCTCATTTTCATTTTATTTATTTAACTAGTTATTTTTTGAGACATCATCTCATGCAGTCCAGACTGGAACTTACTGCACAAGCCCAGGCTGACCTTGAATCCCTGGTTCTCCTGCCTCTATTTACCAAGTGCTAGGATTACAGACATGCACCTAGCTCTCAAACAGCATTTTTTTAAAGCAGGGTCTCACTATAGCTCTGACTGTCCCGGAATTTACTCTGTAGACCAGGCTGGCCTCAAACTCAAAGAGCTCCACCTGCCTCTGCCTCCAAGAGCTAGCTGCCAGGATTAATGGAATGTATCACTACACCCAGATCCAACAGCCATTTAAAAAAAAAAAAAATCGTGGGGCTGGGGATTTAGCTCAGTGGTAGAGCGCTTACCTAGGAAGCACAAGGCCCTGGGTTCGGTCCCCAGCTCCGAAAAAAAGAAAAAAAAAAAAATCGTGGGGTTGAGGATTTAGCTCAGTGGTAGAACGCTTGCCTAGCAAGCGCAAGGCCCTGGGTTCAGTCCTCAGCTCTGGAAAAAAAAAAAAAAAAACAAACAAACGTTCTACCAACACAATCCAAGGATATACTTACCTGATATACATTAAGAAACAAAGGTTGGGGGGTTGGGGATTTAGCTCAGTAGTAGAGCGCTTGCCTAGGAAGCGCAAGGCCCTGGGTTCGGTCCCCAGCTCCGAAAAAAAAAGAACAAAAAAAAAAAAAAAAAGAAACAAAGGTTGGAAAACAGCAGAAATCTGTTCTGTGATTCAACTCTTACCTTTGGTAGGAGCAGAGATGCCCCTCCAAGCCCTGCAATTCATTATATCTGATCATCTTAAATCTGAACAGAGGTGCTTCAGGAAGCAGCAGCCAGTAGCACTGTAGGGCATGCACTATGCACAGTAAAAGATGTCTATGCTGTATGTTCAGGACAAAGACTACAGAGAAGCACATGTTGGATTCATCACTCATTTGATTTTGATATAATGTTGGGTTGTTGTATGATCAGAAATATTTTACTATTGCTAAGTTTTTTGGATTTTTTTGTTTGTTTTTGCTTTTTTTTGAAGATTTATTTATTATATAATAATAAGTACACTGTAGCTGTCCTCAGACACACCAGAAGAGGGCATCAGATCCCACTACAGATGGTTGTGAGCCACCATGTGGTTGCTGGGAATTGAACTCAGGACTTCTGGAGAAGCAGTCAGTGCTCTTAACCGCTGAGCCATCTCTGCAGCCCACTGAGTTTTTAATAACTCATGTCTTCAGTTTCGTGACCCAGAGCTGTGGACTGTAGTTCACGGATCTTCTCTAGGGCAAAGGGCGTAGTTCAGTTGGTGGAATGCTCACCCAGCATGCAGGACGCCCTATCCCCATGGTGGAATGCTCACCCAGCATGCAGGAAGCCCTATCCCATCGCTGCATGAAGATAGATGTGGTTTGCACCTGTCCTGTAGGATCGCATGACTGCAATACCAGTGCTTGGGACAGAGGTAGGAGGAGTGGGTGTTCACTGTCATCCTTGGCTAAATATCTAGATAGAGATCAACCTTGACTCAGGGAAAGGCTGAGATGCTGTCTCAAAAAAAAATAGACGATAGATAATTGGTGATATGTAGATAAATAGATGATAGATTAAAAGTACATAGATAAATAGGTGTGAGATAGAGGATAGAGATAGATGATAGATAGATAGATAGATAGATAGATAGATAGATAGATAGATAGATAGACAGACAGACAGACACACACACACAAAACCAAGGATAGCAACAACAGAAATAAAACTGTACACAGTGCCCAGGAGAGAACAGGGGCCTGGGCGCCAGGCAGTGGGTGAAATGTGAGGATCATGGCTTTGTGGGAACCCAGCTGAGAAGATTGACTTCAGTCGATCTCTAAAGGCTGGCTGAGAATCAGAGGGCATAAAAGGACAGAGGGACAGGGACAGAGACAAGACCTCCAGTACTATACAGAAGAGAACATATTAAGAATGTTAGATATAGCCAAGCGTGGTGGGACACACCTTTAATCCTAGCACTCAAGAGGCAAAGGCAGAGTTCAAGGCCAGCCTGGTCTCAGAGTGAGTTCCAGGGGAGGAAAGCCAGGACTATGAACGGATGAAGTGACACTGTCTTGAAAAAAAAACAAAAGCAAACAAACAAACAGAATGGCTAGACACTTGGAGCCTGGGGCTATAGCTCAGTTCATGAATTGCTGCTTAATGTACACAAAGTCCTGAGTCCCATCATTAACACTGTGCAAATTAGCCATGTGGGCACATGCCTGTAATATTAATACGTATGAGTCAAAGGAAGTCCAGAAATTCAAGGTCACTTCCAACTGTACAATAAGTTCTAGGCCAGCTTTGGCTATGAAACCCTGCATCAAAATTTAAAAATATGGGGTTGGGGATTTAGCTCAGTGGTAGAGCGCTTGCCTAGGAAGCGCAAGGCCCTGGGTTCGGTCCCCAGCTCCGAAAAAAAGAACCAAAAAAAAATTTAAAAATAAATAAAAAAATATATGTTTCATTATTGTAAAGGAAGAATTATTCCATCTTTGGGGGTGGGAGCACATCCATTTAATTTCAGGACTCAAGAGGCAGAAGCAGGAAGATCTATATGAGTTTGATGGTTTACCCAGCAAGTTATGGACCAGACAGGACTGTGTAGAGAGACCCTGTCAAAAGAAGAAGGAGGAGGAGGAGAAGAAGAAGAGGAGGGGGGAGGAGGAGGAGGAGAAGAAGAAGAAACAAAAGAAGAGGAGGAGAAGGAGGAGAAGCAGGAGGAGGAGGAGAAGGAGAAGGAGAAGGAGAAGGAGAAGGAGAAGGAGAAGGAGAAGGAGAAGGAGAAGGAGAAGAAGAAGAAGAAGAAGAAGAAGAAGAAGAAGAAGAAGAAGAAGAAGAAGAAGAAGAAGAAGAAGAAGAAGAAGAAGAAATAGAAGAAGAAGAGGAAGAGGAAGAGGAAGAGGAGGAGAAGCAAAAGAAGAAGAGGAGGAGGAGGAGAGAGAGAGACAAGAGAGAAGGGGGGATGAGTATGGAGAAGAAGTTCAATGGTTAAGAACATTGACTAGTCTCTCAGAGAACTCAGGTTCAAAATGCAGCATCCACGTGCTGGCTCATAACCATCTGTAATTCCAGTTCTAGGGGATTCAGCTTCCTCTCCAGTCTGTGAACACACCAGAAGCCCAAGTAGTGCACAGACGTGCATGTAGGCAAAACATTCATACACATAAAATTTAAAAAAACAAATGTTTTAATTTTAAAAAAAGGAGAGTGCTTGCTGTGTAGTTGAGGCTGGCCCTGAACCTCAGGGCTCAAATCATCCTCTGCGACTTCCAGAGTACTGAGATGACCTGAACCAGCACCCTAGTTTTGTTCTGCTTCTTCCCTAGCTATCAATTTATTTTCACTTAAAGCTACATTTGGTCAATTGTGTAGGGGAAGGAGGTGGAGGTCAGAGGACAACTTTCAGGAATCCGCTCTTTCCTTCCACTGTGGATCCCAAGTGTGTGCTTTGAAACCAAGATCTCACAGGCACAGGCTATTGTGTTATAAGAGGAAGTGGAGTCCCTGAGAGGGAGGTTTGAGAAGGAGGCTGGCAGGAGGATCTGTTATCTGATTCTGAAGAATCTGTTACCTGGTTCTGATTCTCTAACACCACATGGACTCATGCATCTCGTTCTTTAAGTAGCTAAAGTCAAACAGTTATCTTGTTTCCCTTCCTTTGGCTTTCTGAAACAGGGTAGATCAGGCAGGCTCTAATTCACAGAGATCTCCCTGCCTCTGCCTCTTGAGTGCTGGGACTAAAGGTGTGTGCCACCACTCTCTATATCCATTCTTGACTTTTGGATGTTTATTTTGTGTATATGAATGTTGGTCTCTCTGTGTGTGTGTGTGTGTGTGTGTGTGTGTGTGTGTGTACCACACGCATGCTTGGTGCCCTCAGATACCCAAAGAGAGAATTGATTGGACCCCTATAACCGAAGTAACAGTTATGAGCCACCTATGGGTGCAGAGAACCAAACACTGATGCTCTGTAAGAGCAGAGTGTTCTTAACCACTGAGCCATCTCTCTAGCCCTCTGTTTTGTTTTCTTTGAGACAAGGTCTTACTCTGTAGCTCTGGCTAGCTTGAAACTCTGGGTTTACAGAAATGCACCATCATGCCATCTAGCTAAAGCAGAATCCTGTGTCTCCCCATCACAGAGTCAAACCCCAGTATCCTCGGTAACATGTGGGGACACTCACTCTGTAATCATGAGGAAGAACAAGCATGTCCATCATTCTGATGCATAAGAGGAAGCCCACAAGGATGGAGAAAGGTCACCAAACTCTTGTCCTTCATAGGTCCTCATTGCTGAGCTGTTTCTTTCTCTGGGACACCGCAGGGGACCCTCACACTCCAGGATCGAGGTGGGGGATATTCCTGACTAATTGTTGTCCTCAGTGATGCTGGATCCATGACCCAGCACCCAGCAGGGTAAAAATGACTAAGTCCCAATTGATCAGTGACAGAAAGGATACACAGAGAACCTCTGAGCGATGAATGTTGGGGGCTCTCATCAGGCTTGGGACATGCAGGAAATGATGACATATAGGGAAGAACTACAATGTAGCCCCCTGCAGGGCTCCTCCTCACCCCTCTTCTCTCTTATAAGGGCTCACCAGGTTACTCATTGTGGCTATGGAAAGCCTCAGAGGTGCAACCGCATCCGAGAAACCGAAGGATCACATGAGACCAGACGAGGCAGTCATGGTCTCCCTCAAGACTCAGTGAGTTGTTTTGTTTTTGTTTTTGTTTTTTCCGGAGCTGGGGACCGAACCCAGGGCCTTGCGCTTGCTAGGCAAGCGCTCTACCGCTGAGCTAAATCCCCAACCCCAAGGCTCAGTGAGTTGTATTATCACCTCTTTGCCAAAAAGGAGTAGATCTCTAATGATCTGTTTCAGGCAGCATGGTTAGAAAGCATCAGTGCCACAGACTCTAGTGATAGACTCTGCACATGATTCCTCATGTAAACACTCAAACAAACCCCCTTGGACAACCAGGAGCTGTAGGCAGGGTCTGTGTGCAAGGGCTGAGTGACTAATTCTGTCATGACCACCCCTGCCCGCAGCTCCCACCTCTGAGCCAGGCTGACCCTGCTCTTCCTCTGAATTTGTCATTTCTCACTGGTTGGGGTTTTCAGGAATGTGTGCAAAGGGTCAGGATTTGTGCCAAGCCTGTTCTGAAAAGAGAACTTGGTTCTAAGGGAAGGAACCCCCTTTGACTTGCTCACTCTCTTCCTGTAAACTGATGTCTCTCTATCCACAGACAGAGGCAGAAGACATCTATATAGATTTGCTAACTAAACAGTATCAGAAGGCAATTGGGAGGATTTTCTAAGGACCAAATATCATGGGATATAGGCAAAAGGTAAACGTATATAGTAGTTTCCAGGCCCATGAGAGGCCAGTTTCTTAGCCATTACCAGCCCCTTCTGACAGCCACTTACCCTGTAGAGGTTGGGCATCATCTTAGTATATAAAAGGTAAGTGCAGATAGATAGATAGATAGATAGATAGATAGATAGATAGATAGATAGACAGACAGACACACACACACACACACACACACACACACACACACACACACACAAACACAAGTATTTTAAAACTGTGTTTGGAATGAGTTAAGGCTGTCTAGACCCCAATCTTGACATGTAGAAAGCTGAAAGGAGGTGGCCTGTGGTCTATTTTCCCTTCAGAGCCCTGAGGGAGTTAGGAGAAAAGGAGTCTTGGGAGGCTAGTGAGGTTGTTTGCCAGTCTGTTACCTTGGAAACCAGTGTTTATAGGAGTATTTCCCCACCCTCCCCACCCCCCAAACACACTCCTTTCGTTACTCATAAGTTTCTAGAAGCCATATGGGAGGTGACATCAGGGACTGTGCACAGCTGGAACAGTTTAGTGTCCAAGGAAGTGGGAGGGGCTTAGGGCAGACGACTCTGTTCCCATGATGCCCCAGAACTTCAACACTAGCAAATCCTGCATCTTCATTCTTCCCAAAGCCTGAAGAACCTACTCCCAGAAGACTCCCCTGACAGGGTGGTGGGGAACTTGTAGCAGAACAAATATACCAAAGCAGCACAAGGTGCCCAGGGAGAAAGAGAGGAAAGGGAGATTCAGGGCTCTATCACTTTTGGGATGGCAGGAAACTGATAACACAACAGATCTTGCTCCTTCTGGGAACAGTGAACGATGAATGTCTCTTTCACAAAATGCTGATCTGCACTGACTTTATGTGTGGAAGCACTGTGTGTGTGTGTGTGTGTGTGTGTGTGTGTGTGTGTGTGTGTGTGTGTGTCCCCTCTTAATGTGACCCCAGAAATGGTTGTGTCCTGAGATTGGAAAACCTGTTTGACTCCTTTCCTGCTGACAAAGGCTGGCTAGGGAGCCGGCAAGGGCAAGAGTCTAGCTCTCTCCACTCCCTCCCTCTGCTCCCTCTTCTCTCCACGCCCCTTTTCACAGAGTTCTGTTGTGGTGGGGAGGTGAGCTCTGAGCTCTGCTTCTGCTGGGCCAGCAGCTAGAGAGAGGGCTGTGGGCATCTGAGACCAGTCTAGAAGGGGAGAGGCAACCACCAGTCTGCTTTACCTCATTTCTGTCCCTGATTTATGGAAAGGGAAGAGGACTTCCATTGTTGTGCCTTAATCCATTGATTCGGTGTTTGGAGAAGGGTTGACATTCCGTACAAATCCATTCCACCCTCGGAAAGGAAAGAGAACTAAAGGGCTCAAAAGTGACACAGGGGCCCGACTTGGTGGCCCACATCCATGAGTTCACATCTGTAGTCAGGAATTCAAAGTGCTCCTCCATTACATCCAAGTGGTGTACACACTTTCTCTCCATCACCCCTTATGCCCCTTCTCCCACAATAAACCTTTCTCACATGGAACTGTACTGGCCTGCTATAGTCTGTTCAGACGTGAGCCACGATTCTAATACAACCCTTAGGGGCTCAAAAACCTACTTGGCAAGCTGTAAGCTAGTTAGAGACCCTGTATAAAACTATAATGATGGGGCTGGGGATTTAGCTCAGTGGTAGAGCGCTTGCCTAGGAAGCACAAGGCCCTGGGTTCGGTCCCCAGCTCCGAAAAAAAGAACCAAAAAAAAAAAAAAACTATAATGATGATGATGATGGTGGTGATGAGGAGGAGGAGGAGGAGAAGGGGAAGAGGGAGGAGGAGGAAGAAGAGGAGGAGGAGGAGGAGAAGGAAGAGGAGGAGGAAGAGGAAGAGGAGGAGGAGGAGGAGAAGGAAGAGGAGGAGGAAGAGGAAGAGGAGGAGGAAGAGGAGGAGGAGGAAGAGGAGGAGGAGGAGAAGGAAGAGGAGGGGGAGGAGGAAGAGGAGGGGGAGGAGGAAGAGGAGGAGGAGGAGGAAGAGGAGGAGGAGGAGGAGGAAGAGGAGGAGGAGGAGGAGGAAGAGGAGGAGGAGGAGGAGGAGGAGGAAGAAGAAGAAGAAGAAGAAGAAGAAGAAGAAGAAGAAGAAGAAGAAGAAGAAGAAGAAGAAGAAGAAGAAAACACAAAAGTGTTCAGTATCTGAAGTGGAAGGATCCAAAGTTTGAGGCCAGTTTGATTCATAGTGAGCTCAAGGCCAGCCTGGATACATAACAAGACCATATCACACAATCACACAAACAATAGTACACACACACACACACACACACACACACACACACACACACACACACACACATTGTATGCTGCTAGGAAGGAGGCCCAGTGAGTAAAGTCCTTGCTAAGCAAGCATGAAGGCCAGAGTCTAGATATGTACACACTTATAAATGTTGAGTGTGCATAGTGGCCCATCTGTAAACCTATCCCTGGAATAATGTGGCTAGCTAGAGCAGCCAAATTGCCTAGGGAGTTCTTGGCTCAATTGAGAGACCTCACTTCCATATGTAAGGTAGAAAGTGATCAAGGAAGACACATCATCAATCTCTGACCTCCCACGCATATGCACATGCACATGTGAGTACATGTACTTGTAAATACACGTACACATGCAAAAAGCCCCATTCTGTATGTGTGTGTATGGGCAAGTGTTTAAATCTCCATTTTACATGCATTTAACGTGTATGCATACCACTTATGTTCCCAGTGCCCACAGAGGTCAGAAAAGGGTGTCGGATTCCTGGGAACTGAGTTACAGATAGTCATAAGCCACCATATAAATCCTGGGAGTTGGGTCTGGGTCCTCTGAAAGAATACAAGTGCTCTTAACCACTAAGCTCTCTCTTCAGCCTCCCATCTACTTTCAAATCAAAAGTCATGGGTCAGCAGATTAGGAGTACACTGAGAAAAACATTCAGAGAGCTTTGGAAACCAAGTGTTGGAATGTGTGGAGAATATCTAGTCAATCACTAGCCATAGAACAAAGAATGGTGGTCGGTGGTCATTAAGATCAGAAAGAGTGGATCTGCAAGGATCTTGACCTTCTGCTATAAGGCTGACTATGGTGAAAAGAGAGTGAAACAGAAGAAGGGCATAGTTAGCCACAGTGACATGGGCTGATGAGCTAGCAGGATATCAAATTTGAGATGAGCTTGGGCTACATAGTGAGGTTTTATCCAAGAGGCTGGGGCATGGCTCTGTGCATAAAAGTGTATGCCATGGCATTTTGAGGACCAGCATTCTGATCCCCAGATAGCAAGATAACAGATCATAATTCCAGAAGGTTAGAGTCCATAACTGACTGGCAGCATGGCAGCAGATGGGCAGACATAGTGCTGGAAGAGTAGCTGAAAAATACAAGCATTTCACACACACAGAAACACAGAAACACACAGACAAACAGATCCCCAGAACCCAGATAGCAAGTTTATAATCTCAGTGTTCCTATGTGTGATTGTTTGAGAATGGTCCCATAAGCTCATGCATTTCAGTGCTTGGTCCTAGTAGGTGGAACTGCTTGGGAAGGACTAGGAGGTGTGGCCTTGTTGGAGGAGGTGTATAGCTAGGTATGGGCTTTGAGGTTTCAGAAGTCAACATTGTCAGCATGGTGTTCTCTCTCTCTCTCTCTCTCTCTCTCTCTCTCTCTTTCTCTGTCTGTCTGTCTGTTTGTCTCTGTGTGTGTCTGTGTTTCTGTGTGCATGAAATGCTTGTATTTTTCAGCTACTGTTCCAGCACTATGTCTGCCCATCTGCTGCCATGCTGCCAGTCAGTTATGGACTCTAACATTCTGGAATTATGATCTCCCCAAATTAAATGTTTTAAGTTGCCTTGATCTTGGCATTTGTCGCAATAGAAAAGTAACTAAGACCTATGGGAAGAGGAAACATGGGACCAGCAGAATCCCTGAACTCTCATACCTCATGTTGCTCAAGTTGGCTTTTTACTTAGTATGTAGCTAAAGGTGACCTTGAGCTCCAAATCTTTCTGCCTCTGTCTTCCAAGTGCTGGTGTTCTAGGCACCTGACGTCAAGCTCGATGCTTTTTGTTGTGGTTTGGTTTTAGTTTTGGTGTCTTGAGACAAGGCCTCACTGTGTATCTTTGACTGGCCTGGAGCTCACTGTAGAGATCATACTGGGCTCAAGCTCTGAGTTATCCTCCAACCTCTGCCACCTGACTTGCTGGGATTGCAGACCTGCACTGTTGCACCCAGCCCAGATCTTTAAAACTCGTGCCTAGATCAGTACTTTGTGAAGAGTTTTAATTGTTTTATCCATATGGGTGTTTTGTCTGCATGAATGTCTGTGAAGCACATGAATACCTGGTGCCCAAGGATGTCATGGGCCTTTATGTGGGGTACTGGGAATCAAACCTGGGTCTTTGCAAGAATAAGTGCTCTTAACTACTGAGCCAACTCTCCAGCCTGAAAATAGTTTTTTAAAAAAAAAAACTTTAACATTGATTTATTTCTATTCTATGTGTCCTAGTGACTTGTGGAAGTCAGAGGGCAAGTTTCAGGAGTCAACGCTCCTTCCACCAAGTAGGACCCAGGGATCGAATTTAAGTAATTAAATTTGTAGCAATTAACTTTACCCATTGCACCATCTTCTTTCTGTATTTATCTATTTGGATTTCTTTGGTTCTTTTTTTTTTTTTTTCGGAGCTGGGGACCGAACCCAGGGCCTTGTGCTTGCTAGGCAAGCGCTCTACCACTGAGCCAAATCCCCAGCCCCGACATTAAGTTTTAAAAGAGATCTTTGTTTTTTGTTTTATGTGTATTTGCTTCCATGTATATCTAGGCACCACAAACGTGCAGAGCCAGTGGAGGCCGAAAGAAAGCATCAGATGCCCTAGAATTGGAGTTACAGACAACTGAGGGCTACCATGTGGGCGCTGAGAATTGAACCTGGGTTCTCTGGGAGAGCAGATAACCAATAAGCCATCTCTCCACCCCACCCCCCCTTTTTTTGTTGTTGTTGGATTGTTTTGTTTCAATTTTTTAAAAGGCATGGAAGAGGCAGAGACAGGTAGATCTTTGTGAGTTCTAAGCCAGCCTGGTCTGCAGAATGAGTTTCAGGACAGTTAAGAATAGACAGAGAGGGCTGGAGAGATGGCTCAGCGGTTAAGAGCACCCGACTGCTCTTCCAGAGGTCATGAGTTCAATTCCCATCGACCACATGGTGGCTCACAGCCATCTGTAAAGAGATTTGATGCCCCCTTCTGGTGTATCTGAAGACAGCTACAGTGTACTTATATATATAATAAATAAAATAAATCTTTAAAAAAAAAAAAAAAAGAATAGACAGAGAAACCCTGCCTCGAAAAAGTAAAATATCTCTCTCTCTCTCTCTCTCTCTCTCTCCCTCTCTCTCTCTCTCTCTCTCTCTGTGTGTGTGTGTGTGTGTGTGTGTGTATGTGTATGTGTGCATGTGTGTGTCTGTGTGTAACATGTGTACAGGTACCTGCTGCAGAGGCAGAAGAGGGTGTCAGACTCTGGAGCTGATGCACAGATGGTTGTGAGTTGCCATGTGGATGCTGGAAATTAGCTCAGGTGTTCTCCAAGAGCATGCAGTGATCTTAACCACTGAGCCATCTCTCTAGCCATCTTTTACTACATGTGCTGACTAGTCTTGTATCAACATCTGAAAAGAGGGAACCTCAATTGAGAAAATGCCTCCATAGGATCTGGCTGTAAGGCATTTTCTTGGTTACCGATTGATGGGGGAGGGCCCTGTCTATTGCGGTGGTTCTGTCCCTGGGCTAGTTATTTTCGATTCCGTAATAAAGCAGCCTGAACAAGCCATGGGAAGCAGCCAGTAAATATTACCCCTCCATGACCTCTGCATCGGCCCCTGCCTTCAGTTCCTGCCTGGCTTGAGTTCCTCTCCTGACTTCCTTTGATGACTTCCTTTGATAAACAGTAATGTGGACTTGTAAGCCAAAACAATCCTTACTTGCTAATTTGCTTTTTGGTCATGGTGTTTTGTTCCAACAATAAAAATCCTGTGACACTAGATGCTGTTAATTTTACAAAATACTGTGTTTCTTTATAGCATTTTCATATACGCATGATACTCAGTCCCTGATGCTTTCTCTGGTTCTCTCTCCTCACCCCTGCTGGTCTTTCCCTTTCTTCTTCTTCCTCTTCTTCCTCTCTTCCTCCTTCTCCTCCTCTTTCTCCTTCTTCTTTTCTTTCTCCTCCTCCTTTCTTTTTTTTTTTATTTGTTTAGTTTTGGTTTTCTGAGACAGAGTTTCTCTGGTTGTCCTGGAACTCACTCCGTAGATTAGGCTGGCCTCAAACTCAAGAGATCCACTTACCTCTGCCTCCCAAATACTGGAATTAAAGGAGTGTGCAACCACCACCTGTCTCTCTTTCTACTCCCTAAAAATTACATGTGGGAGGCTGGACAGATGGCTCAGGGGTTGAGAGCTCTGAATGCTCTTCCTGAGGTCTTGAGTTCAATTCCCAACAACCACATGGTGTCTCACAACCATCTGTAATGGGATCTGATGCCCTCTTCTGGTGTGTCTGAATACATACATACAATAAAAATAATTCTTTTTTAAAAATTGCATGTGGGAGCCAGGCATAGTGGTGCATGCCTTTAATCCAGCACTTGGAAGGCAGAGGCAGGTGGATCTCTGAGGGTTCCAGGACAGCTTAGTCTACATAGCAAGTTCTGAGCCAACCAGGACTATATAGGGAGACCTTGTTTGAAAATTAAAAGCAAAAAGCAAAAAGCAAAAAAAAAAAAAAAAAAGAAGAAGAAGAAGAAAGAAAATTAAAAGCAAAACAAACAAACAAAACAAGAAAGAGAAAAAAAAAAAGGCTGTTTCCAAATAAAGAAATAAGAGAAACTATTTCAAAGCTCTGCAGTATAGTGACTGACCATATCCCCAGCCCTGATCCCTACCACTCTCTGAGACAGAGAGAAAGTGTTGCCATGTCACTCTGGCTGGCCTGGGACGGAGATCACCTGCCTCTATCTCCAGAGTTCTGGGATTAAAGGCCTGTGTCACCACCTCCCGACAACACTGCCACACTCTTAATACCAGATTCTCTACTCTTGATGTGTGACCTTGGGTTAATTTTGAAGAGAGAAGAGAGGTGTAGACACCATTCCCTTAAGTACTTGGGAGACTGAATAAAAACGATTATCCAGTGTAACGAGTCTATAATCAAGCATACAAGAAGATCAGTAGTTTAAGGTCATCCTCAGTTGTACAGTGAAATAACCTGGGGTACATGAGATCCCACCTCAGAAAACCAAAAGAGAGGCCTGGTAAGATCTGACCGCCATTTTTGGCTAAGCTTGACAACCTGAGTTCAATCCCCTGGACTGGAAGAAAGGACAGAACTGACTCCACAGGATGTCCTCTCAAGGGTATTCACACATACACACACACACACACACACACACACACACACACACACACACACACACATACACACACACACACACACACACTAAACAAAAGGAGATTTTAGAAGTTTCTGTAAAGGAAAAAAACAAACCTATTTGCTGCTTTGAAAACAAGCATAGGGGAAATTTTCCATACCACTGGCCTCTCAGTACCACCTAGTGGACAGCAAACCACAGTACAGGCTGATGCCAAAATGACCAGTCCTAAAACAGCTCAAATTTCTAGACCTTTGCTACCTACCTAAAAGGGGTAGAGCATGAGCAAAAAATGGGTCAAACAGTAACATAGCCTCGGAATAGAAAAGGGAGCCAGGAGCTTTTTCATAAACTACCTTTGCGGAAGCAAGTGAGTAGGAGAGGAAGAAACTGAGTGATACTTTATTCCCTCATTATTGGTTATAGCAGTGACCTTCAAACTCACACACACACACACACACACACACACACACACACACACACACGCAAACACACAGAGACAAACACAGAGGCACACACATGCACACATACACACATGCACACACCTTATCACACATACGTTATTTATCATACGTATATGTACACGTTACTTATTACATACACACACACTGAGGACATATGGGCTGACTTATACTGTCACTGTAATGGCATTTGGAAATGAGACCTTGAGGCAATAATTAGATTTAAATGAGGTCATGAGAAAGGGGACCTTTAATAGGATTTGTACCCTTATCAAAGGGGATTCTTTCCAGGAAGATAAGCGCAGGGAAAGCCATGTGGCTCTACGTAAGAGGGCAGCTACACACAAGGCAGGATGAGAAACCTCTCTGCAATGACATACTGGTTGTACTTTCTCAACCAATTTTGTGGGAAGAATAAAGTTTCTCCCTTACCAGTAATGATGGCTAGTCTTGGTTGCAGATGGGAAGAGAGACTCCATTGAGGGATTGCCGGCCTCAGATTAGCCTATGAGTATGTCTGTGGGGCATTCTCTGAGATCATTGGAGGAGGTCCTAGGCCATTTGTTCTCAACCTGTGGCTCATGACCCCTTGGGGATTGAAAGAACCTTTCACAGGGGTCACAAAAGACCATTGGAAAACACAAATTTGCGGTTGGAGAGATGGCTCAGTGGCTGCTCTTCCAGAGGTCCTGAGTTCAATTCCCAGAAACTACATGGTGGCTCACAACCATCTGTAATGGGATCTTCTGCCCTCTTCTGGCCTACAGGTGTACATGCATGTATATGCATGACAACATAAATGTACATAAATAAGTCATTTTAAAAATACACAGAAATTTACATTATAACTCGTGACAGTAGCAAAATTACAGTTACGGAGTAGCAACGAAATAATTTTACAGTGGGGAGTCACTACAACATGAGGGGCTGTATTAAAGGGTCACAGCACTAGGAAAGCTGAGAACCACTGTCCTAGGTAGTCCTAGGTTACAAGAGAAAGTTAGCTGAACAGAAATAGAGAGCAGCCAGGAGCAATCCTGCCTGTTCCGTCCTGTCGCTGTTGGTGGTGGAGCTCTGGACTTGTTTGTTTGTTGGAGACTGGGTCTCATTATGTCTTTTTGGAAGGCCTGGGACTCCCTCCATAAACAAAGCTGAATTCGAACTCACAGAAATCCTTCTTCCTCTGCCTCTCAAGTGCTGTGATCAAGGCGTGGGCCACCAGGCCCAATCCTTTGGGCCTTGGCTTCACTTCATCAGCTCTCGACCAAATGAAAAAGATCCCGCTTCAAGTTAGTCATAGTCTGTTTTGATCACAGCCATAGAAAGCAAACTAGAGCAACTAACTCTCTCACACTCTGGCTGGGTCTGAAAATCAAATTAGCCTTAGAGTAGCAGGTGAAAGCGCACACGCACGCACGCACGCACGCACGCACGCACGCTGTGTTGAGTTATTTTTGTGACCTCCGCGAGGGTAATGAAGATACAAAGATGGTAGCGAGGACTGAGAGCTTACATACTAGGTTAGATCGACTAGGAAGATGTGACAAGAGGAGAGATTTGGCGGTCGGGGAAATGTGGATAGAAACTTTCCTTTCTGGACTGGTTTTCGTTATTGTTTTTTGAGTCTCACACCACCCAAACCGGCCTCAAACTTACCTTTTTTTTTTTTTTTTTTTTTTTTTTTCGGAGCTGGGGACCGAACCCAGGGCCTTGCGGTTGCTAGGCAAGCGCTCTACCTCTGAGCTAAATCCCCAACCCCTCAAACTTACCTTTTGACCAAGGAGGACTCGTACTCCTGATCCTCCATGATTGATCTCCCAAGTGCTGCTGGGAGTACAGGCTTGTACCGCCATGCCTAACTCATAGGGTTTGTTTGTGGTAGAGTTCTCTCAGCCTCAGCTCCCCATCTCTGGTGACGAGAATGTCTCCCAGCAAGGAGGCAGGCACCTTTGCAGTCCGTCTTGTGGTCTGCTTTCAGGAGGAAACAAAGAGCACCACTACATATTTTCTTCCGTAGTGAGAATCCTGGAATTTTAGTTTCTTTAAAAAAACCGGAAATAGGATGTGTTTTCGTTTTAATCCAAGGTGTGCTGTACTGACTGGTTTTGTGTGTCAACTTGACACAAGCTACAGTCATCACAGAGTAAGGAGCCTCAGTTGAGAAAATGGCTCCATGAGATCCAGTTGTAAGGCATTTTCTCAGTTAATGACCAATAAAAGGCCTGGTACATTGTGGGTTGTACGATCCCTGGGCTGGTGGTGCTCCTGGGTTGTGTAAGAAAGCAGGCTGAGCAAGCCATGGGGAGCAAGCCAATAAGCAGCACCCCTCCACGGCCTCTACATCAGCTCCTGTCTCCGCGTTCCAGCCCTGCTTGTGTTCCTGTTCTGGTTTCCCACAATTATGGACTATAATTTGCGAGTGTAAGCCAAATATACCCTTTCCTCCCCAACTTGCTTTTTGGTCATGGTGTTTTGTTGCAGCAATAGAACCGAGACAAATTGGTACCAGTTTAGAGGAGCATTGCTTTGTACAGACCTGACCATGTTTTTGGGAGGATTTTTGGAAGGACTTTGGAACTTTGGGCTAGAAAAGCCATTGAGTGTTGAGTGTTGTAACCATGGTGGGATGTTCTGTGGGAGCTTGGGAGCTTGGAAGATAAGAACGTTGAGAGCTGTGCAGAAGATGGTGACTTTTTTTAAAAAAGATTTTATTTATTTTATGTGAGTACACTGTCACTGTCTTCATGCACATCGGAAGAGGGCATCAGATCTCGTTACAGATGGTTGTGAGCCACCATGTGGTTGCTGGGAATTGAACTCAGGACCTCTAGGAAGAGCAGTCAGTGCTCTTAACCACTGAGCCATCTCTCCAGCCCAGATGGTGACATTTCTGAGGTAAGATTAATGACTCTATCAGGGCCACTGCTATTTTGATTGCAAATATTCTATGGTTCTGGTTAGCTGGGGCAAAAGAATCAGGTGTGATTAACACGATATCAGAACTACTAAAGAGAAGAAACCTTTGCTTTACTGGGATGATTGATGGAGTAAGAAGCTAGCAGTGATTAAGAGACCGGCAGGGGCTGGAGAGATGACTCAGAGGTTAAGAGCACTGACTGCTCTTCCAGAGGTCCTGAGTTCAATTCCCAGCAACCACATGGTGGCTCACAACCATCTGTAATGAGATCCGATGCCCTCTTCTGCTGTGTCTGAAGACAGCTACAGTGTACTTATATATAATAAATGTTAAAAAAAAAAAAAAAAAGAGACCGGCAACACTCAGGTGAAATCTTCTGGGGAGTGTTTCTTGAGTGCACAGAGAAGCTGTGTTCCAGAGGCAGCCACAATTGTACTTCACGTTGTCAGCTAGACTTGGTCATGTGTTTTGGAAGCATGAAGGGATCATGGAGAGCAGCTGTGGCACTGTGAGAGGCCAGGAGAGGTCATTGATAAAGATGCAGCTTCAGTGGCAGTTGAAGGCCCAGGACTGAAGGGGTCATGCACAAAAGCTTTGGCATGACCTATGACAAACCTGTGACAGGAAGAACCTAGGACAGGCTACTGATGAAAGTGCAGCCCAGTTGCAGTAAGCGACCCCAGCAGTTTGGGAGATGCCAGGTAACACAGTGTTTTGTCACATTAATAGTAACCCTAAGTCACGTGGGGATATGGGGCTGAGGCACGGCAGTTGCAGAACTGCGTTTTAAATAACACGCTGGGACCCTGGGAAGCAAGGTGGGTGGTTGTTGCTCACTCAGGGGTGTGGGTTATGGTTTGCTGGTAGTCGTACTCAAAGAAGAAATAAAAGAATATTCTAAGCTGTCTCTCTCCTTTCTACTGATGGGGTGAACTGGAACTGGGGGGGGGGGGTAAAGGATGGGCGAAAGAAGACTCCACAATGCAGCAAAGACCAGCTAAGTTCTTCAGCCTAGAATAGCCACTATGATGCTGAAGGGACGTATTTCAGAGCGGGGGGCGGGGGGGCTCTAAGTTTACCAGCTTCATGGGCCATGGTTTTTTTTTTTTTTTCTTTTAAGATTTATTTTGGGCTAGAGAGATGGCTCAGCCGTTAAAAGTTAAGCTCACAACCAAATATATAAAAGATTTATTTTATTTATATGAATACAACATTGCTGTCTTCAGACACACCAGAAAAGGGCATCGGATCCCATTACAGATGGCTGTGAGCTACTATGTGGTTGCTGGGATTTGAACCCAGGACCACTGGAAGAGCAGTTGGTGCTCTTAACCACTGAGCCATCCCTCCAGCCCATGGGCCATGTTTTGAAGACTCTTGCCTTACATGTAAATGCTCTTTTGTGGAGGGAGACAGAACCTGCAAAACTGAAAGCAAGTTGGCCACATACCTGTCACACTGAGACCTGCAAACGCAGGCCAAGTCTTCACCGGCTGACATTCATGAAGTATTAGTCACATTATTCAAATGCCACCTTTGCTGAGCATGGAAGTGTGTGCCTATAATCCTAACATGGGGGATAGGGATGCAGGAGGATGCTCACAAAGACCCAACCTGAGGCCTGGTTATGATGGCATAACCCTTTAATCCCAGCACTCAGGCCCATGCCAGCCTACCTGCTACCATGCTCCCTCTCCACGATGGCCATGGACTCTCGTGTTCTGAAACTGTGAGCCCCAAACTAGCTCTTCTCTAAGTCACGGTGTCTCATCAGGGCAGCTGAAAACTAATATACAGCAGTTATGTCTGTTAGCTTTAATTTTTGCCCCTTTGAGACAGGGTTCTTACTATGCAGCCCTGGCTGGCCCGAAACTCCTTAAGCTCTGTCTGCAGAGTCCTGAGTCCTGGGATTAAAGATGTGCACCACCACACCAGCTTCTACCTGGCTTTAACAAAGGATTTTTATCAGGGCTGGATAAATGACTCAGTGGTTAAGAGCATACCGCTCTTGCAGCGGTCCTCTGAATTCAGTTACCAGGACCCACCTCAGACAGCTCATAACTACCTGTAACTCCAACTCCAAGGAATGCTACACCCTCTTCTGGAATCCACAGGGACCTGACCAGTGTTCCGCTGACATTCACATAGACACATAAGCATAAAAAATAAATCCTTGAAAAAAATATTCATTTCAGCCAGGGTGTGGTGGTACATGCCTTTAAGCACTTGGGAGGTATGGGTGGATCTTTGCCAGTTCGAGGTCAGCCTGGTCTACAGAGCTAGTTCCAGGGCAACCAAGGGTACAGAAAGAAACCCTGTCTTGAAAAACAAAACAAAAAAACAAGTTTGATTTTGAGGCAGGATCTAAGGCAGCAGAAGATGGCTTTTTTTTTTTTTTTTTAATTTTTCCATCTTATAGGGGGCATCGTAGGGTTTCTGTTACTGAGATGAAACACCACCAAAGAAAGTTGGGGAGGAAAGGGTTTATTTTGCCTATGTTTCTACAGCACTGATCCTCATTGAAGGAGGTCAGGACAGAAACTTAAACAGGGCAGGAACCTGGAGGCAGAGGCTGATGCAGAGGCCATGGAGGGATGCTGCTCACTGGCTTGCTCCTTGTAGCTAGCTCATCCTGCTTTCTGATAGAACCCAGGACCACCAGGTCAGGGATAGCACCACCCACTAAGAAAATGCCCTCCCTTCAGGCCCATCCTTTGGAGGCATTTTCTTGAGGGTCCCTCATGACTTCACTTATGTTGACATAAAAGTATCCAGCACACTCCACCAGGAGTCCTGGTGTAGGTCTTGCCTCAGGGAGCTTTCGTTACTCAAAATTTTGTCTCACATTAGCAGTGAGGATTCAGAATTGCCTTGAACTGTGTGCTGGGACTGCAGGCTTGTGCTGTCTTGTTGTTTTACGTGGTTCTGGGAATTACACCCAGGACTTTGTCCATACTAGGTAAGCACTCTGACATTTAACTCCAATCTCACCCTACCCCTCAGAAACCTGTAAGCATTTATGTGTGCTTATCATAAAGTATGATATCTGCAACTAAATCTGTAGTAATTGTCAGGTTCCTACAATAAGGAACGCAGGCTCTTGGTCTCTTAGTGTTTCCAGACTAAGAATTTACCATTGGGGTTGGGGATTTAGCTCAGCGGTAGAGCGCTTGCCTAGCGAGCGCAAGGCCCTGGGTTTGGTCCCTAGCTCTGGAAAAAAGAAAAAAAAAAAAGAATTTACCATTAACCACGTTCTTTTCTATGCATGGTTCCAGGCCTTATTTCAGCTGGATATTTGAGAATTTAACCGTTAAGCTCAAGGAATACAGTAGCCCACACCTGTAAGCCCGGTACTGGGGAAACAGAGGCAGTGAATTCCAGATCTAAGCCAGCTGAGGTCTCAAACTAACTGACTAGCTGGATCTCATTGTCTACTGAGGGTGGTTGAGAACTAAGCAAATGTGATGTTTGACAACCATTACAGGTAGGGAAGACAGCTCGTGGGTAAAACACAAGCGAGTTCACACAAGAGGGGTGGGGGCCTCAAGGAGCTTGTCTAGGGAGGTGGACACAGATGGATCCCTGAGGTTCAGAATCATCAAGCCTTACAAGGTGGATGTCTTCTCCACGTCTGTGTACCATGGGCAAGCACACATGGAGCACACAGACATGGGTGACTTAGCTCATGTTTGAGGGTGACAGTAATGGTAAAGGAAGGATTCTCAAAGATCCAAAAGCTTTAAAAGGCCTGGGAGAGGGTAAGAGTTTAACGGGGTTAATTTTGGTGGCCTCTGAATTCCTGAGAGCTAACCCTGGTTCCCAGTACTCTGTGACAAAGGTGCAGCATGGGTAAGACAAGAGATGAACAGCAGATCTTTTGGATATATCTCAGTAAGTCATTACTTTGCCCTGACACCATCTTGGGCATCATCCAAGGTGAAATTTCAACTGGTTTACAGTTAACTTCAGAAGCAATAAGGAAGGTACAGCAGATGTATTGTTCTGTGGCACAATGACACATACATTAGTGTCAAATTAATCTTGTTCTAAATTTTACTACATTTCAATGCTAACTTCTGTTTACTGAAGTGTAATTTTGCCCTACATTACTTTGTTGAGATAGACCAGGTTGGCCTTGAAATGTTGGCGATCCCGCCTGACTCCAGTCCTACTACAGGTGTGTGCTACCACAGCCAGTTGCATGTATGATGGTGAAGTGTTAAGGGTTAGGATGCAGATTAGTGGCAGGGCTATCATGTGCAAGGCCCTGGGTTCAGTCCCCAGCACCATTAAAACCCTAGTGTCTTCTTCATAGACAGAACAAGAGTTGAGAAGAGAGTCAAAGCCTGAGCCATGCTGTCTAGTTGAATTTATTCTTACTGCCTTTAAAAAAAAAAAAAAAAAAAAAAAAGAGGAGGAGGAGGAGGAGGAGGAAGAGGAAGAAGAGGTTCGGGATGGCAGGGAAGTAACTCATAAACACTGAACAGGAACCAAGACTCTAAAACGTGGGTACTCCTTGTACCCTCAGCCTCAGATCTCCGACAGACTCCCACCCTCCTGGGGTTCCTTTTCAACAAGACACCCAGATCAGCAGCAGAGGTACCTGGGGTCAGCACTCAGACTGTGAACAATGGATGGAAGGGAAAAGTTCAAAAATGGGAGCTGAGAAGGGAAAGGGATGAAGGAGAGAGAGCCTCGGCTCTGGAGGACGGAGTCGGGCCAGAGGAGGTGGAAGTGAGCCAGTATGGGGGTGCCCCTCCTGACTGCTGCGGCCCACGCTCCCTGGACCCCAGAGCACCCCATGGTTTGTTCTGCAGTCCACTCCCCTACTCCTGAAGCCTCACAGGCCCAACTCCAAGTCCTCCAGCTCCTCCTCCAGCACCCTCCGCCGTGCCAGCTTCTCCAGCTGCTCTCTGCTAGGCTGGCTGATCTCCCCGGCCTGGATGCGCTGCTGCAGCTCCTCCACCTGTCGCAGCTTCTTCCTCAGGTTCTTGATCTTCTTGGCTTTCTCTGTGGTGGCAGCAGAGTCAGGTGCATCGGAGGCAGCTGGAGGGGTGGCTTGGGGGCCATGGTGAGCACTGGGCATCTGGGCTGAGTCTCCCAGAGACACCTTATCAAGAGTCCTGCTCAAGGCCTCCGCGTCTTTCTCCTGCTGCTGCCTCCTCTTCTCCTTCCGCTTCAGGTTGCGTTTGGCTGTCTTGGAGAGGCCTGCTTCACCACTGTCAGGTCTGGATGGTGTGACCTGTGTGGTGGCCTCAGGGCTCAGCCCTGGGGGAAGTTCCGGTTTACTCTTGAAAAACTTCACATACTTGTTTTCATAGCTGCAAGAAACAGAGATGCTAAAGCTTCCAGGACTAACCCCAGCCTCACTCCTCCCACCTCACCCCTTCCCATTGCACTCCCGTTTTCTCTGCCCTTCAGGGTCCCTGGTCTGTACCAAAGTTCTAGAACTCAAGGCTCTGGCCCTCTGACTGCTGTCTAGAGATCCTGGAGAAGAGAGGTCAAAGGAACAAGACTAGTTGGGGAAACCCCCACTCACCCCTCAATCCCAGCTCCTTCCTCTCCTGAGACCGTTGTCCCTCCTTCCATTTCTTTCAGGCCCAGGCGATTCATCCCTGAACTCCACGGCATAATACGCTATACTTGTGTAGGGACCCACTAAATACCCCTTGTTAAGCCTAACCACGCACACTGGGACCTCCTCTTGGGGCACGTATCCTTCTTTGACCCTCCGTTGCTTGCGCCATGTCCCGTCGGGTCTCTGTGTTGAGGCAATGTACTTGCCTGAAATGACAGAAATTAAGCTGCAGTTAGTCTCTCGTTTCCAAACACCTTCCAAAGTGAGAGAAGTGTGTGTAAATGTGCACAACCCCCAGCACCCATCCTTCCGTCCTAATGAAAGACAAGGCTCAGTATGTCGAACAAGCAGGCCTTGAACTTGCAATTCTCCCACCTCCACTTCCTGCGTGCTGAGGTGAGAGACCACAGCTAAGGCACTTCTCACATCAACTTTCAATCTTCTGCTATTTACTGACTAACTCAGAATCCTTGCCCCCACAGAGTGGCTGCTGCTGCTTCTAAGTAACACATGAGGCAGACCAGGGAGAGCTGGCTTTCTGAGAAAGTACAAGGCAAAGGGAACATCAACAGCAGTAAAGAAACCACACCGTCAGGGGCCAAGGCAAGTACACGGAGAAGAGAAAAGAAGACTGAGCGAAAGATTTTATTCAAAACTTTTAGGAAGATGGATCACAAAGGCATGGGAACACGCGGATGCAAAGGACACTGGTTCATGTTTTTTATTTATGTGCATGTGAGGTGTGTATATCCGTGCATACACGGATACAACAAGGTGCCCAGGAAGACATCAAGAGAACACTCAGAAGTCTACATGGTTGATTTACATGGTGCTGTGTTTGTGCTACAAATGAGCTATACCCCGGCCCCATAAACCTTAGGCTCAGTAGGTAAAGGTTCCAGGAGACCTTAGCTCATCCCCAGGACCAACATGGTGAAAGGAGAGAACCGACTCTGGCATCACGGCACATATGCACACACATACACCAAAAAAAAAAAAAAAAAAGTACTCAAAATAATTAAATATATTTTTTAAGAGGACCAGAGGCTTCAGCAATTAAAAACACAACCACCCAGCAAAGATATAATACAAACTTTTAAAAGAAGAAAATGGTTAAGACATGATATAACACTTGGAGGTGATAGAAAAAAGTAAATAGAGACATGGTATTGGGGAGAAGAACTCAGGGGACAAAGAGCTTCTTCTTTCTTTGTTTTTGAGGGAGGAGATAGTATTCTGTATAGAGTTGCTGGCATAGAGCACTGAGCCCTCATATGCTAGGCAAGGCTCCCAGCGGTACACCAGCTCTTCAGGTGAGTCAGACAGGTGATGTCAGGGAATAACAAGAGCCACAGCCACGCTGGGACTGAAGGAGGAAGCGGTTAAGAGCTTTGGCTGCTTGTTCAGAGGATCTAGAGGTGAGGCAGAAAGATCTGGAAAAGGCTCAGCTTCAGTTACACAGCAATTTCAAATCCAGCCTAGACTACAAGGGACACTGTCTCAATACATACATATATACACACATACATACATAAATACATACACACATATACACACACATACATACATAAAATAAAATAGGTAAGTGAAAAGTGCAAGATGGATTTGAAAGACAAGTTCCGGGGCTGGAGAGATGGCTCAGTGGTTAAGAGCCCCCGACTGCTCTTCCAGAGGTCATGAGTTCAATTCCCAGCAACCACATGGTGGCTCACAACTATCTGTAAAGAGATCCGATGCCCTCTTCTGGTGTGTCTGAAGACAGCTACAGTGTACTTACATATAATAAATAAATAAATCTTAAAAAAAAAATTTTTTTTTTAAAAAAAAAAGAAAGACAAGTTCCCTCTGAAACAACGTTCAGATGGGTAGGGGGCTGGAGAGATGACTGAGGGGTTAAGAGCCTCTGTTCTTGCTCCTGCAGAGGACCACATGGAGGCTTGTAACCATCCGTAGCTCCACTTCCAGAGGATCTGACACCCTCTTCTGACCTCCACAGGCACCAGGCACATACACAGTATACAGACATACATACTCATTCAGAACACATAAAACAAGTGTGCAGAAAAGCAAGACTGTATGTAGTGGTGAGGTTGGTCTGGCTGAGCTGAGCAGTGTACTGGAGCAGGACAGGGGACACGCAGCTGCGATGCCCGTCCAGGACCTTACCATCGGGCACATGGCATGCGTCATAAATATCTGACATGAGTCCTTTACTGAAAAGATTGTCTTAGGACCTCTGGTAAATGAACAAATCTGTCATCCAGTAGTGTTTTAAATCAGTCTAGCATGAGTGATGTGGAAGTATAAGCCCACATAAACCCTTTCCTCCCACTCTGGTCACGGTGTTTCATGACAGCATCAGAAACCCTAAGACACTCGTGCTATGTAGGACTGCACTGAGTGTCGGAGAAGTAAGGGGTCAAATGCTTCACCTCTGGTAGTTAATCCAACCTGCAGCATTTTAACATAAGGGACTCCTTCAAAAGAACAAACCAAAACATTTAAAGTATTATCTATAGATAACTAAATTAAATAAACTTTATAGTCAATGTTATAAGAATGGAAAAACACATCGTTTTAAAAATGACAAATTTTAAACAAGGGTTTGGAGAAATGGCTCAGCAGTTAAAAGCACTATTGTTCCAGAGACCTGAGTTCAGTTCCCAGCAACCACGTTTCAGCTAACAATTGTCTATAACTCCTGCTCTAGGAGGATCCAACACCCTCTTTTGATCTCTACAGGCACTGCATGTACACAAATGGTACACAGACATGTAAACACCCATACCCATAGGAAAAAATCTTAAAAATTAAAAAACATCTAAAGAAATCATGCAGGGGCTGGAAAGGGGCTCAATGAACACATACTGCTATACAAGACAGCCTGAGCTGGGTCTCCAGAGAAAGAACTACCAACTCTCTCCCAAAAGTTGTCCTCTGACTGCTAAATGAGCACCTTGTAGAGGGAGGGAGGAAGGATGGAGGAGAGGGAGAGAGAGAGAGAGATTGATTGATTGATTTCTGTCCACTGGTGGGTCAGCCATGCTCTGGTGGATTGCCCAGTCTTAAAAGAGTCAGTGCAAACTGGACTCAGTGGGCTATTTAAAAAAAAAAAAAAAAAAAAAAGACATCAAGGTGGGAAGAGCTGGATCTAGGAGGAGCTAAAGGGTAGGGATAGCGGGTGGGTGCCATCAATGTATTTATGAACTTCTCAGAGGCTGGAGAGATGCCTAAGCATTTAAGAGCCATTGCTCTTCTAAAGGATGAGTTGGAATTCCAGCTCCAGGACATCCAATGCCTCTGGTCGCAGAGGGTACCCATACACATGTAGCAAATAGACACACATACACAACTAACAATAAAATACATCCTTAAAAATTTTACACATACATAGTGCATATACATGTCCTCAAGCACACAACACACACATAAACACAATATGTAAAATATTATGTTGTGTTGGGGCTGGGGATTTAGCTCAGTGGTAGAGCGCTTACCTAGGAAGCGCAAGGCCCTGGGTTCGGTCCCCAGCTCCGAAAAAATGAACCAAAAAAAAAAAATTATGTTGTGGCTATAAGATTATAGATATCTTTATTTCTAGTATTTAAGAGAGAAGCAGAGGCAGGGGGAGCTCTGAGTTCCAGGCCAGCCTGGTCTACATGGAGAAACCCTGTCTCAAAAAACAAACAAAAAATTATAGATATTTCTAAACAGGGCTGCTCTGGCTACGATCAAACTCTCTGTAGCATTCTTTTTTTTTTTTTTGGTTTTTTTTTCGGAGCTGGGGACCGAACCCAGGGCCTTGCGCTTCCTAGGCAAGCGCTCTACCACTGAGCTAAATCCCCAACCCCTTCTCTGTAGCATTCTTTTTTTTTTTTTTTTTTTTTTTTGGTTCTTTTTTTTTCGGAGCTGGGGACCGAACCCAGGGCCTTGCGCTTCCTAGGTAAGCGCTCTACCACTGAGCTAAATCCCCAGCCCCTCTCTGTAGCATTCTTAAAACATATCATTATTGTGTGTGTTAGTGTATTGTACGTGCACAGGATCACACAGACACAGGCATACACACACACACACACACACACACACACACACACACACAGGCACACAGGCACACACACACACACACACACACACACACACACACACACACACACAGTGTCGATACTGCGGGGTTATGTGGCTGCAGAGATTTAACTCAGTCCTTGGGCTTGCATGCTTTTACTTTTACCAGCCTGTAAGTAATTTTTCTTCCTAAGAATTCCCATTAACTTGTGGCATAATATGGATTTAAAAAAACATTTATTGCTTCAGGTTTAAACCTAAATGTCTTGGAGAATGACAGCCACATAAAGGAGAGCAACACTACTTTTATTTTTGTTTTTGTTTTATGAGACAGGATCTTTGAACTCGGGTCCCACCAGAGTGCCTCTCAAGTGCTGGGAGTCACCTCCCCGGCTTGAGGGAAATCACTTCTGATCCGGTGACTCATGAACATTTTATGAGGGACACAGGACCCATCGGGATTGGTGGAAGACCACCCGTCTTTACACACATGGGTGTGGTTGAAGGACAGATACAGGGAGCACTTCAGGTTTCAGGATGTGAGCAAGAGGAGCAAATGTGGGTTCTACAGTCCACAGGGCACACACGTGGAGGAAGGGGACAGGTAAACTTGTCTTTGGCAGACTTAAACTTCTGAGTCTCGACTATTCCTACTCAGCTCCAGCCACTGAAATACTGAAGTTCTCCAGACCCCTCTCTCTATGTTCTATACCTTTTCTTCTTTGCTTTATTGGCCAAAACACACTTTCACTTTTTTTTTTTTTTTTCCGGAGCTGGGGACCGAACCCAGAGCCTTGCCTAGCAAGCGCTCTACCACTGAGCTAAATCCCCAACCCACACTTTCACTTCTTCATTATACCCACTATTCTTCAAAAGTGAATTTTAAGTAGTATAAATAAAGCCCAAGCAGGACAGAGGTGGCTCACACCTTTAGTCCTGGTACTCTGAGTCAGAGACAGATAGATCTCTTGAGTTCCAGACCAGCCTGGTTTACAGAGCAAGTTCCTGGACAGCCAGGGCTGCACAGAAAAGACTTGTCTCAAAAAACACAAACAAACAAACAAACAAAAAACAAAATCACACAAACGAACAACCAGTGCCCTTCCTTGGCGTCTTAGAAAGTGCACTTGGTATACGTACAAGACTCCTCCTGTGGCCTTGCTTGCTCTTGTATCTACATAACTGCCCGTTTTGTTAAAAGTAGGGATTTTGTTTCCAAACTTGATGGCAAGGAGTTTTACCAATAAACTAAGTACAGTGCTGAGAGTGACAGTACAAAACTATAGCCCACTTACTTGGGAGGCTGAGGCAAAAGACCAAGAGTTCAACGTGTGCTATATACATCAAGATGCTGTCTGAAAAAACATAGGTGCTGGAGAGTCACCTTGTGGTTAAAAGTGCATTCTGCTCTTGCAGAAAATCCAAGTTCAATGCTCACTATACAGGTCCTGGCAACTCCAGCTCCAGGGGAGCCAACACCTTCTTCTGGATTTTGTAGACACCTACACACAAATACACACACACACACACACACACACACACACACACACACACACACACACACGTACACATAAATAAAACTGGGGGAGGACCTCTCACTATGTTGCCAGAACTTCTGGGCTTTAGTGACCTGCCCACTTCATTTTCCCCAATGTCATGACTGTAGCCACCCACCACATGGATTCTAACCACCTTAAGGTTTTTAATTGTTTTTAGTCCAGGGTTGGTTGAATTAGCGGGTGCAGAACCCACAGATACTAAGGAGCAAGTAAGTCATAAGCTATGAATAGAAAATAGAAATGACCGTTACGCAGTGTGAAGACCTGACTTAAGGTGGCCTCTATAGACGGTACTGAGAGGAAAAGGCTTTCATTGTGAATGAATCGATGGGATACAAAGACAGCCAAGGTTTGCTGGAGAGGACAACAGAATCTGTGGCGGTGGTTTTATGTGGTGCCCTCAGCTGTGCACTCTTAACATATCTATAGGAAAGACACAGTAACCTCATCTATGCACACATGGATTCTAAACATTATCGAGCACTTACTGTTCCAGCCACTCTAGACTAGAAATACAGCAACAAAGCAAGAAAAACTTTGTCTGCTTGTAGCACACTCTAGTAAGACGGTAAAAAAAGACACCACAGACAAGCCCGTTACAGTATCAGCTTTACATGTGAGGACAGGGAGAGTTAAAGCCACTAATGCAAAGAAAACAATTTTATAAAAACAGATAATGCAACTAGATAAGCAATACTGTACAGAACTGAGGAAAAGGCACACCCACAAATGTAAGCTATCTGCATGCAGTAGACAGTAACCCTTATCTGAAGGACACATTCCAAACGCCCCAGTGGATGCTGAAAACTACAAGTAGCACTGAACTCTGCACACAGGCTGAACATCCCTAATCCAAGAACCTAAACTCTGAAATGCCACCCAAACTAAAATTCTGATTAACAAGATGCTGTGAGTAGAAAATTTTACATCATCTAACTTCACAACCAAATGTAAGTACAATAAGGACGCTTTATAAAACTAAAATTTCTTCCAGGACAGCCAGAACTAGTAGTGAGGCCTTTTTTTTAGATTTTAGTCATATGAGTACACTGTAGCTGTCTTCAGACTCACCAGAAGAGGGCATCAGCTCCCATTACAGATGGTCACTGAGCCATCACATCTCTCCAGCCCCCTTGTTTTTATGGAGGGCTCAGTGGTTAAGAGCACTGACTGCTCTTCCAAAGGTCCTGAGTTCAAATCCCAGCAACCACATGGTGGCTCACAAGCATCTGTAATGGGAGCCGATGCCCTCTTCTGGTGTGTCTGAGGACAGCTACAGTGTACTCACGTACATAAAATAAATAAAAAATAAATTAAAACAAGGCCCAGCATGGTGGTGCACACCCTTAATCCCAGCACTCAGAGGCAAACAAAGTATGTGGGTCCCCGTGAGTTCAAGGCCATCCTGGTCTACATTAGGAGTACCAGGATAGCCAGGGCTACACAGAGAAACCCGGACTCAATAAATAAATAAATAAATAAATAAATAAATAAATAAATAAGTAAGTAAGTAGACTATTATCAAGTATATATGAAACTTGAGTGAAAGCTGGTGTATCTCATTCCCAAGATAGCTATGCAAGTATATATTATATATGCAAGCATTCTAAATCTGAAAAGTCCAAAGCCACTCTGACCCCAAGCATTTTGGAGAAGGGATACTTACCCTTCGTACTCTTTTCTCCTTTACCGACAAACCTGTGATAAAGCAATTACTCTATATATCACAAGTGACAATAAAATAGAGTGACTGTGAGAATACACCTCAGTAAACATAATAAACACACGAATGGCATCTCGAAATACTGTACTACACTGTATCTTTGATTGTCATTCAGCCACGGGCAACTGACACTGTAGACAAAAAGATACAACTTTGTAGCTTAACCGACCCCAGGTGTGACGGCCTCAGAGATACACATGACAAAGAAGCACCCATTCTCTGCTATCTTGGTTGCAGCCTCTGGCCTCGGTGTATCCAAGGGTGAAGTCAAAAAGAAGGGAGAGATCTGGCAACTCCCACACAGAAATGAAAATCGAGGGCAGAGTATCAGGACTTTCAGATAACTCTTGCAGTCAGAAACTACAGACCAGGGACTGCTGCCATAGAGAATTTTAAATCTTGTTATTTCTCCACATTGGATGGGTACCATCCTTAAACTATTTATTTTTTAACTCTACTAGCAATAAAAACTTTCTTTTCATTTTATTTTTCTTTTTTTTCCGGAGCTTGGGACCGAACCCAGGGCCTTGCGCTTGCTAGGCAAGCGTTCTACCACTGAGCTAAATCCCCAACTCCTTCTTTTCATTTTAATTTTTGTACGGGGAGTGTCTTGATTGTGTGTGTGTGCGCCCCATGTGCCTGGTGCCTGCAGAGGTTAGAAAGTAGTGTCTGATTCTCTGGAACTGGAGCTTCAGATACATACAAGCAGCCGTGTGGGTGCTGGGAATCGAACCCAGAGACTGCAAGAACAGTGAGTGCTCCTAACGACTAAGCTAACTAATTCTCAAGATGAACAGGGTCCTGATCAAAGAGTCACAGCAAGGCAATAAATAGTAACACGGCAAGGCTTGGGAGGATCCCACAGGACCTGGAAGTTGCCTGGTAGAGAAGAAAGTCTCCGGGACCTGCCACAAGGAAAGAGGCCCAGGTCACACACAGATCTGCACTTGGCAGGATCTCGGGACTAACAACTCTAAGACCTGGGTCAGTTTCTTTTTCCTTTCTCAAAGGTTTGGTTTTGTTGTTGCTGCTATTAAGAGATATTTTTAAACTATATGTAGGTGTGTGCCTGCACGCAGATATATGCACATGAATGCAGATGCCCACAGAGATCAGAAGCCCTGGGTTCCCCTGGAGTTGGAGTTAGAGACTGTTACAAGCTATCTGATGTGGGAGCTGAAAACCAAATTCAGAATCTCTGAAGAGCAGTCAGTGCTCTTAACCACTGAGCCATCTCTCCAGGCTTATCGATTTTAATTATGTCTGTATTTGTGGGGATGCACACACGACTGCGGGTGCTGCAGAGGCCTGAGGTGCTGGGTCCCTCTGGAGCTAGAGTTAACAAATGGTGGGAGTTAAACCTGGGTCCTTGGGAAAACCAGCATGTGCTCTTAACCACTGAACCACCTCTCCAGGCCCTGGATACAATTTCTAAAAAAGAAAAAAACAGAGCCAGTGAGACTGCTGGGTGGCCAAAGCTGCCTGCTGGACCTGACCATCTGTCTGATCCCATGAGTGTATAAGGTGGAGGGAGAGAACTGATACCTGTAAGCTGAGCTCTTATTGCCACAAATGCACTATAGTAAGTCCTCCTCCTCCCAATATAACATAAGAAGGTAAATTAATTAAAATCATTGTAAAAGGGCTGGAGAGATGGCTCAGCAGTTAAGAGCACTGACTGCTCTTCCAGAGGTCCTGAGTTCAAATCCCAGCAACCACATGGTGGCTCACAACCATCTGTAATGAGATCTGGTGCCCTCTTCTGGCCTGCAGTCACATATGCAGGCAGAATGCTGTACATAAAATAAATAAAATAAATCTTTAAAAAAAAAAAAAGTAAAAAGAGCATCTAGGTTAGAGAAATGATCATCATCACTGTTCTCAAGGAAGAACGACAGCATTGTCAGGAAATACTCCAAGCAAGGACAGCACTGTGCCATGGGAAACAAGAGCCTAGAGTTACAAGGTGTTAAAGTATATGAAATACTATTTTAAGGGGGCAAGTGTTTAATACTGCATAGATACTATAGATGACGGAAATAGCTTTTTTTTCTTTTTCTTTCTTTTTTTTTTTTTTTCGGAGCTGGGGACCGAATCCAGGGCCTTATGCTTACTAGGCAAGCACTCTACCACTGAGCTAAATCCCCAACCCCAGGTTATAGCTTTTTTTTTTTTTTATAGTGGTGGTGCACACCTTTAATCTCAGCACTGGGGAGGCAGTGGCAGGTGAATCTCTGTGAATTTGAGGCCAGCCTGGTCTACAAAGTGACTGACTGGGCTACTATACAAAGAAATCCTATCTTGAAAAACAAACAAACAAACAAAAAAAGAAAACAGCTTTTTTGCTTATTTGAAATCCTTATTTATCTTCTAAGAATAAAGCTTCAAGAAAGTACAGTGGCCTGAAGTCAGATTATGAGTGGATTAAACATGACACATTCTGGTAAGCCAACAGGAAACCGCTACACTAAGTACTGTAGGATCAACAGTCCAGGTGGGAGACTGAGGCAGGAAGACTGCCTCGAGCTGAAGTGCAGCCTGAGGAACACGGAACAAGAGTGCACATATCAAACCCTCCTCATGACTGATGCACACAGACACACACACAGACTGACATCACTCACAGACACACACAGACATCACACACAAACACACCACACAGACACACAGACATCACACACACACACACACAGACATCACACACAAACACACCACACAGACACACACACAGACATCACACACACTCACACACACACTCTCACACACACACACTCACACACACACACACACACACACACACACACGCTCTCACACTCACGGTGGAGATGTAGGTTTAACCTGGCAATGTATTCTGACAACCCTAGAATTCAAGAGGTGTTAGAGGAAAGAGAATCAGGAGCCAAAGCCACACTTGGCTATGTAAGACCCAATTTTGAATATAAAACAGTGAAACAATAATTTTTTTTAAAGATTTATTTATTTTATGTATATGTGTACACTGTCTTAACATTAAAAAATTATCTGGGGCTGGAGCGATGGCTCAGTGGTTAAGAGCACTGACTGCTCTTCCAGTGATCCTGAGTTCAATTCCCAGCACCACATGCTGGGATTAAAATTGTGTGTGCCACTAAGTGTGACTAAATCTTCAAAAGTTAATTAAGCTCAGGCCTGAAATTCCAGCTTTCAGGAAGTTGAGGCAGGAAGACTACTGCTGTGAGTGCAAGGCTAGACTGACTTAAAGAGACCTTATCTTAAACCATGATAAGTAAGAGGATTGTGTATCATGAGACAGGGTCTTATGTAGCCCAGGTTGGCCTCAAACTTGTGGAGCTGAGGGTGACCTTGAATTTATGGTTGTTCTGCCTTTGCCTCCTCAGTTCTGGGATTACAGATGTGTATCCCACAAGCTGGCTAATGCTGAATGCAAGGACTGTGCAGGCCAGGCTAGTTCTCCAGCAAGCTGCGTACCGAGCACACAGGTAATAAGGATCCTTAAGGATCCGAGCAGAGCAAATATAAATCTATGTCAACTCCCAAGAGTAGCAGCAGTTACAGGGCTCCATATTTACAGGGATCTTATTCAATTTTCATAACCATGAAATATTCATTTCACGTATGATGAGAAATTCATTGACATTCCAAGTTACAACTAGTGAACAGTATCACAAACTAAAATCAAAACCATGAATCCCAAGGGCTGTAGCACTGTTACTATACATGGCCCTGGCACTGTGGCCAGCAAGTCACGGTGGCTTTGGCCAAGCCTGGCACACGGTGGGAAGAACTGAGTCCCTTAAGTTGTTCTTTGACATCTCTGAGAGCATAATCACTCACTTCAAATACAGATAAATACGTAAGTGTAATACAAAAAGTTTAAACTTACTACTAATCAAAGGAAATAGAAATGAAAAACAAAGCAAAAGCCAGGGGCTGGGGAGACGGCTCAGCTGGAGAAGCGCTTCCTACACAAGCACGAGAAATCTAAACCCCAGCACAGCCGTACATGCCTGCATTCGCAGGGCCAGGGAGACAGACAGACAGACAGAGGCTCCACCCCACTTGCTCAGCAGGCAGTCTAGCTGTACAGTGAGCTCCAAATTCAGAGAAACAAAGTGGAGCTGGGTGTGGCACTGCATGCTCTCAGCCCAAAGCAGGGAGCGGAGACGGGCGATCCTGTGCATTAGAGGCCAGCCTGGTCTAACAGTAGGTTCTAGGTCATCCAAGCCTACTGAGTGAAGTCTCGAAAAAAAGAAAAAAGGGTGTGTGTGTGTGTGTGTGTGTGTAAGTCAGAGGGTAGACCTGGAGGGGGATAAAGTCTGGACTGTAAAAAAACGGTCAAAGAAAAAAAAAAAAAAAAAAAAGAGAGGATACCCAAGGTCAATGACCCGGCCCTTTACCCACACATGCATACACACCCACTAATATGTGTAACACAGAAACACATAAGAAAAAAATTCGAATCCAGCAAATTCATATATGCTTTGTATAAAGCAAAGAAGCTAGCAGTCTCACTACCGTCCATCTTATCACTAGCAGTATTCCCAGAGGCTTGCTGGCAACTACTCTGTGCTTGCTTCGGCAGGGTACACACTGACAGTATAGAGATACATACCAGGGTATCTGCACAAGGATGCAAATTCACAAACCATTTCATTTTTACAGACTACAGGCTAGGGGGCTGGAGAGACGGCTCAGCGGTTAGGAGCACCGACTGCTCTTCCAGAGGTCCTGAGTTCAATTCCCAGCAACCACATGGTAGCTCACAACCATCTGTAATGGGATCTGATGCTCTCTTCTGTTGTGTCTGAAGATAGCTACAGTGTACTCATATATAATAAATGAATAAATGTTTAAAAAAAAAAAGAAGAATAAGGTAGGGGTGTTTCTGGAAAGATGGCCCAGCAATTAAGAACACTTGTTGCGGGCTGGAGAGATGGCTCAGTGGTTAAGAGTACTGACTACTTTCCCACAAGTCCTGAGTTCAAATCCCAGCAACCACATGGTGGTTCACAACCATCTGTAATGAGATTTGATGCCCTCTTCTGGCATGTCTGAAGACAGCTACAGTGAGTGTACTTATATATTAATAAATAAATTTAAAAAAAAAAAAAAGAAAAAATGGTCCTCAGCTCCGAAAAAAAAAAAAAAAAAAAAAAAAAAAAAAAAAGAACACTTGTTGCTCTTGCACAGGACCCAAGTTCAGTTCCCAGTGGCCAAAACCATCCATGAGCCTAGCTCCAAGGAGGGACCCAACAGACATACAGGGTACACATACATACCTACAAGAAAAGCACTCATACACATAAAGTAAAATAAATTTAAAAATAAACAAAAACAAGCTTTAGAAACTTTTTTCTTTCTGCTGGCCTAGGCTAGCTCCAGAGTCATAAGGTCAAGTGATCCTCTTGGCTCACCCTCCTGAAATGCTAAGACTCTTACCACCATACCTGGCCTAGTGAGTTGTTTCTGCATTACTAGGGACAGACCTAGGACCTCATATATAGCAGGTTAAGTGTTCTATAGCCACATTCCCCAGCTGAAGAACTTTTAATTAGCAAATATTAACATGAAGTAAAAAAGGAAGATACAAACAAATGTACAAGGTACTTGAGTTAACCATGATAAAAATATGGCACATGGGGGTTGGGGTTAGCTCAAGCGCAAGACCCTGGGTTCGGTCCTCAGCTCCAGAAAAAAAGAAAAAGAAAAAGAAAATGGCACAGGCCTGTAATTCTAGCAGTCACAAAGAAGAGGATAATTGCAAGCTGAGTCAGCCTGATCTAGATAGCAAGAACCAGGCTAGCCAGAGCTAGAGAAGGAGATCCTGTCTGAAATAACAATGATGGAGGAAGAGAAGGAAGGAAGGGACCTGCCTAACACAACAGTAAGCACGAGGATAGCCAGGCGCAGCACGGACCTGTGACCTCACTACTGCACAGTCTGAAGCACGAGCATCACCTGAGCGCAGTGGAGGGCAAGCTGGATGTAGTGTGGCACGTCTTCAGTCCCAGCATTCAAAAGCAGAGGCAGGCAGATCTCCGAGTACAAGGCCAGCCTGGACTACACAGAGTTCCATTTCCAGGACAGCCAGGGCTACATAGAGAGGCCTGTCTGAAACAAACAATGAAGCAACGGCAGGCTGGAAGGCAAGAGGGAGGCAGAGCTGAGTGACACAAGTCCTGCCTAAACGCTCCAGCCCTTGGCATCACAAGCTCCCCACCCTGCCCATAAGTAGAGCAGAGATGTGTGAACTATGAGATAAATGAATACTCGCTAACCCTAATAAAATAAACATCAGCAAAATGATGTTAAGCAAATAACTGAATGAGCATGTGTGTGCACTCACACCTGTAAATCTAGCAGTTGGAAAGCTAAAACAGGAAAACGACTGTGAGTTCAAGGACAGCCTGAGTTTCCTAAGTGAATTCCAGGATAGCCTGCTCTACCAAAACAAAAAACAAGGTTAGAAAGAAGAGCCCAAATAATCTGTCCTTAAAAAGAAAGCCTAATACCTTTATCCTTACCTGGGCTCACAGTGACCGATAGCCTCCATTAAACATGAGGTAGGGGTGGGAAGATAAGTACTAACTGCTCTTCTAGAGGACCAGAGTTCAATTCCCAGCACCCATGGCAGCTGACAACTGCCCATACAGGCAGTTCCTGGGAATCCAATGCCCTTTGTTGGGCACAGGAAGTAGACAGACACATGTCCAGACAAAACCTCCATATACATAAAAATAATTTTAAATGAGGAAAGGTAAACTTTTACAGTGGAAAAACTTTATAAACACTACTTCAGACGATATCAGTGTTACTATACACAGGGTTGGGGAAATCACTGCTATCTTATAACCTGTAACCTGTATGTCTTCCTCCATAGTTTCTATTGTTTTCCTCCAAACCCAACTAGTCTAAGCGTCTGGGGATGGAGACATACACCTGGGACACTAGCACTCAGTAGGCTGAGGAAAGGTAGCTCCAGAGGTCAAGGCCTCCCTGGACTGGACTGTGTTTCATACACACCTGGGAGGGGTGGCTCTGGGCAAAGGCCCTGCTGTGGGAGCAAGCACAGCACCTGAGTTAAAACCCTCACTACCGCTGGGCTGGCGAATCGGCTCCTGACAGTCAAGATCACGCGCTGCTCTCACGGAGGACCCCGGTGTAATTCCCAGTGCTCATGTGGCAGCTAACAACTATATTCTGACTACAGACACCAAACACGTATGTAACATATGTTGGCAAAACACTCAAACATACTAAATACGCTTAAAAGCATCACTAGCATGCAAGTAGAAAGGCAGGTATGGCCATACGCACCTGTGACCCAGCAAGAGACCCTGTCACTAGGGAGTGGCCTCCTCGGGCCTCTGAAATCATGAGCGGACAGACACTCACACATGTACACCCCCACAAAAAAGCCCATAAGGTAACTGAGGACAAGAAAAGTGCGGGAAACTATCATTAAGGAGGCATGAGACCTACATGCTAGATGAGAGACGACATGGAACCTACATGTGATGACATTCTAGATGAGAGACATGAAACCTACAAGTAATGACACACTAGACATGGGACCTACATGTGATGACATGCTAGATGAGATCCTGGATCAGAAAAAAAAATTATAAAAGGTCGGTCCTTCCTTCCTTCCTTCCTTCAAGGCAGTATAGATCACGCTGTCCTTAAACTCAAGGGGTAAGACTGTCTCTACCTTCTTATTGCTGGGATTATAGGCCTGGGCTACCACCCCCAGCTTAAGGAAGTTTCAATAATTTGGGTTTGTGTTTTTGCTTGGTTTTTGGAGACAAGGTCTAGGTAACCCAGGCTGGTCTCAGAGTGTAGGGCTCTGTCTCTACCTCCTAAGTGCTGGGAACCAGGTATAACCACCATGCCTGGCCTGAATAACCTTTGACTTTAACTAATAACATACTGATACTGGTTAGCTTACAGTAAGAAATATACTTTATCAATATAAAGTGCTAGTAAAAGGGAAAAGATGTAAGGTATATAGGAATTCTTTGAACCATCTTCTCAACTGTTCTAAAAATCTGAAACTGTTCTGAAAAACCAAGTCTATATCATCTCATTGCTTCAGAATAAATAAAATCTACCAAAATCTTTTTTTTTCTTTTTTTTTCGGAGCTGGGGACCGAACTCAGGGCCTTCTACCACTGAGCTAAATCCCCAACCCCATACCAAAATCTTAAAAAGAGACAAAAAGGTTGCTCTAGAGTTGGCTAGGAAAGGATGCCCATAACAGGAAATAACACTGGAAAGCTCAGAAAAGGTGAATCTGAAAGATACAGCCAAGAGTTAGACATTCAGCATTAGAAAAGAAAACGGTGTAGGCAACACAGGATAGGAAGCACTGGGGATGACAACCACAGTCAAGCAACAGACTGGTGAGACCTGACATTCCACAGGAGACAAGCACTGGGGATGACAACCACAGTTCAGCAACAGACCAAGAGAGATGCAATAGAAGAAATCTGGACTTAACAGTGCAGCCCACGCACATAATCCCAGTGCTCAAGCGGCTGTGAACGAAGGCAGGAGGGAAGGAGGTGCAGATACCTACCTGGCCGTAGCTCAGAGACGGAAATGACAGTCTTTAATTTTCCAATGACATAGAAAGTAAGGGTATTTGCCTCAAAAGGAAGAGGTTTGGAAACAAGCTGGTAAGACAGTTGCAGGAGAATTTAGGACACCAGGAAGCAGGAATTGGCAAACGCTGTGACACTGATAGAAGTTAATACTGAATCTTTTAACTTCTGACTTTCCTTTCTAGTAATATATTACAGCCTAAAACCAGAAACTAAGAAAAGAGTCGGTGGATATCATTCAAGATGACGACGACAGCCATGTACAGTACTGAACTGAATGCCTGCAATTCAGGCATAGGAGGTGGGGACAAGAACAGTTCAAGGAAAGCCTGAACTGTAAGAGACTCTACCTAAAACAGCCAAAACCAAAAAGAAAACAAACAAACAAACAAACAAACAAACAAACAAAAAAAGCAGTAAGGGGGGGAGGGTAAGGGTACGGCTTGGAAGTTAAAGCACTTGCCACCCTGCACACGACTGTAAGGACCAGAACAGACAGCTCACCAGCATCCTCGGACACACTGTGGGTTGGTGGCCTGCCTACAATCCCAGCACTTGGGAGACAGAGCCAGGATCCCAGGAGCACCTAGCTAGACTAACTGAGTCACCAAACTCTGGGTTACAGGGAAAGATCTTGTCAGATATAAGGAGGTGTGGCAGGGGAAGGGGGGGGGGTCAAGGAAAACACTTGACATCAACATCTGGCCTCCACATGCATGTGGACTGCACCCACACATGCACGTGCACACAGGCAAGTACACACATTCACACACATGGAACCAGGAAACCTAAAGAGGGCAAAAAGCTGCCTCTGTGGACTTGAGACAGTCAAATGGCGACTGGTGAGGAGGCTAAAGCGAAGGGGAATACCTGAAAGGAAATGTGTCACAGATGAGGTCCAGGTTGTAGTAATCCTGAGGTGTAGCTGAAAATACAAAGGTACGTCAATGATCTCGTGCTCAGGAAGTAGGGAGTTCAGAGTATTCCCAAGCTGCTACAGACAGAATAACAACAAAAATAAAAACAAAAGGGCTAGAGAGTTGGCTCAGGGATTAAGAGTGGCTACTGCAGAGGACTGAGGACTTGGGGGTTTGATTCCCAGTACTGACTTACACTGGCTTCTAACTACAACTCCAGATCTAATACCTCTTCTGACTTCTGTGGTCACCAACCACACAAATGATGCACAGACATACACACAGGCAAAATAATCACACACATAGAATAAGTCTTTAAAAAACAAATACCAAAAACCCCATCATCTGTGGGCAGTAGACAGGAACACTGCTATTTTGCTACAATAGCATTTGAAAAGCAGAGAAGCAAAAGAACAGCTCACTTTCCTTTTCTACGGAGCCACAGAGATCACAAAGAACAGAAAACATCTCTGTGGCAGGGCAGGGGCCAGATGGAACACATACATAAAAAGAATAAGAAGCTTTTGCTGCAAGCTGCCTGTCATGGTAATACACGCCTTTAATCCCACAACAAGGGAGGCAGAGGCAGGTGGATCTCTACACAGTGAGCTCCAGGCCAGCCAGGGCCACATAGAGAGACCACACCTGGGGACTGGAGGAGGGTTAAAGAAAAAGTTGCTTTTTAAAGGTTGGGCACAGTGGTGCATGCCTTTGATCCCAGCGTCTGAGAGGCAGAGACGTGTGGTCTGCATTGGGAGTTCCAGACCAAGTAAGGGCACATAGTGAGAGCCTGTCTTTAAAAAACAAGACAAAACCAGTTGCTAGCTATAAGACCTACTGAGTAGAGAACATAAGGCAACACTGCTACAACGCTTTGGAATGCAAGAACAGGGAAAGGTGGCAGAAAATCAAGTTGTCATTAAATATTATAAAACAGGAAGTCTACTTAATAAGGAACATATAAAGCAAACCAAGAAGCATACAAGGCACACTTTAAAACACATGGTGTATTACCGCACAATCACAGAATCACTTCTACAAAACCTTAGAGTCAGTGACCACACATGAAGACCAAAATGAGGGCTACAAAAACAATTACCAGATGCTTGCACTGAGTTTTTCAAATGTCTCTCTTATAACTATTTGATCACTCTTAGTTAACATTGCACATTATTCCAAAGACAAGGCAATTACAAACAAGACAAAAACATAAAACTGATTCTCAGTTTCCACACACAAACAGCAGACTTAAACATTTCAGACAGCTGGAATGAAATTCTACTCAAACTTAAAGAAATAATGGGGTTCTCTCAATTGTCAAAGATGTTGAGAGGAAGGCCAGTAGATACTTTCCTGTTTGTTTTCTCTCACTTTAAATGGAAAACTCCATTAGTGAGAAAAGTCAAGCTGAAAGTTAAATTCCTCTTCCCTTCACACCTCTTGGATTTCAGTGACACTTCCTCCCCCACCCCCAAACAAATGAAGACCGGGCAAAGAGTGAGGAAAGCACTATGTAGCAATGAGATCATCAGCAGATACAGCTCGGAGAAAAAAGAATGGAGACAGGGAAAGGTAGAGAGCAGGTATAACAGTAAGAGATGGGGGAGGGGGGAAGAAGGCTGGAATTGGAGGGAACTGATAGTGCAGGAGCTCGTAATGCTGGAGAACCCTGAAAAGGTACGGGACTCCAACAACTAGAAATAGCTGAGGCTCCTAAGGGTCCCGGAGCAGGGGACATTGAAGGACCCCAGGGTTTGGGAGACCGGAAGCAGAGACCCCCCCCCCCAGACACGAGACCAGAAGGGGGCGCAGGTAATAACCCAAAGGAATGAATGGAGAAAGCGATACGGGGACGTGGCAAAGGAGGAGCCCCGGGATGGGCGTGGCACAAACCCTTTTCCAAGTTTGAACCCCTAACCCAAGAATCCCGAGAGAAGCGGCTCCCGGATTCCCGAACTCACCGCCGGTCTCGTCAGTTACATAGGGAGTCGCCATCTTGAGAACCCTAACCACTTCCGGCGTGAGCGGGCTGGGGTCCCGCCCCCTCCCCGCCGGAAGTGGAGTTCTCCTCATAGCAAGCCACCATTTTAATCTTAAAGAGAGACTGCCCCATTTCTTTGACTCGGGAGGCGGAAAGGGGAGTGTAGACGCTCATAGTCGTGAGCTCTTTTACTACCACCGATACCACTGTTGACCTCCTGATGTATATAAAACAATCCTCTGGATTCGAAGAGAAGTTCCTACATAAGCCTTACTCCAGACAGTCCTCTCAGGCTCAAGGCCCAGTAGAAAAGCTGGTAAAAGAGGAAAGGAAGATGCAAGGCCCGTAGCCTGCACCAAATTCCAGGGCGCTCATTGGCACGAGCAGAAGAGTCTCAGGAGTGCAGGGGATGCACGAAAACCCCGACTAACACTTAAGGTGGGCAGGTCTACTTCGCCTGTCGATCACTCTCTGCCGCCCAGCTTAACTGAACAGAGACCTAGGAAAAGAGCGCGCAAAGATCGGCGCACTGCGGGTCGATCACCTGTGCCCGTGGCCTCAGGGGTGCTGGAGGTTTTCATGACTGAGTTGGCGAGCAGCCCTGGGGATTCAGCGGCGAGGTAACTTCTTGGCCTGCTGCTCAGTAGTGGATCCTCCGGGTCAGAGGGCACAGAGTGAAGGCTTTAGGGCGGACCCAGTCAGTATTCTAATTAGCCGCGCCCAACACCTCGGATTAGCTTCGGCTACCACCAGCAGTTTCACCCTTAAATCTATTGGGACTGTGAAGCCACTCCCTTTGTTAGGTTGTGCCCTGTAGGGAACCTTGTTCTTCAAAGGAACGCCTTAGTCTCGTCCCTATCCCTCCCTTCCCCCTTCAGCAACTTAGTTCCTTTGGGGCTAGGTCCTGTTAAACTTGTTTCCTCTTCTGTCAGGAAGGTGCTGGCTCAAGCGCCTCTCCTTAGGTGTTAGACTCTGCCCTCCTCCTACAAAGCTTTTCCTTAACTCTTTCACCCTCTTCTATTGCTCAACGTCCAACAGTGATGGGGAAAATTGAGAAGGGGAAAAGGTTAGTGACTACCTCAGCAATAGACAATATGTTTCACTTTAAAACAAACAAAAGGAGGAAAAAACTGATTAAAAAACAAAACAAGGGGTTGGGGATTTAGCTCAGTGGTAGAGCACTTGCCTAGCAAGCACAAGGCCCTGGGTTCGGTCCCCAGCACCGGAAAAGAAACAAAACAAAACAAAAAAAACAGGCTGATAACCTCAACAAAGTTTTCAAGAACTCACTAACGCTATTTGCATGTACTACATGTTATTACAAGTGTTTACTTCTAATCCCTCACTGTTTGTGTGTGTGTGTGTGTGTGTGTGTGTGTGTGTGTGTGTGTGTGTTCACCCATGCCCTTGCTTCCTCTTGTTTATGTGTACGGTGGGAGGAGGTATGCTGGAACCTAGAGTGTAGCCGAGTGTAGCTAGCATAGCTAGCATAAGTCAGACAATCATTCTGGCCAGTGAACTTCACCCTAAGCCCACCAGCCCCTATCTGTTCATTCATCGATTGTACTTCAGTTCTGTCTCTCTAGTAACCTTTCCTCAGAGAGGAAAAAGAGATGAGAACATGGAATGGTGCCTCTGAAAATTAGTGAGGGAGGTGCATGATTTGAACTATTTCAAGAGCAGTCTCTACAACTCTCCACGGACCTGCTCAGTGAGGGGAAATCCTAATGTGACCTGTTTACTCTTTAATCTCTGGACACTCCCCCACCACTGTACCCCTCAGACATCCTGCCCCCATCTCTGCAGGTTGGCAGGAAGTGAAACTCAATTGTCTGTTCAGTAGACTGGCCCTGGACCCAGCCCTGGGCCCCGGATGTGTACCCCCACCCAGAGGAAGAAGAGGCTGGGAAAACAGGCTTGTTTTTTCCTTTCCCTTTGTTCATTGCGGTTTCTTTCTCTCTGACTTGTATGATGTGGTTGATTAAAGAGATGAGCACCTGGAACTAGAGTCATCAAACGCCTCCTCCGTGGACGTTTCTCTCCTTTCTTCCCCCACCCCCACCACCAACTGACTTGGAGTATGGCAAAGCACAGATCCTAAATAAGGCGCAAAGATGCTACAGTAAGACTGAGTTCCTCTTAACCCTTATTGGAGAAATCATATTCCAATGGTGGCTTTTTTTTCAATGTAGGAGAGTCTTTAATTTTATGCAAGGATTGATTAGAAGAGTAGTTTTGGACACAGTGCTATTTAAACAGATCTTTGTTTAGGGTGATCAAGAGCTGGGAAGCTTTACAGACATCTAGCCGCTTGTTTGGTCTATATTTTTTTCTTATCCTACAGATCTAAGAGCAAAATCAGGTATAAAGAGGCCTTCAAAAGTGTCCGTTGATGCCAACAGTGGCATACATGAGCAAACCCAGCTCTTGAGAGGTTGAGGCAGGATGGCAAGTTGGAGGCCAGCCTGGGCTACATACATGCTAAAATCTTATCTCAGGAAAAAATAGTTACTGACTGTGAAGACAGGGGCTACGTAGGAAGGGGAGATAAGCTTTGCTAACGGTGAAGAATATGCTGTTAAAGAAAGGTATGGGATAGGGGTATAGATTGGTGGTGGAGCATTCGAGAAGCATGATCCAGGCACTGAAGTTCATCTGCAGTGTGATTGTGGCAATGATGGCGGAGGAAGAGGAAAAAAAAAAAAAATCCGTGTGCAAACACAACCGAACAGAACGAACCTGAAAAGGACAGCAGAACAGAGACAGCTCACTCTCCAACTCCTGATCTGAATCTAAAGTTTAAAGAACAACAAACCCCATTGATCTGGACTCCAGAGAGTTGCTTCAACAGCTTTGTCTCCAAATATTTGAAAACTGCTTACTTCTCTGTTTCCACTAGAGGGCCTAATATATTTTCTTTCTTTCTTTCTTTCTTTCTTTCTTTCTTTCTTTCTTTCTTTCTTTCTTTTTTTTTTTCTCTGACCCTCACTGGACCCAAATACATACACACACACACACACTTCCAACAAGCAGTCTGCTCTCCCACTCCTTTCTACTTCTAGCTGTAAGAGGATAGAATTCCAAGAACACAAAGCTTTGTTACACTCCTACTTCAGAGAAGGGTAGGAGGGAGTTAGAGGTTTGGGGCGGGGCCGGGGTGCAGGATGCCTGGGTCCCCAGTAAACCCCAATCTTTGGTCTCTTCTCGGTTCAGCCTCACGAACCAACCATGCTGCTCCAAGAGTCCAATTACAAGTAGAAAAAACTGAAAGGCTCTGACTTCAGCCGCTACCTTTGCCCAGCAACTTCTGTGCCATCTGCCAAGGCCAGAGGGTAAAGTGCTAGGGTTGGGTACGGAGAAAAGGTGAACACAGTCAAACGTGCTTTATGCACCTAAACCTCCACCCTGGTCTTAAGGAAAGGATATGGATTTTGGAGAGAAAAAGTTGTGCATAGACAAGTCCGAGGAGGAGCTGAGGTACTCGGAGGAGAGGTAGGCAATTATCTCAGGCAGGGTCAAGCAGTGTGGAGCCATGTGGCGAAGGAAATGTACCTAGGTCTAGCGTCAAGTGTGGAACTCTGGCCTTGCCCCCTCTGGATTCTCCTGAATGGAGTCATTGAGTTGGGCAGGCGCGTCCAAAGTGACGATTCGGAGACTGGAAGGCCGGCCAATTGCTGACTAGTTGCTGGGTGGTTCCAATCGGCACCCTGACCCCTACCTTGGCCTTCCAGGGAAGGGATGATGGGAGACGCTTTGACTAAATAGAAGAGAAAAATAGAAGTAGAGCTGCCCCAGGCGTGGGAAGACAGAAGCGTGGGAGTGGAGAAAGTGGCACAAACCAGAGCCCTGGAGATACTCTGGAAACGCGGAGCAGATTGTGTTGGAAAGCTGGCAACAGCGGTGGTCTCGGGCGCGGCGGGAGGGCAGGCTGGGTCGGGGGCGGGCAGTGTGTCGTCAGGAGCTGGGCGGCCCCGCGGCGGCCGCGTCTTCCTAGCCCATCCCCTCAAGCCCAGCTCGGGCTCCGGCGCCCCAGCTCCGACCGTGCGCTCTCCTGGGTCAAGTTAGAGCCCACCGAGAGCCCCGCGCCACTCGCGCACTCTCGCACCCGGGCAGAAGGACTGCGGAAGGGGCCGCCCCACGGGCTGGGTGAGGGCTGCAGCGTCCAGAGAAGGAAGCGTTGACAGCTGGAGCCGGCTGCTGGAAGGGTTTGCGCCGGGACGCGGGGGTTGCCGTAGCGCTACGCAAGACGGGGTAAGCTGCGTTTCCCCCAGACCTTCCCTCCAACCTCATCCCTCTTGCTCACCCGGAGAGCTGGGGAAGCTCAGCTCCCGGGAACTCGGAAGAAAGGTGCCTTTTGGAAACCCCAAGGTGCCACACGGGTGAAGAAGGGTTCTTCTTTGGCCTCCGATCCTTTCCACACCTGTCCCGGGGAATTTTCTGAAAACACTGGGTGGAAAGCCACTTTTCAGCTTTAAATGAGAAATGAACCTGACTACCGAGGAAGAAAAGTAAATATTATTGGTCATCTCCACAGCCTCGGAAAATACAAGCCCACATCCCCCAACTATGCCAACATCGTAACTTCCTCCTGTACTTGTAGCTATGACACCCTCCGACACCCTCCGACACCCTCCGTACAGGAACATAGTGCCACCCCCTTATTCGGGCAACACAACTATCCTTGTTGTTTGTGATGATTCAATGACTTCTGATGCTTCAAGGAAAACAATATCTCTGAGTAGTAGCAGGGATGGGGAGAAAAGAACGGACCCTCAACCCTGGGCAAAAGGGATACGTGATGTGGTTAGTCCCGCTCCTTAGGCTTGGCTCTAAAGCGAGAAGTACCTGCTCTGTGAAGTTTCTTGCTGGGACATTCTGAATGTCCTAGAAACACGCTAATTTTTGAGTAATGGTGAATTTGAAAGTGAGCAATGGAGCGAAAGGAAACGTTAAGTGTTAGTGCCGGTTGTGGAAACCTTACCTCTTCAGTAGCTGCAATTTTAGTATTCAGTGTTTAAAGTTAGGTCTGGAAAAGGAGAGGCATCAAGATTTGGTGGACGTACTTTGGGCAGATTGTCTAGAGTCTGACTGTGATCCTGAGCCCAGGATGTTGTAGGATTGTTCCCCTCCAAGTCAGTTTCTTCTGGTCTCACCCCAAGTTGGTAGAGGTGAGTCGGGAAATCAGCGGAGGGAAGGGAAGTGTGAGTCACAGATAGCTGGGGGTAGGACTACAGACCCCACCCTTCCAGCCCTGCATCTGTCTGGACTAGCCCAGGTTATAGCTTCAGGGCTGGGATGAAGTGGAGGACAACATTGGACTTGTTCCAGGTCTTTAAGATCCTGGGCTCCTATAGCTTGCTCTCCTTCAGGTCCAGGGGCAGATGACCTGAAGTCAGGGCATCTGAATAGATCCCTAGAAGACCCCATGTCCAAGGTCCCAACACACAGATGTTCCTCACTCTATAGTTTCCAGCCACCTCCTCATTTTCTCCGAGGCAAATTCACGATCCTGATGCTGCTACATGTCTGTACCTGACATAAGTATTTTCACTTTAAAGTGGAAGGAGTCTGAGTCACTAGAATTTGTGAGTTCTTGACTTAAAGGTGTAATTCTTCCTAATATCCGAATGTGTTTCTTTTTCTCATTTTGGGGAGGGTTGTGGGGGAACGGGGTCTCACCAACGTCTCCCATGCAGTCCTTAAACTTACTTTGTAGCCAAGGCAGACCTCGAGCTCTCCATCTTCTGGTCTGAGTCTCCTGAGTGGCCAGAATTGTCTTTGCAACTGCACTTCACCTGGCAGAAAATTATTTTCTGTGTATTAACCCTATATAATATTGACTGATGTTTATTGAATTCTAATTCTGTATTCCACACTTACTATGTATTATTGCTATACAAACTTACTTAAAACCCACTTTGTGACCGATTGGGTACCTATTTATTGATAAGATTGGGCTAGTGTATATAGCTCAGTAGCTGTACATTACTGAGGACCACCTGACATGCTTGAGATCTTAAGGCCCTGAGTTTGATTCCCAGCTTTAAATTTTTAATGTGGTTCAGTGAGTAAAAGGACTCATCCAAGAGCTGTGATTCCAACATGCACCTAATTCAAAGGTCCATTCTCGAGCAGGGTGTGGTCGCAGATGACTATAAGTAACCCCAGCACTTAAGAGGCTGTACCAAGGGCTACATCATGAGACCCTGGCTCAAAGGCAAACAACAAAAGCAAGGAATGTCTTCAGTTTCCATTACACATCGCCTCTTCCAGGCGTGAGACTTGGGGAGTCCAAGAAGGGACAGGAAGGACCTGTGCCATTGTGAAGAGTGACCAGAGAGAAGACTTGGCCTCTCCCTGTTCTTCGTTCCTTGTTTGTTTTCTCCTCAGTTTCCATTTCCCAGAACTTTGGAATCATCTAAAATTCCCCATCAGTAATCAGAGATACTAATTAAGCTGTTTAATCTCTATTGATCATAAGGCTCTTACATTCATTAGCTTTGTTGGCAGCAAAGGATGGGTTGTAGTCATGGGTGGGGCCAGAAAGGCAAAGTCCTTTTCTCAGGTGTCATCGTCCTAAAAGATCATTTTCGAATCTTCTCAGAGAGTCTTTGGAACACAGATGTTATTTACTACGGACCCTCCAAGTTGTCTCATACTTTCCTGACTGCCAGGTGGACACTCGGTGGCATCCTGTTTATCCAAACTTGGACTCGTAGACCCCACCAAAAATGGCTACCCAGGTTTATAGAACCATTTATACAAGCGACACTGAGAGTTCAGTCCATGCTGAGTCCTTTTTTTAGATACTGAGGAAAGAGGAGAAAGAAGACTGATAAGGTCCTACCCTTGTGGAACCAAGGTTTTGGTGAAATATGGACACTCAAAGACGGGATAATAATTTCTCCTTGTGATTTCACAGGGAAGCCACACTGAGATAGAACAAAAAAAAGTACAGAGACCCAGGCAGGAGATTTACATGAGTCTCAAGCCAGCTCAGGCTAGTGAAACCCCGCTTCAGTGAATGAATGAGTGAATGAATGAGTTGGCTCCAACATCAAGGAAGTTCTCATGAAGAAGCTGATATTTTAGGTGAGACATGGCTCTACTGGGATTAGGGGAAATGTCCTCATCAGGCAGCACAGCAAATGCTGTGTGATAGGTAAAGCCTTGGACTGCTTGAGAACAAGAGGGCAGCGTGTGGCAGGGAGAGCAAGTGAAGGCAGTGCTCTGGGGCTGGAGCCGCACTCCCGCCTTATCAGTTGTCCTGGGCTCTCCCAGCCTTGAGCTTCAGCCGTATCGTCCTTCTCCTCTCTTCCTCTTTATTTTTTTTCCCCTCTTTTATAAAGTTTTATTTTTAGTGTGTGTGTGTGCATGTGTGTGTGTGTGTGTGTGTGTGTGTGTGTGCGCGTGCACACACACATGTATGCACCAGAGTAGTATAAATTAGTGTGTTGGTCTGAAAACAACTTTGTGGAGTTGGTTCTCTCTTACCTTTTTCTCTTCTTCCTCTTCCTCTTCCCCTTCCTCCCCCCTCTTCCTCCTCCTCCCCCTCCCCCTCCCCCTCCTCTTCCCCCCTCTTCCTCCTCCCCCTCCTCCTCCCCCTCCTCCTCCTTGACAGGGTTTCTCTGTGTAACTGCCCTGGCTGTCCTGGAACTCGCTCTAGACCAGGCTTTCTTTGAACTTACAGAGATCCGTCTGCTTCTGCCCCACATCCTCCAATCTGCTTCTGCTCCTTCCCGCACCCCCACCCCTAACCCGGAGTGCTGAGAGTAAAGGTGTGAGTCACCACCATCCAGCTCATGTTCAGTTTCTGAAGAGATTATTTTTACTTAGGTATGAGTATCCCGTGTGTATTTGTGGTACATGCCAGAAGAGGGCATCAGATCCCATTACAGATGGGTGCTAGGAACTGAACCCAGGACCTCTGGGAAAGTAACCAGTGCTCCTAACGGCAGAGCCACCTCTCTCTCTCTCTCTCTCTCTCTCTCTCTCTCTCTCTCTCTCTCTTTCTCTCTCTCTCTCTTCTTTTTCTTTTTTCTTTTCGGAGCTGGGGACCGAACCCAGGGCCTTATGCTACCACTGAGCTAAATCCCCAACCCCCAGAGCCACCTCTCTTACCCTTATATGTTCTGTGTGCAATAAAGGTAGCCAGGCTTGTGCAGCAAGCCTTTACCTGCTGAACCTTCTCATCACCCCTTCTTGGGTTTGTTTTTGTTTTTGATTTCTTTATTTGTTTTTTGAGACAGGATCTGGCTAAAAGGACTAGAAGTCAATATGTAGAGCTGTCCTCAAACTCAGAGACCTACCTACCTCTGCCTCTTGAGTGCTGAGGTTGAAAGCACAGGCCACCAAGATCGATGGATTTTATTTTTAAGTTCTGTGTATACATTTGAGTGTCTGCCGTGTGTGTGCAGTGCCTGTGTAGGCAGGAGAAGAGCACCATGTCCCTTAAAGCCGGCATTAATAGGCTGTTGTGAGCCCACTGATGTGTGTGCTAGGAATCAAATCAGGTTCTCTAAAAGATTGGCAAGTAAGTTTTCGTTTGTTTTTAGACATGATCTCTCTACATAACCCTGGCTGTTCTGGAACTCACTATGTAGACCAGGCTGGCCCTGAACTTACAGACATCCTCCTGCCTCTGCTTCCAGAGTGCTTCCATTAAAGGTGTGATGTGAGGGGTTGGGGATTTGGCTCAGTGGTAGAGCGCTTGCCTAGCAACCGCAAGGCCCTGGGTTGGTCCTCAGCTCCGAAAAAAAAAAAAGGAAAAAAAAAAAGAAGGTAAAGGTGTGATGTGCTCTACCATGTGGAACTTAGTTGTAATTTTTTTTTAAAGATTTATTTATTTATTATATATGAGTACACTGTAGCTGTCTTCAGACACACCAGAAGAGGGCATCAGATCCCATTACAGATGGTTGTGAGCCACCATGTGGTTGCTGGGATTTGAACTCAGGACCTCTGGAAGAGCAGTCAGTGCTCTTAACCGCTGAGCCACCTCTCCAGCCCTTAGTTGTAATTTTTAACATAAAGTCTCACTGGCTTCAAAGTCACCATCCTCTGGCTTCAGCCTCCCCATTGCATTCTGGGATTACAAGAATGCATTCTGGGAAAGCAAGAATGGCTGACATGAGGTTTTTTAAAAAATGAAAGAGGCAGGCTGCGACTGTAGGGTTTGTGGGAGCAGGTCAGGGTTAAGAGACGCAGGCATGCTGCGTCCTAAGGCTTTGATGCAGGTACTAAGCCAAGCCAACACTGGAGGAGTCCAAAGCACCCTGCTGCTGAATAATGAGGGATCGTTGCTGGCCTACTCCGATTATGGGGACACAGATGCCCAGGTCACCGCGGCCATCGCCAGTAACATCTGGGCCGCATACGATAGGAACGGGAACCAAGCGTTTAATGAAGACAGTCTCAAATTTATCCTCATGGACTGCATGGAGGGCCGTGTAGCCATTACCAGGGTGGCCAACCTTCTGCTATGTATGTATGCAGAGGAGACTGTAGGCTTCGGGATGCTCAAGGCCAAGGCCCAGGCCTTGGTGCAGTACCTGGAGGAACCCCTCACCCAAGTAGCAGCCTCATAATAGTGTGATGGAGGCTGGAGTGGGAAAGGGGTGGTGACTGGAAAGAGCAGGGCCCCGGAAACGCCTCGCTGGGCTGGGGGAGGGCTTGCTTTTTTCTAAATAAATTTTCAACTCTTAAAAAAAAAAAATGGGGGTTGGGGATTTAGCTCAGTGGTAGAGCGCTTGCCTAGGAAGGGCAAGGCCCTGGGTTCAGTCCCCAGCTCCAAAAAAAAAAAAAAAAAAGAACAAAAAAAAAAATGAAAGAGGATCTCAATGTATCCTACACTGACCTTGAACTTGCCAAGTAGCCATGGATGACCTTAAAATCCTTGTGTTTCCTCACAGTCCCTCCCACAGCTTTCCGGTACTGGAATCACAGGTGGAGGCCACCAGAAGTATTTTTGGTTTTGGTTCTGGTTTTTTCCCAGAGAGAGGGATGGGTAGTTTTAGACAGACATGTTCTCATGATGTAGCCCACTTTGGCCTTGAACGCATGATGATCCTGCCTCCTCTTCCTGAGAACTTGGATTTCAGCTGGTAAAGCACTACACTGCTTGCTTGTTTGTTTGAACGTTTAATTCTCTTGTGTTATTTCTTAAAATTGTTTTCATTTAAATATTTAGTTGTATTAATACAGTGATAGTTGCTGTTTCTTGTAGGCTTCCTTTATAGCAGACATAATTTGAGGTATTCTTAATATAGTCTATTTAACTTTACAACTGTGAAAGGTATGTACCATTCTCCGTTTTGCTGGTGTAATTATTCCAAACCACAGGCCCAGTGGAATCCTGTTAGGTGTGAGCAGTTCTAACTCCTCAGCAGCCTGGTGCTATTTATTTCTGTAAAATATGTAATTACTGCTGTTGCTGTTATTAAATTACCAAGGTGGGTTAGGCTGTAGCTCAATTGTAGAACGTTTGCCTCGGAGACCCAAGACCCCAGATACAATAGCTTATCCAGGTCAGTGGCTCTGGGAGGCCTATTGCTGAACAGTTTGATGCAGTCTGCTCTACACAACCAGTTCTCCCAACAGCCGGGGCCAACTAGTAGGGAGACCTTTGCAAGCAAACAAATAACATCATCAAGAAATGTCACCGTTTATTATTCAGTCCTTAAGGCAGGTGTTAGTCGGTACCGCGTAATTATTCCCGTTTGATTCCTGGGTCCAGTACCAAAAGGTGGGGCTCCATAAACGCTGGTAGCCCAGCATGGTGGAAGATCTGGCATCATAGCCGAGTCTGCAGCAAGCAGCTCAGCAGTCCTGCACCCAGGAAGCTGGAGCCTTCCTTGCTAACCTCCTCCAGTCCCACTAGCCAAGTCCCCACCCTTCCCTAGAAAGCCCCAAGCCCCGGGATATGAACAGGACTAGGTAGGATCTCAGCCTAGTTCTGAGTCACGTGTCCGAAGCGCTAGAGGTCGTTGCAGGGGTGTGGCTCGGGGGAGTGGTGGCTGGAGGAGGAGCAAGATGGGGTCCTGCCTTCTGAGGTGTGCTGAGGTAGTAAGAACCTTGGGAGGATAGGAGATGGGGAGGGGCCACACAGCCTGAAAGGGTGGGGGGAGCCTGAAAAAGGCCAGGCGCATCCCGAGGAGCTGGCGGGGGGGGGGGGGGGGGGGGGACGGTTTCGGGGAGGGGCAGTGAGGATGGTGTGGTGATAGTGGTCTGATGAATCAAGACAGATGGGACAAGTCCGAGTGGAAGAAAGACACAGAAATGAAAGAAAATGTCAGAGATGAGTCAGAGAAAGACAGACAGGACAGGCCTTGTCGGGGAGAGTTGGAGACAGACACGGGGTAGGGCGGGGGCGGGGAGGAATAAAGAGAAAAGAAGCACAGGGTGCAGACAACTGGCATTCTCCAGTTCTCTGGTCTTCCCCTAGGCTTACCCTCTGAAAAGCAAACATAAGAGGCTGTACAACCAGGTTATCTCTGCGATCAGCCTCAAGCAGAGAAGAAAGATGGCCAAAGACAAGGGCCTCATCAGCCCAGAAGACTTTGCCCAGCTGCAAAAGTACATAGACTGTGAGTCTTTCTCCTGGCCCTTCAGTTCTGGAGGCCTCATTCTCCTGACACTTAACTTCAGTGTCCCAGCCACCTGGAGCTGGTCTCCTTACACAGCCCACCACGCCTGAGGCTCCCACCTCTGTCCACCTTTCCTCCTGACTGTTTGCTGTAGGCCTCAAAGGGGGAAAAGAGGGCGATTGCTGGAGGAGCTGACATGTCCTTGCCCTTCTTTTTTTAATTTTTAAGGACTTAAAAAAATTATTTATATATAAGTACACTGTTGCTGTCTTCAGACACACCAGAAGAGGGCATCAGATCCCATTACAGATGGCTGTGAGCCACCATGTGGTTGCTGGGAATTGAACTCAGGACCTCTGGAAGAGCAGTCAGTGCTCTTAACCGCTGAGCCATCTCTCCAGCCCTGTTCTTGCCTTCTTACAATGGCTCTGTTCATTCAACCCCTTTTGAGCTGTAGGTGTCCAAGTGGAACTCTGGCAAAGGGCCGCTCACATTGTTCTTGTCTCACTGTCTTCTTACGCAGACTCCACCAAAAGTGTCAGCGATGTGCTGAAGGTCTTTGAGATGAACAAATATTGCCAAGGAGATGTAAGTGGCATGGGGTACCCTTTCCTCGACTACCTCTCCACTGGGATCCCCAACTTCTAGGAATTTTTGTGGGCCCGCTTCTTGCTCTTCCCTCTAAACACCCCATTGTTACCTGCAGCTATTGCTTTGGAACAGAACGAGAGATCCTAGTAACTCAGGAGATGGTCTAAGAACTGTATTCTGCCTCGTGCTTATCAGAACTCCGCATCCGTCGCCTATTCCCATTCCTCAGTCCCCAGCTTCTCCATCCTGCAGACTCCCCAAATTAATAGTCACTTTTTAAAAAAATTATTAATTTTTATGTATATGAGTACACTGTTGCTGTCTTCAGACACACCAGAAGAGGGCACCAGATCCCATTACAGATGGTTGTGAACCATGGTGATGTGGTTGCTGGAGTTTGAACTCAGGACCTCTGGAGGAGCAGTCAGTGCTCTTAACCACTGAGCCGTCTCTCCAGCCCACTGATACTCACTTTTATCACAGGAGATTGGGTACCTGGGATTTGAACAGTTCCTGAAAATGTATCTGGAAGTGGAGGAGGTTCCCCATCACCTATGCTGGACTCTGTTTTGGTCCTTCCATAGCAGTCAAGACTTGGATGAGGAGACTGAGTCAAAAGGTACGATTAAGCCTGGGCCTATGGGGGAAAATGTCAAAGTAGTTTGACTTAGAGTTGAAACTGTCACATACTGTGGGCGGTCAAGAGAGAGGGAGGTAGAGGGTGCTGTCACTGAGCTAGGTGCTGGTAAAAAGAAAGATAAAAGGGAGATCTGGGAAAGCCACAAGAAGAAAGACCCAAGGGAGATCTGCCCACGGATCTGCCATGTTTTCATCTTGTAGCCAATGTGATCTGTCTCAGTGACGTCTACTGCTACTTCACCCTCCTGGAAGGCGGCAGTCCGGAAGACAAGCTAGAGTGTGAGTTCACCATTCCAGCCGGGGGTGAGGTGGAGGAGGGGAAAAGGGAAGCGGGGTGGGGGGTGGGGGGTATTCCCCAGGCCCCTTTCCATATTCCTTTGGGATTTTTCAAGACAGCAAGGTGAGACCTGAGACTGGGCCTGTTCCCTCTGTTCTCCTGAGCTGCCTATACCTAATGCTACCCACCACCGTCACTTCGGTTCCTGTGCCTGTCTATCCCCATGGAGGTGGCCTTGGATGTTCATGGCACATAGAACTGTGTGTGGCCTCTGTTGTACTTATCAGGGCCAGCATGCATGGCTGTTTTCCCTTCCTTTTTTCTTTTCTTTTTTTTTTTTTTCTCATTTGTATGTGTAACCCATCCTGGTCTCAAATTGTCTATCCTCCTGCCTCAGCTTCCTGAGTCCTGGGATTTTAGGTCCATACCCTGTGCCTCCCTTCTTTCTAATCTCTTCTGTCAATCCTATTCCTAGCTTCAAGCTCCCTCCATATCTCTTGATTTCTGAATCCTTGGGAGTTTTTGTTTCGGTTCGGTTTTTGCTGTGTTTAATATTTCTTTGAGACAGGGTCTCACTATGAATGCCTGGCTGGCCTAGAACTTCCTATGTAGAGCAGCATGGCCTTGAACTCATAGAAATCTACGTGCCTCTGCCTTCCAAGTGCTGGGATTACGGCCCACCATGCCTGGCCTTGGGATGAATTCTTTGGCTCTCTCTCATAAACTGACCCAGTTCCTCAAACACTTCACAGTCACCTTCAAGCTGTACGACATGGACAGAAATGGGATCCTAGACAGCACAGTGAGTTGTGGGACACGTGTGGTAGGAAAGGGAGTCTGTCCATCTGCCCGTGCTCTTACACCCGGACTTTCCCAGGGTCTCTAGAAACAGGGAGAAGGTCGGAGGTGCAGCTCAGTGGCTCAGAGCTTGCTAGCGTACACAAGACCTCGGGTTCAGCCCCATTTAAGAAAGAGAAAGCAGGAGACAGTGGTGTGGAGAAGATTCTTAGTCCCCTAGGACTAACTGTGGAAGTGGGTCCCAAGAGCTTAGACTGTAAAATAAAGGAGCCAGAGGATATGGGCCCTGTGAATGCTTAACTTGTCAGAGGTGCCTGAGAATGAGAGGGGAATCTGGAAGTGGAATCCAGGAAGCCTGATTTCTGAGGATGTCTGTGCAGCGGCCATAGTAAGTGGCTGTGGCTTTGTGGTGACAGTAAGTAGCTAACTATGGCTTTCCCCCTCTTATCTCCAGGAAGTAGAAAAAATCATCCTGCAAATGATGAGAGTGGCTGAATATCTGGACTGGGATGTGTCTGAGCTGAGACCGGTGAGGCAGTTTGTCTACCCCTCTCCCATGGGCATCTGGTTCCTCTGCTAGAATGACTCTGCGTGATGTCCTAGGAGACAGTGGAGAGGGTCTGGGAGTCAGTCCCAGCAAAAGGCCTTTCTCCCTGTCCAATCAGATCCTTCAGGAGATGATGAAAGAGATGGACCGGGATGGCAGTGGCTGTGTCTCCCTAGCTGAGTGGGTCCGGGCTGGGGCTACCACTGTGCCCCTGCTTGTCCTTCTGGGGATAGACATGGTGAGTGGAAAAGGGTTTTGTAAGGACGGGTCAAGTGCTGCCTTGAAATGTACTCCCCAGAGAAACAAGCTTAGCCTTCTAAGAAGTTGGCACCCTCTGTGACCTCCTAGACTATGAAAGATGATGGACACCATATATGGAGACCCAAGAGATTCTCCAGACCGGTCTACTGCAACCTGTGCGAGTTGAGCATTGGCCTCGGCAAACAAGGCCTGAGCTGTAACCGTGAGTTACACTGGGAAGGTGGGAGCGGGGAAGCTCAGCAGTTAGTGGGGATGTGCTGCTAAGATTGCAGAGAAACAGGGATTTGAATTTGGGGCTCTGCCACTCACTCTCTGTGATCCTGGGAAAGCAACATAACTTCCTGTCAATTATTATTATTTGTACGCTGTGCTGAGTTTCAAACCCATATGTCTTTTTTTCTCCGAAATAATCTTTTTTTTTTTTTTAAGACTTATAAATAAAAAGACAGGATCTCTCACTGTAGCTCAGACTGGCCTGGAACTGTATGGCCCAAACTGACCTCAAAACTCCCAGCAATCTTCTTGCCTCAGTAGCAGCAGTGGCGCTGCTGTCACTGCCACTCCTTCTCCTCTTCCTCCTCCTCCTTTTTGTTTTTGAGACAGGGTCTCTCTTTGTAGTCCTGGCACTTGCTATATAGACCAGGCTGGCCTCAAACTCACAGAGACCCCCCCCCGCCGCCGCCTCTGCCCCCTGAGTGCTGGGACTAAAGGTGTGCACCACCACACCCAACTTACTCGGCCTCTTGAATGTGGCATTAAAGAATGAGTCATCGTGCCGGGTTTCATGCTTTCCCTTAACCTTTAGCTTCCTTGACTGAAAAAGATGGCTGTGAACAGTAAACAGTCACACTGTTGTTGCTAGCACATGCCTGCAGTACCAGCATTCCTCAGCTTAGATGGGAGGATCTGGAGCTGCGGGCCAGCCTCAGTTACAGAGGAAGTTTAAGGACAGCCTTAAGTACAACCTGGACTACGTAAGACTGTCTCAGAGCAAACAAGCAGGGATGCGAGATGAGTCTGGGTAAGGGCACTTGCTGCCAACTGTGACTTTCTGAGTTCGAGTCCCTTGAACCTACAATGAAGGGATCGAGAACTGACCAGAGAGAGGTGTGCTCTGATCTCTCACGTACACTGTGGTCCATGCGCACCCACACACGGACACGTGCAACTGATTAATTAAAGGGAGGCCTTATCATTTTTCAGTACGTCAGAGATTCAATTATTTTATTGACTGTGTAGCTTTGGCCTGGCCTAGATCAATAGAGCAGGCTCGCCTCAAACTCCCAGAGAGCTTCCAGCCTGGTTCCAGCCTAGCATAGGAGACAGACAGGAGGTGGTACTTGCAATGTTAGGACAGCGAGGTGAGCTTTGCCCTTGCAAACTTCTCTACCACAACCTGGCAGCAAGGGTTGTATGTCTTGTTCCAGTGAGTGATCCTTCCTCACTCCCAAGAAAGGAGAACAGGGGAAAGGCCACAACTGAGGCTCTGACCTTCTTCCCTCTCCCCAGTCTGTAAGTACATTGTTCATGACCACTGTGCCATGAAGGCCCAGCCTTGTGAAGTCAGCACCTATGCCAAGTCTCGGAAAGACATTGGTGTGAGTGACCCTATGCCTGCTCATTCCCACACTGCTAACCCCATCCTGGCCCTGGTCCCTATCCCCTTTCTGCCCTCATTGCTCTCCACACACGAGGTGCTCCCAGACAAGGGCTTTCCTCTCTCCCCTAAGGTCCAGCCACACGTATGGGTTCGAGGAGGCTGTCATTCTGGACGCTGCGACCGCTGTCAGAAAAAGATCCGGACCTACCACAGCCTAACGGGACTGCACTGCGTGTGGTGCCACCTGGAGGTCAGTTCAGGAACTGCCCCTCCAGGCTGAGCCCCATAGACCCTCTCTACTCTCTCACTCCAACAGTTACTCTTGCTCCCAAGGGCTTTCTTCCTGTCCATACTCCCAAGCGGAGAGCTGACAAGGTCTCCTGCATGGTTTCTGTTTCCCTTCTGTGCTCCTAGATCCACGATGACTGTCTGCAGGCTGTTGGTCCCGAGTGTGACTGTGGACTGCTCCGTGATCATATCCTGCCTCCGTGTTCCATCTACCCCAGGGTCCTGGTAAGTCCCTCAGCAGCAGCTGGGAGGGAACAGGAGCTTTCCCTGAACAGGAAAGCATCCTTGCTTTCTTATGAATACCACTACACATGGTATTCCTTTGGTTTGATATGGAGTGTTTTTTTACTGTTTCTCACTATGTGGCCCTGGCTAGCCTGAAACTTGCTGTGTAGACCAAACTAGCCTTTAACTCAGATCTGCCCCTGCCTCTCTGCCTCTGCCCCTCTGCCCCTGCCCCTGCCCCTGCCCCTGCCCCTGCCCCTGCCTCTGCCCCTGCCCCTGCCCCTGCCTCTGCCAAGTGTTGGGATTATAGGATAGGTGTGAGCCACCATACCCAGCCAGCGTGACATTTAGAACAGAGGATCCAAGTGAGACCCACCAATTTGATCCCTGGATAACCCGTATTGTCTTCCCCTTTCCTTGTTCCCAGGTATCTGGACAGGAGTGCAAACAGAAGACCACAGATGTTACGAGCCTGTGCACCCCTGAGGCTTTTCGGGTACAGGGCTGAGGGTCGTGGGCCTAAAGGTCACGACAGCTTTTGATTGGAGGTTTCTGGGGAGAGACTGAAGTGGAAAGTAGGGGATACCTGCTCTCTAAAAACCCCAGCTTGGTAGAGGAGAGAGGAAAAGCATCTTGGGAAACGCCATTCCTGTGCCCTGTAGGGCCTGCTTTCAGTCCTTGACAAAATCTTGCTTTATTTATCCTTACTGTCTTCCCCCACTGCAGATTGAACCTGTTTCTAACACCCACCCCCTTCTGGTCTTCATCAATCCTAAGAGCGGAGGCAAGCAGGGGCAGAGGTGAGGAGGGAGGCTCTGGTTCTTCCCAGATGGGGGGAGAGGATCAGAGTGTGTGGGGAGGAAGGGAATGTGTGTGTGGAGGGGGTTTTTTGGGGGAGGACATTAGAAAAGAGTAAAGAAAAATGGAATAGTGTATGAGTCCCGTTGTCCGTGCTATCGGCCTTTCTTTTCTTCTCATGCAGCGTGCTTTGGAAGTTCCAGTACATTCTGAACCCTCGGCAGGTGTTTAACCTGAAGGATGGTCCGGAGCCAGGGTGCGTATAGGTGAGGGGTTGTGTCACAGGGTTTGAGGTGTGTGCGTGCGACTGTGTGTGTGTGCATGCTCAAGGGGAAGGAGAGAGACAGAGAGAGAGAGTGGGTGTCTGCTCGAGAGGAGACCCAAGAGCTCAGATTTCTAAATGCTTTTTCTCCCTAATCACTAGGCAATGCATTACTCCCGGACTCAAAAGACAGAGCAGAAGTAGTTTTGGTTTTCTCGAATTGCTAAAGGATAGCAAGAACTTCCCCATTGTACTTTACTAGAAACTCAAATCTTTTTAAAGTTTTTCCCAGTGGTGCATAGGAGTCCGTCTACCCTAGTCTTCATGCTTGCTGGGAAGGCATTTACCAACTGAGCCTTCTGCCCAACCGTTTACATTTTGATGATGATGATGATCTCTCTCTCTCTCTCTCTCTCTCTCTCTCTCTCTCTCTCTCTCTCTCTCTCTCTCTCCTGTGTGTGTGGTGGGAGCTTGGAGGTATTTGCTTGAATTGGGGCCAAGGAACAGTTTCAGGTGTCACCTTCAGGAATGCTATACTTCCTTTGAGACAGGCTCTCTCAGTGGCTCAGCTCACTAACGAGGCTGGTCTAGTTGACCAGTGAGCCCAGGGATCTCCCTGTGTCACCTCCCTGCAGGACTATAACAACAACACACATCACCATGCCTGGCATTGCTATGTGGATTCTGAGGATCAAACTCAGGTCTCAGAGCTTGCAAAGCCAGTGCTTTATCAGCTGAGCCAGCTGCCCAGGTCCTAACTGAAGTCTTTTGATGAGGGGGAACAGGGTCATAGGAATGAGAGACAGGAAGTGACTTATCTGTCCAGGACTTGGGTAGATTTCAGTTACCCTCCTTCATTTTCTCTCTTCCCTTTCATCCCAGGCTCAGGTTTTTCAAAGACGTTCCTCAGTTCCGGGTGTTGGTGTGTGGTGGAGACGGCACCGTAGGCTGGATTCTAGAGACCATTGGTCAGTGCAGGGAGAGCCTCCCTCTGGGCAGGAGATGGGGGCAGTCGCATTCCAGGGCCAGCCTCCTCCATCTATGTCTTCACCTGCCTCCTCCTCAGACAAAGCCAACTTTCCCATTGTGCCTCCAGTCGCTGTGTTGCCCCTGGGCACTGGAAATGACCTGGCTCGGTGCCTAAGATGGGGAAGAGGTAAGTGGTAAAGAGGAGTTTTGCTGGGGACTGCGGAGCTTTAAGAGAAAGACATGGGACTGGAGAGATGGCTCTGCAGTTAAGAGTACTGACTGTTCTTCCAGAGGACCTGGGTACAGTTCCCAACACCCACACGGTAGCTCACAACCATCTGTAGCTCCCATCCTAGACGATCTGTGTAGCTCCCATCCTAGACGATCTGACGCCGTCCTCTGTGGGTACAGCAAGCACACGGTGCACAGTCCTAGAGGCAGACAAAACATCCATTCACATTAACAAGTAAATAACGAATAAATAAGTACTGTTGGGGAGGGGGATTAAAAACCTAGGGTTCTGGTATAAAGAGAGAGTTGGAAAGAAGAGAGGCACACAAAACCAGTACCAAGGTAGAGTGGCCAAAGAAAGCTGTGGAAGAAACAAAAGACGAGATTCAGAGTCAAGGGCTGTTGAAGGTGACCGTTCCCTTCCCCTAGAATTGACATGTCTTTCTCACAAACAACTCTAGGGCTCAGGATAAAGGAGTGTGGTGGGAGAGTGAGGAACAGTGTGGGGGTGAGAGCTGTGTTCGAACTGAGGACCTAGCAAGGGTCATTCGCACATCAAGCAGCTGTCTGGCCACTTCTTTTTTTGATTGTCAAACCACAAGCCACATTGTGAGGAGATAGCAGAGGATAACATACTCCCTCCCTTGCTCTCTCTCCCTCCCTCCCTGTGGACCAAGCTGACTTTGAACTCACCAGAGGATAGTTATCAGGTTTTGGGAGTCATTTCTCTTCTGCCACATGGGTTCCTGAGATTGACATCAGCCTGGCATCAAAGTGCCGTCACCCACTGAGGCAGCTCACTGACCACTCGCTGATTTCTTTCTGAGGCAATTGCTTCTGTCTCCTAGTACATTCCAACTTCTGTGCTGTGTGTTTAGAAAAATGATCACTCTGTGTTTTAGCTGCACAGAGACCTACCAGCCACGTGCGTGCCTGGTGCCTACGGAGGCTAGGCACTTTCTAGTTGTCTTCTCCAGTTCACCTCAGTCCATCTGGCTTCATGGTGGTTACTTAACCATTTTCCCTTTGAAGCCACTGAGGCTTTTGAGGGTATAAACCTTGAACCACAGTCCTCTCTCAAAGAACTTAAGAAAAAAACAGAAAGCTCTCTGACACTATAATGTGAGACTCTTTTAGTTGTCTTACTGTGTTTTGTTTATTTGGGGTGTGTGTGTGTCTGTGTGTCTGTGTCTGTGCACGTGCACACATACATGGATACAGCAGCACACACTTGCAGGCCACAGTGTATATAGCTTTATTCATATGAGTCCTGAGGATCACACTCAGCTCGATTACTCTTGGCAGAGAGTACATTTACTCACTGAGCCACCTCTCAGACTTATATATAGATATATGACCAGTTTTCAGCTCACTTCTCCGTTTTTCGAATTAGGCACTTTGAAATTCCGTATTTGATTCTTCGCTGTGTAATGTCGATGAGGCTTTCACAGGGTTCTGTGATTCAGCCTGAATCATGAGCACAAGGACATGCAGGACGTTGCCAGGTTTGGTGCCATTTCAGCACTCAGAGGCAGAGGAAGGCAAACCTCTGCGTTTGGCACCAGCCGGATTTAGGTGTGTAGCTAGCTTCAGGTCAGCCAGGGCTGCATAGTCAGATGCTCTCACAAGCATGCACGCGCACACACACACACACACACACACACACACACACGCACTGTGTGTGAGCACCGTGACATTACTCCTCATGTAAAAGTATGCCGAGCCAAGTTCAGAGCCCAGAACACACATAGGGACAAAAGGAGAGAACTGTCTCCATGACTCACAGGGTTGTCTTCCAATGTCCAAAGGCATACCATGGCTCGCATCTTTTGTGCATACATGCACACACACCCACACATGCATGCATACAAACATTCCCATGTGTGAACACACACAAGCATAAATGAATACACACACACACACACACATATATATTTTTTAAAGATTTACTTATTTTATGTATATGAGTACACATGTGTCTGTCTTCAGATACACCAGAAGAGGACATCAGATCTCATTACAGATGGTTGTGAGCCACCATGTGGTTGCTGGGATTTGAACTCAGGACCTCTGGAAGAGCAGTCAGTGCTCCTAACCACTGAGCCATCTCTCCAGCCCAAGTACATATATTTTCTAAGTGGATGAAAAATGTCAATGATTTTCAAGGCTGAAAATCCATCTTGAAGATTGATGTGGTGGCACACGCATTTAATCTCAGCACTCGGGAGGCTGATCCCTGTGAGTACAAGGAGTCAATGTGGTCTACAGAGCAAGTTCTAGGACAGCCAGGACTGTAAAGAGACACCTGACCAGAAAGAAAGAAGAAAAGCAAGGAAGAGAGAGAGAGGGGGGGGGGGAGGGAGAGAGAGAGAGAGAGAGAGAGAGAGAGAGAGAGAGAGGGGAGATACATATTTTGCAGATTCATCTGTTTCTGTCAGTTACTGTAGCCCGACAGATAAGGACAGCAGGAACTTGGTCAGCCCCATGTTAAGCAGTCACTAAAGACATCTGTAGTAGTTTGCTGTTGCTGTGGTAATAGTCCCCCTCCAAAAGTGACCTCCACAAGTACTGCTCTAGAGCACAGAGGTTCGAAACAGAAACCAACTTAGGTTTCACTAAACGTAAGGGTTCAGCAGTCTGGGGAGAACTCCTCGTCAGTTTCTAGAGGCTGCTTACATTCCTTGGCTGACAGCCCCTGTCCAACCAGTATTGTTATCTCCATTCTGTTACCGTTTGTCTCATGTCCTTGGAACTCTTTCCCCAGCCCACTCCCACCTCCACCCCAAGTTTTCTAAAAAAAAAAAGTCATTTCTTTGTGTGTGTTTATGTTTGTGCTCATTTGCACGTGGGTAGGTGGGAGGGCGGGCATGGATGCGTGTGCCACAATGGTCAGACGGAAGTCAGAGGAAAACTTTTGGGGGTCAGTTCTCCGCACCAAGTGAGTCCTGAGGATTCAACTCTGGCTGTCAGGCTCGGCAGCAAGCACCTTTGTCTGCCAAAGCCAACTCACCGGCTCATTGTTTGTTTTTTGAGATAGGACCTAGCTACATAAGCCCAGGCTGGCCTGGAACCCACTTAGGCGGGCAGATAGGCCTTAAACCTGAGGCAACCAATCCCATTGCCTCAGACTGAACAGTAGGATCGCCGGCTTATCTTACCTACCATACTTGGTTCTTGCCTGCTTTCAGTTGCAACAATGATGGTGATTATTTTAGGAGCATCCAGATAACCCAAGATAATTGCACATTCGTCATTCCTCATTTAATCTCACCTGCGCGCGCGCGCACACACACACACACACACACACACACACACACACACACACACACACACACACACTTATTATTTGAAGCAAAATCTTACTGTGTTGTCCAGTTTGGTCTCAAGTTCTGAAGTAGAGCCATTTTCCTGTCTCAGTCTGCAAAGGAACTGGGCCTCCACAGGAAGGCCACCACACCTGGCCCTCTGTATGAGTGTTAATATTCAAGTGTGATAGGCTCTGATAGGCTGTTACTCTGCCTACCACAGACAGAAGTGTGAAGGAACAACTTCTATAAGGTGTGCTCTGTAACAAAGACAGTGAGCTTTCAGAGGTTAAAGGGAGAGCTGTTAGACTTAACAACTACATACAAAATACTGGTTTTGGCAAAAGTCGCAGACAATCTTTTTTAAAAAATACTTACCTGAAAAAAAAAAAAACTTACCTGTGTATCTCTGTACGTAATAGCACAGGGGTGGAGGTCAGAGAACTACCTCCAGACATCCTGGGGGATTGAACTCAGGTTGTCAGGCCTGTGTCAATCTGCTGAGCCATCTCACTGGCCCAACGATCTTTGCTGAGAAAAGCTGACTGAGTGAAAGGTGGGAAGACAAACCATGGTATTTTGCCATCAGCAAACTGCAGAAAATAGACTTCTTCCTAATCATCCTCTTTACGAAAATAATAAACCCTTGATAGTAAACAAAGTAACGAAACACTTCAGATAAGTAAGTCCAGAAAGTAACTGGAAAGTTCCTTATAAGCTACTCCCTGAAGTTTTGGGGTCTGTCCCTCTGTATGACTTCTTCTCACAATTTCCTGAATTCTTCCTTCCTTCTGAGATGGATTGTTGCCAGGAACCTTGTGATCCTCCTGTCTTAGCCTCCCAGGCTCTGGGATGGTGTGGGCGTCTCAACACGCCCAGCTTCAGTTTCTGTCTCTTACCTTCAACTAGAGGCAGGCTTCGTGTACGTGTGGAGGGTGGGGTAACTTGCAGGAATCAGTTCTCTCCTCAGGAATCATGCTAGGTCTTCAGGTTTGGCGTCATATCCCTTTACCCACTGAGCCTTCTCCCTGCAGTGCTCTGGTTTTTTGTTTTATGTGTATATACGTGCATACGTGTGCTCATACATATTTTTTTTCTTTTTTTTTTTTTTTTCGGAGCTGGGGACCGAACCCAGGGCCTTGCACTTCCTAGGCAAGCGCTCTACCACTGAGCTAAATTCCCAACCCCTCATACATAATTTTAATCTTAGTGTGTCTGTGTATGCATATAGAATGTATGTGTGTATAGGATGCATATGCGTGCATCTGTGTGTGTAAATGAAGGTGTGATCAGAGGACAACCTCCAAGGTTGAGCCTCACTTTCTACTACGTCTGAGATTGAGGATCTCGTCTTTTTCCTGATGTTTATCCCAGGCTTGCTAATGTGCTTTCAGGTATTCTGTATCCAATTCGCATCTTCCTGAAGAAGACCTGAGAACGCATATGCCCATGCTACTGAGTCTAGCTCTCCTTGGTTCTGTGTATTCACATGGGGTGGGGGGAGTCCCCGGAGCTGTAGACAAGCACTTCACCCACTGACTTACTTCACCCAACCCACTTGTGACATTTTAACAAACACACCGGTGATACCAGACCCACTGTCCTAGGACTTTCTTTCAAATTATGTGTCTACGACCTTAGCATACTATTATATTTTACTGTTCCCAATACCTGCTTAGTATTTTATGGCATAGATGTTTATACTGAGGAATAGTTAGCTTTTTTTTTCATTTATTTCTAAGAATATTTTGCTACACATCTAATCCTGCATGTGTGCATGCATGCATGCATGTGTATGTTAGCTTCTACAGGAGAAATTTCTAAAAGTGGAATTGTTGTGTCAGCAATTGTCAGAATTGCTCAGGAGAAGTGGCTCAGAGGCTAAGAGCACCAACTGCTCTTCCAGAGGTCCTGAGTTCAAATCCCATCAACCACATGGTGGCTCAGGACCATCTGTAATGGGATCCAATACCTTCTTCTGGTGTGTCTGAGGACAGCTATAGTATACTCATATAAATAAAGTAAATCTTTTTGAAAAAGTTTTAAGGGGCTGCAGAGATAGCTCAGTGGTTAAGAACACTGGCTGCTCTTACAGAAGACCGAAGTTCGATTCCCAGCACCCACATAGCAGCTCACAACCATTATGTAACTCTGGTTCCAGGTAATACAATGCCCTCTTCTGGCCTCTGTAGGCACTAGGCATGCATGTGCTCTACTGACATTAATTCAGGCAAATCACCTATGCACATAAAATAAAGATTAATAAAAATTAAAAAAAGAAAGGGCTAAGTTTAATGCTCTAAGTTTATCTTTAACTTCCGTTGGTACAGGGCCAGGAAGGCTTGGCTAATGGCATTTACTGTGACCAGTTTACCTGTTCGCTTTGTTTCTCTGATTACCACGTCGGTCTGGCTTTGCTGGTCTGGTTTTGGGTTTTGTTCTTTGATTTGTCTTAGTGTGTGGTATTCACTCCCTAGATCTCAACACACAGACCAGGCTGGCCTCCAACTCTTAGCAATCCAATGGACGCCACCTTCCAAATGCTTAGATTAAATGCACCACCATGCTCAGCTTCTGGGGGTTTTTAGCTATTCCATGATACAAAATTTTGGGAGTGCCGGGTACTGTTGGAAAATTTAAGCTGCCTCTTTGAAAATCTGCCTCCTGCCCAGTTCTGTTCATTCCTTGCCTGCCATAACAATATTTTGTTAAATATTTTGTTAAATATCCTCTAAAAATGAGTAACTCACCTACATTAAAAGTACATGACAGTACCAATTTTTAAAAATTTATTTATTATATATGAGTGCACTGTCTCTGTCTTCAGACACACCAGAAGAGGGCATCAGATCCCATTACAGATGGTTATGAGCCACCATGTGGTTGCTGGGATTTGAACTCAGGACCTCTGGAAGAGTGGTCAGTGCTCTTAACCACTGAGCCATCTCTCCAGCCCGAGAGTACCAATTTATTAATAAACTCATTAATGCTTCAAGGCTGGCCTGGCCCAGGATGGTTAGCTTTAATCTGATAGGCAACACGAAGTTAGCTGTGATTATCATCTCTTCTAACTTTAGTGATACTGGACATCTTTGATAGGTATGTCACTGGTGTTTCTCCTGTGACACTTCTGTGTTGTGGGCTTTAACGCATGGGTCTGTGGGTTTGTGGTGGCTTTGACTTTTTGTTTTGTTTTGTTTTTAAATTAGATCCCACATTGCATTAGGCAAGCAGTACAACTGAGCTATACCCCAAACCTTTTAAGCATTTTTTAATGCTAGGAAATGTAATCTTTTACAGGTTATTTTTTTTCCAGTTTATGAATTGTTGTTGTTTTTTGTGGTTCTTTATTTTGTAGTGCCAGAGATGGAACGTAGGTTCTTGTACATGGTAGACATGGGCGCTCTACTGTGAAGGGGCATCTTCTGCCCTTTGTCAATCTTGTTTTTTTTTTTTTTTTTTTTTTTTGGAGCTGGGGACCGAACCCAGGGCCTTGGCGCTTCCTAGGTAAGCGCTCTACTACTGAGCTAAATCCCCAGCCCCGGTTTTTTTTTTTTTAAGACTTGTATTTAGTTAACCAAACAGAAAGGTTAGATTTATTGTCAGGAGGTGGTTAGGGTTAGGATTAGGGTTAGGGTTTCAGCACTCGGGAGACAGAGGCAGGCGGATCTCTGAGTTTGAAGTCAGCCTGGTCAGGTATACAGAGTGAGTTCCAGGACAACTATGGCTACACAGAGAAATCCTGTCTTGAAAAACCAAAAATAAAAATATAAATAATAAAAACAAACATACTTGTTGGCATGTTTTTGTATGTTTGGTTGGTTTGGTTGGCTTTTTTGTTCGGTTGTTTTTTTTTGTTGTTTGTTTGTTTTTTTGTTTGTTTTTTGTAAACACAGTTTTTCTGTGCTCTGTAGGCCAGGCTGACCTGGGACTCAGATCCACCTGTCTCTGCCCCACCTCCCCAACCCCGAGTGAGACGTGAGCCAACACAGCTCTGCTGTGTTTTTGTGTTTTGGGTCAAGGTATCATTGTGCAGTGCAGGATGGCCTTGAACTCCCATGTGGCCCAGGATGGTTTTAAGCTTTCAATAATCCTCCTCCTATAGCCCCCCACGTGCTGGGATTGTAGACATGGCCACCACAGCTGGCTGTTAATTCATGCTATTCAGGTTTGTCTTTCACTACTCAAGGTGTGTTGGAATAAGTTCTACAATGTACACACACACATCGGAAATGCTTATTTTCCGTGACAGGATGGGAGGGACAGCGAGAGGCTGACTTTGTCATTGTCATGGAGCCTGGGCATCTTGCCCTTTGCCTGGCAAAGGGCTGGGGGCTCCTACAGAAGAGGCAGCGGGTGGGGAGCCTGCAGACGGGCTCAGAGTGGGCTCTCTGAGGCGCAGGGGTCACTGCAAGCCTGTCTTCTCCGCTTCTAGGTTATGAAGGTGAGAACTTGAGAAAGATTCTCAAGGATATAGAGATAAGTAAGGTGGTATATCTCGATCGATGGCTCCTGGAAGTGATACCCCAACAAAACGGAGAAAAGAGTGATCCAGTTCCCTCTCAAATCATCAATAACTACTTCTCCATTGGTGTGGTCAGTGGAGTAGGGGCGGGGAGAAGGGAGGAGAGAAGTGTGGGTTAAGCAGGCAGAAATTGGAGCTCATAAAGGAAGGAAGAGACACGGGAAAGTTGGGAATTGGGTATATAGTGGTATGAGCTGCAGAAACGACTTGGGACATGCTGCGCTCTGGAAGGGGGTGGGGAGAGGGAAAGAGAACTTGGCAGAGAAAGAGCTCTGAACACACAGGTAAGTGTGGTCTCTAAAATATGCTCGTAACTCTCCAGGATGCTTCCATTGCTCACCGGTTCCATCTCATGAGAGAGAAATACCCTGAGAAGTTCAATAGCAGGTGAGGAAATGGGGGAGTAGGGCGGTTACCTACACCCAAGCCTGGTGACCTGAGTCTGATCCGTGGGACCCACAAGAGGGGAGTGTCTCTTGTAGGTTGTCAGCTGACCTCTGTATACACAAGTGACTGCACACACAAAATAAGCATTGAAAAAAGACAGGGAACAACACTCAGCCTCAGGGATGGGTTTGTGCCAGGCATGGTGGCACATACCTTTAATCCCAGTACTGACTTGGGAGACAGAGGCAGGCAGATCTCTGAGTTTGAGGCCATCCTAGTCTATAAAGGAGTTCAAGGATAGTCAGAGCTACACACACGCACACGCGGACACACACACACACACACACGGAGGCAAAGGTAGGCAAATCTCTGAGTTTGAGGCCATCCTAGTCTATCTAGTCTAGATAGGAGTTCAAGGATAGTCAGAGCTACACACATTTAAAAAAAAAAACATCAAAACCAACAACAAAACAAAGAGGATTGGATTTGTAACCAAGTTTGACACAGAATGGTTAACTACGGATGTAAACAGTTCTAGGAAAGCCCTAACTAAAGCCACTGCTGCTCCCCTTGGAGCTGTCAGCATGTGTAACCTGTGTCTCCCTGCTGGGCTTTTGCTGGCTGACACAGAATGAAGAACAAGCTTTGGTACTTGGAGTTTGCCACATCGGAGTCCATCTTCTCAACGTGCAAAAAGCTGGAAGAGTCAGTGACCGTCGAGGTACGTATGATCACGCCAACTGAACCCATGTCTAATTCTGTAGACAGGGTCTCACACTGTAGCCCGAGCTGACCCAGAACATGTGGCAATCCTCTTGCCTCAAAGTTCCAAATGCAAGTTGTTTCATTTTCTTGTATTCAAGTTTCTTCCTACCTAGGAGCCCTTGGGAATATCACATATGTGTGACCCACCTTTCTTTGACCACCCAGCTCTCCAACCCTGATTTGCCAGTCCTTAGAATACAGGAGTCCTTGAGCTGGTGAGATGGCTCAGCAGGCAAACAGTTTGCTGCCCAGCCTGACAGCCTGAGTTCAATCCCCCATGACTCAGAGGGAATAAGGAGAGAACCAACTCCTACAAATTGTCCTCTTGACTGCCACACAGGCATACATACATGTGCCCATCCCTCACATACAGACAAAGACCAGATACATTCTTTTGGAGGCAGGGTCTCTGTTGTGTAGATCTGGCTATCCTAGAGCTCAAAATATAGATCAGGTTGACCCCAAACTCGCAGAAATCCTTCTGCCTCTGCCTCCTGACTGTTGGAATTAAAGGTGTGTGCCACCAATGCTAAGCTAATAAAGATATTTCTTAGGTGGTAGTTTAATCCCAGCGCTCCAGAGGCAGGGACAGGCAGGTCTCTGAGTTCAAGACCAGCCTGGTCTACAGAGCAAGTTCCAGGACAGCCACCGCCACTCTTTTCAAGAGAAATCCTGTCTTAAAAAATCTACTGTCTATCTGTTAGGTCTTTTTTGCTCTCCTCTCTTGCATGCCTCTTAATTCTGGCAGGAGCAGCCACACTTTGTAAGGTGAGCTTTTACGTGTTCCCTACCTACCGCTCTGTCCCTCTCCCTTTAGATATGTGGGAAGCTGCTGGATCTGAGTGACCTGTCCCTCGAAGGCATTGCGGTATTGAATATCCCGAGCATGCATGGTGGCTCCAATCTCTGGGGTGACACCAAGAGACCTCACGGGGATACGTGTGGGATCAACCAGGCACTGGGCAGTGTGGCCAAAATAATCACAGACCCCGATATTCTCAAAACCTGTGTGCCAGGTGAGACAAGTGCCCAGGAGCTAATGTGGGCAGGATCTGAGGGGAAGGTTTGAAGCTTCCAGGAGAACCCGCTTCCTTCTGCTTCTAACCCCCCCAGACATGAGTGACAAGCGGCTGGAAGTCGTAGGAATAGAGGGTGTGATTGAGATGGGTCAGATCTATACCAGGCTCAAGAGTGCTGGACACCGGCTGGCCAAGTGCTCCGAGATCACGTTCCAGTAAGGGTTCCTGAGGGGAGGGAGGTGACGGTTCATGGGAGGGGGGTGGGGCTCATTTTATTGGGTCTGTCTCCATGATAGAAGGTCTCAAAGCTAACCCGAGAAAGCAGAGTTTTGATGTTTGGCTGGTAAGAATATCTCAAGCAGTCTTTCTCGACCTTCCACAGGACCACAAAAACCCTCCCTATGCAAGTTGATGGAGAACCCTGGATGCAAGCACCCTGTACAGTGAGTATTGTCTATGCCTGTAGAGGCTGGACCCTAAGGCTCCTGGAGCCTAAGTCTCCATTCTACAGCTTCTTTACTTCTCCCTGGCACCCCAGGTTTCCCTGTGCACCATTATTCCCAATCTCCGGTTTTCTCAGTAACCCCAGAAACTCATCCCGAACGCTAATGCTCTAAGGCACCGGGACAGGCTTCCAAATGTGATCCCTTCTTTTTCAGATCAAGATCACCCATAAGAACCAGATGCCTATGCTAATGGGTCCGGCTCCCAGTTCCTCCAATTTCTTTGGCTTTTGGAGCTGAGGATGGATGCCATCTGCCTTGAGCCCACCTCCCTGTTCCTGGAGATTTCCCACTATCTAGATGCTGCCACACCTTCCTGCCAGCCCAGAAGGATGTTCCATCACCTTCACAGTATTTATTATCCTCCGCCACCTCACTGCTCCCACACAGACATCCTTACACAACCAGCGATGCGTAACCTTGAAAATGCCTCATCTAATAAAGTGACTTTTTCCATCACTGGGATATCTGTTAAAATGAGCGACACATCTCTTTTTACACCTTCACCCCTCTACAGACAGATTTAAAAGCAGACAGAACAAATAAATGAACAAAGAAAGCCTACCGCAAGGTTCTGAGAATTTATTTCAGATATTGGTTGGTAATCTTGGAGGGAAGACTGCAGAAAATACAGGCACTGCTGTCAGCCCCAGGAAATCCACAGCATGGAGAATGCTCAAACCTGCTGCCCGCTGAGGAGCGGACTGCTTTCACCGAGGCGGCGAGCGCAGAAGACTGGAGGCAGGCGCAGCCAGTGAGTGCTGCCATGTGGCGTTTGGGAAACTGAGTCCTGCTTCTTAAGTCTGTGCCTAGTATGGAGAGAAGAGGGGAGAGTGGTAAGCAAGGACGGCCTGCCCGTGCTAATCCTGTATCCCACGTTTACTTGGCTTTGACTGGAGCTGTCTCCCCTCTTCCTTACTCTACCTAGTAATTTTCATCTTCCCTTGTCTCTCTAGCCACTGACATACCTCCCCCCAACCCCTATAAGTACACACACACACACACACACACACACACACACACACTCTCGATTCACTTACCTCTGCCTCCTGAATGCTGGAACTAAAGGTGTGTGCTATCATGTCCTGCAGAATTTACCTTTTTCATGGGGGAATAATGTGCTTTACCTCAACTGCCCTGCTTTTTTTTTTCTTTTTTAATTTTACACTTTTATTTACTTATGGGTGGCGGTGCATGGACCACATGTGGAAGTCAGAGGGAAATTTAGGGGAATTTGGTCTTTCCTAGAACCGGGGATTGAATTCAGGTGGTCAGCCTTGGTGGCAAGTGCCTTTCCCCACTGAGCCAAATCACTGGCCTCTGACCCACTCTTTTATTTATTTGTTTGTTTGTTTGTTTGTTTTATGCATGTGAGTACACTGTCACTGTCTTCAGACACACCAGAAGAGGGCATCAGATCCCATTACAGATGGTTGTCAGCCACCATGTGGTTGCTGGGATTTGAACTCAGGACCTCTGGAAGAGCAGTCAGTGCTCTTAACCACTGAGCCATCTCTCCAGCCCTTGGCCCACTCCTAATATTAACAACAGCTGCACGTTATCAATCACTTCACTCTTGTTTCTACCCTAGGAAGACTATATCCCGGGCCTGTCCACCCCGGGCCCTCTCCCAGACACCATGCTTCCTCCCACATGGGAGTAGTAGTTTTGTACCCCTGAAGGAAGAGGGATTGGTGGTAAAAATGGATGAGGACCTAGATACTGGAGAGCAGTGTCTTACCTATATATCAGAGATGCAAGGACCACAGCCACCAACACCAGTAAGACACCTACAAGCAAGGGAGCCTGCCCAAGGCTGCCTTCTTGACCTGTAAGCAAGAATCCCAGATGTTACTTCAGTGTCTGTTCCCTCTCAGCCTCTGTCCTTCCATTTCTTCTAGTTCTTGTTTAAGTACCTACCAGGAACAACAAGTTGGGTGCTGGCCACTGCCAGGCTGTTGGCATCAGCCAAAGACACATTGAGGCAATAAGTCCCCAAGCCGCCTTTCAGTATTTGGTGTAGAACCAGCTGGCAGTCTGGGCTTGGTGGCACAGGCTGGCACAGCCTCTGGGCAGGGGGCTGGCACCCTGGTGATGAAATATCCATGCAGGCTTCCTTGGGTAGCCTGAAAGAGTATGAGTTTGCATCGAAGGGTCTGGGAAGGGACAGAACTCCAGAAGGAGTGACAGTCATCCTCAATGGTTAGCAGGACAGCCAGCAGGACACTCACCCGCCTCGGCAGGACACAGTCAGCTCAAAGGCGTCCCCCTCACTGGATGGCACAGCCTGCAGGATCTCAGCACTTTCAATACCCTCTGCAAGGTTACAACTTTTTAAGTTAGGATTCCTCTACCAAGACCATAAACAGGAAAGCCCAAGGGGTGTTCTCCCAAAACTATCTCTGCCACTGGGGTATTCTCAAGTAATTTCTCTCAAGGTACATCACTACAGCCAGCCCTGGAAGCTTCTGCCTCCTTTCCTCAGTCCCCAACATAGGCAAGACTCACGGACGATATCCAGGGTGAGGGAAAAAGAACCATATCGATATAGAACACAATCCAGGGGGACTTGTCTCTTCACAAGCATTATGGTGTCTGTGTCATCCAGTAGACGGCTAACGGACCCTGTCAGGGGGAGATTTGAGGGGACAGAGTCAAGACCAAGCAGGCCTTGTCCCAAGTACAGCCAGAGCTACAGGATCCTACAGTGACTGGCTCTGAATCAACCAAGATCTGGTAGGTCTCATATGTAAGGAAGCTATGTTAGGAAAAAAAAGGTTTTTTTTCCCACCTAGGGAAAGAGATCACGTACACGCACGCGCGCACACACACACTCCAATTCCAATACTGGAGAAATGGCTCAGTGGCTTAAAGTACTGGTTGCTTGTGTAGATAATCTGGGACTAATTCCCAGCACCTACATGGTGGCTTACAATCATCTGTAACTCTAGACTCAGGGCCCGGGATCCAGTGCCCTGGTTTCCAGGAGTATGAGACATACAAATAGTACACAAACATGCAGGTGTTTGTGTATTATGCAAACCATGCATACGTTTTTTTTTAACTAAGAAAAAAATGACAAAATATTCTACTAATATTTATCTTGTCCCACACTGGGCTAGGTCCTGGACTAGACATCGACCTGTGTCAATCTGTTCAGCATTAGAAATGGCAGAATCGGGGTGTCAGGGTCTGAAATATCTGCATTTTTGCTTGAACAGAAAATGTGACACAATTTTGTTAATAACCATAGGCTGTTCCCTTGGCTCCCTAGCTGTTATTCTTGGAGATAAAAAAAAAACAAAACAAAAAAAAAAGCAACCAACAAAAACCAATCCCGTTCTTCCCTGGTGGCCCAGTGAAGACTCCTTTCCTGAATTCCACATCTCTTGCATGCAGCTAAGACACTCTGTAGGCCTTAGAGCCAGTGAGAATTCTGAACGGCCACAATGCTAAAGAGAGGACTGGTTAGCATCTGAGTTTGGGTAAGACTTCAGAGTGGAGAACTGACAGCCCACCTCCGAGAACCTCATTCACGTGCTCTTACCTGTAGAACTTGGTGTGGGCAGCAGTGGGCTGGCATCTGAACCCTCGGGTTTAGGGGTGGGTAATTCTTCAGCAGTAGTTCTCACCAACTCTGTGATTGTTGCCTGTGCAACTGTGGTTCCAGAGGGCCTTGCGGGTATGGTACTCTCTGGAGTTGACATCTCTGCCAGCGTCGTATCTGTGACCGCTGAGGTCAGCATCTGTTCAGAGGTCGTAGCTGTGACCTCTGTGGTTGGCACAACCGTGGTTCCAGGGGGCTCTGTGGTCGGCATCTGCCCCTTTGTAGTGGCTCCTTGCCTGGGCGTGGTTCCAGGGGGCTCTGCAGTTGGCACATAGCCATCTGTGGTACCTGGCACTGGGGAGGAACCACAGGAAACAAGAGGAATGGCAGCTTGCAGCACCACATGGGCAGTGACTGAGCCTGGCTCCAGATAAGTGTGAGTGACGTCAGGTGCCCGAGAGATCAGGGTTCCAGTACTGTCTCCAAAGTCCCAGGTGTAGGAGAGGTCAGCCTCAGCCAAATAGCCACTGGGGTCGTGGAGCTGAAGGGCAAAGATGAGAGGATGGTTTCTCAGGAAGCGCTTGTTCTCTCCATCCAAGGCCTGTAGCTGGGACACACTCACGGAGAAGGGCACCTGGTCTGCAGTTGGGGCCAGAAAGACCAGAGCGGGGACCAAGTCACATCTCTTTCCCAGCCACATTCTCCAGGTACAAGCTGACTAGCCAGGTCTTTGTCTCTAAGCCCCACATTTCTCTGCCCAGTCTTTCTGCCCCTCCCCTCTGAAAGTTGGATACGACTTCCTCTTTCCAGTCCAAGTCCCCACCTCATGCCCTTTGCCTGTCTGGCCTTGTTCTTCTCTTCCCCTTACCAGTGATGGTGAAGGTTGAACTGGAGTGAGCCAGGGGCACGTAGCTCTGGGACCCCCGTCGGTGGTAGACAGTCACTTCCATGGTGTGTGTGCCCAGCCTTGCGTGACCCGTTGGAATGCTCAGCTTGGACTCCGGGCCCCCCAGAACTTGCCAGTATTGTCCTGAGAGAAAAGCAAGGAAGGGAAGGCAATTGGTCAAAGAGAACGGAGAGGTGGTTTGAAAAGACTTCAGAGAAGGGAGGTTGAGGATGCCCTCCAGGTGTCTGGAAGGGCGGGCTCCTCAGGTAGGATTACAGTTGGGAGGGGGCTGCTAGAAGATCTCACCCCAGGTCTTCCAAACATAAACAAAGCTTCTCCTCGGAGGCTTGGGACCAGATGGGCAGGGTCCACCGTCAGGGAAAATGCAGGCATCATCAGGTTCCCGTGGATACACTGGCTGTCCTCCCCACACCTGGCTCCCTACAAAGTAGTAGACAGCATCAACCTCAAGCTCCATCATTATTCTGTGTGCACTCAAGCTCCTAAGATAGTCCCTGGGATGGGCTGTGGGAGTGGGAGTGCGCCTTGGCTAGAACTGCAGTCTCCATGCTATAACCCACGCGGGATGGTATAGAGAGTCGTATCACAGAGAGCATACACAGAACACCGGAGGCCCATAGAATGAAATGTTTGCAGTGACTGACTGTACAGGGAGATTCGGGGCAGCAGCAGCAGCAGCAGCCAACAGTAAGTATTTACTATAGGTCCAGGCAAGTCTGCTGAGCACCTTATATCGACGAGCCTGTCTTTACCTTCCTAACATTCTGTGGAGGCCACACCCACTTTATAGACAGGAAACCAGCGCACAGCAATTTACCCGTGCAGGGTCAGAGCTAATGATGGACTTACATCTCAGCCTGTACGACTTCAGCCATCTGTTGTCCTCCGATTCAGAAACTATCATTTTGTACACTTGCAGTATGCACTGACTATAACGAGTATAAACATCACTTGGCTTTTTTGTTTTGTTTTTGTTTGTTTTAGGATTCTATGGGGGGGGGGCGGTTGGGGATTTAGCTCAGCGGTAGAGCGCTTGCCTAGGAAGCGCAAGGCCCTGGGTTCGGTCCCCAGCTCCGAAAAAAAGAACCAAAAAAAAAAAAAAAAAAAAAAAAAAAGATTCTATGGGGGATAAAGGTCGATGGAATAGCATTTGACGAACATGAGTGAGGCCCTAGGCTTGAACCCCAATACTGTTAAATAGGAGAGGAAGGGGTTTGTCCCTGGGCTTACTGGGGATACCTCGGAATCTGAGCCCCAGGAATGAGTAAGGCTCAGGAGGTACTGAGAAAGGTGCTTACCATTGATGATGGTGTTGTTGACCCAGATAACCTGACCATCCGGCAGTACCTTTTGACTTCCAGGGAAGTGCAGAGCAATGGAAAAGGAGGTATTTGCACCAACCAGTGTAGGGCCATCATTCCTGACCTTCAGAGACACCTGGCCACCTGGGAAGCAAAGCCACATTAGCCGAGACCCTGGCTCCCCCTCTCCAAACCTCTTTCCCTACCTGCTTCAATTTAACCCCATTCTTAAGTTTCATCATATCCCATTTCCCCAGAGTTTCCAAATCCTACCTCTCCAGCAGTTAGACCCCTGCACCTCTGTCCACTCAGGGTACAGCTGCTTATTCCAGACTTTAGTTACAAGTTGCCTCGAGACGCCATGCCAGTCCTGATTCCTGGATCCTAAAAGAAATGTACCGTAAGATCCTGGGATCCTTTACCCCTTCTCAGGGGGCAGTCCCATGTCCTGTGCCATCTCACTGTTAAATTCGAAGCGAAATTTATTTTGGAGGGATGGAGGGCAACACTGAGACCCAACATCTGTATGCACTGTACCACCAAGCTATATTCTTAGCCCTCTTTTACTTTCTTTAAAATGTTTTTATTATTTTTTTTAAAGCTGGGCTGTAGTGGTGCATACATTTAGTCCCAGCACTTGGGAGGGAGAGGCAGGTGAATCTCTGTGAGCTCAAGGCCAGCCAGGCTTACAAATAGCGCTCCAGGATGGTCAGGGCTACATAGAGAGACCCTGTCTTTAAAAAATCCTAGAAACGAAAATGTTTTTTGAGATAGGACCCCACAATGTGGTGACCTAGAACTCACTCTGTAGACCAGGCTGACTCAAACTCAGACTGCCTCTAGAGCTCAAGAATTAAAGACATGCATCATCACACCAGAAATGGTTTTTCATTTAAATTATTTATTATTTACACACACGCACGCACACACAAACGCACGCATGCTCACACAGGGTTTCTATGTGTAATGGCTGGCCTCAAGCTCACAGAGATCTGCCTGTTTCTGTCTTCAGAGTACTGAGATTAACAGTGTGTGTTACCAAGGCCAGCCTATTTTTATTAATTTTAATGTCTTTAAATAAATTAAATAAATACTGGATTCCCTGGTTTTGGGGTTATAGACTCAGGGGTTACTGGAGAGGATACTGGGAAGGAACTCAGGTCCTCCGGAAAGGCAGCAAGGTCTTGCTGTGAACCACTGAGAACCGCCCACCCCACCCCCGCCGCGCCCCCCTTCCGCCCCGGCTGGTTTTATGGGAACTTGATATAACCCTGAGTCATCAGACAGGAGAGAGCCTCCACTGAGAAAATAAATCTTCCATAGGATTGGTGGCATAATGGAGGGAGCCTGTCGGCATTTTCTTAGTGACTGACGGGGGAAGGCCCAGCCCACTGTGGGCGGTGTCATCCCTAGGCTGGTGGTCCTGGGTTCTATCAGAAAGCAGGCTGAGCAAGCCATGGCTTTTACATCAGCTCCTGTCCTGTTTGAGGCCCTGTCCTGACTTCCTTCAGTGATGATCAGTGATGTGGAAGTGTAAGTCAATTTTGTAATTCTCTACAAAGACCAATCAGCTTCAAACTCACAGAGAAGACCCATCTGCCTCTGCCTCCCAAAAGTTGGGATTAAAATTTTAAGTCACAAGGTTTAGAGAGACGGCTCAGTGGTTAAGAGCTCTGACTGTTCTTCCAGAGGTCCTGAATTCAAATCCCAGCAACCACATTGTGGCTCACAACTCTTTGTAATGAGATCTGATGCCCTCTTCTGGTGTGTCTGAGGACAGCAACAGTGTACTTATGTATAATCAATCAATCAATCAATCAATCAATCAATCAATCTTTAAAATAAAAGGTGTGAGCTGCCACGCAGCCCGGACTTTGTTTTTAAACTGGCCCATAATCACCATAAAATCTGCCCCTCGGGCTGGAGAGATGGCTCAGTGGTTAAGAGCACTGACTGCTCTTCCAAAGGTCATGAGTTCAAATCCCAGCAACCACATGGTGGCTCACAACCATCTGTAAAGAGATCCGATGCCCTCTTCTGGTGTGTCTGAAGACAGTGACAGTGTACTCGTCATATATAAAAATGAATAAACAAAATCTTAAAAAAAAAATCTGCCCCTCAACTCCCCCTCCTTCTCTATCTCTTTGGTTTTAGAAAAGGGTCTCCTGCATCGCAGGCTAGCTTCAAACTTCCAGTGTGGGAGACAATAACCCTTAAGTCCCAATCTCCCTGCTTTTACTGTCTAAATGCTGGGGTTAGGTATTTGCTAGAATCACAGCAGGGCTGGAACCTGGGGATTTGTGTGTGTTTGACCAACTCTAACCTCTAAGCTCTATTCCACACTTCAGATTCATCTTAGTTTTTGTTTTTTATTTATTTTTTTCAACAGAGTTTCTCTGTGTAGCCTTGACTATTCTGGAACTAACTCTGTAGACCATGCTGGCCTTGAACTCAGAGATATGCCTGCTTCTCCTTCCTGAGTGCTGGGAATAAAGGCATATATCACCATGGCCGGCTCAGATTTGTTTTTTTTTTTTTTTAAAGAATATTCATTCTTGCTGGATGCTGGTGGTGCATACCTTTAATCTTTACATGGAGAAATCCTGTCTCAACAAACAAACAAAAAATAATATTCATTTTTAATTGGTGTGTGAGTATGTGTGTGTGTGTGTGTGTGTGTGTGTGTGTGTGTGTGTGTGTATGCTTGGTGACCCCTGAGGTCAGAAGGAACCTCTGATCCCCTGGGTCTGGAGTTACAGTTAGTTGTAAGCTGCCATGTGGGTGCGCTGGGGACTGAATCTAGGTCTTACAAGAACAGTCACTGAGCTAACTCTCCAGTCCTTCAGAGACTTTTTTTTACATGGTGGAAAGGCCACTGTGGCATCAGGGCATGTGCTCAGGAGTCAGCAGCGTAGGATCACCATGAGGTTGACAGCATGAACTACAAAGTGGATTGTAGAGCAACCCAGTCTAAAGAACTTTGTCTCAGAAGGAGGAGGAAGAAGAGAAGGAGAAGGAAAAGGAGGAGGTATTGGTGTAAGGGAGGAAGAAGAGGGGGAGGAGGAGGGGAAAAAAGAAAAAAGGAGAGGGAAGGAGGGAGGGAAGAAGAGAGGGAGGGAGGGAAAGAGAGACAGAGACAGACCAGGGAGAGGAGGAGAGGAATAAGAAGCAGGTACAGGGGCTGGGGATTTAGCTCAGTGGTAGAGCGCTTACCTAGGAAGCGCAAGGCCCTGGGTTCGGTCCCCAGCTCCGGAAAAAAAAAAAAAAAAAAAAAAAAAAAAAAGAAGCAGGTACAGGTTGGAGGTGGGGACAGAGCAGACATAATTATTATAATTTAATTGGGTATAGTGTGTCACATCTGTAATCCCAGCATTCAAAAGAAGGAGCAGGAAAATCACTGCAAGTCGGAGGCCAGCTGGGGTTACCCTGGGAGACCAGAGCTAAAATGTATGACTGAAAAGAAAGGAATAAAATGAGCTTCCACATCCCTTACCTGAATCCAGATCCCAGATCCCACCAACAGTTTGATACATTTGCTTTATCCTTACTGCTTGCTGGTCCTGTCTGAAGTTTGTATTCAGAAGAAAAATCTTGGGCAAATGAGGTGGCTTATGGGGTAAAGATGCTTTCTGCCTAGCCTAATGTTCCCCAGACTCACATGGTGGGAAAAATACAAAAACTAAAGTCAGGGTTTGAAATGTAAGCACAGTGCCTTAAGAACCTCGACCTGTGGGTATCAACAGAACATTTGCACATTAAGGAACTCCATCTCAAAAAAGAAATGAAAAGAAAAAAAAGCCTGGAAATTGCAGTACAAATGAAGAAGCCAGATTAAGGAACTTTCACACACACACACACACACACACACACACACACACACAAGCACACGTATCAGCACAGAGAACTGTCCTTAACCCAAGTCTAATGTCCACAGGAAGGAAGCCCAGGGTTCTGCTGGGGGTTTGGTCTATGCTCCTCTCAGCCACTGAAGAGCAGTCATAAGATGCACCATTCTTTTTGACTGCCCGCTCTCCCTCCTCAGCAGCAGGACATTCCAGACGCTCTCACCACCCTTCACTCCCTCCCCTTGCCCCTGTCACGAGGCCTCAATCCCCCAGAGTCCTTTCATGTGATGCTCAGCTGAGACCCTTCTAGACCTCTCCCAACCCTGGCACATAAGTCCTGGCTGTATTCACCTGCCCCAGCCCAAGTGCAGAAGGCAGTATGTATCAGTTTGGTCTTGTTGAACACCCTATTCTTTTTTACTCTACATCTCCTACCACTAGCACTTAAGATATTACCCAAAGGATCTCCCTGCTCATGTCACCTCCGTGGGCACAATAGTTTAAGTCTGTAATCCCAGTACTTAGGAAGTAGAAACAAGAGGATCAGGAGTTCGAGTCCATCCTTGGGTATATAATGAATCTGAGGCTAGCCTGGGCTACACTGGACCTGTCTTAAACAAATAAAAAACAAACAAAACTATATTCTCACCAAATCAAATAGAGCCAGCCTGAAATATTTTTACTTGTCTGATTAGAAGGTGGAAATCCAGAGCAGCTAATAGCACTTGCTCCTGACCACACACACTCACCTTCTATAGACCCCAAAGCCAGCAGAGCACCCAGCACAAGCACAGGAAGGAAGCACCTTCTCTGGACACCCATACTGGTCCTCCTTTCAGCAGCCAAAGGTACCAGGGGGTGAGAATGAGCCCCTATATAGAAGGGGATGCTCATTTGCATAGGCCTTCCTCCTCTCCCTCCAGAGGAGGGGAAACCTGGGAAGAAGGAAAGGGCCGGAACTGATTTCATCCCATTGCTCCAATGACAGTGTCTGGTTTCACTGGGTCACATTCACTGACACACACTTATTCTGGAAAGAGTTCGCTGATGGGCAGCCGCAATTCATATACTTCACAGTCACAGTTCAGCAAGGCAGAGTCAAGAGAATTGAGTCAAACCAAAGAGTTCCTTAAGACAGAAACAGCACCTTTATCCAAAAGCAGCCAGAAGGGGCTGGGAGTGTAGATTGCCAGCAATGAAACAACACAAGCAGCCAATGAACCCCGAAACAGTGAGACAGTATTAAGCTAGGCTGAGAAACGACTCTGTTATCTAGCCAAAGAATCCTTTACAATAAGAGTCCCGATTGATTTTCCAGCCTGGCCTACAGAGCGAGTTCCAGGACAGCCAAGATTACACAGAGAAACCTTGTCTGGGAAAAAGAAAAGAAAGAAAAAGGAGGGAAGGAGGGAGGGAGAGAGGGAGGGAGAGGGAGGGAGGGAGGGGAAGAGGGGGAGGGAGAGGGAGGGAGGGAGAGGGAGAGGGAGAGGGAGAGGGAGAGGGAGAGGGAGAGAGAGAGAGAGAGAGAGAGAGAGAGAGAGAGAGAGAGAGAGAGAGAGATTGAATTCGTGTTCCACATGGCCTCACCCGGGAAACCGAGCCAAACGGATCTCTGTGAGTTTGAAGACAACGTGGACTTTTGAACGCATTCCAGCCAACAAGGGCTGCATTATGAGATGTTTCAGAAAAGCAGGTGGGAGTGCTGGAGAAACGGCACCGCTGTTGAAAGCACAAGCTGCTCTTGCAGAAGACCAGAGTTCGCCCAGGACCTCAGCTCCCGGGGATCTGCTGTTTCCGTGAAAACCTACAGATACGCAAACACACACCTAATTTAAAATACGTATTTTTTTCTTTTAAAGATTCCCAGGTTTAGTTTTTTAAAAGAGACTTTCTTGGCCAGGTGGAATTTAATCTCACCCAAGGGATGGTGAAAATTGTGAGGGAAAGGTAAGAAAAATCCGTAGACCAGAAACAACACCAGTTCTGGCCCGCGGAACCTAAACCAGGAACTAGGGGAAAGTTGCGCCTCGGCCCCTCCGCTCGCCTGCCGGGGGCGGGGCCTCTGAGGCGGGAGCGCGGGGTCCGGTCCGCCCTCGTGACGTGAACCAATCGGAAGGACGGGGGGCGGGGCCAGGGAAACGCGGGAAGGAGGGGCGGGGCCTCGGATGGCAGGCTGGAGCAGTGGGGGAGGCGGCAACATTGTTTCAAGTTGGACAAATTGTCAAGGGCTGAGCTCTGCTTGCGTTCCATCCCGAGCTAGGGCTGCCGTGCTCACCCGGGCCCCCAGGTCCTCCGCTCCGAGTGTCCGGCCCGCTTTCGTCAGGGTTCCCGGGCCCCGCTCCCGGGGGCCTGAGCCGCCTCACTAGCGCTCCATGGAGAACTTCCAAAAGGTGGAGAAGATTGGAGAGGGCACGTACGGAGTGGTGTACAAAGCCAAAAACAAGTTGACGGGAGAAGTTGTGGCGCTTAAGAAAATCCGGCTCGACACGTGAGTGGCCTCCGAAGCCGGAACTCCTTTGCCCGGACCTCTTGGCTGCCCCCCCCCCCCAACCCCTTACCCAAACAGGCGGGTAGCCTCCCGGGACCGGAAGGTGGCGGGGAGGGACTCCTGAAGCGAGCGGTGGGTTGGCGGACGGTGGACGCTCTCCCGGAGGAGACTGTCCGGGGCTAGAATTCAGGGGAAAGTTTCTTGTCGTGCTCCTCCCGGTGTGCTCCCAGATCTGCAAGCCGAGAGACTTGGGAAGAGAAAGTGGGAGGTGGGAGCTGAGGTAGGATCCAGGGCTGTTCATGGAGTTGGGTTATGTGGGAACCAGAGAAAAGCTCCTTTCTGAGTGGAGAGCTCTTCTCACTACTCCAGCACCATACTTAGAACCCTCACCCTCTTTCAAAAGAATGGCAGTTGAGATTCACTGGTTCTCTGGGGAGGCTGGGAGCTACTCTCAACCCCCTCCGCTATTACCTTTCCTCTGCTTTTTATTCACCTGGAGGCTTCCCTTATCTTCCACTGGAAAAAGAGGAAATAATGACCTTGAATATTGTCTAAAAGCCACACCCTGACTACCCAGGAATTAACCCCTGACAACACCTTTCCTTTCTGACTTCCTAATGGGTTTGGGGGTTGTGTATCCCTGAAAGAATAATGTTTGTAACCGTCTTCCCGCCTCTGTTTCCCCAACCTCTCCAAGTGAGACTGAAGGTGTGCCCAGTACTGCCATCCGAGAGATCTCCCTCCTTAAGGAGCTCAATCACCCTAACATCGTCAAGTAAGTCTACTCTGAGGGATGATCCCCAAGATGAATTCTGTTTGCTTGGCCTCACAATTTCTCTCCCTCAACTCTGGTTCCTGGAACTTCCCTTGCAGGCTGCTGGATGTCATCCACACAGAAAATAAGCTTTATCTGGTGTTTGAATTCCTGCACCAGGACCTCAAGAAGTTTATGGATGCTTCTGCTCTCACTGGCATTCCTCTTCCCCTCATCAAGGTAATCCTGCTCAAGTCTAGCCTACACGCTTTAGGGGAAACTAGAAGCAGGTAATTCGGACTAGTAATGATTTATTTTGGCTTTTTTTCCCCTCAGACTTCTGACTTTAACACACTCCCCCCTTTCCTGTCATTAGTCATTAACCCTAGAATGGACAGAAGAATCCAAATTGAGCTCCTGTGAACCAACCAAGGCAGCTCAGGCAGGAAGGAGATCAGATAACACTCAGATACAGGAGATTGAGGGTAGATGAGTTCCTTGAAATAAATTCTCCCACCTGTGGTGTGGGAAAAACTAATCAGTGAGTCTCTGTGGTCTGTTTTCAAGCTAGGCTGGATCCTGGAAGCACTTTGAATGTATCAGCAAGTACCTACTCAACACATAGTCACTTAACACCTTCAGTGTTGCTAGACACGGGGGTTGAAAAAAGGGATGCAAAAGTTGAGTAGTATCTGGTCTATATCCTTGCCAGGCTGAAAATTCAGTGAAAGACATCGCTATTAAAGGTGTGGTTATGCTGTAGTTGTGTGTGTTGGTTTGTGTCTGTAATCCTAACACTTGGGAGGCTGAGGCAGTAGGATGTAAGTACAAGGGCAGCCAAGCTACAAAGTTCCAGGCCAGAAAGACAGTATCTTTAAAAACAAGCAGGACTGACAAGATAGCTCAGTGGTGAAAGAGCCTGCCTCCAAGCCTAATGACTTGACGGCCTGAACTCCATCCCTAGGTCCCACACAAGAAGAAAAGGAGCTCCTGCAAGTTGTCCTCTGACTTCTACACATGCACTGTGGCATGCCCCTGCCCCCATAAATAAACAAACAAATAAAATGTAACTAAAGAATTAAAGAACCCCTCCCCAAGTATATGGTATAGTTCTTGTGCAGCATATTGAATTTTTTTTAAAGATTTATTTATTTATTATATATAAGTATACTGTCGCTGTCTTCAGACACACCAGAAGAGGGCATCAGATCTCATTACAGATGCTTGTGAGCCACCATATGGTTGCTGGGATTTGAACTCAGGACCTCTGGAAGATCAACCAGTGCTCTTAGCTCCTGAGCCATCTCTCCAGCCCAGCATATTGAATTTTGAGGATAAAGAATAAGTCATATCTGTTTGATGAAACAAACCTCCCTCTCTCCTTTGTCAGAGCTATCTGTTCCAGCTGCTCCAGGGCCTAGCATTCTGCCATTCTCACCGTGTCCTGCACCGAGACCTTAAGCCCCAGAACCTGCTTATCAACGCAGAGGGGTCCATCAAGCTGGCTGACTTTGGACTAGCAAGAGCCTTTGGAGTCCCTGTCCGTACTTACACTCATGAGGTAAGTCCCTTTATGGTTTTCCTTAAGGATCTTGGGAGATGGGGCTGGAGAGATGGCTTAGTGGTTAGGAGCACTGACTGCTCTTTCAGAGGTCCTGAGTTCGATTCCCAGCAACCACATGGTGGCTCACAACCATCTGTAATGAGATCCGATGCCCTCTTCTGGTGTGTCTGAACAGAGTACTCATATACATTAAATAAATAAATTTTTTTTTAAAAAAAGGATCTTGGGAGATGTTCGTAAGAGCATTTGGAAATTACCAAAATTTGGGGCAAGAGTTCTTTGGTGAATGGAATCTCTGACAACCCAAGGGCCTTTAATTATTTATGTAAAGTGTATGAGTGTTTTGCTTGCACATGTATCTGTACCATATGCCTGCCTGGTGCTCACAGAAGTCAGAAGAAAGTGTCTGATACCCTGGAACTGCAGTCACAGATTGTAGTGATCTGGGAATTGAACCTGGGTCCTCTGTAAGAACTACAAGCGCTCTTTTTTTTTTTTTCCGGAGCTGGGGACTGAACCCAGGGCCACTTGCTAGGCAAGCGCTCTACCACCGAGCTAAATCCCCAACCCTCTTATTTATTTACTTAATGTACTACTGTAGCTGTCTTCAGACACACCCAATCCCATTACAGATGGTTGTGAGCCACCATGTGGTTGCTGGGAATTGAACTCAGGACCTCTGGAAGAGCAGTCAGTGCTCTTAACGCTGAGCCATCTCTCCAGCCCACAACAAGCGCTCTTAACTGCCAAGTCATTGCTCTAACTTTTACCAACAGGGTCTTAAGATATGCACTGAATTCATATTACAAAGTTGCCTCGACTTGGATACTAGGCCAGGAAAACGGGTTGCTATATCATTTAAATATCTCAGATTTTCTAGGAAGGTCCCAAATCTGGGGATTTAGAATACATTACTGGATAGACAGATGGCTCGACAGTTAGGGGCGTGTAATATTCTTGTAGATGACCTGTATTCAGTTCCCAGAGCCCATGACTGGCAGTTTGCAGCCACCCTCAACTCCACCTCCAAGGCATCAGACACTTTGTTCTGGCTTCTAAGGGCACTGCATAGTTGTGGAAACCTACATAGACCTGCATGTATTCACATTATTGAAATTTAAAAAAACAGTGAAATCATTTTAAAAGAAGCTGGAAGGTTGTGTTGAACTGAGGTATGTGGCCCTCCCTCCCTTGTAAGCCCTGCTGTCGTCTTGTTCCCCAGGTGGTGACCCTCTGGTACCGAGCACCGGAGATTCTTCTGGGCTGCAAGTACTACTCCACAGCCGTGGACATCTGGAGCCTGGGCTGCATCTTTGCCGAAATGGTACGGAGGCTTGCCAGGCTCTCTACAGCCCACCCATACCCACATCCAAGAGCAAAGCCCATCTTCTTGCCAGGAACCACAGTGCTTTTATTCAGGGTTCTCTCACCTGTCACCACTCTAGAGGTGGTTGCCCTGATACCAACTACAATTTTGGAATATCCCTACACAGATTTAGTTAACTAGTATCTATCTCTTATTTCCCAAGTGAGCGCAGACCACTCTGTGCCCATTCAGCTATTTTGTTTTGGTTGCTCTGTTTTGAGATCGTCTCACTCTGTAGCCCAGACTGGCTTTGTATTCTTGATCGTGTGCTTGGGCTCCACTTTCCACTGTTACCATCTAGCCCATGAGATTGACTTGACAGGCGTGAGCCACCCCGCTGGCTCTACTCATACAGCTGTTTCGGCTTTAATCCTCAAATATTTGGAAGAATGAATTCCATTGAGTACAACAGGTGGCCCACAGTCCACATGCTTCCGATGATAGCTGTGGATGTGGCCTCAACACAAAATCATAAACTTCAACAGAGTGGATTTTTGTTTTGTTGGTGGTAGGGGTTTTTGTGCTTTTGTTGTCGTTGTTGCTGTTGCTTTTGGCTGGATTGGGGTTTGTTTGTTGGTTTTTTTTTGTTTTGTTTTGTTGGTTTATTTTTGGTTTTGGAGTTTTTTGGTTTTGTGTGTGTCTATGTGTCTGTGTGTTTTGGTAGCCCTGGCTGTCCTGGAACTTACTCTGTAGACCAGGCTGGCCTCAAACTCAAAGATCTGCCTGCCTCTGCCTCCCAGGTGCTGAGCTAGAGGTGTACACCCAGCTTTGTTTTTTTTTATATTTGATTTATTACTAGAGCTTGAGCTTTGCAGATGATAGTGTTGTCACAGTGTCAAGGGTTGAACAGGTCTGTTTTGTCTCCATTGGTCCTATAGACCTCTTTAGAAAGAAGGAGTTTAGAAAAGACAAATGGGTTGAATTGATCCTTTGTGGTTTTGTCGTCATCATCGTTGCTTTTGGTTGGCTTGGGGTTTGTTTGTTGTTTTGTTTTTGGAGTTTTTTGGTTTTGTGTGTGTGTCTGTGTGTCTGTGTGTTTCGGCTTTCGTTTTACAAGACAAGGTTTTGTAAAGGCACAGACACACAGACACACAGACACATACCACAAATGCGCCTATCCTTTTTTGTAGACTTGGTCATGTCCTGCCCCTCAACCTCTGGCTTTTCAGACTGAAGGATCCTTTAAGCCTAGCTTCATATGGGAGCTCCCATCCCATTTAATGTAACAGCGGGGAGACAGATCAGTAATATTTTTATGGTCCTTTGGGTTGAAACTGGGGGCTTGGAGACCATTAGCCTAGTTATAGATATACATATAGAATGTGAATTTATCCACCAGTACCTTATAATTGCCCATATTCCTCTCTCAATTCATCAAAAAATATTTGTTAAGCACCTAGTGTGTACCCAGCACCATGCTAAGTGCTGTGGGGAGCACAGAAGAAATGGAAGACACAGTCTCTGCCCGCTGTGCTCCTATCTAGAAGTGGCTGCATCACAAGGAGGGGGGATGACCGCAGTGTCTACCCCATACCCCGTGAGTGGCTTGGGATCCCTTTGCTACGTGTCAGTGGCACCCCAGACATTCACCCCCTCCCAGCCCCACCCAGCCTTGGGGATCTATGATGCCACGGTTGGGGGAAGGAAGGAGGGGCGAAGAGACAGATAAGGGACTTCATTGTCTCAAGCTCTGTATGACCGACCCCATGATGAGCCCCGGGGAGGGGAGTCATGGGCCCTGCTGACCTTTCACTGACTGTGGGAGCCTCCTTTGTACCGGGGCAATGCGGACTGACATCAGTGTGGCCTTTGCTTCCCTCTCCCTGTGTTCAGGTGACCCGCAGGGCCCTATTCCCTGGAGACTCTGAGATTGACCAACTCTTCCGGATCTTTCGGACTCTGGGGACCCCAGATGAGGTGGTTTGGCCAGGAGTTACTTCTATGCCTGATTATAAGCCAAGTTTCCCCAAGTGGGCTCGGCAGGATTTTAGCAAGGTTGTGCCTCCCCTGGATGAAGACGGACGGAGCTTGTTATCTGTAAGTGTCCGGCCACAATAGCTGCCCTCCCACTCTACAGAGAAGAGCTTTTCCTGGATGAAGAGAGCCCGAATCTGTTAGAAGTAGTACTGGGTAGCCCTCGCTTCCTCTCTTCATCAGTAGGCTGGTTCAGATGCAGGGGGAGGGAAACAAGAACTGGGTGAGAATACTGGTTCCCAAGTTTCTCAGTGCACCTGCTGTCCCTTTGGCCCACTGCCCCATCACTGAATTCAGACTGTATTTCTCTCTCCAGCAAATGCTGCACTATGACCCCAACAAGCGGATTTCAGCCAAAGCAGCCCTGGCTCACCCTTTCTTCCAGGATGTGACTAAACCAGTGCCCCACCTTCGACTCTGATGTCCTTCCCAAAGCCCTCTTCACCTGTGGTCTGACCTGATCCTGGGCCTTTTGGACACAGGTCAGCCTTCTGCTGTTTTCTGGCTGTCTTAGCCTTTTCTCTGGGCCAGCCGGTTCTGGGGATTCAGAGGTGCAGAGAAGGATTAGGTGAAAAGGGAGAAAGTTTTGGCATTAGATGCACTTAACCCGACTTCCAGCTTCTCTCCCTCTTCCCAGTCATCACTGAGAAGGATTAGTATTGAAGCAAAACTGACAGTTCTCCCCAGTGTCAGATTTTGCCATCCCAACCTTAAGACTGTCTCATAGTTACCGTGTTGAGGGAAATGCCCCCAGACTCCTGCTGACAATGTTTTCTAAACTAATGAGCAGAAGCCTAAGTTGGGACAGTTCAGAACCAAGCAAGAGGGGTCCATTTTAATGAATTAGAGTAAAAAAATAGACCTAAGCCATTTGTACCTTAGTCTTAGTGTTTGGCCTCATCTAGCAACCAAGGAAGCCTGGTTGGAGAAACAGAAGAAATGATTCCCTCCAGAGCCCTGTCTCCCTTCCCCAGGCAAGAAGAGCCAGGAGGGCACAGGCTTACGCTTCACTCTGATCTGTGTGCTTCACAGGGCAAGGTGAAAGACACTTGAATTTCCCTTTTTAGCAATCTTACTGTTTTCTGGTGCTGCCGGCTGAACCCAGGACCTTGCCCTCACTAAGCAAATGTACCTACCACCAGTGAGCCAGATTTCGTTCGAGCCCTCCTTTGGGAAGTTCAGTTCTTCAGTTGTCAGAGAGCCTTATTACCATCTTCCTCTGAGAGCCACCCTCACTCCTAGTAGTGGAAGCGAGCTAGGAGACATTTCGAGAATGCTGATACTTTTTAAAGGCTGGGTTAGGTCATTGGGGGAAATTTTCTATAAAAGAGTGAACAATTATATTTATATTTTCAAGTTAGAATAGTTTGGATATTTCAATGGTTTTTTGTTTGTTGTTTCTTTTTTCTTTTTTGTCAGTGTGGATGGATTTGTTACCATGTGCACTTTGGGATTTTTTTTTAATTGTTTAAAGAAAATATTTCTTTTATGATTTCCTTCTCCCACCCCGTGTTGTTAATATTATTTGTAATTTAGTTTGTAATTCATTAAAAGAAAATATTCTCAGGTGTGTCCTCCAGTGTTGTTAATATTATTTGTAATTTAGTTTGTAATTCATTAAAAGAAAATATTCTCAGGTGTATAGTGAATCTCTTTCATATTTATCATTTATTCATTTACTTGAAAGAATGGTGTGGGTGAAATTCTGAATGAGAATAGTCAGTATATAGTTCATATCCTTCCACCTAATCTCTGTGTATGCAGGGCATCTGCCATGCGCTGTGGTGGGGTGTTTCTAAGGGTGGGGAAACTTCCTTCCTACTTTCCCCTATGCACACAGGCACACCAATACAGAACACCGTTTCAGTTTTTCTCTTAGCAGCAACTTGACTTGAGTGGGCTTCAGGGACATCCATCTCAACACCATTTCCCAGGAAGCTTTTACCATTTTGTGTAGGGTTTTGTTTGACTGTGAAATTGTGTGTACATGTGAGTCTCTAGTGTCCGCAGAGGCCAGGAGAGGACGCTGCATCTCTTCCAGAGGTACAGTCAGCTGCGAGCTGTGGGCAACGAGCAGCCAGCACGCTGTGGTACTGGGAACAAGCCTTGGGTCTTCTGGGTTCAACCCTCAGTACCGGAAAAAATCCTCAGCAAAGCTGTCCAAATATTTTTTCAAATTTACAAACAATTGAGAAAATATCAACAATGTGAAAATTTAGGAGGCTAAAGTATCTTCCTTCAGACTACCACTTTCTGTTGTCACGGTTTTTACATGATCAAAACATTAGGCAATCCACCCAAAAAACTCGTGTTCTCTAATGCTCCACTAAGAAGAATTTACAAGGTAAAATTCCCCTGGTTTCAGGTCTTTCTTAATTTGACAGAGAAAGCGGGGCATCGGTGTAATCCAGGCCAAGGGGAGAAGAGAGAAGGTTAATACTGGTTTTTTGTTCGTTTTTTAAGACTATGTAGCTTGGAACTTTGTAGACCAGGCTGGCTTGAATCTCATTGAGATCCTCCTGATTGCTAGGATTAAATAAATGGGCCGCCAAGCCCACCCCTTGAGCCCCCCACCCCCAAACTGAGATCATGTTAATGAGGAGCCCGGGCTAGTCTCAAACTCACTAGTAGAGGATGAAGACCTAGCACTGCCTCCACCTCAGTCCACAGTGCTGGGATTAGGATTGCCACACCACACCCGACCAAAAGCCTTTCTAAGGCTTCTTTCGCGCTATCCTTGCCTGCCTGTCAAGTTCGGAAATTTCCCAGTACTGGTTAAGATTTCCATTTGACCCGCCTTCTTCACTCACCTGATTAGATGTTTACGAGTCAAAAGGCGGGGGAGGGGTGTCACGGGTGTCGAGGTTTTATTGGCTGAGGCACATGCCTGTCAGTGCTGCACTGCCCCCTTTCCCAGAAGCACTCTCTTTAATGGCTACTCATCCCGCCAATCTTCAAGGCTTCTCGTTTAGGTATTGGCTTGCGGCCTCGCCAGTCTGGTCCCCACTTGTACTAGTTGGTGACAGTCCCTCAAAGCCCGCCTTTCTCCAGAGGATTGGCGGGTGAATGCCCATATAGCCCACCCACCACGGTAGGCGGGTGGTCTTGCGATTGGCTGGAGCCTCCGCCCGCGAGGAGGAGGAGGAGGCGAAGGGGGCAGGAGTTTGGTTGAGCTGCAGCTGTTTGTCTGTTCCACACAGGCTTGGGCCCGACGGGGGAGACGGAGCCCCAGGTACCGAGCTGATGGAGCCCACAAGGGCAGAGGCGGAGGTCCCGAGAGGAGCGCAGCCTTGCCTGCGGCAGAGGCGGGTCGGGCCGACGCCAGGGCTCGAGAGCCTCCTGGAGCGGGCAAAAGGGGCTGTCCCGCAGGCCTAGTGGGCGCCGAGGAGGTGATCGGCAGGGCTGGGAGCCGAGCCTCTAGTTGGGAGGCGGCTGGGTTCTGGCTGCGGCCGCTCGGGGGCCGGGCGCGGGGACCCGGAGCCGGTGAGGACCAGGGCCTGCCTCGGGACTCTGAGCAGCGCGGTGTGGAGGGAGGAGCTGGGGTCGGGGACTAGGCAGTGAGGGAGGGGAAGCCAGCCCATTTGGCAGGAGGTGTGGAGGGGACAGTGCTACACCCAGCCCCGGGGGTAGCGGAGCCTGGATCTCTAGAGACATCCACTGTCGGGGTTCCTAGCCAAATGAGAGGCATTCTTTTCAGGGAAAGTGACTGTTGAAAGGGGAACTAGGGGTACACTGGTGTAGCCGAGGGATTTGGTCCCTGAAGTAAATGAAGAATGCATTACTGATCTAGAAGACCAAAGTAGAAGGAAGTAAGCAGGGCCTGGTATCAGTTATGGGAACTTCTGGAATGATGGTGTATCTTGGAAGTTCCTTACTCTTTTGTTCCTTTAGTGCTTGGGTGTGGTGATTTGAAGTTTTGGGGTACTTCTTGAGTAGGGAATGAAGACAAAGTAAAATTATGTTTTCCATGGCTCCTGGTAGCTCCAAGCTCAGCCCCCCTACACTTTTTACCCTGACCTCATAGCTGGTCTTGACTGCACTCTTCTTTACTTTCTGTTACTGTATTCGTTGTTTTCCCTATTTCATGTACTGTGAGAGAACTAAGAAAATTTGGGAGTGCTTTGCTCAGTCTTTCCCACTTCATAATGCAGTCTGTGGTGACTACTCTTAACTTTTACCTAGAATTGAGGAACTCTGTCATCTGCATGAAAAGGGGCAAAGCAATCCCCAGCCATTTAAAAAAAAGAAAAGTACCATGTCTGTGAGACTTGCACTTGAGCATTTCCTAGGTAGTTAATGGAGGTCTCCACGCCAGGAACTGTGAGGTGATATCCCTGAAGGGATTTGGGAAAGAGTTGAGAAGTTACCTACCAGAAGGTTGGCACCACCCTTTCTTCTTTGTCCACTTATTCAGGAGTCATTTCTCTTTCTCTTTCTCTTTCTCTCTCTCTCTCTCTCTCTCTCTCTCTCTCTCTCTCTCTCTCTCTGTGCATGTGTGCGTGTGCGTGCGTGTGCGTGTGCAAGCTACAATACATGTGTGGAGATCAGAGGACAACTCTTGTGGGTGTTCAGTACTCAGGCTTGGCAGCTTAGAAGATGGATTTATTAATGCCAGACAAATGGGAGTCCTCCCTCTCTCTCTCTCTCTCTCTCTCTCTCTCTCTCTCTCTCTACACACACACACACACACACACACACAGAGGAAGGGTTTTGCTGACCTGTCAAGTTTTCTATAGATTGGACCCTTTTGGTTTCTCCCTTAGGGTTCTGCCTCCTCTTTCTTTTCTGTACTAATGCTATTTATCACAGCATTCATTTTGTTCTCACTACATAGTGTATGCATATGTACTACATACATGCGGGATCCCTCAGAGGTCACAAAAGGTATTAGGTCTCCTGGAACTGGAGTTAAGGACAATTATTAGCTGCCACGTGGGTGCTGGAAACTACACAGGTCTGTGCAAGAGCACTAACCTGGGGCCGAGCCATCTCAGCAGCTTGCATCACTACGTTTCTTAATTACCAAAGTAACGCATATGTGAAAGTGTTTATGCTGCACAGACATATGTAAAATCTGAGTCCTTCTACACATAGCGTATTTCATTTAGGACAGTTAGAGATATTAAATAAGACTAAACAAGAGAATACTGTGGGAAGAATGAGACTGTAATTAGTGTGCACGTGAGAAAAACCCAAGCAGAGACAGGTTTTCTCATCTGCCCCAAGTGCTGTTCATTCTCCCCATTCTCGGTACTTTCTTGGCTGACACTCTGTTCTTCATTGTGTTCCTTTTGCAGTCCATCTCTATCAGGTTCAGAGCTGTCCTTTGACTTAGCAGCTGCTCTCTTCAGTGTTCATTCACACAGCCATGCACTGGGTAGCCTAGAAACTGCCCAAATGCACCAGCAACTTTCTTTTTTTTTTTTCTAGTTTTTTTTTTTTTTTTCCCCCGGAGCTGGGGACCGAACCCAGGGCCTTGTGCTTCCTAGGTAAGTGCTCTACCACTGAGCTAAATCCCCAGCCCCACGAGCAACTTTCTTATGGGCAAGAAAGAAACATCAGAATCAGAAACCCCATCTTCATTCAAATTTTCCCAGTACTTGACTGTCTCTTCCTTATCTTAGGGAGATGACAACCGTTCCAGACCCAAAAAGTTCCCATCTTTCTCTGAATTTGAACTTGACTTTTTTGACTTTCTGAAGCCCTCTAATATGCTCCTTGCACAGTGTCCAGCAAAAACCTCAGCCCCTCCCCACAGGTTTTCTCCCTTACACAGCCAGTCGTGTGTGTGTGTGTGTGTGTGTGTGTGTGTGTGTGTGTGTGTGTGTGCGCGTGCGTGTGTTTTCATCCTCTTTAAATCTTTGGTATCTTTAAACCTTCACCATTTCCTGTCCTATTCTGTGTCCCTTTGTGAGTTTTCTTTTCATTTGTTTTTTTTGTTTGTTTGTTTTTTCCTATCTTCTTAAAACTTTCTTTCAAGATAGGATTTGGAAGCTGGGCATGGTGCTACCTGACTTTGATTCCAGCACTCAGGAGGTGGAAGCAGCTGAGTTCAAGGCCAGAGTAAACTACACAGCAGACCCTATCACTACTGCCCAAAAGATTTTATTTTTAATCTAGGGTCCAGGATGGTAGCCTAGTGGTAGAATATATGATTAGCATTTACAAGACCCTAAATACAAAGAGAATGAGAATAGAGGTTGATCTGGAATTTCTAAAATCTAAGATGTAAACTATTCATAGTGACTTAAAATAATATTTCCCAAGTTTACCAAAGGCTTCTGCATATGGAGGAAGCTAACAAGTAGACTTAGCAATGTACAAATTACAAACATAGGCCTGGAGTTACAATAGTGTATTGGGAGAAGAGGGCATCTTATTGCCCTTAAAATCATACCCTGTATCTTAACTTTTCTTACTTTGCTTTAGTGCAAGAATTATTCCTGTGTGGTGTGCTTGTCCGTGTGTTAATTTGTTTGGCTTCTGAGAAGGAGCCATAGAAGGGTGGGAGAGGCAACTGACTCCCCGCTTCCTGACCCTGAGACATTTCAGGTGGGAAGGGGGTCTGCTTACGTAGCACGTGTGAATCCAAATGTGAACTTCAGGGAAGGAAATGCGCTGGCACTCTGAAAGGAGGGTGCCACAAAACAATGCGGAATGCATGTTCCCAAGAACCTTTCAGGAAAGGCTTCAGGAAAGGCTTCATCAGTTAACTGAGCAGTAACTGGACTGATAAAGGAGTCACCCAGGTGTGGTGAGTGCAGACTTCTGGGCTGGAGTGCACCTTTCTTTCCTTTAGCGGGTGTGGATACCTGTCTGGCTGCGTAGTGGTGTGACCTTCATGTCTAAACTGTTTCTCAAGGCCGTGGATAATGACCTAAAGCTTTTTTTTAATTGCTTGCGAGGTGTGGTGGTACAGGCTTTTAATTCCACACTCTGGGGGAATTTGAATTTGAGACTGCTTCGTTTACAAAGAGAGTTCGAGGACAGCTAGGGCTGTTACACAGAGAAACCCTGTGTCGGCAAACAAACAAACAAACGAAACCTGCTTATCCTCACCTAAAATCTCAGAGAGGTTTGTTCTTAGGCACTTGGCAGTTGCCTCAGTATTACAGAGGCACTGTGTGATTAGGCCATGTGAGACATACTCACGGGTGACAGGAAGAGCAGTTGGCCCATGTGAATTACAACAGTACCATGTGGGTGGGGTCCGTCCGGAGGAGAACTGTTCTGAAGCCTGTCAAGAGCTTCCTAAGCTGAACTTAGGTCTATCCAGGGAGGAGTGGATTGGGAAGGGTGTCAGGAACACGTAACGAACAACTGCTCCTTCTCCGTGGGTTTATAATAAGTTTTTTTTTTTTTTAATCCCACTTTTTGAGAAGGTTTAGCAGAGTAAATGGATATAACTCATTGTGGTAAGTACATGATAGAAATACCATGTTGCTAGGCTGGGGAGGTAGCTCTGCAGGGAAAGAAAGGTACTGATGAATGTTTGAGTCCCAGAACTCACATTGTGGAAGGAGAAAGCCAACTCCCGGGGGCTGTCCTCTAACCACAAATGTGCTGTGGCATTCAAGTACATGTATGTGCACGTACACAGGTTTTGCTTTGCTTTGTTGACACGGGGTTTCTCTGTGTAGCCCTGGCTGTCCTGAAGCTCACTTTGTAGACCCATCTCTCTGGCCCTTCTGTCTTGATCTTAATTAGCTTTTTGGGGGAGTCTAGAGCAATGATGAATTTTACCATACATAGAAGATAATTATGTATTTTAATAGGTGACATTTATACTCAACCCTATAAGTTTGGAATTTTCTAGGCAGACAAATTAAGGAAGGTATCCTAATCTTTCCCTAGTCAATAATAGGGAGTTAGCACTGCCCTGCGGATAAGCGGTAAGCCTGCTTTTACCTTTGGAGAAATAAGGGGAGTGTGGAGGAGGAGGCGGAGCTCTTAAGCCTGTGACTCGCTGGAGAGTGTTGAGTCAGCAGTTAAAGAACTGAGCTAAGTAGTACAACTCTCAGTTCAAGATTTCAGCGATTCGGGTCTAACCAAGATGGAAAGGAAATGAAGGTATCTGCTGGCTTCTGCCCCATCTTCCTTTAGTAAATCTCACATTATCTCCCAAACTCACCAGAATGTACAGATTGCCACGGTTCTGCTCTGGCCAGCTATCCAGTCCAGGCTAATATATTAAGGCCTGCTGCAGAGGAGTAATGGCAGTCCCGTTGGAACAGAATGAGAATAGATCCTAGGAAGGCCTGCTCTCCAGTTCCAAAGCCAAGTACTTACTGAAGCTGAACTGAGACAGAACCTCCATCTGGTGTACACTCATACTTGTATTTTGGTACCCTCCCCAAAGTTAAGCAGTCCTGATTCTTTGAGAAGTACAGTGGAGGGGCTGGAGAGATAGCTCAGTGGGAAACATCCTTTTGAAGGCCTGATTTCGATCCCTAAAACCTATGTGGTGGTGGGGAAATCTGGCGCACACTTGTAATCTCCAGCCTGGAGAAGTGTGGAGATAAATAAATGACTGGGCTCACTGGCCTTCCTTCCAATCTAGCAAAATTGGGAAGCCACTGAGAGACCCTGTTTCAAAAACTCAAATGGACAGTGCTGGAGAAACATCTCAGGATCCTCCAGTCATCATAAGCGTGCTTGCACACAAGTACAGTAAGATCTGCTGTGTCTGTTCCTTTAATCCCAGTATTCAGGAGGCAGAGGCAGGCAAATCTGAATTTGAAGCCAGACTTGTCTACAATGTGATTCCTAGGCCAGCCAAGGCTGCGCAGAGAAGAAACCTTGTTTGTCTTTAGGAACAACAAAGTAGGGTAGAGCTGGGTGTGGTTTATGTCTATTCTCCCAGCATCTGAGCAGCTAAAATAAGGATCCTGTCTCCAAAAATGTTTAGAAACAAATACAGTGGAGGGAGGCCAAGTGGGGTGATCCATGTCTAATCCCCACACATAGAGAGCAAAAACAAATGGAGTTTGAGTTGAAGACCAATCTAGGATACACAGCCAAAAAAAAAAAAAAAAAACAAAAGAGGAGGAAGGAAAAGCAAGCATGGCAATATGGGGGGCGAGCAGAAGTACTGTCAGCTGGCTGTACTTAATGCCTGACAAATTAATTTTATAAGCCTCAGTTTTCTCACCTGCGAAGTAGAAATGGCATATTTGACAGATGGATTGTCTCTTAGCTGACTAACTGGGCACAGTGTGGTGGGCATGGGCTGGAAACTGTTTACTGACAGATAAGAGCTCTAGAAGTTTTGCATAGACTTTGTGTACTGAATTGAAGCCAGTTGTGGGGAGCTGAGCCCAAGTTGGGACTGTCAGGCTAACTGACATACTTTCCTGTTATTCGGACTTTGCAGTGGTGCCTGGAGAACAGTCTCCTGTGTCCCTGCCCAGTGGGCTGCCCTATGCACAGACCTCAGTCTCTCATCTGTGGGGCTGCTCTTTCTTTTTGGTCTCGCAGTGTAAGCGTGGCTGGACGAGGTCTCAGCAGACCAGGTTGACCATCAGTTCTTATGTTTTCAGACAAGGTCTCACTGTGTAGCCTTTGTTGGCCTGACCTCTCAAAGATCCTCTCCAGTGCTAGAATTAAAAGTGGGTGTGGTCACACCCTGCCTTTCTACATCTGTGATGATACACTCTGGCTCTGTCTCCTGAGTGTTGAGATTACAGATGGACATCACTCGCTACACCCAGCTTCGCTTAGGTGGGTTCTCACTCACCAAGTTGGCCTTGAACTCTCAGCAGTGACTGCTGCAGGTCCTGCCTGCTGCGATTGATTATCTGCTTGGCCCAGTAGGCACTGCTCAGCTGCTCTTTAGGAAGGCACATCTTTTGGCCTGGGGTTTGAAGGTGGTGGTGACACCTGCTGCTGTGCTTTGCTTTCTTGCCTCTGAGGCCTTGAGAGCCTGTTTGGAGGATGTACCAGGCAGCATGTACCCGTGACTGTAGAGTCCTCTCTCCAGGAAGGGTGTTTGCTCTTTAGAAGGGACAAACCTTTCACTGTGTAGAAGGAGTTAACACGCAGCTAGCCAGCCACAGCCACAGCCACAGCCACAGCCACAGCCACAGCCACAGCCACAGCCACATGAACCCTGAAGGTTACAGCCACATCACTGTTGCTTCTTTTTTTTTTTTAAATTTAAGTGGATCATTTGTCCATTGTCAACTCTTAGCTTAACAAAAATCAGCTGGGGATGCTGGCAAAGGCCTGTGCCAGCACTCAGGATCTCAGGATCTCAGGCAGGGCAGCTTGGGCTACGGCTGCATCGCTCTATAATTTTAGTAGTAAGGTTGAGGGCTCTTCTGGCCCCTGGGATGCTCACCTAAGCATCTAAAAGTTCTTCAGTGGCACTGATAGTTACAGACTGGCCACAGACAGCTTTATTCCACCCTTCTGATTTCAAGATCATAATTGCTATTCAGCCCACAGTATGAGAAAGACTGCATCGTTGGTTAAGAAGCAAATTAATTCTGACTTCCAGTAATAGTTTCCAGATTTCTTGGACAGTTGTGTATGGTGTGTGTCCATATGTCTAGCTGTACACACATACATGCAGGAGCTAAACTAGTTTGGAACTTACTCTGTAGATCAGCCTGGTCTCAGAAGCCAGAGTCACCTGTGTCTGCCTCCTACATGTTCAGCACCACACCCAGCCAGAGTGTGAGCCTTTTGGACACAAGTGGGAGGGTAGCAAAATGGCCTAACAGGTAAAGACACTTGTCCAGGGCCAGGCAACCAGAGTTCAATCCCTGGAACCCATATAGTAGGAGGAGAGAACAAACTCATGCAGATTATCTTCTGACCTCCACACACATAAACTTCTAATAATACTGGAAGTCAGGACTATTAGGACTGTTGCTGTAGAATGCACAGGGCACAGTCATTTGTTAGTCCTGCGCTTACTCCGCTTCAGTCCTCTGTTAATCCTTTTTACCCTCCCTTCATCTCTATGTATGTTTTCATATCTTGGGATATGCAGGAAGATAGTAATAATTAGTATATGTAAATGTTAAATATAAATATGGACCTAGCATCAAGACTCCAGGAAAAAAATCAAGGTACAGTGGTCCACACCTGAAATTCTGTCAGATAGAGGCCAGCCTAGGCCACATATTAAGCATCAAGCCAAGTATATAGTGAGATCCTATCTAAGAAAACGAAGGGCTGAGAATATAGCTCAGTAGTAAAATACTTGCCTGCCTACCTCGTGAAAATCCTCAGAACCACCCAGTCAATCAATCAAACAATAAGAGGAGGAGAAGCAAAAAAACCCACCAGTTGCATACCAGTGGTTGGACAGGCCAGCTGTGATTCAGGGGAAAACCTTGAAGACCTGCTGGAGATTAAACTCCTTTTCGGTCTCCATTTCAGCTCCCTTGCTAGTCATAGTCTGGTAAAACAATCTTTATTGCAGATGCAGTTCTTTGTGTGCATAGGTGATGGGGAGTGGGGAGGAGCAGAGAGGGCCTTAAACTAATGACAGATCCTCCTGCCTCAGCCTCCTGAAGGCTGGTTGCAGATACACAGCACCACAGTTGCCCAGAACCAGTTCTTTGGCTATCTACCACACTTACTGAAGGCCAGCTGTGTAGGAGCTTGTCAGAAGGGTGAGTAACCTTTCAGCGTTGTATAATTAATTACCAGAGCTAAGTTTTAGAAACAAGAAGTTGAGATTCTGTTCTTGTTCTAAAAAGTGATTGTGCACACTGTAACCACAGCACTCAAGAGGTAACGGCAGGGAGGTCACAGTAAGGTCAAAGCCAGCCTGGTATACATGTTCAGTTCCAGGCCAGCCACTAATATGGGATGAGACTGTCTCAGAAAACCAAAATAAACTTAGCATGAGGTAAGGTGGGCCTGCGATTCCAGCACTTCAGGGAGAGGGGGTGAAGCAGGATCCAGCTCACTCCAAGCTGTCTGACCCTGGTAAAGAAACCTTATTTAGTTTGGTGGCTCTTGCTTCTAATCCTAGCACTTGGGAGGCTGAGGCAGGAAAATTATCACGGATTTAAAGCCAACCTAGACTGTACACCAACGTTTTTAGACCATCTCACAAAACAAAACAAACAAACAAACAAACAAGTTTTTAAGGGCTGGGGATTTGGCTCAGTGGTAGAGCGCTTGCCTAGCAAGCAAAAGGCCCTGGGTTCAGTCCCCAGCTCCGAAAAAAAGAAAAAAAAAAAGTTTTTAAAAAACGCAGTTTCTGGGGGTTGGGGATTTAGCTCAGCGGTAGAGTGCTTGCCTAGCGAGCGCAAGGCCCTGGGTTCGGTCCCCAGCTCCGAAAAAAAGAAAAAAGAAAAAGAAAAAAAAAACAAAAAAAAAGCGCAGTTTCGTGGAGCTGTGTCTAATTTTACCCTTTTTTCCTTTACAGGACTGTTGAGGCCTGGAAGTCCCTCCCTTTCCCCTCCCCCCTTTGCCAATTTGTGGCATTCCCCTCCCTCTACCTTCTCCTACTTTGATAACCTGGCTATGACTAGCAGAAGTACAGCCAGGCCCAATGGGCAGCCCCAGGCCAGCAAAATATGCCAGTTCAAATTGGTCCTGCTGGGAGAATCTGCAGTGGGGAAGTCGAGCCTGGTGTTACGTTTTGTCAAAGGACAGTTCCATGAATACCAGGAAAGTACCATTGGAGGTGAGTGCTTAGCACTTAGTAGGGCTTGAAAGGGACATCTGGGACTTGATTTTAGAACTGGCTCTCAGGACGGTTCCCAGAAACGGAAACTGCAGGAAGATTAGGCACTCAAGGCCATCTTAACAATATAGTTTGAGGCCAGCCCGGCCTATGTGAGGCCTGTCACAATCATACAAAGTCAGGCCGAGCATGGTGATACATGCCTTTAGTCCTAGCACTCTGGAAACACGGGGAGGAAGATCTCTGAGACCAGCCTGGTCTACCAAATGAATTCCAGGACAGTCAGGGCAACAGAGAAACCCTGTTTTTCTTTTTTTTTTTTTTTTGGGGGGGGGGGGGCAGGGTGAGGTGGTTCTTCCCTGAACATAGGAATGCTCTCGAAGCTAATGCAGGGGGACTGCTTCAAGTTCTGGGTCAGCCCAACCAAGGCTGACACTCAGGTACTGGAGAGATAGCTGCGAAGTTAAAAACATGTTCTGGTCTTGTAGGGACACACACACCCAAGTTTGGTTCTGAGCAAGCCTTAGGTGGCTCCAGCTCAGGGGATTTGACTACTCACACAGTACTTGTAATTTTTTAAAAATATTTTAAAAACAAATATATACATAATTAAAAATAAAAAAAATTTAAAACAAAACGTTCAGACCCATTGACACAGGCCTGTAATCTTAGCTACTTGGTAGTTGAAGGCTTGAGAATCCAGGTTCAAAGCTTATATGTGCTACAGAGTAAGACCTAGATCAGTCTCCATTACAAACCAGGCCCTGACTAAACAGAAAAGGACTGGGAATATGGCTCAGTAGGTAGAGTACTTGTTCATATGCAAAGGTCTCATGTTCCCACAGTACCATCCCATGGAAGTGGTGTTTTGGAGCAGTGGTTCATAATCAGATATGTAATCAGATAAATCTCTTGATAACCCACACCCCCCTTAGTGTACACTCATTTAATAACCTTCTTAAGTCCGTATTAGAGTCCTTTCTAAAAAATATTCCACTTCTTTTTTCTCTTTCTGGAGACAGGAGTTTTCTGTGCAGCCTTGGCTGTCCTCAAATTCACTCTGTAGACCAAGCTGGCCTTGAACTCACAGAGATCAGCCTGCATCTGCCTCCTGGAGTGCTGGGTTAAAGGTGTGAGCACCACCGTTACCTAGCACGAATCACCACTTTTACTTAATAACTTGCTTGAGTCTATATTAGAACCTTTTCTAGAAATTCTCCTGGGGATGCTGGAGGGATGGCTCAGTGGTTAAGGGGGCTTGCTTTTCTTTTTGAGGACCTGGATTCCTAGTGTCCACATAAGGTGGGCAGCTCGCAACCACCTATGACCCCAAAAGACAAGCCAGGGGCTTTCACACCTCCTCTGGCTTCTGTAGATATCTGCATTCACATGCATATGCCCATACAGAGGCGCACAAGTACACAGTAAAATAAAATTTATCATTTTACTGGGAAAAAATATGGGTCAACAAGATGGCTTAGAAGTTAAGGTGCCTGCTGTGCTAGCCTGAGGACAATGTGTTCAGACCTAGACTCCATATAAAGGTGGAAGGAGAGAGGATCTACAGAGATTTTCTCTGACCTCCACACACGGACCCTGGAAGTGTGTTATTCTAGTACCTGTCATCACTTTAAAATCCTGTGGGCTGGCTTGTTTGAGATGGGAGCTCCAGTAGCCCAGACTGGCAGAGCAAGAATGTCCTTGTCTCCCTGATCTTCCTCCTTCCGCCTCCCAAGGGCTACAAGTGCAGGTGTGTTGGGCCCTGAAAATCTCATTTGTAAAAGTTACTAGTTTTATTACTTATTTAACTTTTTACATCTAATTTATATCTTTATGTGTAGTGACTGTGTGAGGGTGTAGGGTCCCCTGGAGGTGGAGTTACAGACAGTTGTAAGCTGCCGTGGGGGTATCGGGAATTATGCACCGGGTCCTGTGGTAGATCAACCAGTACACTCAACCTCTGTGCTGTCTCTCCAGCCCCTTACTCAACTTTTTTACAAGACTTGTTTTTAGTATGTATATGAGTGTTTTTAGTATGTATATGAGTGTTTTGCCTGCATGTGTGTATGTATGTATACCATGTGTGTGCCTGATGCTTGCAGACCCCCTGGATGTGGAGCGGATGGATGCTTGTGAACTCCCATTTGTGTGCTGGCAACTGAAACTTGGTCCTGTGTAAGAGTCAGTGCTCTTAACCACTGAGCCATCTCTCCAGAGATCTGCCTGCTCCCTGGTGTTGGGATTAAAGACATACTACCGGGGGTTGGGGATTTAGCTCAGTGGTAGAGCGCTTGCCTAGGAAGCGCAAGGCCCTGGGTTCGGTCCCCAGCTCCGGAAAAAAAAAAAAAAAAAAGAACCAAAAAAAAAAAATTCCCAGCAACCACATGATTGCTCACAACCATCTGTAATGGGATCTGATGCCCTCTTCTGGTGTGTCTGAAGACAGCCACAATGTACTCATATGCGTAAAAAAAAAAAAAAAACAAAAAAAAAAAAAGACATACTACCATGCCTGGCTCCCTGTAATTCTTTCTGTTTGAATGCTTTTTATGGTTATAGATTTATCATTTTATATATATGAATATTTTGCCCATTTGTATATTTGTGCACTGTGTGTGTCTGGTACTTGCTAGGTTAGAAGTTATTGGATCCCCTGGAAGATGAATTCTATGTTATGAGCTGCCTTGTAGGTGCTTGGAATCAAACACTGCCTGAGTAGCAAGTGCTCCTGCCTGCCAAGCCAACTCTCCACCCTCCTTCTTCTTCTGGATGTGACTTCTGTCTGATTCTTACTGCCTCACTCTTTTTTTTTTTTTTTTAATCATCTTGAGGAAGGTCTATTTGTTTGTTTATTTTTTTTATTAGATATATTTCTTTACTTACATTTCAAAGTTTATTCCCTTTCCTGGTTTCCTGTCCATAAACCCCCATTCCCTTCCCTACCCCTCCCCCCTCACCTTCCCCCATATGGGTTATTTCCCCCTATACATCCCCCTTATAGCCCCCCCATATTCCCCTGCACTGGGGGTCCAACCTTGGCAAGACCAAGGGCTTTACCTTCCACTGGTGCCCCAACAAGGTTATTCTCTGCTACATATGCAGTTACTGCCTCATTCTTTTTTTTTTTTAAAGACTTGGTTTCTTTATGTAGTTCTGGCTGTCCTGGAACTCACTATGTAGACCAGGCTACCCTCAAACTATGCTGGGATTAAAGGAGTGCGCCATCACCACCCAGCTCTGAGACTCTTAATTATGTTAACAAATGAAAAAAATATATCCAAGGGATCATTTGGCCCAGACTGGCTTCAAACTTGCTAAATAGCCAAGTATGACCTTGAACTCCTGAGCCTCCTGCCTGTACTCAAAAATATTCAGAGGCCATCTTGGTCCTGTTCCAATATTTACGTGAATGGAGAACACTTAAACCTGTAGCTGATGGGCCTTGGTGGCAGCTAGTCTCAGGATGTGCAGAAGTAATGTGGAGGGGAGTGGGATCTTCCTGTCCATCATCCCACTTAGAATGTGTTCATTTTCTCCTTCACAGCGGCCTTCCTCACCCAGTCGGTGTGTCTAGATGACACAACAGTCAAGTTTGAGATCTGGGACACAGCTGGGCAGGAACGATACCACAGTTTAGCCCCCATGTACTACAGGGGTGCCCAGGCTGCCATCGTGGTCTATGATATCACTAATCAGGTACGTGGGCTAAGAAAAGTGTTTATTGAGCTTCATCGAAATTAAATTAGGTGGGGAGAGGAAACAGTTCTTAAATAGCAAGATAAAAGTACCAACCAACCATGCTTCTAAGCACTAAGCCAGAAAATGTGAATTGTCAGAGACCTATGACTTCAGAGGGAAGGGCAACTGGGAGAGGAGAGTTGTGAGCCTGAGAGGGTAGTGAGTGTGGATTACCACTCATTCCAGTCCATTCTCTTTGATGTTTTCCCAGGAAACGTTTGCCCGGGCAAAGACATGGGTAAAGGAACTACAGCGGCAAGCCAGCCCTAGCATCGTCATTGCCTTGGCAGGGAACAAAGCTGACCTTGCCAACAAGCGCATGGTGGAGTATGAAGTAAGGTGGCCTACAGAATCCTCCTAGCATGTTCACTCTGTATGTGGGACCTCTTTTTCCCAAACAGTCTCCTGAGAATTTCATGTGACGCTTTCATCGTCTCATTTCCTGGTTGTATACCAGATTAAATACAGCAACAGTGACCAGACAGCAGCCAACAGATTTTAGAGGAATCAGAAGAAAGTTCTACATCAGAGGGGTGGGGAAATAGCAGTTGTAGGGTCCCAGGGTGAGAGCAGGAAGCAGGAAATAGTTAAGTTTGAGGTACGGGACTCTTGACAAAGACTCCTATCAGTTTACACTGCTCCACAGTTAGGATTCCTTGCCCTGGGGGAGTGGTTCCAGCTGTAGAGTACTTGTATGGCAAGTATGAGGACTTGGATTCCCAGCATTCACATTAAAGGGCATGGTAAGGTCACAGTGTCCTACCTACAGCCTCAGGGCTGGTGATGTGGAGGCAGGAGTGTCTCTGGGGCTTACTGGCCAGCTACTCTAGCTAAAACAGGGTTTGGAGCTCAGTTGGAGGCTGTCTTGCAGGCATAGAGTGGGGCTAGTAAGATACTTACAGGTAAAGGTACAAGCCTGGGGGCCTGAGGTCAGTCCCTGGGGTCCACATAAAAATGGAAGGAAGCAGAGAACCAGCCTCATCATTGACTCTGACCTCTATCAGCATTCCATGGCACTCAGGCACAAGCATGCACACACATACACATGTGTACACATATACAAACGTCTCAGACCTGGCCTGCCTGCTGCCTGACCCTCCCTTGTCGTTGAGGGTTGGAGGTGAGGTGGCAAAGAATCAGTGACTCAGACTCCAGGAGCAGGTGAGAAATGCAGCAGCTCCTTCAATACCCTCCACCCACGCCCCATTGGTCCCCAAAAAGCATGTCTTGTAAACAGCAGTTCCTGATTGGCTGGCATGTCTGCATCAGCAATTCTTGGACTCTCAGACAGTCCTCAATTAGGCCCTCCTGCAGGAGATGCCTTTGCGGCCTCAAGGCCCCCGACCTTTATACGGAGACACCTCCGCTGTTCCTCATACAAACAATAAACTGAAAAGAAAAAGACAAATGAGACAAACTGCAATTAAGGAAGAGGACACCCAAAGTAGACCTCTGGCCTATACATGTGTGCATATCTGAATATATGCACACACACAGATTCCTGACATCCATCCTGTTGAATTTAGCGCACATGGGTTTATCTTGAGGGGAATCATTACTATATTATGAGTCCAGGGCTGTATATAAAATACATATTATTTACATACCAGGGTCCTTATATAAAAGGACATTAAGAGGAGAGAACATCAAATACCCCTTTACTCTAGAGTACCACATGGGAATATAAAAGCAATACCACTTTCATTCCTTTTAGGAGGCTCAGGCATATGCAGATGACAACAGCTTATTATTTATGGAGACTTCAGCTAAGACTGCTATGAACGTGAATGATCTCTTCCTGGCAATAGGTAAGGTCAGAGTGGTCTGAAATCTTCTGTCTCTCCTTACAGGTAAAGCTGTCCTTAACCCAAAGGACTGGTGGTTTTACAACTCACTATAGGCTGGGACTGGAGATGGAGTACAGTTGTAGATTACTTGCGTAGGAGGCAAAAGGCCCAGCACTGCCAAGAAGCAAAGCAAGGAAAATTAAGCCTTAACTTAGGAATGGTACTACTCATAATCCAGCACGTGAGAGGCCAAAGCAGAGGATTGCCACAGATCTGAAACTAATTGTACTACATAAGAAGTCTAGGCCAGTGGCTTTCAACCTTCCTAGTGCTGCAACCTTTTAATACATTCCCTCGTGTTGTGATGGCCCCAAACCTTAAAATTATGTTGTTGCAACTTGGGTAGCAGAGGCCAATGGATCTCTTGTGAATTCGAGGCCGGCCAAGTCTATGATATGATGAATTCCTGGACAGATAGACAGAGGAAAAAATAAAGGACAAAAAATACAGCCGAAGCTAGTTATGTATTAAAACTTGTCTCAAAACAAAACCAAAGGCAAAGTAAAAAACAAACCCTTCACTCTCGCACAATAATGCATACACAAAATCTTACCAGTCAGGGCAGTGGGCTAACACAGCAAGATTCAGTGAAGCACACCTATAGTCACACTCGGGAAATGGAGATGAGAGGATCAAGGTCATCTTTGACTATTTAGCAAGTTTGAGGCGAGCCTGGGCTACATAGACCGGACTTCAGAACAAAGCAGGCTGGAGAGACAGCTCAGTGACTAAGAGCACAGACGACTCTTGCAGAGGACCCACTTTTGCTTCCAAGTATCCACATCAGGTGGCTCACAACCACCTGTCACTCCAGCTCCAAGGGGTATGACACCTCTGACCTCTGAGGGTGTCTGCATCCGTGTCTACCCACCCACTCATACACACATACATATAGTTAAACACAGACTAAAAAACAAATAAAGTGACATCGGGGTGTGTACCTGCAATCTACCATTTGGGAGGCTGAGACCAGAGGGTCAAGAGTTTGAGGCTAATCTGGACTTACAGAGAGAAGCCAAGGTCAGGTTTAACAGTCTGTTCTGTCCCTAGCACCATCAGACAAGAAAATCTTCAGTTGTAGAAACAGCTTCACTTGCTTTGTAACTTCCTTCCTTTGGTATCAGCTCTGTTCAGGGAGGTTTGCAAATACTTGTGCACTCTTCAAATCATCATTTTAATTAATCTCTCTTACCCCTCTCAGTAGTCCTCTTGTTTGGGGTGGGATGTGTATGTGAGTGAAATCTACCGTGTTTTGTTCTGTTTTTTTTTAGCAAAGAAGTTGCCAAAGAGTGAACCCCAGAATCCAGGGGGTGCAGCAGGCCGAAGTCGGGGCGTGGATCTTCATGAGCAGGCCCAGCAGAACAAGAGCCAGTGTTGTAGCAACTGAGGGAGGGGTGGCTAGCAGCAAATACGTATGGAATTAGCACGAAAGCTAAGACATAACCTCCATCCCCGCCCCTCAGCACACAGCCCCTACGGTGACAGCACACTGAGCCCTGGCTCCCAAGGGCTGCCTCCTGACAGCTCCGTCATGGCACTTTTTAATGCTTCAGCAACCAACACCAGGCAGCTGTTGCCACTACTATGCCCTACTCTGGGGCTTGGGGTCAAATCTCCCCAGGACCTTCCTTCCAAAACAAACTTTCTTTACTTCATGTTCTCGGTGCAAGACAGTGACTTCCTCATTGTCCCATCACCCCCCACCCCTTCCCCTCCATGTTTTCCCAGTGTTTCAGAGAAGACTTTTGTCTCCTGCCTCCCTCTCCCACCTCTCAGCACTCCCTCCTCTAGATCCTGTTTCCTCCTCTTTACAAGATGATGAAGGGTATTCCCAGGTACTGAGAAGGGAGGAATATACTTTTAGTTACATTAAAAACCTTGCCGGGAGAGTAAGGCTCAGAGCAGGAGGGAGTAAGGAAACATTTCCTTTCATTTTATCTGGTGAGAGTTTCTTGTCTATGAAACACTGCGGCACCAATCAGTGGACTTGTGGAGGGTGTCCTAGGTAGGAGTGAGATCGGGGAGGTGAGCTCGCAGGCACTGAATGGAGTTTATTAGTTAATAGGACACAGATGGAGATGCAGTGTCATCTGTGGCTCTAACTCGTCCCAAGGCTGCTTTCCTTCTTGTCCCCATCCACTAACCCCACCGAGTGTGGGGATTGGACCTCAGAGTGCTCCAAAGAATCTTCACTGGTTGCCTGCACCCTTAGTCTGCTGTGATCTAATTGGAGGAGGTACCAGTCTCTGATGCCGTCCTCTGAAGCCTGTGTATACATAGGCATTTCCCTACCCTGGCCTTGAGATGGCCTTAACCCCAGACACCATGCCCCTGCAGTTTGCACTTTAATTGATGGTAGTTCAGTCAAGATACATGTTTTTCTTGGGGGGGGGGGTGATTGATTTACCTATCCTTCAACCTTTTTAATTAAATGGAATCTACAATGAATGAGGTTTGGAGAGGCCCTATAGACAACAGTCACAGTGGCAGCTACTCACACCCAGTGTCCACTGCTAGCTTCCTCTGACTGATTCACACCTCTATTCTTGGGTATAGGTTTGTCTGAGCAACTGGGGAGTGGCCTCAGAATAGCACGGGCCATGGTAGTGGAGTAAAGAAAGGTCAGGAAAAGGGAGTGCTCTATCTTCCCAGGGTTCACATTCGATTTGCTACGTCTTACCATGTCTTTTCTACTTCCCTGTAAATACGTGTAAGTCTTGATTCTCTGTACAGTCAGTTCTGCCTCCTGGTTCCCATTAGCCCCCTTTTCTTCTCCCTTTTGTTAATATCTTGGGTTTAGTTCCTCCTTCATTCCCCCACTCACTCTTACTTAATCCATGTACCACTAGAGGCTCCTCCCACAGAGGCCGTTTGTCCAGTGACAGGGCAACTAGAACTGAAGGTGCCTCACAGCTGCCTTGTATCATCAGAGGGCCTTGGTCCTTTCTGAATCTCTGGCTTCTCTACATCCTACATTAGATGTTTGAGGGTGTCTGTGGGAAGCCATCAAAGCAAGAAGGAATTTGATATTTCAGCCAGAGTTTGGGGGTAATTTTCAGAAGAAAGGAAAGACCACAGTAGCCTAGAGTTGAGCCTTTCTGCCCCTTTGGCTTAGACACTGACTTGTATTCCAGCTGAGGAATCCATGAAGCCAAGATTCTCAAGGACCCAACTTAGGTTCTTCCACTTAGAACTCAATTCTCTTCCTTTTCCAGGGGCAGCCTTAGTTCTCACGGCCCTGAAACATACATATTTACTTTTCTAGAACCTGTTCATCTGCAAAACACCCAGGCACATCCTTTTTGCAAGTGGAGACTCTGAGTGAAGCTCTCTAAGTCTCTTAGAAACTTAACTCCTCTGCAAAAATGAAGATGTTTTATTGCCTTGGGGCTGGGAAGCCATCTCCCAGGCTTTCACTTCCTCCCTTCCTCCCTTCTTAGGAACAGTATTGGCCTTAGTTCCGGGGCCTGTCTGCTGCCTTCCCTCTCCTCCTGCCAGCTCTTCTGCCTTTGTTTGAGCTCTGTTGGGCTTGAGGGGTTTGGTTCTCTCCCCACCTCCCTGTCACCCTTTTTCTTCTGATCAGTTTTTAGGGGAGGGCTCATCTTTTCTGCCTTTATATTTTTTTTCCTAAGAAAGTGTTTGCCTTTCTTTCACTCTCCTAACATAACAATCGTGGTAACAGAATGCAACTGCTGATTTATCGATGTATTTAATGTAAGTAAAAAAGGAAAAAAGAAAGTGCATTGGACTGTTGTTTTTACTGTTTATTTGCCTGAAACTAAAACTTGGGAAGACAGGGCCCAGAGAAATCCATGACACCTCGAACATCCTTCTCCATCTTGGCACCTCTAAACAGTTGAAGAACCAATTTAGAAAATAACCCTATTTTCTTTGTTTTTATTTGTGAGTGTGTGAACTAATGTTCAAAGACATAGATGGTTTATCAAATGTGACTGTTACATTTTTTTTCTGTGTGTTGGTAGTCTGGATCTCTTGGACCACATCGCGATTAGACAGGAATGGCATATCTAAACTGCGGGAAGCAGCATGCTATGCATTTTTCTAGGCTCATTTGTATATATAAGTCTCTGAATTGGATCCATAACCTTAAGATAAAAAGAAAAAGATCCTGGGGAGATGGCTCGGCGGTTTAAAGCACTTGTTGCACTTGTAGAGATCTGGGTTCGATAACTAGCACCCACATGGTAGCTCACAGCCATCCGTAACTTCAGGCCCAGTGTGGCTGATGCACATGGTACACATATACGACTCATACACACAGATCTTTAAAAAGGAAAACCGCTGGATATGTGACCTTTGCCAGATACTTAGGAAGGCTGAAGCTGTAAGACTGAAGGCATCCTAAATAGTAGTTTAGCAAGACCTTATTTCCAAAAAAGAAAAATTACCGAATTAGCTTTGATCAAGCAAAAACATCTCTGCCTGGATCTGTTTCTTATTTGAAGTCCTCCCATCTGTCATAGTTCAGAGGGCCAGTTAGCAGGCATCCCTTAGTTTCCAGGCCAGTCGTAGTCACCAGCTGTGGGCCTTTGTCAAGTTAGCAGTGCTTCAGTCTCCAATTCAGCTGTGCAGTGACGGTTGAACGTGAAGGTTGAGCTAGGTGTATGGCACACACCTTGCATTCCCAGCCCCTGGAAGTCTACGTCTATCTGAGCTACAGGAGATACTGGCTCCACAAAGTAAAATTGGTGCATTAGTAGGTGGAGGGAGAAACCATACCAAGTACATATTTGACAGGGTGTTTTTTACCGTCGTGGCCAGCCTCTGCCTCCTGTGTGCTGGAACAATCCTCCCGTACTGTAACACCAGCTGAAACTGTTTTCAACAACAGCGCCTGGAGGTGGTCTTTGGATTAATCCCAGCACTCTGGAGGCAAAGGCAGGCAGATCTCTGAATTTGAGGCCAGCCTGGTCTATGGAGCTGCAGGATAGTCAGGACTACACAGAAACCCTGCTTCAAAAAAATCAAAGCCAGAAACATTAGGGTGATATATGCAAAAGCTGGAAACCTTGCCATCTCCAAAAACGTTAAGAGCTGATACACCTTTTCACTATCTCGTCCCCTCTTCTGAGTACACTCCCCTACTCAGGATTCTTAGCCCGATTCCTCAAAAAAAAAAAAAAAAAAAAAAAAGCTGGAGAACTAAAAGAGAAAAGATGATCTTCCAGATGTAAGTTTGCTCTAAGTTGATATGACTGTAGCTCAACTTTCTGGTCTCTAGAGGGCAGCCTATGGATGTTTGTACCCGGAGCACGGGGTGTCAAATTTTCAATCTCTAATAAATGGTAAAGAGTAATAGCAAACTTTTCTATTAGCGACCTTTACTTTTTATATATAAAACTATTGTTTATGCTTTTGTTAAGATGCCGTTTTTCTTGTTAAAGTAGATGCTTTTTTTAAAAATCCACTATGTAAAATTTTTAAAATGTGTTTTAAGAGCTGCGTATGGTGGCTCATGCTTTTAAACGCGATACTCGACGCAGAGGCAGGCAGATCTAGGAGTTCCCGACCAGCGTGGTCTACAAAACTAGATTCAGACCAGCCAGAGCTACATAGTGAGACCTTGTCTCAAATAAAACATAGTTTTTCGGTGTTGCTGGTTTCACACTTTCAGAAATTCACTCTGGGAATCTTGGAGTCAATATTTTGGGCATCATTTCTGCCGTTATTCCTGCGGGGCTCAACGCCGCAACACTGAACTGCCCAGGGGCGGAACATATTTGCAGGACCCTGAGGCTTCCCCAGGAATTTGGTCGCCATCCTCGTGGCCACCTTTGGAGCCCTTGTCACCTTCCGCTGTGTAGGTGCACAGCATCAGTGAGGCCTCAGGATTCCCTACGGAGCTGCGGTTGGCTCTGGTCACCAGTGTGTGCCCCCTGTCCTGGGAGGCAGAGGCCTGCACCATCCGAACCTGGCGACGCCCCGCCCCCGCGCTCCGCATCGGGCGACCGGGGCGACCTGGCGATCTGGCGACCTGAGGACAGCTGCCAGTCCTCGTCAGTAGCAGCTGGGAAGCTAGGGGCCAATGGTTGCGACGCGGGCGAGGGGCGTGAGGACGCCTGCACAAACTGTACACGTCACGACCGAGTCCCGCCCCGCCCCGCCCCTCCGCACCGGCCGCTCTAGCCCTGCGCGGGGCGGGTGAAATTGTTCCGCTGCCGACGTCCAGCTAGGTAAGGGGACTGCGACCGGGAGGGAAAGAAGGGAGCGCGAGGGTGGGACCTAGGCGGCCACTGCCGCCAAATCTTGGAGTAAACTTGGAGCAAACTCCAAATCTTAGGAGTAGCAAAAGAACCACTATCTCCATTTATGATGTCTGTGTGTTCCTGGGGTCGCAGGCTGCTGTTCTGTCCGAATTCTGGACAGACACACCCTCCTACCTAAAGTGTCCTGGAGAGTAAGGAGCTTGCACCGCGGAGTCGCATTTCGGTATTTAACAGGCCACCCCTCCTAAACCTGGCACGGGGCTGGTAAGAACGGGTTGCTGAAATTAAGGGTAGATGGCAGGAAGAATACGGATCCCTGTGGCCCAGGCGGAAAGAGAATCTTCCTTCCTTTGCCATCCTTAAGACTCCCACCTCTAGTAGCATCTTACTCCTCTTCGCTTTAACCCTCCTGGGTCAGAGAGGCACTAGGTTGTGAGGAAGACACTGCAACAGGACAGAGAGCAGAAGAATTAACTTCCTTCTCTAGCCCATCCCCTGACACCCTGGCCATTGACTCTGCTCAGTTTGCTGAGATCACTAGAATGCCATAGACTACGAGGTCAGGGTGGAGACTCTGAATTGGGGTTCATTTCTCATATGGGGTATTTATTTTAGAAGGGTGGAGGGAGAAAAGAGGAAAGGCCTGAGTGAATGTTATTAACTTGTTTACTCTTCGTATCAGTTCCTCTGGGTAGAGATGAGGATACAAGTTCAGAGAGGCCTGTTGTGTTGCCATGGGAGCTGGTTAATGACAAGGCCTGGTTTTGCAAACCCAAGGCAGTTTGCTTCCAGGATTCTGGCTCCTTCACCACCACCTCTTGTCTGTTTTCATCAGTCTCAATTTGAAATAATTAAAGTAGGGGCTGGGGATATGACTCAGTGGTAGAGTTATATCATTCTCAAGACCTTTAGTTTCAATACACAGCATCATTTAAAAAAAATGGCAAATCTCAGCGCAAGGCCCTGGGTTCGGTCCCCAGCTCCGAAAAAAAAGATCAACAACAACAAAAAAAAGAATGGCAAATTTCTAATCTGTCCTTTAGGTCCCTCAGCCTTGGGGCATTGTTCTTCCTAGAAGCCTCTGTACCTTTCTGCCCCCCACTCCACCCCACTCCTTTCTGCACAGTGTGTCTCCGAGGTGCTCCAAGCTTACTCGTAAGAACACATTTGGACCATGCATTCTCAGGTCTCCCAACCATGGAGTTCTCTTGGTTTGAAACCTAGGATCTTCTTGTTCTAGGTCTGCCACAATGCTGCCTCGGCTATACAGATCTGTGGCTGTGGGGCTTCCGCGGGCCATCAGGTAGGCTATCCCAAACCAGTGCTTATCTCCTAGCCTATCTCATAGTTATCTTATCTGGTAGACATTTATCTTATCTGGCATATAATATAGTACAGCGATGGAGGAAAGAGAAAGTCATATTTCACTGGTCCTACCCATCCGGAAGGAACCAAATTCCAACTGAACACCAATGACTAATGAGAGGTAACCCACCACACAGCTTCACAGGACTTTCTGTGCTACTAATACCTCTGTCTTCCAGAGCCAAGTCAACCCCCTTGAGACTCTGCATTCAAGCATGTTCCTCAAGTGACTCACTTAAGCCGCAGCATCCCAGCCTCACCTTTTCTGATGATAACTCAAGGACTCGGGGATGGAAAGTCATGGGGACCCTGATAGGCCTTGGTGCCGTGCTGGCCTATCATGACCATCGGTGTAGGGTGAGTGGGAAAAGAGCCTCCATGTTAGAACAAAGGGATCGTATATGTTCTTGCCTATGGTGATCTGTCTCCATGCACTGCGGACTACTACTTGCTCCCCTTAATTTCTCAGGCTGACCATGGGTGGGGTCAGCGTGACCTAAAGTGATTTAATATTCTGTTCCCTCCCCAACCCTCAGGCTTCTCAGGAGTCACCACGGATATACTCTAAAGAGGATGTGCGTTCTCACAACAACCTTCAAACTGGAGTCTGGGTAACTCTAGGCTCTGAGGTCTTTGATGTCACAAAATTTGTGGACCTGCATCCAGGAGGACAATCAAAACTGATGCTAGCTGCTGGAGGTCCCCTAGAACCCTTCTGGGCCCTCTATGCTGTTCACAACCAGCCCCATGTACGTGAGTTACTGGCTGAGTATAAGATTGGGGAGCTGAACCCCGAAGATAGAATGTCCCCTCCCTTGGAGGCCTCTGACCCTTATTCCAATGACCCTATGCGTCATCCAGCCCTGAGGATTAATAGCCAGCGCCCCTTTAATGCAGAGCCTCCTCCTGAACTGCTTACAGAAAGCTACATCACACCAAACCCTATTTTCTTTACCCGGAACCATCTGCCTGTACCTAACCTGGACCCAGACACCTATCGCTTGCATGTAGTAGGGGCACCTGGAGGTCAGTCGCTCTCTCTCTCCTTGGATGATTTGCATAAGTTCCCCAAACATGAGGTCACTGTCACTCTGCAGTGTGCTGGTAACCGGCGCTCGGAGATGAATAAGGTCAAGGAAGTGAAAGGTCTGGAGTGGAGAACAGGGGCCATCAGCACGGCACGCTGGGCCGGGGCACGGCTCTGTGATGTCTTAGCCCAGGCTGGTCACCGACTCCGTGAAACCGAGGCCCATGTCTGTTTTGAAGGACTGGATTCAGACCCCACTGGAACTGCCTATGGGGCATCCATCCCTCTGGCTCGGGCCATGGATCCCCAAGCCGAGGTCCTCCTGGCTTATGAGATGAATGGTCAGCCTCTGCCTCGTGACCATGGCTTCCCCGTAAGGGTGGTGGTTCCTGGTGTGGTAGGTGCTCGCCATGTCAAGTGGTTGGGCAGAGTGAGTGTGGAGTCAGAGGAAAGTTATAGTCACTGGCAGAGGCGGGATTACAAAGGCTTTTCTCCATCTGTGGACTGGGACACTGTAGACTTTGATCTAGCCCCATCAATTCAGGAACTACCCATCCAGTCAGCTATCACACAGCCTCAAGATGGGACGACTGTAGAATCAGGAGAGGTGATTATCAAGGGCTATGCATGGAGTGGTGGTGGTAGGGCTGTGATTCGAGTGGATGTGTCTATGGATGGTGGACTGACCTGGCAGGAAGCTGAGCTGGAGGGAGAGGAACAGCATCCCAGGAAGGCCTGGGCTTGGCGAATATGGCAGTTGAAAGCTCACGTGCCAGCTGAGCAGAAGGAATTGAACATCATTTGTAAAGCGGTAGATGACAGTTACAATGTGCAGCCAGACACTGTGGCCCCAATCTGGAACCTTCGAGGCGTGCTCAGCAATGCCTGGCACCGTGTCCACGTTCAGGTGGTTCCATGAAAGCATGGAACAGCAGTTTGTACCCAAAGGACCCCCTACACCTCTTTACCAACCCAGCCTTAATCCTCGGTGCCATAGATAAACGTTTCCTTCCTCTACTGAGGGGAGAAAGCAGCTCTCAAGACATCACTTTCTTACCCTACCATACCTTTACTTCTCATGCCTCCCCTCAGGCCTTGTTTTGCATTGCTTAGATTCTTCAGATATGTGTGTGATGTATGGAATGTGTAAAAACTGTACGTTATTTCTTTTTCTTCTTCATCATCTTGTTTTTTTTCCCTTCAAGACAGGGTTTCTCTGTGTAGCCCTGGCTGTCCTGGAACTCACTTTGTAGACCAAACTGCCTGCCTTAGTCTCCAGAATCGGGGGATTAAAGGCATGTGCCGCCACTGCCCGTCTACAACTTTCAATCGCCTCTGGGATGCAAGGAGATTTCCCTCTTAGAGTGCTTTTAAAACGATTCCAATAAAGTGTCTGTTTAAGACTATGACTGGAACCTCTTGGGCCTGGACAGTGAATATGTTGCAAGAGGGAGGTGTGGTACTAACCCAAAGCTAACCGGAGGGAGGGAGGTGCAGTCGCTCGCTCGATAAATCAAGGAGTGGATCTCCCTTCTCAGGACTGCTATCATCTGCAGCATCACCTAAACGACTGACTTGGAGATACCTACGAAGAGAGAAGCGATTTAAAAGAAAAAAAAAAAAAAAAAGAAGTGTTTGTTGCCCTCAAATCGTTTCCCCAATTCCTGCTCTCTAGGCCGGATTGACAAGGAATGCAAAACAGGAATGAAATCAATATTATTTTAGGGAGGGCAGGGGCAAACCTTGGCACCAAGGGCAGACACGCCTGGGCGCGTTGGGCGATCAGTGTGCACCTAGTTTGCAAATTAGATGCAGATGAAGGATAGATTTGACTTAACCTCTGCACGACAAGGCCTTTCGGACTTAAATCTTTCGGCGCTCGGCTATTCTCCCCTAGCTCCTCTCCCTTTTTTTTCCCTCAGCAGTCTCCCCGGCTTGGGGGCGCTCGGTATTTGGCCCAGTCGCCTATCGCCTGGTAGTGGGACCGGAAGTTACTCCGGAGGGGGGGGATGGCCGTGATGGGGGGGGCTCCGGGGGGGGGTCGGTCCCTCCTCAGGTGAAGCCCCTGATGGAGATGGAGCCGCCACCGCTGAACACCCGGATCCCGGCTTCGGCCTGGCTGCCGCCGCCTCAGTGACCCCATCCCCCCGCGCTGGGCCACCTGGGCCAAGAGTGGGGGACTCCCCACCCCTCTTATCCCACCCGACGCGGTCCTTCTCCCTCAACCCCCAACAGCCTGCGCGCGCGCGCGGAGACGCCTCAGGTGAGTGAGGGGCGGAGCCCACGCGAGTCAGGGGCGTGGCTTGGCCTCCGGGGCGGGGCTTTGGTTTGGACTAGAAGTGGGGAGTCGCAGCCTTGGGGGGAGATCTGCGTTTGAGGGACAGGAGCTTGTTTGCAGCACCTTGGTCAGAGACCTCAGAATTGGAGATTGGTAGGAAGATAGTTCCAGAGAGGGCTGAAGACAGACAGGAACTGACATGTAGGAAGCTCCTGTGTAGGGAATAGTTAAGACAGAACATAGGAACAGAACAACAAAAACAAAGCGACAGAGCACCAGAAAAGTCAAGGGGCCTAGGAGCTTCACTGGGAATACTGGAGAAAAAGACCCAGGCTTACCTATGACTGTCTCCAGGAGGCTGTGAAGGACTGGGAGAAATAGCAGGATTCAGCGTTGTCGGTTCTACTGTTGGGGTGAGAAGCCTAGAGAACTTGAGAAGCAGGACTGGGAAGGAAAAGATCTACTCACTACTCAGGAGCCCTAGAGAGAAATCATAGGAGAAGCCCCATGGTAAACCACTGTGTGGGAACCACATAAACTTGGGAAGCAAAAGGCCTCTTTCTGAATGTTAAAACCACCCTCAGTGTGCCTTCTCATACAGACCCATATTAGTGTTTTTACCCTTTGTCTGCTAGGGTTGTATTGTTTGGTTTCCTGGATTGTTAGGTTGGTTGGTTGGTAAGTGTGAGCTTGTGTGTGTGTGTGTGTGTGTGTGTGTGTGTGTGTGTGTGTGTGTGTGTGTGTGTGTGTAGCAAAGCTGTATGCTGCATGTCAGGCTCACAACAACTTTGGAGTTAGTTCTCTTTTTATTTTTACGTGGGTTCCAGGGACTGAGCGGATACCACCAGGTTTCAAGGCAAGCAAACCACAGCTGTGTTTTTGAAACAGAGTCTCATGTAACCCAGACTGACCCTGAACTATGAAGCTCATGATGACCTCTAACTCCTCAACTTGTGATTCTCCTGCTTTAACCTTCCGAGCACTGGGATTACATTTGTGTCTAGCTGACTTGTCCTTCAATTTCTCTGTGGGATTTTCTTTATTTTGTTGGTTGGTTTATTCTTGTATAGGCTTCATTGGCCTAAAACTCATTCAGTAAACCAGGCTGGCCATAAACTCACAGAGATCCATTCACCTGCCTCTGCCTCCTGGGTGAGTGCCACCATGCTTAGTGATTTGTTTTGAGCCAGAATCTCAGTTTTCCAAGGCTAGCTTCAAATTTCCTATAGCTGAGGATGACTTTGAACTTCTGAGCCTTCTGGCTTCATTTCCCGAGTGTTGGGGAAACAGGCCATCATCATGTAACACTCACTACATGTGACTCGTTTAAATCTGACTAAATAAGGTACCCTATTCGTTCATCCAAGGTCAAGAATTTGTCACCAACTTGTATGTGTAAAGAATTGCACGCCTTCTCTCAGAATGAAACTGTCAAGCATTAGGACTGCTACTTAGTGGCAGAGTGAGACATGGCTCTACTCTGTTGCCTAGATCATCCTGAGAAGTTCCTTTAGTCTTTGGGGAGCTTAAATTCAGGCAAAAGCATTTTCGGTTTCAAGACAGGATTTCCAGATGAGTCAATATGGAGAGAACTGGTAGCTGCCAAGTTGGCTTGGTGGTTGAAGGTATCTGTCACCGAGCTTTAATGACCTGACTTGAGCTCCATCCACAGGACTCACAAAGTGGAAGGTATGTACACACAGAGTGTTTGCCTTGCAAACACGAAGTCTTGAGTGTGAATCACCAGCATCTGTGTAAAAGCCAAGAGGCACAAAACACACCTATAATCTCAATGTTTTGGGGACGGAGTCAGGAGCATTCCTGGATTCATTAGCCAGCCAGCCTAGCAGGTTAATAACCTCCAGAATCAGTGAGAGACCTTGTTTCAAAAAAATCAGATGGGGGGCTGGGGATTTAGCTCAGTGGTAGAGCGCTTACCTAGGAAGCGCAAGGCCCTGGGTTCGGTCCCCAGCTCCGAAAAAAAAGAACAAAAAAAACAAAAAAAACAAAAAAAAAAAATCAGATGGGAGCTCTCCAGCTCAGTGGTTAAGAGCATTGGCAGTTCTTCCTAAGAACTTGGGTTCAATTCCCAGCACCCACATGGGGGCTTGTAATAGACTCTGGAACTCCAGTTCCAGGGGAAAGGACACTGTCTTCCAGACTGTGCAGGCAGTAGTCATACACTTGGTACAGACACACATGTAGGCAAAACTCAGTCTCAGTCACTGCTGTGAGAAGGCACCATGACGAGTGCAGCTGTCATAAGAGAAAGCATTTACATGGAGGCTTGCTTATTGTTTCAGATGTTTAGTCTGTTATCCGTCATGGTGAGGAGCGTGGTGGCATACGGGCAGACATGGGAGCAGCAGCTGAAAACTGTTCAGATTCATAGGCGGGGGTGGGAGGCTTGGCTTGGCATGGGCTTTTGAAATCTCAAACCCCACCCCTGTAGTGACAACTTTGGCAGTTTTGGTTTTTTTTTTTTTTTTAAGATTTATTTATTTTATGTATGTGAGTACACTGTTGATGTCTTCAGACACACCAGAAGAGGGCATCAGATCTCACTTCAGATGGTTGTGAGCCACCCTGTGGTTGCTGGGATTTGAACTCAGGATCTCTGGAAGAGCAGTCGGTGCTCTTAACCTCTGAGCCATCTCTCCAGCCCGAGACTACCTTTCTTTATTGGTGTCTTAGTTAGGATTTGATTGTTGTGAAGAGGCATCATGACCAAGGCAACTCTCATAAAGGGCAACATTTAGCTGTGACTGGCTTCCAGTTTAAGAGGATGTATTGTCAATTCGGGAAGCACAGTGACACACAGGCGGACATGGCGCTAGAGAAAGAGCTTCAAGTTCTACGTCTCAATCTGCAGGCAACAGAAGGAAACTGTGTCACAGTGGGCATAGCCTGAGCATAGGTGACCTCACAGCGCGCCCTACAATGACTCACTTCCTCTAGCAAGGCCACACCTACTCCACTTCTCTTAATAGTGCCAGTCCTATGGGCCAAGCTATGAGGCCAGACCTTTTAAAACACGGAAAATGGTCTCGTGGTTCTGTTTGCTGGAAAAGGCTTTGAGTTCCAGGCTGTTGATTTGCATCTTCTCAGGAGCATCTTTGTCTTGGAAACAGAGAGAGAAGGTCAAAGTTTGCCAGACAAAAACATGTAAGAACTGGGAGGGTTGACTGGAAGCTGGTCTCTTGGTGAGACTGACTTTGTAGGCACTAGCCAGCACACAACCTTACCTTCAAGTGGCCCCCTAAGCTGACTAAAGCTGTTATTATCATAAAAAGATCAGTGAATACCAGTTTGTTAATTCTCCCATAATTTCTGGAAAGACACGGGACTAAGAGGATTATTCTTTATAAGTCTTGTGTCTCTAGTTCAACGATTTAAGGCCCTGTTCACAGAACCTAAAAACCTTCCATGGTTTAAGTGTGGACCTGAAGCTCATATCTCTAGCATCTCTTAGATGCCGTGTGTAGTGGCATATGGTAATCCCAGCACATGAGAGACAGAGACAGGGGAGCTCTGGAACAAGCTGGTTAGCTACATGACTAATCGCTCAGCTGAGAGACCCTAGCTCGGGAGATAAATCTAGATCTAGATATTGAAAACAGAAAGTCACCATCAGCCTCAGGACTCCATGTGAGCACACATGCATGCACATGCACTCACACACATGTGCTCCCACAAGAATATGAAAATGCATACATTCGCGAATACCCCCCAAAATGTTTTAAACATGGGAAAAGGCAAACAGGGTTGCTAAGGCTTGCCAGCTGGGCAACATTAAATCCCACGGCAGAAGCGCCTGCTCGTTTCCCAGATTCTACTTCTGCCGCGGCTGTTGTTAACCAGATAAGTGGCTTTCGGCTTTGTTTCTTTTCCAAGAGATTAGAGATCAACTCTCAGCTCCATTCCAGCTCGAAGCACTTGGAGCCTCTGTCCTAGTCCTAGTTCAGGAAGTAGAGAGGCTCACCAAAGCTGCTTATCCAAGCAAGAATCCCTGATACCCGAGGGGCCTGGAAATGTCTCTCTGGCCACGGAGCGGTGAGCTCTTTGGACTTCTGGCTAGTATCACCACCAAAGACACCTCTCCAGAGTTTTGTCCCTTGCTGCAGTCAAGACTTCTATGTAATTTCATGCACCTGTTTGGGAATCTTTGACTTCGAAACTGATTTGTTTTGAAGCTCAAATTAATAGCAGCACAGTGACACACAACTGTGGCCCAAGCTTGCAGAAGGCAGGAGAGTTGTCATGACTTCCAGGCCAGTGTTGACGATGTAGGACAAGCTAGGCTGCACTCCATGCTGAGATTCTGCCGGTCAGGTGGAATGGCTCAGCAGATAAACACACAAGCTTCGAGACCTGAGTTCTAGCCCGGAACCCACGTGGTGGGGTGAGAGTACCAACTCCACCAGCTACATTCTGACTTCCTAACATGCTCGTACACGTTCATAAAAACATAATTTACAGGCTGGAGAGATGGCTCAGTGTTTAAAACACAGACTGCTCCTCCAGAGGATCTGGGTTCAATTCCCAGCCCTGACGTGGTGGCTCATCACCTTTTGTAACTTCATTTTCTTTTTCTTTAAGTTTTTTTTAACTTTATTTTTGTATTTATATGAGTATATAGCTGGTGCCAGAAGAGGGCACCAGATCCCATTACAGATGATTGTGAGCCACCATGTGGTTGCTGGGATTTGAGCTCAGGACCTCTGGGAGAGCAGCCATTGCTCTTAACCACTGAGCCATCTCTCCAGTCCCCTAATTAAAAAATCTTAATGCAGGGGTTGGGGATTTAGCCCCGTGGTAGAGCACTTGCCTAGCAAGCACAAGGCCCCGGGTTCGGTCCTCAGCTCCAAAAAAACAGAAAAAAAAAATCTTAATGCAATTTTTTAAAAATAGGGATTCTGATAGGGGTCCTGCAAGACAATTCAATAGATAGACTTAACCCTAACACATTAAGTTCAATCCCTGAAGCCTTAGAAGCTAGAAGGAGAAAACTGACTATGAGTTGTCTTGTGACTTCTCAACTTGTGCTGTAGCACAAACGTACTCCCCCCAACAAACAAAAATGATGTTTTAAAATAAAATAAAGAAAAATAAAATAAAGATAAAAAAATTTTAAAGATTGTGTCAGGGCTGGAGAGATGGCTCAACGGTTAAGAGCACTGACTGCTCTTCCAGAGATCCTGAGTTCAATTCCCAGCAACCACATGGTGGCTCACAACCTTCTGTAATGGGATCGGATGTTCTCTTCTGGTGTGTCTGAAGACAGCAGCGGTGTACTTATAAAAGAATAAGTAAATTAAAAAAATAAAAAAACTACTTTAAATTTATAAAAGAGAAAAGAAAAAACATACATTTAAAAAATAAGTGAATGAAAAAATAAGAATTACTGAGGTTGGGGATTTAGCTCAGCGGTAGAGCACTTTCCTAGCAAGCCCAAGGCCCTGGGTTTGGTCCCCAGCTCCGAAAAAAAGAAAAAGAAAAAGAATTACTATAGTTCACATGGAACTTCTCCATTCTATTTTCTCTACCCCTCCAAGCATATACAGCTGAACAATAGTGACCGCAAAGAGTTGTTCCTTAAACGCTGGGCTTGGATCCTCAGATGCTGATCCAGAAGACTCAGGAAGTAATTTGTTTGGCCTTCTTCCTTAGTTTCTTCATCCTGAAATATAGAGATATGGATCAAGGAGTTGCAGTGGCAAAGGTTCTCATCCTTCCCATAAAAACCTCAGCTCTCTCTCTCTCTCTCTCTCTTTCTCTCTCTCTCTCTCTCTCTCTCTCTCTCTCTCTCTCTCTCTCTCTCTCTCTCCTGCAGTCTTCATGCGGAGGACAGGGGAGCAGAGAGAAAAGGAGAAAAGACACAGTCATCTGAGGTCTAAAAGGAGAGAATGAGGTGACATTTCCCCCTACCGTGGCATTCCTAGCACGATGAGCCCGTCCCCTCTGCTCCCAAAGCACTCGATCCTGAAACTGGTCTTCTTTACCAGGTTTATACATGAACCGGAGGTTCCGAGGCATAGCCAGGGGTAAAGATGAGTCTGCTATAAGGACAGATGCACGTGCTGAGCGTGTGCCTCCTTCAGTGCCTACGAGTTTGCTCTAAAGAGCCTGTTGGAGCCGGCGCTGCTCAGTTTGGGTCTGATTCCTTAAAAAGGGTCTACGTTTGTCTACATTAATCTCTAGCCCTGTTCCCTCTGTAGCCCAATTCTGTAAAGCCGCCTCCGTAGGAAGCAAACCCAGCCTCTAGCATATCTTTGCTCGTATTTCACGCTGTGTACGGAGGCACGCACAGGAGAGGATGAGGCTGTGGGTACTCAGGGTTCATGAGCGGCTCACACTCACGACTCGGGAAACTGTGTCTGAATTTGTTAAGAACTACTGGGCTTCATCTCAAACTCAGGTCCTAAGGGGAACCGGGGAAATGTTCCCACTTCTCCCTGCAGCTGTTTGAAGTAATAACCAGAAGTAAAAGTATGTCCTGGTGGTGGCGCACACCGTTAATCTCAGCACTCAGGAGTCCAGGTAGGCAGATCTCTGAGTTCCAGGCTAACCTGGTCTACAGAGTGAGTTCCAGAACAGACAGAGTTACACAGAGAAACCCTGTATTCAAACAAAACAAAACAAAACAAAACAAAGAACCAATACTCCCCATGAAAAAGTATGTCATGGAGCTCGCCAGGTGCCCAACCTCACTGTCTTCCCAGCACCTTTTCTGCCACTTTTCTATCTGTTAGACCACAGGGCATGTGTTCTAAATCCTCAAGTTTTAGCATGTCATTCCTTTAAACTGAATTCTTTGGCAGGTTTGAATAATTTTGCTTACTGGAAATAACCATATTATTTTAGCCTATTAAACCCAGTACATAGCAGGACTTGTTGGCTCATGCCCATAATCCCCACCATTTAGAAATAATTTTGAGGCCAGCCTAGGCTACATAGTGAGTTCTGGGACAGCCTTGACTATAGAGTGAGACCCCCATCCCAAAAGTAAAATAAAATAAAATAAAATAAAATAAAATAAAATAGGACATGGTGACTCATGGCCCACACTTGGGAGGGAGAAGCAGCAGGAGGATCAGGAGTTCAAGGTCATCTTCAGTCAAAATAGCAAGCTGGAGGCCATCCTGGGGTATATAAAATTCTGTCTCGAAAAATCAACATAAGAACACTAAAAGATAGCTAGGCAGGGGCACAGACCTCTAATCCCAGCACTCTGGGAGTGGGAAGCAGGCAGATCTTTGAGTTCGAGGCCAGCCTATTCTACAGAGTTCCAGGACCACCAGGGCTATACAGAGAGACCCTGTCTCAACAAACAAACAAACAAAAGAACAATTAAAAACTAAATTTTGGGCTGGAGAGATGGATCAGTGGTGAAGAGCACTGACTGCTCTTCCAGAGGTCTTGAGTTCAATTCCCAGCAACCACATGGTGGCTCACAACCATCTGTAATGGGATCCAATGCCCCTTTCTGGTGTGTCTAAAGATAGATACAGGGTACTCATATTAAAAAAAATCCTTAAATCAATCAATCAATAAATAGATAAATGTCAGTTTGTTTATTATATGGAGGAAATTTCACTTCCTCGTATGTTTTTCCTAAATAGAGCCATTTGAGTATTTTGGGACACAGACTGGTAGGGTGCTGAGCAGGCATTTGGAAGTCAGACCCTGGACTGACTGCATTACCACCCGTTAGGAAATTAGTGGGCAGGGAATTCTCTCTAGGAAGGACGCCACTTTTAGCCATTCCTGCTTAAAGGGAATAGCATGTGGGAGAAAGTCCGTGCCATGCAGGACTTTGGTTATGTGTCATTCAAAGCATGAAGAGGGGGCTGGTGAGATGCCTCATGGGTAAAGGTGCTTACCTCTCTCTGAGACCCGCATGATAGAAAGAGAACCAGCTCCTACATAGGTCTGTTCTGGTCTCTCTCTCTCTCTCTCTCTCTCTCTCTCTCTCTCACACACACACACACACACACACACACACACACACACACAAACATACATAAAACATCACACAGACTCACACACCACACACACAAACACAGCCAACACACACACACACCATATAGTATATACCACATACCACAACACACACAAACACATCACACAGACTCATTCCACACACAAGCACATCACACACACACACACACAAAACACATATACAAGCACAGCCAACACATAGCATCACACATCATACACCACATACCACATACACACACACACACCAGACTATTTTAAATTAAATGAATAAGAGTGTGAGGGTGCCAAGGAGACTTGCCTAGCCAGTGTGAAGACCTGGCTTCAGTCTGGGGTGGGCTCTTTAGTCCCCGAGATCAGACCGGCTGATTCTCGTTTCCATCCCCTACTGAGTACTGCCTTCTTAGTGGGCAGAAGGGGGAGAGACCGGCCGTTCTAGCTACTCTGCATTCAGTTCACTGAGAATTTACAAGTGCACATGCCTCTCTTGCATTACTGAATGGCATTATCATTTTGCTTTTGTTTTGAGTCAGGATCTTGTTATGTAGCTCAGACTAGCCCCAGACTCGTGGCAATCCTCTAGTCTCAGCCTTTCAAGAGCTGGAACCACCACGTGTGTGTGTGCGTGTGTGTGTGTGTGTGTGTGTGCGTGTGTGTGTGTGTGTGTTGAGACTAGGGCTTGGTTCTAGGACTCACTATGTAACCCAGGCTAGCTTCAGACTCATGGCTTCTTGCCTCAGCCTCTCCCAGGTGATGGGATTACAGGTGTGTACCACCAGGCCCCACATATTCCTGTGCCTTCCTTCCCATCTCTGAGATCTTGGAGCAAAACTTATTTTGGCTTGCTAACTTTTTCCCCCTACAGCACCCTTTCCAGAGTGTCTCCAGCAGGCTCTGCCTAACTTAACTCTAAGGAGAAACTCAGAACTGCCTGCTCAGCTAGGGGAGGTGGTGCCTTGAGGGCTGAGCAAAGAGTAAAGTCCATCCGAGCTTTCAGAAAACCAAGACTGAGGACAGCAGACTGCAGACCACTCTCACTTGCAGAATTCCCACCTTAGGATCAGTTGGAGAACACTGAGCACTGATTTTGCTCAAACTATGGCACACAGCAAGTGCCAAGAGCCATTAAGAATAAGGGGGCAAGGGGTTGAGGATTTGGCCCAGTGGTAGAATGCTTGCCTAGCAAGTGCAAGGCCCTGGGTTCGGTTCCCAGCTCCAAATTAAAAAAAAAAAAAAAGAAAGAAAGAAAGAAAGAAAGAAAGAAAGAAAGAAAGAAAGAATAAGGGGGCGGGGAGGGGGGGCTGGAGAGATGGCTCAGTGGTTAAGAGCACTGACTGTTCTTCCAGAGGTCCTGAGTTCAAATCCCAGCAACCACATGGTAGCTCACAGCCATCTGTAATGAGATCTGGTGCCTCTTCTGGTGTGTGCATTCAATAAACTGTTCTTGTTTTAAAAAAAAAAAAAAAGAATAAGGAGGGCTCTCACTTTGTACTAGGATGAAAGTCTAACTCAGAAAACACTCCCAGGGTCTAGGGAGACAGCTCAGCAGATAAAATATTTACTCGCCTTGCAAACTTAAGGACCAGAGCCCACATTAAAAGGGCAGGGAGGGGCTGGGGGATATAGCTTAGTCCAAGAGTGCTTATTTAGCAAGTAGAAAAAAGGACCTGAATTCAATTCTCAGTGCTGCATAAACTGGGTATTGTGGCACATGCCTGTAACAGGTGCAACAGGATCGTCCTCAACTACAAAGGAAGTTGGAGGACAGCCTGAAGAGAGAAAAAGAGGAGGGGACCAGGCATGATGGCTGTACTTGTACATGGATAACATCAGTGTTGGGAAGGTGAAAACAGACGGATCCCTCAGGCTTGCTGACCACCTGGCCTAGTATACTTAGCAAGTTCCAGACCAATGAGAGACCCCACCTCAACAGCCACTGGTAGATGGCCTCTGAGGAATGATATCTGGGATTGTCCTCTGACTTGTATTGGCAGCGGCAACGCGCACGCATGCGCAGACACACACACACGCACACACACACACACACACACACACACACACACACACACACAAACACTCTTCAGATCTTTCTGGGCCATTTCATCAAGGATCCAAGAGTGAGCCACTCCTGAGACAATGTTTCAACTGAAGAACCAGCTGAACTTGTTCTGCCTTTTAAGGAACAGAACCTCCTACAACGGTCACTCTAAAGGGAAAAAGGGTTTTTTTTGTTTTGTTTCTCCTGGATCCCACGGTGGCCTTAAACTCAACTTTGTATCTGAGAATGGCCGTAAACTTCTGCTCTTTCTGACTCAGTCTCCTGAATGCTAGAATGACAGGTGAGCAGCTATGCCAGGAATCCAACCCAAGGCTTCGTGTATACCAGACAAGCACTCTATCAACTGAACTACAGCACCAGCCCTAGCCCTAGCCTGGATCTTGAAAGGAAGCAATGTAATATGATGAAGAGCGTGCTCTGTAGGGACAGGAGAGGCAGCTCGGTGGCTGAGGGTACACGCCGCTCTTGCAGAGGACGCCATACCTTCGTTGGGTGGTTCAAGTTGGTTTGTAACTCTAACTCCAGGGGTGTCTTAAGATTTCTATTGCTGCAGTGAAGCACCACGACCAAAAAAGCAAGTTGGAGAAGAGTTTATTCTGCTTACACTTGCACATCACAGTCCATTGCTGAAGAAAGTCAGGACAGAGCTAGACTTGATGGCGTGCACCCTTAATCCCAACACTTGGGAAGCAAAGGCAGGCAGATCTCTGAGCTTGAGGCCAGCCTGGTCTACAAAGTTAATTCCAAGACAGCAGGGCTACACAGAGAAGCCCTGTTTCACAAAACAAAACAAACAAGTCAGGACAGGGCAGGAACCTGGAGGCAGGAGCTGATGCAGAGGCCATGGTGGGGTGCTGTTTAGTGACTTGCTCTCCATGACTGACTCAGTCTGCTTTCTTATAGAACCCACGACCCAAGGATGGCATCACCTGCAATGGGCTTCCCCACAGCCACCATCATTAATTGAGAAAATACTTGACATTACAGCTGGATGTCATGGAGGCATTTTCTCAACTGAGGCTCCTTTCTCCGTGATGACTCTAGCTTGTGTCCAATTGCCACACAAAACCAGCCAGGACAAGGGGAATCCAATGTTTCTGGCCTTCAAGGGTACCTGCACTCACATGCATACAAACAGACACACACATACACAGACACACACATACACAGACACACACATACACACACACATACACACATACACAGACACACACACATACACACATACACAGACACACAGAAACACACACAGACAAACACACACACAGACACACACAGACACAGATACAGAGACACAGATACACATATACACACACAGACACACAGACACACACACATACACAGACACACACAAACACACACACAGACACACACATACACAGATACAGAGACACACAGATACACAGACACACACACAGATACACACACATACACAGACACACACAAACACACACACAGACACACACATACACAGATACAGAGACACACAGACACACACATATACACAGACACAGACAAACACACACACAGACACACACATACACAGATACAGAGACACACAGATACACATACACACACACAGACACACACAAACACACACACAGACACACACATACACAGATACAGAGACACACAGACACACACATATACACAGACACAGACAAACACACACACAGACACACACATACACAGATACAGAGACACACAGATACACATACACACACATACACACACATACACACACAGACACACACATACACACACATACACACACATACACACACATACACACAGACACACACATACACACACTCACACATACACAGACACACACACACAGACACACACAGACACACACACATACACACACATACACACACACAGACACACGCATACACACACTCACACACAGACACACACACATACAGACACACACAGACACACACACACAGACACACATATACAGACACACACATACACACACACATACACACACACACACACATACACAAACCTTAAAAATGATGAAAATTGATCTTAAAAGAAAGAGTGCGGGGTTGGGGATTTAGCTCAGTGGTAGAGCACTTGCCTAGCAACCGCAAGGCCCTGGGTTCGGTCCCCAGCTCCAGAAAAAAAAAAAAAAAAAGAAAAGAAAAGAAAGAGTGCACCTCAGAGAAGCAGGAGAGCCATGTTCTAATTTTCAGTTCAGTCTCACATGAGCCTTAAGACAGTGGCTTAACTGCTTTAACCCTCAGTATTTCCAAACAGAAACTAGGAAAATCCTCTCTTCTGCATGGGGGAGGGGAAAGTTTGAGGGAAGCCATGCCTAACACTTTGAGCTTTGTAGTTGTTTTTGAAAAAACATCCCAAAGGCCATTTGTGGAGCCGTTGACTTCTGAGTACAGACTGACCTCCCTTGTCTCGGGATCTCTGGCCACTTCTCGATTTGTGGCTAGTTCCAAGGGTGTTCTGAGCCTGTGCTCTCAGGCTCCTCTAACCATTGCCCCTAGGGGAAACTTTAAGCAATCACTTATAATTGTGGCTTGTTGGAACTGGAAATGCACTCACCTCCGAAGAGCTGTGGCTTGTTCTAGCCCTGGTTCCTAAGCTCGGTCCATTGTAGGAGGTAGAGACAAGAATTATCCCACACACACCCAGGATCCCTGGAGTTAATGAAAGGGAGAACTGCTTTGCAGATGGACACAAGCCTGCACTTCAGACTTCTCACGGTTAAGAGCACTGACTGCTCTTCCAGAGGTCCTGAGTTCAAATCCCAGCAACCACATAGTGGTTCACAATCTGTAATGGGATCTGATGCCCTCTACTGGTATGTCAGACTTCTCATGAGCCTTGCTCCATGTAAGACTTGGGCAGGAAAATACACCCCCACCCCCACCCCCACCCCCACCCCCCGTGAGCCCATCTACACTCCCTTAAGATAGCTTCACCAACAAGCCAGACTTTCTCTGTCTGCCTTCCTAAGAGTCTTTAAAGAGCCTGGGGCTCCTGGAGGCCTCTCAGGTTGTTTCCTGCTGCACTCTGGTTTCCCATGGGGCATTTATACCTATTAGGAGAGTGGCAAAAACAATTTAGGATGTATATAAATTTCCACCATGTAGACTTTTTAAAACGATGTATTTGTTTCATTTTCTGTGTGTGAGCACTTACCTGAAAGTCACCGCAACCCTGAGTGTAGTATCTTGGAGTCCCAAGGATGACAGTCAGTTTTTCTTTTGACTTTTTATTTTTATTTTCTGTATAAGAGAATTTGCTTGAATGTATATCTGTGCTGCATTATGTGTGTGCAGTGCTTACAGAGGTTGGAAGAAGACATTGGATCCCTGGGACTAGAGTTAGACAGGTGTGAGCCGCTACGCAGGTGCTGGGACTTAAACCCAAGTCCACTGTTCTTCACCACAGATCTCTCCATCCCCAAGACCTTTTTGTTTTGTTTTGTTTTTTACCACAGGGTCTTGCTACTGTGTAACCTTGGCTAGCCTAGAACCAGGTTTCACTAATCGGGCTGTCCTTGAACTCTCAAGAGATCCATTTGCTTTGGCCTCCCATGTGCTAGGCTCACATACTTAAACCACCATGCCTAGATATGGAATTCCCCAAGAACACCTAAAGAGATAGTTTTTTGCAATAAATTATCACTTTAACTGATTAATAGATAAATAGATTAATATGTATTTTAAAATTTTCTCTCGCTGTTGGGAATTTAGCTCAGTGGTAGAGCGCTTGCCTAGCAAGCGCAAGACCCTGGGTTCAGTCCCCAGCTCCAAAAAAAAGAAAAGGAAAAAAAAATTCTCTCTCATCAGACAGTGCTGCTGAATGCTTTTTTTTTTTTAAAGATTTATTTATTAATCATATATAAGTACACTGTAGTTATCTTTAGACACACCAGAAGAGGGCATCAGATCCTGTTACAGATGGTTGTGAGCCACCATGTAGTTGCTGGGACTTGAACTCAGGACCTCTGGAAGAGCAGTCAGTGCTCTTAACCACTGAGCCATCTCTCCAGCCCTGCTGAATGCTTTTAATTCCAGCACTCAAGAGGCAGAAGCAGGCAGAGCTCTGTGGGTTCGAGTCATCCTGGGCTACAGAGCATGTTCTAGGACAGCCAGGGCTACACAGAGAAACTCTGTCTTTTTTTTTTTTTTCTTTTTCTTTTTCTTTTTTTCGGATCTGGGGACCGAACCCAGGGCCTTGCGTTTGCTAGGCAAGCGCTCTACCACTGAGCTAAATCTCCAACCCCAACTCTGTCTTAAAATAAACAAACAAACAGTAAAAAACAGACAGACAAAAATCCCTCAGTGCTATTAATTAAATGTTTTTTTTTAAGGTTTATTTATTTATTTTATGTGAGTACACTGTAGCTGTCTTCAGACACACCAGAAGAGGGCATCAGATCTCGTTACAGATGGTTGTGAGCCACCATGTGGTTGCTAGGAATTGAACTCAGGACCTCTGGAAGAGCAGTCAGTGCTCTTAACCGCTGAGCCATCTCTCCAGCCTGAGACAAGAGTTCATGTATCTCAGGCTGAACTCAAGCTTACTATATAGCTGAGCCTGGTCTTGAACTCTGATCTTCCTGCTTCCAGTTCCTAACTGCTGACAGGAGTGTGCACTTTTTTCCTTTGTCTTTAACATAAACAGAATGAGGCTGGAGAGGTAGTTCAGAGTTAAGAGCAATTACTATGTTTGCAGAGGACCCTGGTTCAGTTCCCAACACCCACACAGCTCACATACATCTGTAACTCCAACTTCAGTGCCCTTTTCCGGCCTCCTTACACACTAAACTCATGTGGTACACATAAATACACAAAGGTATGATGCTCATACACCTAAAGTTATAAGTGTGTGTGTGTGTGTGTGTGTGTGTGTGTGTGTGTTTTGGGGTTTTTGCTTTGTTTTGTTAATAGCTCCTGCTATCCTGGAACTTGCTTTGTAGACCAGGCTGGCCTAGAACCCCCAGAGATCTTCAAGTCTCTTCTTCCTGAGTGCTGGGATGTACCACTACTACCCTGCTGATTTAAATATTTTTTTAAAATTAAAAAACACAATAAGGGGGCTGGAGAGATGGCTCAGCGGTTAAGAGCACTGACTGCTCTTCCAGAGGTCCTGAGTTCAAATCCCAGCAACCACATGGTGGCTCACAACCATCTGTAATGAGATCTGGTGCCCTCTTCTGGTGTCTGAAGACAGCTACAGTGTATTCACATAAATTAAATAAATCTTTAAAAAAAAAAAACACACACAATAAAATAAACATTGACCAGAGGAGTAGGGAAAGTCATGTGAAAGTCTAGACATGGGGCTGCAGAGATAGCTCAGTGATTAGAAGCACTGTCCCTTCTTCCTAAGATCCTGAGTTCAATTCCCAGCAACCACATGGTGGCTATAACCATCTGTAATGGGATCTGATGCCCTCTTCTGGTGTGCAGATGTACATGCAGCAGAGCACTCATACAATAAATGAATAAAGATGTTTTTAAAAAAAAAAGAAAGTAAGTCTAGACATGGGCTGGAGAGATGGCTCAGCAGTTCAGAGCACAGGCTGCTCTTCCAGAGGTCCTGAGTTCAATTCCCAGCACCCATGTGCTGATGCCCTCCTCTGGTGTGCAGGTGTACACGCAGACTGAATACTCAAATAATAATAATAATAATAATAATAATAATGATAATAATAATAGAACATAAATTAGAATGTCTAGACATGGGAGCTAGGCATGTTGATGCAGGACTTTAATTCCAGCACTCAGGAGGCAGAGACAGGCAGATCTCTTGAGTTTGAGGCCAGCCAGAAGCCTGGTCTACATAGAAAGTACTAGGACAGCCAGAGCTAAAACAAAAGTGAGGTGAGTTTGGGCTTGGTGATGTGGTAGTGGTACAGCATATGCCTAGCACGTTCAGCACACACATAAAAAGTTTATGATATGATCCGTACAGACACAATCACTGAACCCTGACAGGGCTTCTCTACTACTTCCCTTCTGCTACATGCACCCTAAAAGAAGAGGATATCTGTAATAACAGAATATGGATCCCCCCTTTCCAAAATCTCACTTCATAGCCCAAGATCCTCCAGGCTTCACCTCTGAGTGCTGGGAGCAAGCATCTATGGCCAAGTCTGCACCTCTATGAGGCTGTTCCCTTGCCTTCTTGGGGAGCAGAGGGGGGAGGTAGTGTAACCCATCTGCTACATCAGTTCTACTGAAGAGCAAGGGCACTCCCTCAAAATCCAGAGCTGCTCCTCAGTAAAGTAGCACGTCTACCTCAGAAGCTTGGGTGCTGTAAAGAAAATGGGTTGACAACACTTGTGAGGCAGAGACAGGAGCTCGAACAATGAGGTCCAGGCCAGCCAGGGTTGCACATCTCAGTAGGTAGATAGGTGGGTGGGTAGGTAGGTAGATAGGTGGGTGGGTGGGTAGGTAGGTAGGTAGGTAGATAGGTGGGTGGGTGGGTGGGTGGGTGGGTGGGTGGGTAGGAAAGTAGGTAGGTAGATAGATAGGTGGGTGGGTGGGTAGGAAAGTAGGTAGGTAGGTAGGTAGGTAGGTAGGTAGGTAGGTAGGTAGGTAGGTGGGTGGGTAGGAAAGTAGGTAGGTAGGTAGGTAGATAGGTGGGTGGGTAGGTAGGTAGATAGGTGGGTGGGTAGGTAGGTAGGTAAGTGGGTGGGTGAGTGGGTAGGTAGGTAGGTAGGAAGATAGGTAGATAGGTAGGTAGGTGGGTGGGTAGGTAGGTAGGTAAGTGGGTGGGTGAGTGGGTAGGTAGGTAGGTAGGAAGATAGGTAGATAGGTAGGTAGGTGGGTGGGTAGGTAGGTAGGTAGGTAGGTAGGTAGATGGGTGGGTGGGTGAGTGGGTAGGTAGGTAGGTAAGTGGGTGGGTGAGTGGGTAGGTAGGTAGGAAGATAGGTAGATAGGTAGGTAGGTGGGTGGGTAGGTAGGTAGGTAGGTAGGTAGATGGGTGGGTGGGTGAGTGGGTAGGTAGGTAGGTAGGAAGATAGGTAGATAGGTAGGTAGGTGAGTGGGTAGGTAGGTAGGTAGGTAGGTAGATAGGTGGGTGGGTGGGTAGGAAAGTAGGTAGGTAGGTAGGTAGGTAGGTAGGTAGGTAGGTAGGTAGGTAGATGGGTGGGTGGGTGAGTGGGTAGGTAGGTAGGTGGGTGGGTGGGTAGGTAGGTAGGTAGGTGGGTGGGTGGGTGGATGAGTGGGTGGGCAGGTAGGTAGGTAGGTGGGTGGGTAGGAAGGTAGGTAGGTAGGTAGGTAGGTAGGTAGGTAGGTAGGTAGATGGGTGGGTGGGTGAGTGGGTAGGTAGGTAGGTAGGTAGGTGGGTGGGTGGGTAGATGAGTGGGTGGGCAGGTAGGTAGGTAGGTAGGTGGGTGAGTGGGTAGGTAGGTAGGTAGGTAGGTAGGTAGGTAGATGGGTGGGTGGGTGGGTGAGTGGATAGGTAGGTAGGTGGGTGGGTGGGTGGATGAGTGGGTGGGCAGGTAGGTAGGTAGGTGGGTGGGTGGGTGGGTAGGTAGGTAGGTAGATGGGTGGGTGGGTGAGTGGGTAGGTAGGTAGGTAGATAGGTGGGTGGGTAGGTAGGTAGGAAGATAGGTAGATAGGTAGGTAGGTGGGTGGGTAGGTAGGTAGGTAGGTAGGTAGGTAGGTAGGTAGGTGGGTGGGTGGGTGGGTGGATGAGTGGGTGGACAGGTAGGTAGGTAGGTAGGTGGGTGGGTAGGTTGATAGATGGATGAAAGGTAGGCTGAGGCACTTATAAACCTTGTCTGTTTCCCAGGACCAAAACAAAATATTTTTGTTGTCCTGATCCCTTAGATTTCTTGTTTACACCAGAATGTAAAAGAAACCTCATCCCGCCCCAGCTGCGGCTGCTAACAGCAAGCCTTTCTCTTTCAGCAGGAGCTTCTGAAGATGGACATAGAAGACTGCAATGGCCGCTCCTACATGTCTGGTATGCCTTCTGTATGTTCCTTTCAGGTGGACACGGGAGCAGACGTGGGTGAAGGCAGACAGCCTCTGGTCCTGGCCCACGCTCCTTCTCAACTAAGTGTCAGTCTCTGCTGCCACTCAGCGTGGTAGTGTGCAATGCCCCTGTGGCTTTCTATCCTAGAACTCATTCTGTAGACCAGGTCAGCCTCACAGAGATACTCTTGCCTCTCTGTCCCGAGTGCTGGGATTGATGGTGTGGGTCACTGCCTGCTCCCTCGTGGGTTATATCTCTAACAGTGCTGCAGAGAGGGAGGGGGATAGCAATGGATGCAATGGATGGTCTGAAGCAAGTGGATGGGAGGAAAGTGTGCTTCTTCTTCATATGTCCTGAGGCTACCAGCCAAGCAGAGTTCTGTCCCGCCAAGCAGAATGCACCATCCTCGAAAACTTAGAGTGGGTGTGGGGGGATAGTAAATAGAATAGCAGGGAGTGTCATAGATGGAGAACACCTCCGCTACTCAGTGCCTATCTTGTTGTATGGCCCAAGCTGATCTGGAACTCACTATGTGACCACAGGCTGACCTCAGACTTGTAATTCTTCCTGTCCGAGCTTCAGAAATACTGAGTTACAGACATGAGCTGCTATGTTATCACCCCTACCACATCCAGCAGAAATCCAAATCGATTTTCTTTATTTAGAGACAGGGGTTTCATCACATAGCCCTGGGGGGGGGGTCTGGAACTCTCTATATAGCTAGCCAGACTGGCCTTGAACTCATGGAGATCCATCTGCCTCTGCCTCCTGAGTGCAGAGGCTAAAGATATATGTACCTCAAGCCAGATGTGGTCATGCAGCCCCTTTACTTGGAAAGCTGAGGCCAGAGGAGTAACATGAATTTGAAGCCAGACAAGGCCACAGAATCAGACCCTGATTCAAGGAAATAAAACCAATCTTGGGTTTGATGGCTCACATTTTTAATGGAAATGTCCTTTCTTTTGACATTTCTTTTTTTTTAAACATGTATTTATTATGTATACATCATACAGCTTTCTGCCTGCATGTATGCACCTGCAGGCCAGAAGAGAGCACCAGACCTGATTATAGATGGTTGTGAGCCACCATGTGGTTACTGGGAATTGAACTCAGGACCTCTGGAAGAGCAGTCAGTGCTCTTAACCACTGAGCCATCTCTCCAGCCTGGCTCACATTTTTAATACCAGCATTTAGGAGGCAGATTTCTGGGAGTTTGAAGCAAGCTTGGTCTATAAAGTGAGTTCCAGGCCAAATAAATAAATAAATAAATAAATAAATAAATAAATAAGTGGTAGAGCGCTTGCCTAGCAAGCGCAAGGCCCTGGGGTTCGATCTCCAGCTCCGAAAAATAAATAAACAAACAAACAAACAAACAAATAACTGTCACAACTGTCTGTAATTACAATTCCAAGGGATCCAACACCCTCAACAGATATGCATGCAGGCAAAACACCAGTGTGCATAAAATAAGAATAAATAAATTTTAAAAGTAAAAAGAAATTAAAAATTTCAAAAGTAAGTAAATGAATCACTCAATATTTTAAGAAGTCCTCCATGTGGCAAGTCAGGTCTGTGTGTGGTCATTACTTGGGGGACCAAGGCAGGTGGATATCTGTAGGTTTAAGGCCTGCCTGGTCTATATAGTAAGTTTCAAGACAGCTTGGGTTCCATAGAGATACCCTATCTCAAACAAACAAACAAAAAAAAAAATAATTGATACGGTCTGAATTCAGCCAGAAGGCCACTGGTTTGCATCCTTTAAAGACAGAGACAGAGAACCCATTTCTCCTTCTCCCCAGACCTATTCCACAGATAGCATGTCACAGGTTACTCACATCTGCTAAGTATCCTCATAGAGGGGAAGAGATCATTACCTAGTACAAGAATGCACTGTAGAAGTATCAGAACAATCAGGTTTAATAAGTCAAAAAGAAAAGGGGGAGGAGAGGACTGGGGTGCAGCTCCGTAGGCTGCTTGCCTGACATGTACTAGGCTCTGTTTGACCTCAGCACGCCATAGGCCCCGAGGCACACCAGTCACCCCAAGGTGTGAAGGCAGGGGTTTTGTCCACAGGTTTCCTGAGTAGAGACAGAGCCTAAGACAGAGTTAGTGATTTTTGTTTGTTTGTTTGTCTTTTGAGATTGGAGACTTTTATAGCCTAGTCTGCCCTGTACTTGGTATATAGCCCAGGCTGAATGGGAGCTCCTGGTGCCCCTCCCTCCACTCCCAAAGTGCTGAGATTATAAGTGTGTGCTGTCCAGTCTGGGTCGAAAGAAAGTTAGTCTTCAAGATATTTTTTAAACCATTAGAAAGTTAGGGCCAAAGGAACAGGCATGATATCATAAATTTATAATACTAGTCTGTGGGAGGCTAACACACGATCTAAAGCATCCTGAAGTACACAGTATGACCCTAACTCAAGGTAAAAGGGAAGATGGTGAGTCTTGCAAGATGGTGCGGAAGCAGGTAGATCTTGTTCAAGGCCAGCCTGGTCTACTTAGGCAGTTCTAGACCAGCCAAGGGAGACCTTTTGTCTCAAAACAACAACAAAATACAGTAAAGACTATGATGACTGTAATCTCATCAGCAAGGAGGCAGAAGCAGGAAGACTACGAATTCAAGGCTAGCTTTCGCCACATGCATGCGAAGAGCCCGAGCGCCATTGTGGAAATGGGCTATGAGGTATTTTGTTTACTTTAAAGTAGACCCGGGGTTGGGGATTTAGCTCAGCAGTAGAGCACTTGGCTAGCAAGCGCAAGGCCCTGGGTTCGGTCCCCAACTCCGGAAAAAAAAAAACAAAAACAAAAACAAAAAAAACAAAGTAGACCCAAACAGGAATTGTTGGTGTGTACTGATGGAGAGAGTAAAATCAGTCAGACACACGTGAGAATCACCTCCATCCTCTGCATAAGGCACAGAAAGATAGTGGCTCTGAAGGAGTCAGCTGAGGAAGAGGTGTGCCCTGTTTGCCACACGCCAGACAGAGTGACACAGTCTAGGTGCGTCATTTTACCTGAAGGAGGCCCTTCCGAGGAACCAGCCATTTCTGCTACCTCCAGTTCAGTCAGGTTTATTCACTGTTGAGCAACAAGAACACCGAGGACCTGGTTAGTGCTGGGTGTTGACTGTCAGATGGACAGAATCCAATCCCTGACGTAAGGAAGGCAAATGGGAAGCTGTGAAGGATCCTGGGGAAATGGCCCGAGGGCTCTTCTCATTGCACCTCCGGAGAGCGCTGGATGCTAGCAGGAAAGTTCTGAAGCTATTTGCTTCACCATGTTATGGAACCAAGCCTTACTTGCTTAAGGTGGGTCAGCACGGCCTGTTTGAGAAGTGGGCCCAGCACAGACGGTTTCCGAATCAGAAGAGAAACCCACACCACTCTGGATGTCAACAGCTACCTTCAAAAAGACAAAGTCAGGGCAGGACTGACAGATCTAAAGAATGACCCCTTCCGGGCCAGACATGGCCAAGAGGGTGTGTGATAGGGCATCTAAGAACCCATTACTGACTCCGTCCCTCTCCTCGGCTGATCCAGCAGAGTTGTCCTCAGTGCCTGGCTTTTTAATGAGCCTTTTCTTAGGTCACTTTTTCTTAGCTCTCTGCCTTCCCCACTGGCCACCCAATAAAGGGAGGCAGTCTCCTGTTCCACTAAGGGATGCTACCATCTCACAGAATCTGATTCTGAAAGCACCCCCCTCCAACTTCCTTTCTAAAAGTAAAGATAGTTCCCATGGGAAGAAATGGGGGAAACAAGAGTCCACTAATGAGTCCACTAATTTATAACACAGATTCCCACCCTACACCCCCACCCCACACACACACTGAAAACAGAAACTGAGTTGCTCAAACCAGATGGAGCAGTGCTTGTCCTGCTGCTCTGAAACACTTAAGAGGACCTGAGGAGAGAGGGGTGCAAGGATTGGCAGCCAAAAGTTTCACGGCCCCTCCCATCCCCAAATTCTTGGAATCAGAAAAAGCAGTCTTCCAAAGTAGGTCAGCGCAGCAGCGAGCAGCTCCTCTGGAAGGGAAGGGAGCAAGGGCCTTATCCAGATAGAGGACACAGAGTCATCCAGGACTCCAGCGGCCAGAGCCCCAGAGGCTCAGGAGAGAGGAGAGACAGGGAGACCCATCCAGATAAGAAAGAGCTCAGGGTCACAGACCTCCACTAGTCAGTGATGTCAGAAGGAGGGGTAGAGGGACAGGAGCTGGAGTTCGCTGGGGGAGGAGCTTTCTGCCACTTCTAGATCCTGGAGGCTGCCCCTGTGTCCCGGGCCCCATGACCTCTGGGGCCTTGGCTTCCCTAGCTGGCAGAGGATTGGGCCTTCTTCCCTGGGACACCCCCCCTTCCTCCTCCCCACAAGCCTGAGACACTCTCTTCTCTCTCTCTCTCTCTCTCTCTCTCTCTCTCTCTCTCTCTCTCTCACACACACACACACACACACACACACACACACACACACACACTTGCCTTCCTCTCAAGCGTTTGTGCAGTTCTTCTTTGTCTTCTGGGCAGGAGGGCAAACACATCTGCCTTCCCTCCCTATGCACCCCCACTCCCACCCCTCCACTGTCTTGAAAAAGGGATGCTGTAGCCTAGCATCCCCCCCACACACACACTCGTTTTCTCCTGCCCCCTCCCCAAGCACATCCACGCCTCCCTCCCTTTCTCTCTCTCCTCTCTCTCCTCTCTCTCTCCCTCTCTTCTCCTCTCTCTCTCTCTCTCTCTCTCTCTCTCTCTCTCTCTCTCACACACACACACACACACACACACACACACACACACACACACACGCACACACACACGAGGCTCTCAGCACATACACCCGGGGCTGAGCGGTTCTGCCGACTGCAGCCGTGGGCCCCTGCTCACCGTGCGGCTGCCACTGCCTGCGAAATGACGGCGGTTCCCCTCACTTCCAGGAATCCACGCTTCCTGGAAGGTGAGTGGCTGGGCTCACCCCTGCCTGCCACCGAGACGCAGACATGCACACACCACCCGCACTCCCTCGCCGTTTCCAAGGCGGCGGCCGCGTTCGCACCCCAGGGTCTCACCGGCAAGGGAAGGATAATGTAAGTTCAGGCAGAAGGCGGCTAGCGGAGGGGGGAAAAGGGGGTGATGGGGCTAGGGAGTCAATTCAGTAACAACTCCCAAGCCTGAGGAGAGGGAGAGGATGGGGGCTGTGTGTGTAGCGGGGGAGGGGGCGTTCCTCCTTACACTTGGGGAGGATGGGAAAGGGTGCTTGGTGTTGCTAAGCGAAGACGGTGACTTGGACAGTGGGAGCTTGTGGTGACATCTTGATTAGGCCTTGGGGACAGAGGTAGAGCAGCCAGGGGTGGAATGCCGAAACAGGCCTAGGTGGGAATGGATACTAGAAAGAACTGAGATAGGAAGAAGAGCTTTGACAGTAGATGCTTCAGCCTGGAACCGACATGTGAGGGGCCTCAGCCTCCTGCCCACAATAGAACCGGGGATGGCAGTCTTTCTTTGCTCATGCACTCACTGGTCCCTGATAGCAGGCTAGCATCCTGCCACCTGGAGCCCATGGTCAAGAAGAGAGATCCCTTACAGAGAAGTGCAGAGGCTTGCAGAGCTCCAGGCTATTCCCCGGAGGCAACCACTCGAGGGATCCAGGAGAGGGCTGGTCTCCGTCCGTGTGTGAGAGAGACGCTTAGCTTAGCGCGAGTGCTCCCCATCCCTTCCCCCGCCCTTTCTCCACCTCTTAGTTGCCTTGCTGTGGACCTCACGATTCAGCTTTGCTCCCTGGAGGTTCAGCCAATCTATGATGGCTTTGACCAAGAAAATGTCTCTGATACCTGAGAGCAGCCTTAATTCTTGGCTTTGACAGTCTGAGATTTCTTGGAAGTCCCAGGCATTTGAAATTCCCTCACTGGGGTTTCCGAGGCTGAGAGAGGAACTGATGAGTTTCCCAAATCTGACTTTTGTCCCTGTCAGCCTCAGGCAGAAGTCTAAGTCCCTGGAGCCCCACAAAGACCCTCTGGCCTTTGACACAGATCCTTCTTAGATTTTAGTGCCATGAAAGTAGACTTGAGTGTGTTTTCCCTCTTGCCTTTATCCTAGGGATGACAGCAGCATCAAAGAGCCTCTGGAGTTACTAGTGCGCCTTGAGGCTCCTGCTTTCTCTCCTGTTTCCAGCCCTTCCCTGGGAGAGCCACAAAGAATGCTTTCCCCTCAATGTCCCTAAGCTTCCCCTTAAGAGTATCATTTCCCAGAAAGCTAGCCCCTAGTCTTAGAGGCAGCCTCAGCTCCAGGAGTCAGGACCAGATATGAATTTCTAAGAAGCTCATTCATTTTAGGATCAGCAGGTCCCTTCTTATTAATGCTGGGTGATTTAGAGTAGGGTCAGCACTAACCTTTGAAAGGACTAAGAAACTGGGTGTGGTGCATGCACACAATCCCAGCACTTCAAAGGCTGAGGCAGGAGGACTGTGAATTTACTTAGCCATTTTCAGCCTAGCTAGCCTTCGAACCTCAGTAAACTCAGTTGAAAGGGCATGCGTTAAAACTGGACCTGAATCTACAAGTCGTAATGGTCCTGAGCCGCTCACGTCATGGTTTGTGTCTGGTGCTGACTTAAGGCAACTTCTTAAGAAAACCGTTGCTTGCCTCAGGACCTCAGCAGGGGAAATCAGATTCAAGGCATAAGGCTTTTTCTATAGATCGTGAACAGGGTTCCTCGGGCTTCCGAGGGATAGAACGGGGAACGGGACTTTAGGAGAGGTTGTGATGGGAAATGGTCCCAAAGTCCTGAGTGGTTGTTTTCTTCCCACTGACCAAAGCTGGAGAGGGAGCTCTCAGGAGGGTGTGCTCCGGATTTCTTGCCTCAGGCCCAGGACTCCAACCATTTTATAATGGAATCTTTATTTTGTGAAAGTAAGTATGTGCATAGCTGGGAAAGTGGGTAAATTACTAACCTAGGTGAACTTTAGGTGAATGTTAGGGTCTCTCTCTCTCTCTCTCTCTCTCTCTCTCTCTCTCTCTCTTCCATGTTTAGGCCTCTGTGCATATATCCATGCATGTTCATGTTAGCAGATAAAATAGACGGCTGTATGTTTATCCCAGTAGGTATGTTCTCTTTATGTGTATCTACATGTGTGATCTGTGTTTGTGTGTTTATCTACACGTGTTTTGATTTTATTCATATACATGTGCAGAAGGCTGTGGGGAGGGGGGATTTTTTTAATTCACTCATGTTTTCAGGTATGCTGCCGGATTTAAAAAAAAAAACAGAATTTTTAAAAAGCGTTTTTTACAAAGTATTTTGTCAACAAGTTAAAACTGACATGCAGGGGTTGGGGATTTAGCTCAGTGGTAGAGCGCTTGCCTAGGAAGCGCAAGGCCCTGGGTTCAGTCCCCAGCTCCGAAAAAAAAGAACCAAGAAAAAAAAAAAAGAACCAAAAAAAAAAAACTGACATGCATAGGATAACTGATATTTAGCTCTCGAGAGAATACCAAATATAAGTATGCGATTGGACTTGGATCAGCTAGAAAGCTTCTAGAATCTTCAAAATTTGACTGAATTACAAAGTCTAATGAGCCCACCTCACCCCCATTGAAACAGTGACTCCTGACTGGACAAGCAGTGGCCAAGGACTCGGCATTTATCTTGTTTGTGATCCTACCCCCAACTCAGCCACTACCAGTTTAAACAAATAATATAACATCTTTTGTGTTTCCTTATCCAATAAATAAATGAATAAATAAATAAATACAATTTAAGTAATATCCCAGTGCTTATTTCAAAAGGTGATTGTGAAGCTTAAAGGAGACGTCCCAGCACACAGACTAAGGCCTGATACAAGTACCCAATCAGTAATTAGTAATTAGCTGCTATTGTTATTGCTACTGATATTATCAATAGATTCCGGACAGTTCCAGATCCCTCTCCTACAGATTCCAAAGCTGCTCCTGGTAGCTCCAGAGAGAACAGTAGGTAAAAATGTCCCTGATCTCTGTTCTCCCCTGGTCCGCCCAGTCCTAGGCCTGTTTCCTGCAGAGTTAGGCAGTGGGTGATGCTCTTCCCCTCAGGCACAGATAAAGGTAGGGTAAGCCAGACCGCTGCTGAGTTCACGGAAGTCAGAGTCAGCCCAGGGCACCCGGCTGCTGGAGCACCAGGTAGGGTGCTCAACATTCAGCCTACCTTGTGCATGAATACAGGACAAATGTTTGTGATATTTAACTGAAGTTTCTCTTAAACATTAGGTAGTGGACTATAGATGGCTTCAGCCCAAGCTTTACCTGCCCTCCATTCTCTCCTCCAAGGTAGCGGGGACTCATCTCTCGAGAAGGAGTTCCTTGGGGCCCCAGTGGGGCCCTCGGTGAGCACCCCAAACAGCCAGCACTCTTCACCCAGCCGCTCGCTCAGTGGTAAGTACGGTCCTCTCCCAACTCCTAGCACTAGGTAGCCCTGTTTTTTATTTGGCCTTCAGTTTGCCTTCCCCTGGCCACCATTTCCAAATCATCTCCTTCTGGTTCCTGCTTAGAGCCTCTCAGGGTGGGGAGGAGGCCAGAACCTAGAGCTCTCCTAGCTTGTGGGAAGAATGGCTAACGCCAGCCGGAGGTAAAGCTAAAAAGCCTATGGGTGACATTAAGGTAAAGGTCCCAGCTGCACGGTGGCACACGCGTTTAGTCCCAGCACTCAGGAAGCAGATGCCAGTAAGTTTGAGCCCAGACTAGTCTACAGAGTGAGTTCCAGAACAGACAGGGCTACACAGAGAAACCCTGTCTGAATCTTGGGCAGGGGCAGGGGAATAAAGGTTCCGGGAGACAGAAATGGACATCGGGGTAGAGAGAGAGGTGGAAAACACACAGTAGCAGGACTTCACCAACTCCACCCCACTTCTGTTCCAGACAGGGTCCCTGAATGCCCCTCCCCAGCTGGCTCTAGATCTGTGACATTTTCTAAATGGTTGAAATAGCCGAGAATGTAGGTCAGAGCTAGTGCCAAAGCTCCTCCCCGTGTCCCCTCAGGTTGCTGGGCAGAGACGTGGGGGTTCCTTCTCAGAGGGAGAATAGGATACCTGTCTTCCAGTGTCACTTTGCTTCTAGCCTGCTCCCCCCTCCAGTCTTCCCAGGCCTGTTTTCCAGCCTCTGTTACCTGCTGGATTCCTGCCCAAGACAAACATAGTCATCTTCCTTCCTTCCTTCCTCCCTCCCTCCCTCCCACCCTCCCTCCCTTCCTTCCTTCCTTCCTTCCTTCCTTCTTTTTTTTCTTTTCTTTTTCTTTTTTTAAAGACAGGATCTTCCTGTGTAGCCCTAGCTGACCTGGAATTCACTATGTAGACCAGGCTGGCCATAAACTTACAGAGATCCAACTGGCTCTGCCTTCCAAGTGCAGGGATTACAGATAGGTGCCACCACACCCAACCGAACATCATTCTTAGTGACAAGAGGGTGCAAAGGCTCCTCGGCAGCTACCCCTCCTGCCCAGTGACTGGAGTCAGCCTGTGCACCCCCCTCCACTGCTTTCAGTTCAGACTCTGGGACCCTCACCTGAGATAACACATAGGCCGTGTCCCTCCTGACTCGGGCACCTAAGCCTAAGTCAGTGTTTGCAGTCAGGCGCCCTGTTGTACTATCACAGTGTCGTTCGCCCCTGGGAATGGTTGCCCCTTTGCCTATCTGTATTCTAAACGTCAGTCCCCCGACCCCCAGCCAACTCCATCAAGGTGGAGATGTACAGCGATGAGGAGTCGAGCAGACTGCTGGGGCCGGATGAACGGCTCCTGGATAAGGATGACAGTGTGATTGTGGAGGACTCATTGTCGGAGCCCTTGGGCTACTGCGACGGAAGCGGACCAGAGCCTCACTCCCCTGGCGGCATCCGGCTACCCAACGGCAAACTCAAGTGCGACGTCTGTGGCATGGTCTGTATTGGACCCAATGTGCTCATGGTACACAAGCGCAGCCACACTGGTAAGTAAGCCCAAGGGCCTTATGGGAGAGCTCTGGGTGGGGTTGGCTGGGACTGGGAGGCAGGGCTGTGCTAAGACTCTGGTAGGGAAGAAGGAGGCTGAAGAGACCCACTGGAGGGGGGTGGTGCTTAGAAATGGAAGGGTCTGGTTGGCTCTTCTAGGGGTCCTGAGTTCAAATCCCAGCAACCACATGGTGGCTCACAACCATTTGCAATGGGATCTGATGCCCTCTTCTGGTGTCATGAAGACAACTACAGTGTGCTAATATACATAAAAAAATGAATAAATAATTCCTAGAAATGGAAAGGTCATTAGAGCATGTTTCATAGATAACAAGAGAAAAGGGATATAAGCCCCTCGGAACGTCGTTAACTACCTGGCCCTTTCCTTCAGCCATTGTGACAAAGAAAAGCTCCTACTACGTTTCTCAGTATGTTCAGGGATGTACAGAGATATTCAGAGAGTGGGTACCTCTAGAAGAAGTCTTGAAACTTCAGTGTAGATCGGTGGTGGAGTGTGTACATGTGTAAGGCCTTGTGGTGGATCTCAACACCAAAAAAAAGTGGGGGGAGCTTTTGGTCCAAAAGGGACAGAATTCCAGGGTCTTCTCATCTTAAAATGTAGGGGTTGGGGATTTAGCTCAGTGGTAGAGCGCTTGCCTAGCAAGCGCAAGTCCCTGGGTTCGGTCCCCAGCTCCGAAAAAAAGAAAAGAAAAAAACTGTAAGGGGGTACAGAGCTGCTGCTTAGGGGTACAGAGCCCCTGTTTATCCTCCTCAGACATTGAGCTCCTGGGCAGAGTGGACTCAGCTACTGGGGCAATGGTCTTTTGGTAGGTCTTCTACCAAAGTTCTGGTTTCAAGTCACACACCTGTAGTCCACACCTTTTCAGGGTAAAAGGGCCCCTGGCTGGCCTCCATAATGTAGGCCTGGTATGTGTGGCACCTGCTGCCCCTCCAGAGTGTACTCTGAAGGCTTTCCCTCCACGCCTCTCATGCCAGTCTCCGGGACCTGTCCTTTCACCTGCAGGGGAAAGGCCCTTCCACTGCAATCAGTGTGGTGCCTCCTTCACACAGAAGGGGAATCTGCTGCGTCACATCAAGCTGCACTCAGGGGAGAAGCCCTTCAAATGTCCCTTCTGCAACTACGCCTGCCGCCGGCGTGACGCCCTCACTGGCCACCTCCGCACACACTCAGGTGAGTGACTGATCCGCAGGAACAAAGAGGCACCCAGCACCTGCAGCAAATGGCCGTGGTTCACAACTCTTCTCTGGAGAGGGATACTATAATGTCTGCCACTGTGACAGGGCACACGGGGGCTGTGAGAAACTTGTGGGAGTCTTCACTGTGGTTTCTTACTGCCATATTCTGTGATGTGAAGCAAAAACAAAAGAGCTTGGTTTAACGTTCCTTCTTTCTACCTTCGTGTCTAAACACTGTAATGATGCCGTGTGTCCCGTCACCTCTAATTCTGAGCCCCATGGGAGGCTCTCTTCCCACTCTCTTGCATCAGGACCTTTACCCGCTACCACATTGACCCTACTCCTATTCCCAAAATACCAGAGGTCTTGAATGGTCACTGCATGTCCTCCCTCTACCTTCTCGTGGTTCCTATAAATAAATCTACAAGCTTCCAAAACCAGGAGGACAGGCACTAGGACCAAATGGGGAAAACTACCTCATTTCTGCCTTGCATCCCAAGAAGTGGTAGTTTTTTCATAGGCAAGAGCAAGTCCACAGAGCACCCAGGGGTCAGTGGTTGGATCGCTGTGAGGGAACTGAAGCAACAGGCGCTAGTTCACTCAAGACGCTCTGAAGCCGGGTGTGGCTGTCTCCGAGAGATAGGGGCAGGAAGGTCATGTAGTCGGTCAGCCTGGGGTATACGAGGCCCTGCCTCAAAATAACAAAAATGGTGAAAGATTGAGGTAGCATCTGTGAAGGAACTAGAGAATTGGAGAACTTTCCAGATATTTTACCAAGTTTTGGACTCTTGGCCAGATTGGAGAGGAGGTCAGATCCAGAGACTTGAGTCAGCAAGGAAGAGGGAATGTGAGGGTTGAGGGGAAGGAAGGTGGGATGGAGAATTAGTGGCATCTGTCCTCGGAATCTTTCCTGGGCTTTTCTTTCTTCCTCAGCCTCACCGGAGAGGGCTTAGGGGCACAGAGAGGCACTGCGCCTTCTGCCTCCTCAGCCAAACTTGCTCCAGATTTGGGACCCCTTGTTCTCTCTGATCATCGCTGACTTCTGCAGGCAATTGTCTGTGTCACCTTCTGTGACCATAAGAATTTCAGAGGCAGGCAAGGGGCTTGAGGAATCCCAGCAGATACTGCACTATTTGAGACAGGACTCTCATGTATCCCAAGCCAATCTCAAAGTCCTTGTGTACCCAAGAATGACCTTCACTTTCTGATCCTGGTCCTCCTCCCCTCTCTCCTGAACACTGGGTTCGAAGGAATACACCACTACTCCTGCCTATGAGCAGCTGGGGATCAAACCTAAGGCTTCACACACACACACACACACACACACACACAGACACACACACACAGACATGCAGACACATACACACAGACATGCAGATACACACACACACACACACAGACATGCAGACACATACACACAGACATGCAGATACACACACACACACAGACATGCAGATACACACAAACACACAGACATGCACACACACACACACAGACATGCACACACACACAGACATGCACACACACAGACATGCACACACACACAGACATGCACACACACACAGACATGCACACACACACATACACACACAGAGACATGCAGACACACACACATACACACATACAGACATGCAGACACACACACAGACACACACAGACATGCACACACACACAGACATGCAGACACACACACACAGACATGCAGATACACACGCACAGACATGCACACACACACATACATACACACACACAGACATGCAGAAACACAAACATACACAGAGATATATAGACACATACACACACATACACACACAGACATGCAGACACACACACATACACACATACAGACATGCACACACACACACATAGACACACACAGACATGCACACACACACACAGACATGCAGATACACACAGACACGCACACACACACACACACACACACACACACGCAGACACACAGACATACACACATGGCAAGTATGCTACTAAATGAGCTGCAGCCCCAGCACAAAGGCCCGCATTGGTTTCACAAGGAAGCTGATGCTGTGAGAAAGGAAATAAACATTGTGGACTCTGCCTACCCGGCCTTCATCAAGATCCAATGGCCAAAACACATGCTCCCAGGGTGATTCCCGGTTTGCAAGGATAGCTTGGCCACACAAAATGCCAGTTTTGTTTTTTCTTGAGAAAGAGTCTCACTGTTTACCTCTGGATAGCATAGAACTTGCCATGTAGATCGGGCTGGCTTCAGACTCGGAGACGCAACTGGGTCTGCCTCCCAAGTACTAGGATTAAAGATATTCTCTACAAGACCCTGCAACCACACGGACCCTTAACAAGGTCAACTGCATAGGTTTCAAATATTGTCCCATAGGAGATTAAGGGGAAAGGAGACTGAAATGGAGGTCACATCTCTGTGAGATGCTTCCTGCTATAATCACATTGTAAGCAATAAAGGGCTAGAGGATCCTCTCCCAACATGGTGGAGAGGGCCCCGGCACTCACCCTATCTCTAAACTGTCATTTACAGGTGGAGAGCAGCATGGCAAAGGTCGATTTAGACGTAGCCAACAGAGACATATGTGGGGCTGAATAATAATTACCAATCTCCTAGCAATGCCTTCTGCCGCCGTGCCACGCAGTGGTAGCAACAAATACACAAATATACCTTGTTCCTCTGAGTTTCCTCCTCTCCAAAAAAATCTCCAAGAATTGTGTTTAAATAAGTTAACAATCTGTGTCCCCATTTTTTTTCTATTCTTTTTTTTTTTTTCGGACCTGGGGATCAAACCCAGGGCCTTGCGCTTGCTAGGCAAGTGTTCTACCACTGAGCCAAATCCCCAACCCCCTGTGTCCCCATTTTTCAGAGCTTTATAACATGTCCTTTTAAAAACAACAACAACAAAAATAAACGCAAGCTCCTTCCCTTCATCTTCTCTGTTCTTTTCCTTGCCTTTTTCTTGTCAGTGCAGGGCTCTCTGGGGGGCTCTCGATACCACAGTATAATGACAGAGAAAGAAAAAGATCAGTTAAACAGACAAGGGCTGGAGATCAAAAAAAAAAAATACAAGTGGGGGCCAACCCCCACTGCCCTCCTGCATGGGCAGGGCTCAGGGCTGCCCTTTCTGCTGCTTCAGTTTCCCTCCAACCAAAGCCGAGTGCAGCAAGCAAAAAGTCCCCTTGTCTGATAAACAGCCATTGCCCCCGCCCGCTGCCCAGAAAGGTTAAACCACAGTCTGAGCCCCAGACTCTGAGATTCTGGGGCGGGGCCTGTGCACTTAGCTGGGAAGATCCCCTACTAAGTCCTCACACATCCTCCTTTCCTTTCAGAAGCAGCCAGAGCATCTAGAATCCCACTGCCAGCCTAAAGCAGTGTGCCACGGGTCCCTTCCCTTAGCTGTACGTTGTCCAACGCTTCCTCAGATGTAGTTCACCTTCTCTTCTGTTGTAAGTGGAGTTAGGGAAGGGGAAAAAAAAATATCAAGTTATCAACGTTCTTTCCTCTGTGAGCCACTGTGCAGTGGCTCCTGCATGACCAGGTACAGGGAGAAGCTACTCTCACGCTGCCTCTGCTCTCTCCTCCGCAGTCTCCTCTCCCACCGTGGGTAAACCCTACAAGTGCAACTACTGTGGCCGGAGCTACAAACAGCAAAGTACCCTCGAGGAGCACAAGGAGCGGTGCCACAACTACCTACAGAGTCTCAGCACTGATGCCCAGACGTTGGCTGGCCAGCCAGGTGGGGCTGTGGGTTGTACTATAGAGGAGCTGAGGGTAGGACCAGGAGTTCAGGCAAGGGATGAGGTTGCTCCTAGTGAACCTTCCAAGCATCCATTCCTAAGCACCCCATGAGCGGCAAGCACAGCTCTGAGGCAGGTCAATAGGGGATCCAGACATACAGGAAGGTCTACAGGGTGTCAGAGGTTCTTTTTTTTTTTCTTTTTCTTTTTTTTTCGGAGCTGGGGACCGAACCCAGGGCCTTGCGCTTGCTAGGCAAGCGCTCTACCACTGAGCTAAATCCCCAACCCTGGTGTCAGAGTTTCTATTCCTGCACAAACATCATGACCAAGAAGCAAATTGGGGAGGAAAGGGTTTATTCAGCTTACACTTCCACATTGCTGTTCATCACCAAATGAAATTAGGACTAGGACTCACACAGGTCAGGAAGCAGGGGCTGATGCAGAGGCCATGGAGAGATGTTACTTACTGGCTTGCTTCCCCTGGCTTGTTCAACTTGCTTTCTTATAGAACCCAAGATCACCAGCCCAGGGATGGCACCACCCACAATGGGCTGGGTCCTCCCCCCTTGATCACTAATTGAGAAAATGCCTTACAGCTGGGTCTCATGGAGGCATTTCCTCAACCGAGGCTACTTTCTCTGTGATAACCCCAGCTTATGTCAAGTTGACACATAAAAACAGACAGTACAAGGGGGATCCTGGCATAGAGGAACTCTGAATCTATCATCTCAGGCTAGATAGGAGCAGGAGAGGAAGCACAAAGAATAGAAGATAAAGGGGTTAGAAGTGTACGATTGTCCGCAAATGATCATTCCTGGACTGAGCTTAAGATAAAGATCTAAAGGTGACACATTCCTTTAATCCTGGCACTTAAACAGCAGAGACAGGTGGATCTCTGTGAGTTCTAGGCCAGCCTGGTCTATCTGCACAGTGAGTTCAAAGCCAGCCAGGGCTGCATAAGTGGGATCCTGTTGGGAAAACATAAACCACAAAAAGAAAAAGGAAAGAAACAGACAGAAAGAGAGGGAGCTAGAGGAGGAAAAGGGGGGGAGAGGGAGGGGGAGAGAGAGCCCAGTTTGCAGGTGTAACCTTCCTCGACTACTGGCTGGCTGGTTTTCTCCAGGCAAGGCTGCTGGGCCAATGCCACCCTTACTCAGCAGCTCCCATCCTGCCCCTCCCCTCCAGGTGATGAAATCCGTGACCTGGAGATGGTGCCTGACTCAATGCTGCACCCATCAACAGAGCGGCCAACTTTCATCGACCGTTTGGCCAACAGCCTCACCAAACGCAAGCGCTCCACCCCACAGAAGTTTGTAGGTAAGAGTTCCTGTCCCAAAGGAGATAGCAGCTTCGGGCCATAGCTCAAGTACATCACAGTTTCCATTGCCATTAGACCAGAGAGACCTGGAGATTTGATGGGGAAAAAATGAGCCAAGTGGTCTCTGTGGTGCTCAGAATGTGTGCTCACTCCGATGGGAGTGGATGGGGAGGGAATTCATGCTTCCAAGAGAGTTGGGGGAACAGCACAGTGTGTAAAGGGCTTGCATGAGAACCAGAGTTTCTCAACCCCCAGAACCTACCTAAGAATGCCAGGCATGATGTCTAGTGCTCATAATCCTAGCACTGTGTGTGTGTATGTGTGTGTGTGTGTGTGTGTGTGTGTGTGTGTGTGCGCGCGCGCGCGCGTGCAGAGAAAGAATAGGGCCCTGGGGTCCACTGACCAGGCAGCCTAGCCAACTTGTGGTTCCTTGTCCTGCAAATGACATCTCTCTGAGGATGTGATGACTTCATAGAGAGGCCTTACTCTAGGACTACAGCCTGCCCAGGGCCTGACCCTCAGGGAAAGTGAATGAGGTCCCCTGGGGCTATAGATGTAGCTCAGTGGGAGAATGTGTGCTTAGCACGTGTGCAGCCCTGGGTTGGGTCCCCAGAACTCATTAATAACGACGAGGATACTGTTTGTTATATTTAGGCTCCTGAGTTAGAAAACAAAGAATTAGGGGTCTTCAAACCCAACCCCAACGAGATCTGTTACTCCACAGGAGAAAAGCAGATGCGCTTCAGCCTCTCAGACCTTCCCTATGATGTGAACCCCAGCGGTGGCTATGAAAAGGACGTGGAGCTGGTGGCACACCATGGTCTGGAGCCTGGCTTCGGAGGGTCTCTAGCCTTTGTGGGTACTGAGCACCTTCGTCCCCTCCGCCTTCCGCCCACCAACTGCATCTCAGAACTCACACCCGTCATCAGTTCTGTGTACACCCAAATGCAGCCCCTCCCCAGCCGACTGGAGCTTCCAGGGTCACGAGAAGCAGGTGAGGGACCCGAGGACCTGGGAGACGGAGGTCCCCTCCTTTATCGAGCCCGAGGCTCTTTGACTGACCCCGGGGCATCCCCCAGCAATGGCTGCCAGGACTCCACAGATACAGAGAGCAACCATGAAGATCGGATTGGCGGGGTGGTATCCCTCCCTCAGGGTCCCCCACCTCAACCTCCTCCCACCATAGTGGTGGGCCGGCACAGTCCCGCCTATGCCAAAGAGGACCCCAAACCACAAGAGGGGTTGTTGCGGGGCACCCCAGGCCCCTCCAAGGAAGTGCTTCGGGTGGTGGGTGAGAGCGGTGAGCCTGTGAAGGCCTTTAAGTGTGAACACTGCCGCATCCTCTTTCTGGACCACGTCATGTTCACCATCCACATGGGTTGCCATGGCTTCAGAGACCCTTTCGAGTGTAACATCTGTGGTTATCACAGCCAGGATCGGTATGAGTTCTCTTCCCACATCGTCCGGGGGGAACATAAGGTGGGCTAGAAACCTCTCTCCCCAAGCCAGCTCTCGGCCCCGCCCCGCCCCGCCCCGCCCCGCCCCGCCCCGCCCCACCTACAGGTGTCTAACCCAATCCCTGTTATACCCTAAGGAGTTTTGCGTTGTAGCCCCATCCACTGGCCACCTCACTTCACACTTGACTCTGACCCGTCTTTGCCTGTTCCCCTCTACCCTGACCAGTTTGAGCATTGCGACCAGACAAGTCTCTTGCTTACATTTCTCCTTCTAACCTCTCTCCCCGGCACATTTGCTCTTTTAATTAGTGACTTTTCCTTGGCCTTTTTTAATTGACTGAAATCTCTGGTCACTCCTTCACTCTTCTGCCCTTGGCTCCCTTCTGCTCTAAGCCTAGACTTTTTTATTATTATTATTTTTTTTTATTTTGTGGATCCCACATCCTCCGACAGCTCCAGGGGTTGGAAGCTCCTCTCGGTGCTAAGAGACGTTGAGCTTCTTGCTTTAATCCTCACCCTTATTTATCTGACCCTTCACTTTTGATGCTGATACCTCCCAACGGCCCCACCTTAGGTCTGTGGCATTATCTCCTCTCTGGGACCCTTCAACCCGGCACTCCATACCTCTTGTGCCCACTCACTCTAGGCAGCTTGCACTATTCTTAAATGAATGAAGAATTTCCTCATCTGCAGGTAGGAGGGGCTGTAGAAACTCTCCCTAGGCACTGTGGACTGAGGGTCCTCTTGACCTCACCTGGGAATCCAAGATCCCTAAAAGCTACATTCAGGATCTCCCTCTAGGATGTGAGACCACCCTTTCCTCTCCCTGGCTCCCCCCTCTGGTCTCAACTTTCCACTCCTTTCAGTGGTGGCTTTTCTCTCCTTGGAACGCCCCCATTTTATATTCTCAGGGGCTAAAGCTAGGCCTGCAACCCTCTCTCTGACACACCGAGAGCTGCTGGCACGTAGCTGAGAACCAGGGCATGGGGAAGGGGATGGGTGGGAATCTCTTTTCCACCTTTCAAACTCTTTTACTTCAGTGACCTTCCTAGGCTCTCAGGACTCCTTCTGTCCCCATCTTAGGAGAAACCAGTGGGTTGCTGCTCAATGACCAGGGGCTCTCTCAACCCCATCAGTCACGCTGCCTTTTTCCTCTTCCTTCCAGCAGGACTCACAGTCACGTTCCCAGGCTCCTGGGCCCTGTTATGATCACAATGGCAGGGAGAAAGGGACGTCTCTTTTCTCTCTGCCAACTTTCAGTATAACCAAAAAATTGTCCCAGGATGAATGACAGGTGTGTGCCCGTCAACCCTTCTACCGTGTCCTAGCAAAAATGGGACGGACGCAACTGGGAGTCACCCCCACTGCCCTTCCACATCTAGCTCCGACACATGGCAGGAGAGGCAGTCTTCTCTGGTGGTCGCAGAGACTCTGGCTATTCAGATATGGAGGATTCGTGAGACCATGCAGGAGGAGGCATAACTCCATTGCTGTGGAAGTCTCTCTATAGTTCCCTGCCAAGGCCACAACCATCCCACTCTCGGCTTCTCTGAGATTCAAACCAAAGGCTGTTTTTCTATATTTAAAGAAAACAAGAAAAGAAAAAAAAAAGCAAAGAAAAGAAACCAAACACAACACCTCATAAGTTATAGTCTTGGTCTTCCCCCTCCCTTTCTCTTCCTCTCTGTCCATCTTCCTTTCCATGGGCCCTTTCTCTCTCTTTTGCCTCTCCCTACTTTCCTCGATCCCTGTTAGGGATGTCGAGAGGCAGGATAAAGGGTGGGCTAGATCAGATCCTGGGACTGGGGCTCTTAAGCATTCTGAAGAGAGTCTACTTTCCCCTATCACAAGAAGGGTGGCGGGGGTGGGGGTGGGGGAAAAACCACTTTCTTCTCTTCCTTTGTGGCACCGCTTCCAAGAAGGACCAGATTGGCAGAGAGAAGCTTTCTGGGGTGGTTCTTCTTCCCTGACAATGTAGCAATAAGCGGGTGCTGCCAAAGGCAGAGAACTGGGTGGTCCTGAGAGAAGTAAAGGGTCTTCATAACAGAACTTTGGCCCTAATTCCTCCTTGGGCCAGCAGCACAGCTGAGGTCACTGGCTGGGCTTGTCCTGAACTACTCTGGTTGTTAGGCCTCTTCCCATTATACCTGCTCCCACCTCTTCTGTGTCTGCCACCACATATTTGAGGATACCTCAGAAGGACTAGTTCCTCCGAGGCATTAGAGCCTTAGAGTGCCCCACCACTCCCTTTGTCTAGTCAGCCTTAGCACCTGTGAGCTCCCAGAAACACGAAGGACTATACTCCTCCTTCTCCGAGGCTATACTAATGCCCATGAGAGCAGAGGTGGAGGGACAAGACCAGGTGCTAGGGAGGAGAGGCCTTTGTCTCTCTCCAGCCCACCACTGCACTTTAACCAGGGTCTTAGGTACAAAATGCTACTTTTCAGAGCCTTCCAGCTCTGGAACCTCAAACATCCTCATGCTCTCTCCCAGATCCTTTTGCATTGAAAAACAAAAACAAAAAAAACAAAAAAAGTAAAAGAAGAAAACAGTAAGAACAACAAAACCAAACCACCAAAACCCACACAGAGAAAAGAGGTGTTCTCTTTTTTTATTACTTTTCAAAAACAACACCCCAAAAAAGTGGGGGAAAGGGAGAGAATTTCTAAATAGACACTTTTCCAGACCTTTGTGTGTGTGTGAGTGTGTGTGTGTGTGTGTATGTGTGTGTGTGTGTGTGTGTGTGCTCGTCTGTGTCCAAGCTGCAGGTGGAATTTTATAATACTTCTGGCAGCTTCTTTCCTTGTGTACATAATATATATATATATTTTTAATCAGAAATTATGAAGATCAAAAATAGAATAAACACAGAAGCAAGTGCAATACCACCTCTCCTTCTCCCCACCGTTCCTCTGCAGCCTGTTCAGTGTCCCCTTTGACCCTTGACCCTTGACCTCGTGTCCCTTCCTCTGGTTCCTGACTTTCCCTCTTTTTAAAGAGTTTTTCTCCTTTCTCAAAGGGAGTTAAACCAGCTTTTGAGACTTACTGCAAAGCATTTTGTATATGTAACATACTGTAAGTAAATATTTGTGTAATGGAGAAATACTACTGTAAGTTTTGTACTGTACTGGCTGAAGGTCTGTTATAAATAAACACGAGTAATTTAACACCCCTGTTTGTTCTTGGAGACTCCCTTTCCCTTGTTTTCCTTCTGGGAGGAAGGCAGACTTCATACCAACTATTTATCTGTTCAAGACATAGACAAGTCTAAGACTGAGTGGAAAGCCAGACACTACTAAAGCTGTTGGTCTAGCAGGACAGTTGTTTCTTTTCTTTTTAAAGACAGGGGTGTCTCTCTTTGTAACCCAGGTGGAACTCACAGAAATCTACCTGCTTCCGCATCCCAAAGTCTGTAATTAAAGATGTGGGCCACCATGACTCGCCTGTAATATTATTTTAAATTTTTTTTAGATTATATTTCAACCGTAACACTTCTCCCTTTCTTTCCTCCAAACCCTCTCATATACTAGCCCCACTTTCTTTCAAATTCACGGTCTTTTTCTTCTTATAATAATATAATGATATTGCATTATATCGCATATATGTACATATGTATAGAATATATATATATATATATTTCTAGATGTAGCCTGCACAGTCTGTATAATGCTGCCAGTATGTCTTCTTCAGTGTTTACCGTTTGCCACAGGATAACCACTTGGTGTGTCTTCCCCAGGGAGAGCCACCTTTCTCGCTTTGCCCCAGTTTTCTTCAGCTGCCTATAGTTCTTTGCAGGACTGAGGCCCGTTGGGCTTTTCCCCATCAGTTTCTGACGTGATCTTTGGTATCATCCTTGTTCAGCAGTAAATGCCCTGACCCTCTGGCTCTCACAACCTTTTGCCCCCTCTTCTGTAATGTTCCCCGAGCCTCAGGTGCAGCAGTGTTTTTCATAGTTGTATCCGTTGGGACTGAGCTCTGCAGCTCTGCACTTTGGTCGGTTGTGGTTTTCTGTAGTGGCCTCCATCTGTTGCAAAGAGCAGTTGCCTTGGTGAGGGGTGAAGTCTACACTTATCTGTGGGTGTACGGACAGATGTTTACAGATTGTTGTTAGGGATTATGTTAGCCTGACAAATTAGAAGTGGTAGCTTCTCTTCCAATAGCCATGCCTTCACTAGCACTGACTAGGCTCCCATGGTCCCCCTCCATGGAGTTGTTGGTTACTGCCAAAATATGAGTGCCACTACTGCCTCTTAGGCTAGTGTGCCATGCTGGTCATTGGTGTGGTTCTCAGGCATCATAGCTGAGTAGAACCATAGACTGACTCCCTCCTTTGGAAGCTTGCATCATGCCCTTGGTATCACAAAAGCTAGTAAGGAGAAACCATTTGGGTCAGTTCCAACCGGGGGCCTCTGGGCCTTGCTACTGACATGGATCCTATCCTCAGCAGTGACAGGAACACACTTTCCTTCTTAGAGGAGTAACTGAGGGCAACAGGAACAGGCTGCATGTTTGGGAGTCTCTTGGACAACCCTGGCCAACACCTCAAAAGAGGGATTCTCTTTTTGGAATCGTTTGGTACTGGAATTTTCATTAAGTGGTCTTTGGCTCTTGGAGGGAGCACCATTGAGAAGATGCATTAAAAATGTGTGTGTATTTATACACGGAGTTACAGGGTTTTTTTATTAAGTAGATAATACAGTATGATTTCTTGTGACTTTACAGAAATAATTATTTCATCTACTTCCTTCTGTATTTACCTCCCTCTCATTCCCTAAGGAGGTCCCATGTCTCTATCAAATCAACTGTATACTACTGTTCTCTTTTACCTTCTTCCCACCTTTTTCTGCGTTTACTTTGATCTTCTTCCCTTAGGAGCAACCCCCCTTCCCATTCCTTTGACTAGATCACATGTGCTCTGCTGCCTCCCTCCCTACTGCTCCCCAACCCTGGATCCATCGTGGCAATGGTTCCACTTTACTGTCCTCACTTCTGCAGTTGCTCTAGAATGTGAACTCACACCTGAAGGTTTGCAGCTAGGAGCCTCCAGTGAACTTTCCAGGTCTGGGTTACCTCATTCAGGATGACCTTTTCTAGCTCCATCTATTTACCTGCTAGGTTCATGATTGTGCGTGTGTGTGTGTGTGAGGTGTATGTGTGTGAGAGTGTGAGCCTGTGTGTGTGAAAGTGTGTGAGTGTGAGTGTGAGCCTGTGTGTGTGAAAGTGTGTGAGAGAGTGAGCATGTGTGTGTGAGAGAGTATGTGAGCGTGTGTGTGTAAGTATGTGTATGTGAAAGAAAGTGTGTGTGTGAAAATATGTGTGTGAGAGAGTGAGCATGTACGTGTGAGTGTGTGTATGTGAAAGTGTGTGTGAGAGTGAGCATGTACGTGTGAGTGTGTGTGTATGTGAAAGTGTGTGTGTGTCAGAGTGAGCATGTGTGTGTGTGTGTGTGTGTGTGTGTTTACAGCTGAACAGCTTTCCATAGTGTATATGAGCCACATTTTCATTATTCATTTGTCAGTTGTAGGACATTTAGGTTGTTCCGTTTCCTGGCTACTGTGACTAGAGCAGCAGTGAGTGTGCACAGATCTGCAGAGTAGGGGAGAGGAGAGGTATGGCTGGGTCGTGTGATAGATTTATCTCCACAGTGGCTGTACCAGATTGCTATCCCACCCACAGGGAATGAATCCTCTGCCCCTTCTCTGCCATTTCCTGTCAGTTGTCCCATTAATCTTTGCCATTTTAGCTGGAGTAAGATGAAAAAAATTGCAGAGGTGTTTTGATTTTTCTTTGATTTTTCAATTCCCTAATTGCTAGAGATGAATTTTTTTCTTTTAAGGTATTTCTTGGGCTGGAGAGGTGGCTCAGCGGTTAAGAGCACTGACTGCTCTTCCAGAGGTCCTGAGTTCAATTCCCAGCAACCACATGGTGGCTCACAACCATCTGTAATGGGATCTGGTGCCCTCTTCTGGTGTATCTGAAGACAGATACATTGTATTCATATAAATATGATAATAAATTAGTCTTTAAAAAAAGATATTTCTCCGCCCACTTGGGAGGCAGAGGCAGGCAGATCTCTAAGTTCCAGAGCAGCTTGGTCTACAGAACAAGTTCCAGGAGATTCAGGACTACATAGAAAAACCCTGTCTTGAAAGAAACTAACAAAACAAAACTCAGACTTTTCTTTTTTTTTCTTCTTTTGAGAAGTCTCTATTCAGGTTCTAGGCCCGTTTTTCCTATGGGTCATTGTTTATTTGGACTCCTTGTTTTACAAGTTCTTTGTATATTCTTGATATTAAACCCCTGTCAGGAGTTACAGCTGGAAAGGATTCTGTCCCATCCTGTGGGCTTCCTCTTTACCTGGTTGGTTGTTGTTTTAGCCATGCAGAAGCTTCTCAGCTTCATCAAGTCTCACTCAAGACTGGAGAGATGGCTGAGAGGTTTGAACCATTGTTTGTCTTGCAGAGGACTCAGGTACCATTCCGAGCACCCACAAGGCGGTTGGCAACCTCTGTAACTCTGATTCTAGTGTGGATGAGCTCCTCTGATCTTTCTGAGCACCAGGCATGCGTGTGGTGTGTGTACACACCTTTGGGGAAAACACACATATATGCAAAATAAAAACAGCAAAAAAATTGTGTGTGTGCCACAGCAAGTGTGTGACGTCAGACAGCAACTTTCAAAACCCAGTTCCAGTCATCCACCTTGGCGAGATACAGTCTTGTGTTGTTTCTACCACCGAGCTCCTAGACAAGCTTTCCTGTGAGCTTCCTGTCTCAGCCTTTCATCTCATCTCACATAGCAGTCTAGGATTACAGATGTGTGCCGCCCAGCCAACAAAGTTTTATATGAGTTCTGGAGATAGAAATCCAGTCCTCTGGTCTGTAGGATTAGCACGTTTAACCCGAGCAGGATAACTCTGGGTTGCCTGGAATTCCAGCACTTGGGAGGTAGACTCAAGAAGTAAGAAATTTGGACTGGAGAGATGGCTCAGCGGGAAGAGCACTGACTGTTCTTCCAGAGGTCCTGAGTTCAATTCCCAGCAACAATTGTAATGGGACCCGATGTGTGTCTGAAGACCGAGACAGTGTACTCTCATATATAAAATAAATAAATCTTTAAAAAAAAAAAAAAGAAGAAGAAGAAGAAATTCAAGGTTACATTTGGCTACCAAATGAGTTCCAGGTCAGCTTGGACTACATGACTGTGTTTCAAAATGAAGTGAAAAGTGCCTCACCTGTGTTAATAGGATCTAGAAATAAAAAGGTGGTTCAAGCCCAGCGTGGTGGCCTAATCCCAGCACTCGCGAGGCAGTGGCAGGTAGATCTGTGTTTGAGCAAGTTCCATGAGAGAAACCCTTCCTCAGAAAAAGTTTAAAAGATGGTTCAAACAAAACCCCAAATAGCCCCATCAACAAAACATTTGTCTCATTTGAAGCTTTTATTTGGAAAGATGAGTTTACAAAATGGTTTGTTTCTCCCAGGTCTTCTAATTCCTACACCTAGAATACACATTTCTAAGAAATTAATCATGGCATCTTACGGTGGTGTAGCGCCGCCTTTAGTCCGTCTACTCCGGGATAGAGAGACCTCTCCAAGTCATACTACAATTCCCACAATGCATTTCTTTTGGTCTCCTAAATAGGGAGTGTGCATCCGAATTCTGGATAACTTCCGCTCCGGAGGTTACGTAAACCGGATGTTATAGAGCCTAGATTCACTTCCTGGTTCGTAGCGTATAACATTTTAGTCTTCCGCCGGTAAATAGTCCCATTGGTACTTTGCGTCACAATTTCTAGGGACTTATCACAACTCTACCTTTCATCGGAAACGCTAAATAATTAGGTAAATTCGCGTACAATAGTTGCTAGAGAGAAAATAGAATCACACGTCTCTGAGGTTTTTTGGTTTTTTTTTTTTCCGGCGTGAGCGTAGGAATCTCGTACTATATAAGAGTGTCGGGAGAGCCGCCGGGTCCTCTTTCGAGTCTTGGCTCCAATATGGTGAGTGTCGCCGCGTGGTGAGCGCGCGGGCCTGAGGACTGGGTTAGAAGTGGGTTCTTGGATCGTAGGGACATGAGAGTCAAAGCCTTGGAGGAGGAAGTGACAGAGTGTCCGTCCAGCCCGGACTTGACGTGCCCGGGGACTTCTACGGGTGACGGGGCTGTGGCCGGCCAGAAAGGGCTGAAGTCTCACCCCCTTTCTAATAGCGTCTTTTTATTCACAGACCAAAAAAAGGAGAAACAACGGTCGTGCCAAAAAGGGCCGCGGCCATGTGCAACCAATTCGCTGCACGAACTGCGCCCGGTGCGTGCCCAAGGATAAGGCCATTAAGAAGTTTGTCATTCGGAACATTGTAGAAGCCGCTGCAGTCAGGGACATATCTGAAGCAAGCGTCTTCGACGGTAAGTGAGCCACAGCCGTGAATTGTGTAGGGACTGAGGAAGTGTGTGGTGCGGACAGTTTATGACTTGTTTTTTTACTGTCCTGGAACTCACTGTGTAGACCCTGAACTCAAGAGAACTGCTTCCAGTGCTGGGATTAAAGGCGTGCATCACAGCCCCTGACTGACCCCCCCTTTAAATAACAAGAATGGAAGCCGTGGAACCTTCCAGCAGAGTTAGACTCCTCCCCAACGAGAGTTATTCTCATACTGTGTGGCCCACTCTTGTTTTGAGTATCCCTTAACCTTTTGAGTGGCAACCTGTACCCCAGGAGTTGAACTCTTAGTGTACGTTGGGTGTGATCTTGGCGTCCCTGTTTGCTTTGCATTGCGTATTTATGGGTAAAATTGTACATGCTTAGAGGTTAGAGTAGTTCTGACCAATAGAAGAAGAATCTAAACTGTGTCTTCATTTCTCAGCTTACGTGCTTCCCAAGCTCTATGTCAAGCTGCACTACTGCGTGAGCTGTGCCATTCATAGCAAGGTTGTCAGGAATCGATCTCGTGAGGCCCGGAAGGACCGAACACCCCCACCACGATTCAGACCTGCTGTAAGTAAATTATTTTAACTTGACCCAGAGAAGCATCCATTAAGGTTTTAGCCTGGTATGGCAGATGTGACCTACATTTCAATTTTAAAATATTTGCTTTTCTCGGAGGAAGAGCTAGGCTGTTTTCAGTGAATAGCATGTTGTCTGTAAATTCATTTTATAGCCTGAAACCACCATTAGTGATAGGAGGTCGGTGGTTGGGTCCTCGTCTTGATAACTGATACGGGCTCTACCATGAACTACGAGGGGGGGTGGGTTTGGGTTTAGGTTTTTATGAGGTGTCACTGGCCTTAGTTGACCCATGACTCAAGATTCTTCTGCCTCTAGGGTGCTGGAATTAGGTCGATCACCACAGCAGAATACTTGAATCTTTTTTTTTTTTTTTTTTTTTGTTCTTTTTTTCGGAGCTGGGGACTACTTGAATCTTTTTAATTTAGCTCATCTCTTTGTTTTTCAGGGCGCTGCACCACGACCTCCACCAAAGCCCATGTAAAGAGGTGATTTCATGAAGACAGAAAGAAAAATACCATGGAAAAATAAAACTGAAGTTATACTTTATGTGGCATTTGAGTGTGTCTATGTCGAGTCTCTTGCACTTTGGAAGCCATTGTGCAGAACTTGGTGTTTTAGGCTCTGTACGCCTTTGTTTTGTTTTGTTTTTTTCCTTTTTTTCGGAGCTGGGGACTGAACCCAGGGCCTTCTACCGCTGAGCTAAATCCCCAACCCCACGCCTTGTTTTTTAAGGCATTCTCTGCAGGCTAGCCAGCAGCGAGTTCCACAGTCAACAGGCTGGGGTGGTTGGGGTTTTTTTTCTTTGAGGGCGTTCTGAGGGATCAACTGGATCCTTGTCAGATTGTAAGCCAAAGCTTCTATATTCATGGAATGTCCTTACCTTGGTTTCTGTATTGCTTTTTCTAGTGTGGGGCCCTCACTGGCCCCCATCCCTATAGACTATTTGATCATAGAATATTAAAGTTATCAGCCAATTTCTTGTTCTGAGGTATTGTCTTGTGCCTTCATGTCTTACTAGCTTTGAGCTCCGATCCTTCTGCCTTAGTGCCCAAAATATGGGTGTTGAGCATCTCTGGCTAAGCTGACCATTTAACATTGCCTGAGAGCTGAGCCTGTTGGTACCTTGGGCTGAAAGGTTTGTAAATGTTTATCCAGAGAACACAGCAGCAAGAAAAGGACAGTAAGATCCTAGGCATTCTTTAGTCCAAATTGAAGGCAAAGCTGTTGACAGGTTGATAGAAATTCTGAGCTCAGAGAATTCTAGACCCGAGTCTGCATTAGTGACAAGGTCAGGAGTGTGTTCACTGTGAGCTCCTGGGTTTCTGAGTGTAAAGTAAGGTCTCCCAGCCTTGGTAGTTTTATTGCTAGAGTCGTGCGAACCCCCACTTTTTTTTTTTTTATTGGTTCTTTTTTCTTTTTTTTTCGGAGCTGGGGACCGAACCCAGGGCCTTGTGCTTCCTAGGCAAGCGCTCTACCACTGAGCTAAATCCCCAACCCCTACCCCCACATCTTTTAAGACCTTTACCTCTTGGGAAATAAGTTCTTTCTGATGGACAAGGGCCAGCTCAGCACATGAGGTGGCATGGAGGACAAGTTGCAGGGGTGAGCTTGCCCTTTCACTATGGGTCTGGGTCAGCCTTGGTAGCAAGCACTTTTACCCTCAGTCTGAGTACCCACATGGTGGCTTGCATCCATTCCCAACCCTGCTTCAAGGGCTCCAGTGTCTGTGACCTGGAAGGTCACTAGGCACACCTGTGGTGCCTTTATGTAGATGGTTCTTCTAATCACAACTATTAACGCCCAATTCCAGGGGATCAAAAAGTCTAAAAATGGTTTTGCAAAATCTTTGGCCTTGAGAATCCAAAGCTGTCATACTTGTTATGAGCATTTGGGAGTTCAAGGGCAGCCTGAGCTGCAGAACGGCTTCAGGCTCTGTCTCATTCATTACTTGTTTGGAATAGTCAGCCACCTCTAGTCAGGCATCTAACACCCAACTTAAGTTATAGTCTTAAGGGAAAGTCACAAGCTATAGAACAAGACTCCAGGCTAGCTTTCAAGTTCTGTGTTAAAAATGTGTGGATGCTACCTGCAGAGGCTAGAGATGTTGGATCCGATGGAGCTGATAGTTCTAGCTGGGTCCTCTGTAAACAGTGTGTGCAATCTCAAGGGAGCAATCTCTAGCTCCCTTGAGATGAATGTCAAAGCCCATCTGCTTAACCTGGTACAAGTGTTAGCCTTTCCACCAGGTTTTGTTTGTTGCTTTTTTTTTTTTTCCTTCGGAGCTGAGGACCGAACCCAGGGCCTTGCGCTTCCTAGGCAAGCACTCTACCACTGAGCTAAATCCCCAACCCCTTGTTTGTTGCTTTTTAATGAACCTTGTTGAGGAAGGTCTTGCTGTAGCCTAGAATCCTATCTAATTTGCTTCTGAGGTGACCACACTAAGTGTTCAAGGCAGATGGGGCCTTTGGCTCACTTTAGGCTGGTGTTTAGGCTGGAGTCTTGAGGTCCTGGGCTGCCTTTGCATATGCCCTAAGTTTCCTCCTTGTGTAGTCCAGAACTAGTGTGTATGATATAGTATTAATCACTATCTTCAGACACATCATGCAGATGTGTCATTGCACATTTACCTTGTTTCTAAATTGTTTTATTATACGCCCTGTGTCTACGGTGCCCATAGAATCCAGAAGAGGATGTCGGGTGCCCTGGAACTGGACTCACGAAAGGTCTTGAGCTGTAACAAACCTGGGTGTCCTCTGAAGGAACTCTTAACTGCTCTTTGAATTACTGAGCCATGTCTTCAGTCCTAGCTTTCTTTTCTTTCTCTTTTTTTTCTGTAAACATTTTATGTAGTGCTGGGGATTGAATTTAGGGCCTCCTGTATGTTATGTAATTTTCTCCAACCTTCCTGAGCAAATTAACAGAAACAGGGAAGAAGGGCTTATTTTGATCCACAGTTGCAGAAAGTGTAGTCCCCTCGTGGTCAGGAAGGTATGGTGGAACTCAAGGTGTCAGAGACACATAACAGGCTTCTCTCATTAAGGCCAGGAGCTGGGTATGACTGCACACAGCTGTAATCCTAGCCCTCTGGAGCTGAGAGTCAGTAGTTCAAGTTAGCTGGAGGGTGGGGCTATACTTCAGTTAGGAGTGTTTGCCTAGTGTCTCAGGGATCCTTTTGCTGTGACAAAACACTGCCCAACAGGGATCTGGGGAGGAAAGAGTTTATTTCATCAAAAGAACTCTCAGTTCCCAGTCCATTAGGAAAGTGAGGGTAGAAAGCAGAGACTGGAGGAGTTGTGTTTACTGACCTGCTCCCTGAGGCTCGCTCAACCCTTCTTGCTTACAGCTCCCAGGACCTCCATCCAGCCCAGGGTCCTTCCTGCATCAACCTTCAACTTCAAACAATGCACTGCAGGCCAATCTGGTGGGGGCGTTTTCTCCAGTGAAGTTCCCTCTTCCCAGTGACTCCAGCTTGTGTCAGGTTGACATAAAACTAACCAGCACACTTGGTGCATGTGGCGTGATCCACGTGTGGTACCCACCTGTAATCCAACACTTGGGAGGTTGGTGCATGTGGCGTGATCCAAGTGTGGTGCACACCTGTAATTCAACACTTGGGAGGTGGAGGTTGTCATTTCAAGGTTATCCTCAGCCACACTGTTCAAGACCAGCCAGCCTGAAGTGCGTGAGACCCTCTCACAATAACAAAGCTAAGCTTCTTGAGTAGTTGGAACCAATAGTGCCTGCTTTCTCCAGGAGTTAGCCACTTCTGCTAGTCAAGCTGGTTCCTAGTGCTCCCAAATTCCTAAAGGCCTCAATGCCACAGACATGACCAAGCTTATGTGACACAGGACTAAGTGGTGGTTCACATCTGAGTGAGCATGAGTCCACCACAGCTGGCCCTCCAAGACACTTTTTTTTTTTACCATTTAAAATATTTCTGTGTATGAGTGTTTTGCCTGCATATGTTTGTGAGCCATGTGTGTACAGAGGTCTGAAGAGAGGCATCTCCTGGAACTGGACTTATGGATAGTTATTAACCACCATACGGATGCTGAGAACGGGGCTTAGTCATCTTTCTGCCCCTCCCCTTTAAATGTTTCTGTTACATTCATCTACCGTGTGTGTTCGTCAGGCCTGATCCAACCCTTCTCTGTCAAGCCATCTTGCTGGCTCCCAAAGTTTACTCTTACTATCTGGGGTGAGGGTACGCCCATTTAATGTGTTACAGAGTTCATGACCCCTGGGGAAGACTTGATTCAACTATAATCAAAGGATTTATTGATTAGCTCCCAGCAGGGTAACAGCTTAAAGCTCAGTCTCAGACATGTCGTAAAGGAGGGGTATGGGGAAGGGATTTTAAAGGGAAAACCACAAGAAGACCTTTAATGTCTATGCAAGCAAGTAAGAACTGGTTAAGTGGTTAGGGTAATTCAAAACAATCTTTGGCCAGGCAGTGGTGGCACATGCCACTAATCCCAGCACATAGGGGGCAGAAGCAAGTGGATTTCTATGAGCTCTCGTCTACAGGGTAACACAGAAAAAGCCTGTCTCAAAATAATTCAATCAATCAATCAATCAGTCAAAAACAATCTTTGGGTATCTGTGTAAGCAAGTTACAGAGACAAAAAAAGCACTTAGTCCTAACAGGTGGGTGGTGTAGCCACAAGATTTTCCACCCAAACCCCAGGCCTCAGCTTATTTTTTTTTAAGATTTATTTATTTTATGTATTGAGTTCACTGTAGCTGTGAACCAGAAGTGACATCAGATCCCATTACAGATGGATGTGAGCCACCATGTGGTTGCTGGGAATTGAACTCAGGACCTCTGGAAGAGCAGTCGGTGAGCCATCTCTCCAGCCCTCAGCTTATTATTTATTAATAAATGCCTAGGCCTTAAGCCAAGCTTGTTCCTCCACTAGCTTGCAACTTATTTAACCTGTTTGTACTAGTCTACTTCTGCCACATGGTTGGTGCATGGCTCTACATGACATGGAGACACCAGTGGAGCGGGAGCAGCCAAGGGCAAGACTAAGAGGGCAGGTAATAACTGGGAAGGAGCCAGGCCAGCATACTTGGGTTAGAATAGCTCAGTATCTGCCCAGCTTTACTGCCGAAGCTTACAGTAAATGTAAGTCTCAGTGTCTTTATTTAGGAACTAGAATGGGCATAGAAAAGCCAAAATAACTTACAAGGTGGTGATGCTGAGCATTTTTGGGTGGGGCATCACTGAACCTGAGTTCCAGGGACTGGAGTTAGAGATGGAACAAACAGTGGCTACAAAGAAGGATGCCTTGTATAAAGTGGAGTTTCTCGCTAACACACCTTTAGTTCCAGCACTCAGGAGGCAAAGGTAGATGAGTTGTTATGAGTTCAAGGACAGCCTGGTCTACAGAGTGAGTTCCAGAATAGCCAGGGCTACAAAACAAAAAACAACAAAACCCTGTCTTGGAAGGAAAAAGTTTCTTTAACCACCATAAATTAGTTAAACTAATGAGTCTTATTAAAGTAGACTGGACCAGTAGGAATATAAAGAAAGGACTGGAATATAAATGTTCAGTACTTTTAAATTTATTTTATGTGGCACAGATGATTTGCCTGCTCATATATGTGTGTGTACTACATGGATACAGTGTCGATGGAACCCAGAAGAGGTCACCAGGTTTCCTGGAACTGGAGTTACAGATGGTTTTGAGACCCAGTGTGGTTACCAGACATAGAACCTTGTTGTTGTAAAATTATAATAAAAAATAAAACAGTCTTTTTTCTAGGTCCAGCACCGCAGTGCCCCAAGATAGTCTGCTAGATATCTTGGCAGAAACACATCCCAACTCCATGGCCACCCAGACCAACCACCCCACACTCCCTTACACTTAAATCTACACATGAAAGAACACACAACACAATAACCTCAGATCCAACTGATAAGATATAATTGCCCACCTAAACATACAAAGCCCTGTACTTATCCATCCCTTAAGAACATTCGTAACAACCTGTAAAGGTACAACCTGGAATCTTTTTTTTTTTCTCTTTTTCTTTTTTCTTTTTTTTGGAGCTGAGGACCGAACCCAGGGCCTTGCGCTTGCTAGGCAAGCGCTCTACCACTGAGCTAAATCCCCAACACAACCTGGAGTCTTAACCTCTCTCTCTCTCTCTCTCTCTCTCTCTCTCTCTCTCTCTCTCTCTTTCTCTCTCTCTCTCTCTTTCTCTCTCTCTCTCTCTCTCCCCTCCCCTCTCTTCCTTTTCCCTTAAACATTTTCTCCCACCCATTCCTTCTCCTCCAATGACAGGCCTCCTTTTATCCTGTATTTGCCCTCATCTGTATTTTACAAATTCAATGAAGAGAAGGTTCTGGTGAAGTCACTTGATTACGGAACTAGGCAGCTGTCCTTGGGGCAGTGGAATTAGCATCAAAATACAGATAACTCGGGGGCTGGGGATTTAGCTCAGTGGTAGAGCGCTTACCTAGGAAGCGCAAGGCCCGGGGTTCGGTCCCCAGCTCCGGAAAAAAAGAACCAAAAAAAAAAAAAAAAATACAGATAACTCCAAGGTAAACCACAACATTTCCCCCTTTTTGTCCAGTTAAAAGGCCTTTTCCCTTATATATAAATTGAGTACAGTTACTACCATTCTACAATTTATAAAACATACAGTACACTCAACACCCGGTCCATCAATTTCGTCCATTAACTAAAGCACCTTGTCATCTATCCTAAAAGACTTTAATTCTATATCTGACTTATATCCTGGTTTGAGATCATATGCCACCTGAAAAACCACCCTTTTAAATTTATTATCTTTTTCAATGTTAAACAGCTTGGGTTGTCTATGAGACTACCAGTCTTCAACTATGTCAGAAATATGAGAATGACCAAATATCTATACACATAGGAAGCCTAACACAGCTTTCAGAACCGAAGGGTTGTAGAGACAAATCTCCAGTAGCAAGTCCCCTGTTAGCAGCATGTGAGTACAAGTCTTCAGCCTTCTGGCCCCACATCAACAGATAGACTCTAGAAATGCAGATGTTAAGGGGTTGGGGATTTAGCTCAGCGGTAGAGCACTTGCCTAGCAAGCTCAAGGCCCTAGGTTCAATCCCCAGCTCCGGAAAAAAAGAAAAGAAAAAAAAAAAAAAAAAAGAAATGCAGATGTTGAAGGGCTGATCACCCTGTCTTGGCAGGGTTTATCAGTCAACTATTCTGCATAATTTGTCCTTTTCTGGACAGTATTAGTCTGCAGATGAAACAGGTAGTTTTGTCCAGTGGCTGCCTAGCCACAAAGTATTGCCTTACCTGGAGGTAGAGATGTTCAAATTCTTCATTAAATCCACCAAAGGGGAACTGTTAGGGGCAGATATGTCTCAACAAAAGATAAATAACTTTAAATCTCAAATTTTGTGGATTTCTGACGTTTTTGAAAACCATCTATCTATATAAGGTAATCTGTACTGTTGTCTTTATATCTTTTTTTTTTTAAATTTATTTTTTAAGATTTTATTTTATTGTATGAGTACACTGTAGCTGCCTTCAGACACACCAGAAGAGGGCATCAGATCTCATTACAGATGGTTGTGAGCCACCGGTTGCTGGGATTTGAACTCAGGACCTCAGGAAGAGCAGTCGGTGCTCTTAACCACTGAGCCATCTCTCCAGCCCTGTCTTTATATCTTAATAATATCATGAAAGTCCTCTTACAAACTCAGAGCCATGACTTTGCTATCTGCCCTGAACTCACAGGTGTAATCAACTCAGAAGTGTGCAATGACATCAATAGAAGGACTGGCTTAGACCTTGTACTTTTAAACCTTTTTTTTTTTCCGGAGCTAGGGACCGAACCCAGGGCCTTGTGCTCGCTAGGCAAGCGCTCTACCGCTGAGTTAAATCCCCAACCCACACTTTTAAACCTTTTGACAAATAAATTCTTTTTTTTTTTTGAGACATAGCTTTTTATTGGTCTAACCTGGTCTAACCCACATGCCTAGTGATAGGCTTGGGCAGCTTTCTCCCTATGCCCTCCAGTCTTCCCTTTATTGAGAGCTCCTGGCTTGCCCCAGGAAAGAAGAGTGTCCTGGGCAGTGTTGGCAGACATTCAGTTGGGACCTGAAGGGGCTCAAGGTGACGGAGAGATGGGGCCACAGGGCAGAGGGACGGCAGTGTCCTGCACAGCCCCTGCCTTGGCAGGATGAGAGGGATCGGTAGGGAATAACTTTCCCAGCAGCTCCTACTGTGCCCTTAGAGCCATCAGCATCTCTCCGATGTTGTCCTCAGCTTCCTTAACACTCCGCTCCATGTAGGACTTTTTCTGCTCCAGCTCTTTAATTTTTTCTTCTGCAATTTTCTGTTTTTCTAACAGCTGGTTGTGAATTACTTCCTTGGACTGTAGAATAAACATTCTCCCTACACCTTCATACATGTTAGTCTCATCTACCCGTGTCCGTAAGGTGTGCGTGCTTTTTCACCCTGTTTAGCTGTTCAATTTGTATGTCTGCAAGTTTCACCTTCTGCTGAGTATCAATAACTTTGGCTTGAAGCTCTGTGAAGGCCTTCTTCAACTCCAGATCCATGGAGGCAGCCATATTGGAGCACACTATATGCCTGTGCTAGAGGCAAGACAAATTCTATACCAAAGCAAAGACATGATCTCAGCCTAGCTACCAAATGAGATTATGACTGTATAACACAATCTAGCTAATTCCTCCCTGTTAAATTACAACCATTTCTAAATTCCTCATAAAAACAACCTTAGAATAACCACTTTCAGCCCCCCAAAAGTCCAGGGAATTGGGGCTAAAACTCCTCCATAACTTCAGGCTGTGCCTGGGCGTTGAGATAATCTTGTGGGTAGAGGGTAGGAAGAATGAAGCAAATGCTGTAGCCAGATGTGTCCTGACTGGACCCAGCTGAAAGTCCTTGAGACCAGGAATCCAAGTAGGCACACTCCGCAAAATACAACTCTCAAGACAAAAGTTTAGAATCGAGATATCTTTTTGTTCGATTCTCTTGAATCTAGTTTTTCAGGCGGTCTACCTCTATCAAGTCTGATCAGTATGACTCTGTGAGGTTCCCAGAGCCTAATCACATTTTTAAAAAAAACAAAGACAAGGGGCTGGGGATTTAGCTCAGTGGTAGAGCGCTTACCTAGGAAGCGCAAGGCCCTGGGTTCGGTCCCCAGCTCCGAAAAAAAGAACCAAAAAAAAAAAAAAACAAAAAAAAAAAAACAAAGACAAAGGGGTTGGGGATTTAGCTCAGTGGTAGAGCGCTTGCCTAGCAAGCGCAAGGCCCTGGGTTTGGTCCCCAGTTCCAGAAACAAACAAACAAACAAACAAACAAAAAACAAAGACAAAATCATTCTCCCAAAATACTGTGTTCCTTAGTCTGTAACCAGAAAAGCTGTATCTTGCACTCTCTCCCAGAGTAATAATATTACCATAAAACTCAAAGTCACACCCATTATGAAGATTAAACAATTTTAAAAAAATAAGCTAGGGGTTGAGGATTTAGCTCAGCGGTAGAGTGCTTGCCTAGCAAGTGCAAGGCCCTGGGTTTGGTCCCCAGCTCCAAAAAAAAAAAAAGTAAGCTAAACAATAGTGTTAAATAATGAGCCTGATAGGCTTTTGTACTCTGTGATATCAGGAAATAAACCCAAATTTCCCGTGGAGTCCACATTAAGAGAATCTGAGGGCTGGAGAGACGGCTCAGCAGTTAAGAGCTCTGACTGCTCCTCCAGAGGTCCTGAGTTCAATTCCCAGCAACCACATGGTGGCTCACAACCATCTTCAATGAGATCGGGTGTGTTTGAAGATAGCTACAGTGTACTCATATACGTAAAATAAATAACTTTAAAAAAAAGAGAGAATCTGAGCTTCCTGTTGTGGCAAATATCAAAAGTAACCACAAACCCTCACTAGCTGGCATCAATGAACCATATGACCTTTAGTGGGGTAATTCATAAAACAAACTAAACATCTGACTCCTTGATAAGTTTCATAATGCCTTTCCCCCGCAACAGCCCCTTCTCTCCATATCTCTGGTTATCTTGGAACCTGCTCTGTAGACCAGACTGGTCTCTACCTCCCAAGTGGCATCACCACTGCCAAGCAAAATAAAATCCTTTTTAAAAAGAAAAAAGTTGGGTGGTGGTGGCACACACCTTTATCCCAGCACTTGGGGACTATAAAAATAACTTTTATTCACCTAATGTAATTTTCATCTTTTTTTTTTTTTTCAGAGCTGAGGACCGAACTCAGGGCCTTGTGTTTGCTAGACAAGTGCTCTACCACTGAGCTAAATCCCCAACCCTGTAATTGTCATCTTGAAGGCTTACTGATGAATAAACACACTCCTTCCAGTTCTTTCTGAACTCTGGTTGGCTGGTTCAGCTCAGCTGTTCTGACACAAACTCCTCTCCAGGCTGACTGATTCAATCTGGCTTCTCTAAGCGTCTCACTGAATTACTCTGCTTGGCCTCAAAGTTACTCTGGCAGTTTGTTCTAATCTTCTGTCCCTTTCTTATTCTCTGGCTTCAACTGCCTCTGCTGACCTGCACTGTACTCACTGCACTGACTCACAGATGACCGAACAGGACTGCATGAACTCAACTGCATTCAACTGAACTCACTGCATTCAGACTGCACTGAATTGAACTGCACTGCACTCCACTGCATTGCCTGAACTCAACCCAACTGCACTCACTGAACTGCCCTCCACCAATCACACATCACTTCCAAACACTGCTGTTTCTCCAAACTTTACCTCCACAGGTGTGAGGTAAAGGTGTTTCTATATTCCACCCAGAAGGATTAAAGGTGTGTCTGTCATTCCAGCTGGATCACACATACCTAGAAAGTCTTTGGATGTGATCCCTTGCCAGAGCAGCCATGTTGCTGGATTAAAACTTCTCTACAGGGAGGCAGAGGCAGGCAGATCTCTGAGTTTGAAGCAAGCCTAGTCTACATAGTGAGTCCCAGAACAACCAGGACTATGCAGAGAAACCCTACCTTGAAAAACAAAACAAAAGGGGAAAAATTTATTTTTACTCATGTTCATGAATGAGTATATATACCGTGTGTGGAGGTGCTTACAGGGACCAGAAGTGGGTACCAGATCCCCTGGTGTTGTGCTGGAACACACACTCAGGTCCTCTGGAAAGCAGTATCAGCTCTTAACAGACGGGCCATCTCTCCAGACTGTTTATTTCTGATGCATGGTCTCCTGTAGCTGAGACTGGCCTCAAACTCAATAAAGAGCTAAGGATGATTTTGACTTTCTGATCCTCTTGTAACCACCTCTTCAGTGCTTAGGTTTCAGGCACATTATCTCATACCTGGGCAGGAAGCCCAGGGCCTCGTGCTCGTACTCTACCAACTGAGCTTCATCCAACAATCCAGCTCTGGGTAGTGTGAGGTTCCAGTCGGACCTCTACCAGACCCTTGAATGAGACTCACAGAGGCGGTAGACAATGCAAAAGCAAGAGGAGCTTTATTGTTCCAGCATGTTGGGGTCACCCCACTTCAAGAAGGAGATGCCCCCTGGGTTTGGTCCTCAGCTCCGAAAAAAAGAAAAGAGAAAAAAAAAAAACCAAAAAAAAAAAAAAAAGAAAACACTATCTTTATGTGTATGAATGAGTGGGGTTTTTTTTTGTTTTTTTTTTTTTTGGTTCTTTTTTTTTCGGAGCTGGGGACCGAACCCAGGGCCTTGCGCTTCCTAGGCAAGCGCTCTACCACTGAGCTAAATCCCCAGCCCCATGTATGAGTGTTTTGCTTGCATGTATGTATGTACATATGTATGTACGTACGTATGTATGAATGTTCGTATGTATGTGCCCATGTGCATACCTGGTTGTTGTGGAGGGCAGAAGTGGATATCAGAGCTCCTGGAACTAGAATTACTGACGGTTATGAGCCAGCATGTTGACAGATGGGACTTGAACCCAGGTCCTAACAGAAGAGCAGCCCGTGCTCTTAACCAATAAGACATCTCTACAGCCCCAGTAGCTTTTTGATAGAATTAACTACGGAGATGTTTAATCATAAGCCTAAAGAAGTGAAGGAAGGTTAGGATACTGGTGCATGCCTGTAATCCCAGACGTTAGGTAATGGAAGGGTGGACTCCAAGTTCAAGTTCATCCCGAAGTACATGGGGAGTTTGAGGGTCTCATAAACCAACACTCTCCCAGAAAAGGAGAGGGGGGGGGCTGTAAAGGCAAACAAGCCATTTAGATAAATGAGAAAAGATCTTTCCAGCATTGGATGTGACAAGACAAAGTATCTGAGGCAGGAGCATGCCCACCGAGCTGATATGATTCAGAGAGGTGGCGGTGGCTAAGTTGCACTGAGCTGATGGACCGGTTCAGGTTTATGATCCTTTATCTCTGGGTCCTTATTTACTTTGGCATGATTTTCAAGACTAAGGAGCAATATACTGCACATTTACCCAGTATATAACATCCTAGAAGGGATTTGAAACAGCAATGAGAATCTTTATCAGTAAGTATATATGCCAGGTGTGCTGGCCCGCCCCTGTGATCTCAGCATTTTGGACAAAGAGGCACGATAACTACTACAAACCAGCCTTGTCTACACAATTTCAGGCTAAGAGCTACACAGTGAGACCCTGTTCATCCCAATAGGTCAGCGGCTCTGCAAAGCTAAGGCGGGATGGACACTCTAGGTCAGCATTGGCTAGTGAGATTCTGAGTTCCAGGAGCCTAGGCTACAGAGTAAGATAAAAGCCCCTTTCAAAGAAACGAGAGAGAGAGAGAGAGAGAGAGAGAGAGAGAGAGAGAGAGAGAGAGAGAGAGAGAGAGAGAGGAGGACAGGTCAGACTTTACCTACATAGAGAGCTCCTACCAGGAAGTTCCAAAATACTGACTTTTTTGTTTTTGTTTTTTTGCTTCCAACCCCTTGTGCCATCACTATTGGCGCATGATCTGGCTTCCTACTTCACGGAGACACAAAGGTGTCCAGTGACTGACCTGCGTTTAGACTGCAGATGACTTCTACTACAGATTACTTTCCATGCTTCTGCCCAGCACAGTTTCTTTTTTTTTTCTTTTCTTTTTTCCGGAGCTGGGGACCGAACCCAGGGCCTTGTGCTTGCTAGGCAAGCGCTCTACCACTGAGCTAAATCCCCAACCCCCCAGCACAGTTTCTATCTGCACACTTGGGAACCTGCCCCACTTCCTGGCTATGAAAGGACACACTCTCCATGTCTCCTAAAGCAGCTGTTCCTCTCCGTATTTATCTTCCCATCCTCTCGTGCTCGTATTTCTATAGTCTTATAAAATCCCTCCCTCCTTCCTCCGGCTTCTTCCTCCAGCCTTCTCCTGCCCTTTGCAATATTTTATTATTTTTAATTATGTGTATGTGTGTGCCTGTGCACATGCGTGTAGTGCCTGGGGAGGATTTTGGATTTACTAGAGCTGGCAGTCGTGAGCCTCCCAACAGAGTAGCACCAGTTTTTAACTCCTGAGCATCATCTCTCCTGCTGCTCTTTCCCCTTTATCTGCCTGCTCGACACAACTCCCTCCCTTTCTTACAGCCATATACGATAATAATAATACCTTAGAGAGATATAACAAGATTTTCATCATGTTCTTTCTTGCTTTCTTTTCTTAAGATTTGTTTGTTTGTTTACCTATACTATGTGAGCACACTGTCGCTGTCGCTGTCCTCAGACTCACCAGAAGAGGGCATCGGATCCCATTACAGATGGCTGTGAGCCACCATGTGGTTGCTGGGACTTGAACTCAGGACCTCTGGAAGAGCAGTCGGTGCTCTTAACCACTGAGCCACCTCTTGATCCTGATCAGGATTCTCTTTTAGACAGGATCTTACTGTGTAGCCCAAGATGGCTTCCAATGTACCCAGGTTGATGGTGTCATCTTCCTGCCTCTACCTCCCAAGTGCTAGGATTGCAGGTGTGTGGCACTGCTGCCTAACATTGTTTATTGTTTAGATTGTACCACAGCTCCTTCTGAAATACTAGGGGACTACTTCCCGAATGTTCTTTCTAATCACTTTTTATATTGTTCTCCGGCTCAGAACTCTCCAAATCCTAGGCATGGTGGTGCACCCCTGTAATCACAGCATTTTCAAGGTGAGTGCAGGGCTAGAGCGATGGCTCAGCGGTTAAGAGCACTGACTGCTCTTCCAGAGGTCCTGAGTTCCCAGCAACCACATGGTGGCTCACAACCATCTGTAATGGGTTCTGGTGTCTGAAGAGAGCTACAGTGTACTCATACTCATTAAATAAATAAGAATCTTAAAAAAAAAAAGATGAGGGCAGGAGGCCCTCAACTGGAGGCCACTCTGGGCTACATAGCATGAAGTGGTGATTCTTGGTTTCGTTGGAGACTCAGTTGTGTCATGTGATGTTTTTCTGGAAGCAGCCTGGAGAAAGGGCATGTGATATTTTGCTGAGCAGATGCTTGTGAAGACGTGTGATGTTTGGAAAGAGTATAACGCAACAGACAGTGGATGCCGCTCTGGCATTGGTTCACCTTGCTTTCTTCGCTGATCTGCACTTGTCCTGACTTCATAGAGAGAAATGCATCAGAGAACAGTGGTATTCCAGCTGCTGCTTCCTGCTTCAGTGGACTTGTGCCGACTTGTAGAAATGAATATTAAAAATCTGGTGTGGGATTTCTTCCCCGCCTTAGACCATTTGTGTTCCCGCATGAAAGACACACAGCCTTTAAATTTTAATATGCCTTAGGCAGCCCAGTAGCTGGGCAGCTGCTACCCTTCAAGCTGCTAGAATCTATCTTCCTATTGGTAAGCCCAGGTTATCACTTACTATTTACTGTGTGTAGTGATAAATATCAGAAATATCCACAATCCCTCGATAGCCACCATCGTCGAGACGTATGGCATTAGCAGTGTCTATTCACCTCAGTGGTGGCTGGCTCTAGAGCACCATGTCATGCCACCCCCAGCTATTTTCTGTTCCCAGCTGCAGCCGCCCTCCTGGTTCTCTGCCTTTGAACTCTGCTCACATTCCCAGCATCTGCCCCCTAATGGTTATAGTATCAAATCCCAGCAACCCGTTAAAATCAAGACCCCAAAAGCTTGGAATTTAGCAATCAGATTTATAACTTAAATTTTTATTTCACAAAACGTCCACACAATAAACTCACAACCAATTGATAATGATGTAAATATCCCACCTAGATAAGATAAACTGGCCTATAAAAACCCACCCCTTAAGATGGCCATTTAAGGCCACACAGATCTGGGTCACCCTTCTCTGCCTCCCTGGTTCCTCTCTCTCTTCTCTTCCCCCCTTACCAAACCCCTGTGCCCACCCCACTTTCTCACTGCCCAGTCATAGGCCCTGTCCCATCCTGTGCCAGCCCTCACCTGTATAAAGACAGCAATCTTTAACTGTCTTCCACCTGGGCTGCTGTCTACTCCAACCAGGTAGCCCTCTGGGCCACATTCTCTTGGTTCCTAGCCCATGGAGGCTCTCCTTCCCCTCCTATACATTCTTTGAATATCCCATGGTGGTTCCTTCCCCTTTGTGCTCTCTCTTGCAAGCCTGCAAAATCTATGTCTCTTTTGCCCAGCATCTTTTTTTTTTCTTTTTTCTTTTTTTTCAGAGCTGGGGACCGAACCCAGGGCCTTGTGGTTGCTAGGCAAGCGCTCTACCACTGAGCTAAATCCCCAACCCCGCCCAGCATCTTTTTAAAAGATATTTTTAATAATTTTTATTTATATGAGTACACTGCAGCTGTCCTCAGACACACCAGAAGAGGACATCAGATCCCATTACAGATGGTTGTGAGCCACCATGTGGTTGCTGGGGTTTGAATTCAAGACTTCTGGAAGAGCAGTCAGCGCTCTTAACCGCTGAGCCGTCTCTCCAGCTCCTGGCTGTCAACATCTTTATTCACTGATCAGAGTTAACTTGGTGACAGGGTCCCAAGGGCTGTGTACAGACTCTAGATCTTGGGGGCTGCACTTAACACTACAATAGACAGTAAAACCAAGAGCCTCAGCGCCGATCGCAGAGTCTCAAGGTTTCTTCTGGATGTGCTGCTGCTGTTTCCTGGTTGGTGCCTTACTGGTGGATTGGACTGCTGCTGCAGCAAATTGGAATCACTCCAAAGAACCACTTCTAACCAGGTCTACATCCCCCTTGTCCTATCAACCATCTTCCTCCCCTGCCTTTGGTCAGTGGGCTATAAAGGAGGTTGAAGCGTTTAAGGACCCTTACTAAAGTAGGTTGGGAATAATATAAGCCTACAATAGCACGTTCAAAGCCAGTAAGAATGGATCATAAGCCAAGAGCTGGGGTGTGTTAGTGGTGGGGCACTTGCCTAGTGTGTACGAGGCTTTGTCCAAAGCACTGTTTTTTAAAAAGCACATAAATAACCTCCTCAGTGGATTGCCACAGCTTTTTATTATCGATCTGTAAGATGAGATCGCATGTGGCTCAGAACGGTCTCAACCTGTGCAGCAGAGATGACCCCAACTCCCCATCCCTGCTTCCACTTACCACGTGCTGGACTTACAGGTACGTGTCACTCTCTGTGTCTTGAGGATCGCTCTGTAGAGCCCTGGCTGCCTGGAACTTCATATGTAGATCCTGCCTCTGCCTCCTGAGGGCTAAGATTTAAAGGTATGTGCCACCATGCCTGGTTTTTCCTTTTTCTCTTACTATCCCAGGTCAGGGTAGATGGAGAGGAAAGACCAGATGGAGGGAGGACTGGTGAGAGGTGATCTGACCAAGAATCGGGTTTGGTGGCTCACACCTGTGACCTAGTACTTGGAAGGCTGAGGCACGTTGAGGCCAGATTGGGCTACATACCAACTACTATTGGCCAGCCAAGGCAACACAGCAAAACCCCGTTTCAATAAACAAACAAAAGACACTCAGGAACCAGGTGGGGTGGCCCGAAACTTTAATTTTAACACACCAGAGTCAGAGGCAGAAGGGTTGCTTCAAGTCTGAAGCAAGTCTAAGTCTCACGCTGGCTTGGGACTTTCTATGAGTTAACACACTGGCCGAAATCTCATGAACTCTTCCTGCCTCTGCTTCCTGAGTGCTGGGAGTTCACGTGGTTATCACCAGGGGTGGCTAAACCTGAGCTTCTCGTGGTGACTAGCCAAAGATGAGGGCCAGTGAGAGTTGCTCTGGTGGGTGTTCCTTTTCTCTGGCCTGAACCTAGCTGCTCCAGTGTCACACTAGAGCTCCTCTGGCTCGTTAAAAATGATGCGGCATGGATGTCAGTGCATTAGGCAGACGGTAGGGGGCGACATGGTGCAGCAGTTAAGAGCCTGTTTTAGAAGACTAACTTGAGTTTCAATTTTTCCCCCGCATTATTCTGTTCATTTGCAATTATACGCGAATGTACTCTTTCCAAACCTCAGGAACTTCATTTAAACGGTAAGCTGAGGAGAGAGCTCAGCACGTAAATGATGCTTGACACCAAGCCTGACAACCTGAGTCTCTCCCTGGTCCCACAGGGTGGAAAAGGAGAGAAATAACTGTGAGAGGCAGGAGCCCAAGTCATGGCTCTTACTCTTCTCTTGCCCTTGCTCTTACTCTTACTCTGCTCTCTTGCTCTCTCCTCTTTGTCCCTAATCTCCCCATCCCCCCCTCCCTCCACGTGCTCATGGCTGGCCTTTATCTATCCCCCTTTCTACTCTTCTTCTCTCATTAAACCTTTACATGTGAAAAATATATATATATATTCATGTTTTTGAGATCAGCAGGGTAATTCATGCTTACATTTTGTTTTACGATAAAAATATTTTAGAATATTTATTTTTATTATTTATATATATTCGTGGAGGTGGGGGTAGCTAGGTGCCTCCAGAGACTACTGGAACTGGAGTCACGGGTGTTTGCAAGCTGTCTGGTACGGGTGCTGAGAACCAAATCTGGGTCCTCCAGAAGAGCTGCATGAGCTCTTAATTACCGAGGTATCTTTCCAGCTCCGAAAACAAATTTGTTTTTATTTATTTTCATGTATTTTTGCTGTTTTTTTTGAAAATCGATTTTTTTCATGCAATATATTTTGATTACACTGTTGCTTCCCCAACTCTTTCCAGATCCCACCCACCACCCAAAACACCACACCCTTTCTTTTCTCTCTCATAAAAAACAAACAAACAGGGGTTGGGGATTTAGCTCAGTGGTAGAGCGCTTGCCTAGGAAGCGCAAGGCCCTGGGTTCGGTCCCCAGCTCCAAAAAAAAAAGAACCAAAAAAAAAAAAACAAACAAACAAACAAACAAAAACAAAAACAAAAAAAAATTGGCATCAGGGCTGGAGAGATGGTTTGTCTGTTAAGAGCTTTGACTGCTCTTCCAGAGGTCCTGAGTTCAAATCTCAACAACCACATGGTCACTCACATCCATCCGATGCATTCTTCTGGTGTGTCTAAAGGCAGCAGCAGTGTACTCATATAAATAAAAATAAATAAATCTGGGGGGCTGGAGAGATGGCTCAGCGGTTAAGAACACCTGACTGCTCTTCCAGATGGTCCTGAGTTCAATTCCCAGCAACCACACAGTGGCTCACAACCATCTGTAAAGAGATCCGATGCCCTCTTCTGGTGTGTCTGAAGACAGCTACTTATATATAATTAATGAATAAATCTTTAAAAATAAATAAATAAACAAATCTTTTTTTTTTCTTTTCTTTTTTTTTTTTTTTTCAGAGCTGGGGACCAAACCCAGGGCCTTGCCCTTGCTAGGCAAGCGCTCTACCACTGAGCTAAATCCCCAACCCCACAAATCTTTATAGAAAAAAGTAGGCATCAAAAACAATGATGATGATAATAAAATAAAACAAACAGGAAAAAAAGAGCCAAAGGAAAAAGCATGAAAAAACATAGAGATACAGACACACACAGATATCCTATTAAAATACAAAAATAGGGGGGTTGGGGATTTAGCTCAGCGGTAGAGCGCTTGCCTAGCAAGCGCAAGGCCCTGGGTTCGGTCCCCAGCTCCGAAAAAAGAAAAAAAAAATACAAAAATAGAAGCCATCGTATAGAAAAAAAAATACAAAAATAGAAGCCATCGTATATAAAAAAAAAATACAAAAATAGAAGCCATCGTATATAAGTAAAGGACCAGTACACATTTTTTTTGTTTTTTTATTTCATGCCCAAACAAAGCACTATGAAACAAGTCTCCAGTGAGACTTTAAACATTTTTTTTTTTTAATTCGGAGCTGGGGATTGAACCCAGGGCCTTGCGCTTGCTAGGCAAGCGCTCTACCACTGAGCTAAATCCCCAACCCCTCCAGTGAGACTTTGTTGGAGAAAACTAATTTTTCCTTTGTGAGCAGTTATTAATTGGAGATAGCTTCCGGGTTAGGTATGGAGGGGTGTGTGTCTACTTCCCCTCTAGGCACAGGGATCCCCTGGTTTAGATCTGTGAGACCCTGTGCCTGCTGCTTCAGGTCCTGTGAGTGCCTCCGTGTGTCAGTCCCCTGACCTTTCTGCCTCCTCTTCAGCAGGGTTCCCGGAGCCCCGAGGGGAGGGACTTGGCGGAGACATCCTCTTTAGGAGTGAGTGTTCGTCCAGGGTCTGTCCCTCTCTGCGCATTGTCTGGCTGTGCAGCTCTGTGTCCGATCCCATCTGCTTCTCTGATGACGTCTGGCGAGGCTCAGATCAATGAGCGAGCGTAGTAGAACGTGTTAGGAATCACGTTGTTGCTGCACTCTTCAGTAGAACAGCACCGTTTGGTTTCCTCCTCGGTCTATGGCTATCCAGTCTCAGGCTCTTGGCCATCAGAGCGGTGTCAGGCATGTATTACATCTTATGGAGAGGGCTTCACGTCCAATCAGGTGGTGGTTGGTTCCTCGCACAACTCTTGGTCATTGTTTCGCCAATGTGTCTTATGTTAGAGCTTTCTCTCCACCTTTATTTAAGAAGGCTCTACTGTATTAGGTTTCCAAGCGTCCCTCAAATGGCTCTTGCTTTTGGCTGTCTCTACCCATAGTCCCTCTTAACCCCTTCCCTACCTCTCCCTGTTTGATTTTCCTGTTCCAGCCTCCAACCCCACCCATCCATAATGCTCTTTTCTATCCCCTCTTCCTAGGGAGGTCCTCCTTCCCATTCTCTGAGACGATGTCTCACTATTGACTCTGGCTGTCCTATAACTTGCTGTGTATGCCACACTGTCCCCATACCTGAGATCTGCCTGCCTCTGCCTCTGAGTGCTGGGATTAAAGCTGTGAGCCACCACTGCCCCACATCCTGGTAATTCTATACAAAGTCGTTTGAGTGTGCTTTTTTGAAATATATTCTCTTAAGTAATATTAATATGCCATTTTTATATATTATAAATATTAATTTAAAAAGTTATGTGCTTTATATATTTTTAAAATATTTAATTAAGGGGTTGGGGATTTAGCTCAGTGGTAGAGCGCTTGCCTAGCAAGCGCAAGGCCCTGGGTTCGGTCCCCAGCTCCGGAAAAAAAGAAAAAAAGATGCCAGGGGTTCCAGAGTCAATCCTGTGCAAACGCTTCCCTCTGGGTGGCGGGACACACCGGGAAGACACACTGAAAGCTGGGGAAGAAGTCACTGCCAGTGCCACTCCCCGATTTGAAGAGTTATGTGCGAGTTTGTAATAATGGAAGGAAACAGAACCAGAGACTGTCTCTGAATGGGCTCTTGTTTGGCCTTGGTACCAAATGTTAGAGAATAAAGCACTTTTTATCCCCAAATAACAGCACTTGCCATTATTACTAGAGACTTCATGCAAACCCTCTTAGCTGTTGAGCCGTCCCTCCGATCCCAAATGTGTTAAGTTTAGTTTTCAGAATAGACTTGGGCTGGCAAGATGGTTCAGAAAGTAAACCACACAGGCCTGGGACCTGAGTCCAGTGCTTAGGGCTCATGTAAAAGGAGACAAAAGGAGACTTTCAAAGCTATCACATTGTCTTTGAGCCTCCTACTTGTGTAGTGGCATGCCCCAGCCTCCTTTCTCAGAGAGAGAGAGAGAGAGAGAGAGAGAGAGAGAGCAATGACAATAATAAAAGTCCTGAAAGGAAAGGATCTGGGGGAGATGGGTCAGTGAACAAAGTGCTTGCAACAGAATCTCCAGGATCACATAAACGCACAGTGTGCATGGTGGCTCACCTGTATTTCCAGCTCTCTTGAGAGGCAGAGATAGGGGACCCCGAAAAGCAAGAAGTCTAGCCGGACTAGCTAAACTGGTGAGCTTTGGGTTCAGCAAGATACTCAATATCAGTGGTGGCTACATATGTGTGTGCACGGTGGGTGGTGGGCTTCATACGTGTGCATACAGAAATGCACATATGCATGTACATGTCATACCCACACCTATACAAATCAAGCAATCTTTGAATTATTGTAAGTATTGCCATTTAATAAATTTTATGGAGGGGGTTGGGGATTTAGCTCAGCGGTAGAGCGCTTGCCTATCGAGCGCAAGGCCCTGGGTTCGGTCCCCAGCTCTGGAAAAAAAAGAAAAAAAGAAAAGAAAAAGATAAATAAATTTTATGGAGAGGTGTGGTGCCAAGCGTCTTTAATCCAACACTTAGGGGTCAGAGGCAGGGGATCTATGTGAATTAGAAGCCAGCACAGTGAGTTCCAGGAGCACCAAGGCCAAACAGAGAGACACTGTCTCAAAACAAATCAACCAAACAAACCAAAAACCCCACTTCTCTTCCTACAATATATTTTGACCATGTTCCTTCTCCTCTGAAGTGGAAACTTCTGGTTTCTTTGGAAAGTCAATTATGAAAGTCAAATGATGTTTTGCTGGGGCACAGAGGTGAAAGGGTATCTTGCTAAAGCAAACACAGTAAAGAATATTTCCGGGGCTGGAGAGATGGCTCAGAGGTTAAGAGCACTGACTGCTCCTCCAGAGGTCCTGAGTTCAAATTCCAGCAACCACATGGGGGCTCACAACCATCTGTAATGAGATCTGATGCCCTCTTTCGGTGTGTCTGAAGACGGCTACAGTGTACTCATATAATAAATAAATCTTAAAAAAAGAAGAAGGAGAAGGAGAAGGAGGAGAAGGAGAAGGAGAAGGAGAAGGAGAAGGAGAAGGAGAAGGAGAAGGAGAAGGAGAAGGAGAAGGTTTCCCTGAAGCAGACACAGGTGACAGGATGTTTTGCTGTGGTGGACATGAAAGGATGTGTGATGGAGGACTATAAATGTGACCCCAGACAGTGCTCCCACCTAGAATTGGCTTGGTTTGCTCCGCCTCACTATTCTTTGCTACTGATGTGCATGCTTGGTTCTCCTTACATAGTGAGCATTGTGACTCCGACAGCCCAGCCGTTGAGAGAAACTCGACAAGGAACTGCTTGGGTTCTGGCGGCAGCTTGCTCCCGAGGCGGGTTCCTTCAGGACTGGTCTACAGCTGCCGACTGAGCTGCTGCCAGAGAAGATGGAGCCCCCAGAGAACTACTGCTGACCACGTCCACTTCCCCCACATCCTCATAACTTTTCTCTTTCACTGCCTCTGCTCAGTGGTGGGCTAGAGGAGAGGTTGAACCCTAATTAAAAGTTCTTCCCGGGGCTGGGGATTTAGCTCAGCGGTAGAGTGCTTACCTAGGAAGCGCAAGGCCCTGGGTTCGGTCCCCAGCTCCGGGAAAAAAAAAAAAAAAAAAAAAAGAACCAAAAAAGTTCTTCCCCCATATGTCTTCTCTTTTTGATAGAGTTTCACTGCATACCTCTGGCTGGCCTGGAACTCAGAGGTTTTCCTACCTATAGGATAGAATAGTTTACTCAGGGGACCGGGAGGGGCGTTGGGAGGGTGGGGGGTGGGTAGAGGAGTAGAGCGGACATGAGCACCTGGAGAGACGGGGAAGAAAATGAGAAGAGAGGGGAAAGGGGTGACGGGACAGAGCAGGAGCAAGAAGGAAAGAGCAAGAGGCTTCCTGGCTTCCTCCTCTGCCTCCCCAGAGCTGCATCCAGTTTCTTTTCTTTTTTTCTTTTTTAAAAACATTTACTTATTTCATGTATGTGAGTACACTGTTGCTGTCCTCAGACACAGCAGAAGAGGACATCAGATCCCATTACAGATGGTTGTGAGCCACCATGTGGTTGCTGGAATTTGAACTCAGGACCTCTGGAAGAGCAGTCAGTGCTCTTAACCGCTGAGCCATCTCTCCAGCCTCTTCTCTTCTCTTCTCTTCTCTTCTCTTCTCTTCTCTTCTCTTCTCTTCTCTTCTCTTCTCTTCTCTTCTCTTCTCTTCCCTTCCCTTCCCTTCCCTTCCCTTCCCTCCCCTCCCCTTCCCTTCCCTTCCCTTCCCTTCCCTTCTCTTCTTTTCTTTTCTTTTCTTTTCAGACAGGGTCTCTCTATGTAGCCCTGGTTGTCCTGGAATTCACTCTGTAGACCAGGCTGTACTTAAACTCAGAGACCTGCCTGCCTCTGTCTCCTGAATACTGGGATTACAGATGTGCACAACTACTGGGCTAGCTGACTATTTCCTTCCTTCCTTCCTTCCTTCCTTCCTTCCTTCCTTTTTTCTTCTTTCTTTCTTTTTCTTTTCTTTCTTTCTTTCCTTTTTTTTTTTTTTTTTTTTTGGTTCTTTTTTCCAGAGCTGGGGACCGAACCCAGGGCCTTGCGCTTCCTAGGCAAGCGCTCTACCACTGAGCTGAATCCCCAACCCCCCCCCCTTTTTTTTTTTGATAGCATCACAAATAGCCCAGGCTGGATAGCATCACAAATAGCCCAGGCTGGCCTCGAACTCTCCTTGTAGCTGAGAACGACCATGGACTCCTGACCCTCCTTGCCTCCACACCTCAAGAATGGAATTCTAGGTATGTAACACCAAGTCCCTCTCTAAAGTTGATTTTTGAAAGTGTGCAGCCGGCTTTGATAGCACTGGCACCCAGCCCTTGGGGTGGTGGGGAGGAGGCACCATGATCAGGAGCTCAGTCATTCTCCCTCCTTGGATGCATAGTAAACTCAAGGCCAGCTTGTGCTGCCTGAGACCTTGACCCATAACAAACAAGATCAACACTTAAGGTTGGAGCATAGCGCGATGGTACATCACCCACTTGTGCAGGAGGCCTGGGTCTGATCTCCAGTGCCCTTACAGACAAGAACAAAACCAAACAAACCTGACCGTTTAGGGTTGGAAATCACCTGCTTGGCCTGTGTGAGGTCCTAGGTTTATCCTTGAACAGCCCCGCCCTCAGAAGATTAGTGTAACAGTGATGGGTGCTCAACACCTGCCATCCCATGGAGGGAGGGATGGGGAGCAGGGATATTCGCCATGTACAGTGAAGGGGAGAAGGAGAGGGCTCTATAAAGTCACCCTTTGTCAAGTCTGACAACGTGAGCCATCTCCAGAACCCAAGGAGAAAACCAACCCCTAGGTACGTGTGTGTACAAAATCTATTCTTAATTTTTTTCAATTTATTTATTTTTATATGAATGAATGTTCTGCCTTCTTGTGTGTGTGTATGTATGTATGTATGTATGTATGTATGTATGTATGTATGTATGTACTACACAGCCAGCTTCTGTATGTACGTAGGCAGGCAGGCAGGCAGGCAGACAGACAGACAGCAAAACCTGATGAGGGAAGCGCTTTTAAGGGAACAATCGGAGTTTCCACTGAGACTTCTGGGTAGAGCAGAGTGTCCCCTCCGGTGAAGCTTTCAAGCAAAAGAACAAACAGTCGCTGTACTGGCTGGTTTTGTGTGTCAATGTGACACAAGCTGGAGTTATCTCAGAGAAAGGAGCCTCCCTTGAGGAAATGCCTCCACCTGAAAGGCATTTTCTCAACTATTGATCAAGAGGGGAGGACCCAGCCCATTGTGGGTGGTGCTGTCCCTCGGGAGATGGTCCTGGGTTCTATAAGAGAGCAAGCTGAGAAGCCAGGGGAAGCAAACCAGTTAGTAGCATCCCTCCATGGCCTCTGCATCAGCTCTTGCTTCCTGCCCTGCTTGAATTCCAGTTCTGACTTCCGTTGGTGAAGAACAGCAATGTGGAAGTGTAAGCTGAATAAACCTTTTCCTCCCCAACTTGTTTCTTGGTCATGATGTTTGTGCAGGATTACAAACCCTGACTAAGACAGTCACAGGCAGAGACACACATCAAATCCAGCCCTTAACATCCACAGAAGCTGGTGGAGGACAACCTCAGCAGGACAAGGACATCCTCAGCAGGACACCTTCAGCAGGACAGCCTCTGTGGAGTTCCGGACTGAGCTGAGCTCAGGGCTCAGTCTTTGCTCTAGGGCTGTTTCCTGGTTCTCTTTCCCACTGCAGGTGTTTTTAAATCCTGGGACAAACAATGGTGACCTCTGAGAGACATCCCCTCTGGCTGTTTTCAAGGACAATGTTTACCAGTCCTGCTTTGCTCTTCTCTCCCTGTCACAGAGTTAAGAAGGCAACCCATCCCCAGACAAGGGACCTTAGAGGACATTGAAGACAAAGTGCTCAGGTCTGAAGTGGGAGGCAGGGCAACCTGACTGCCAGGCCCCATTTTTGAGATGGAGTTTGTTATGTGGTCCGGAGGTGTTGTAAGCCTCCTGCCTCCTCCCAAATGCCTGTGTGCCAACAAGCCCAGACCACTTCACGCTGAAGAGCAAATCAGGTCCTTGTGTGTGCTAGATAAATGCTCTGGGGATGGAGCAACGCCCCTGCCTGTTTTCAGTTAGAATCTCTCACTCCATTTTTTATTTTCGGTGTGGGGAGATGGTAGGTGGTGTTCAGATGGAGTCTCCTGGAACTGAAATTTGACGAGATAGAGAACAGGTATGGTGTCAATCTCCAGTAACCCAAGGACATAGCTTCAAACTTAAAAGCAGTCTGGTCTACTTAGCAAGTTCCAGGCCGAGGCTTTGTAGTGAGACCAGATCTTACCGGAAACAAACAGAAGGAAAGGAGGATGGGGCTGAGGAGGAAGAGGAAGAGGAGGAGGAGGAGGAAAAAGAAGCTAAGGGTATACTGTCAGCCTTAAAGTGCTTGCCTGACTGGTAATTTCATTTAGTTTCATTTTCTTTGCTTCCTCCTCCCACTGCTTTCTCTCTTTGGACAGTTTCATGTAAGCCAGGCTGATCTTGAACACCCGATCCCCCATCCCCTCCACTTCCCAAATGTTGGGTTATGGTCATGCACCACCACACTGACCTACAGCTTCTTAGACTGTGAGTGGAGACCCCACTACGGACACCTAAGTGATTGTGTGTGGGTGTGGGAGACATTTGGCAGCAGCAGAAGTTTTCTGAACAAGCAGAGTCCAAAACCAAATTCAAAGTCAAACATGAAATGAATCTGACATGTTTCTGACGGCACGTGCCCGTGTTACACCACATTCCCCCGTGCAGTCTTGCTTCTGAACACAGGGCAGTCTAGGGTTCCAGCGTGCATGCTGTCAGGTCACTGTAGCATATCTTTAGGTTGTATTATGTTAGAACGTTGCTTTGTTGTCACCCTGGCTGTCCGGGAATTTGCTATGTAGACCAGGCTAGCCTCAAACTCAGACATCCACCTGCTTCTTTTTCTTGGGTGCTGGAATTAAAGGTGCTCACCACTATGCCCACAGGATGCTTGCTTTTCTTAAAGTGCTATTTATTTGTGTTGTTGACTTAAGTTTCATTAAGAAAAGAAAGAAAGAGACCACTGAATGCTGAGGTATGAAAGCATCTATCTTTAATCCCAGCACTCAGAAGCAAAGGCAGTCAGTTTTTTTTGTGAATTCAAGACCAGCCTGGTCTATATAGCAAATTCCAGGCCAGTCAAAGGTACATGGTGAGATCCTGTCTCCAAAATAAATAAATGAATAGCTATGGACTAAATTTTAGCATAAGATTAGGATGGAGTTTCTAACAGTTTCTGAAAAGGCCCTAAGCAACCTGTCGTTTTGTGCTATGCATTATACAAAATGCCACCTCAGCACTGGCAATTATGAAATCAAAATATCAATCGGCTGTGCAAAATAGGAAGCTACTGTATGCCCTAGAGTATGAAACATTCAGCCAAAGGGATGTGGTTCAGTTGATGGAGTTCTTGCCTAGCAGGCAGGAAACCGCCCCAGTACCACAACTGGGTGTAGCAACACATGACTGTAATCCCAGAGCCAGGGATGTAGAGACAAGATCAGAATTTCAGTCATCCTCAGCTACCTAACTAGTCCAAGGCCAGACTGAGCTACAGTAAATAGAATACTAAAAACAGAAAGTAGTCAAATGTTCCCTTCGTATATGTCCTCCTGTTTGTTTATTTTGAGATGGGATTTCTTTTCTCCTGTGGAGTCCCCGCCTGGCCTCATTTTCACAGAGATCTTCCTGTCTCTGCTTCCTCTGATTAAAAAAATGTGTGCCACCAGGCCCTGCCTCTCTTGTTTATTTTTTTGTTTGTTTTTGTTTTGGTTGGGTCTTTTTGTTTTGTTCTTTGTTTTTTAAAGTTAGGGCCTCACTAAGCAACCCTGGCTAGCCTCGAACTTGTTATATAAATCAAGCTGGCCTCAAGCTTAGAGATTTGCCCACTTCTACCTCCCAAGTACTTCTTGTTTATTTATTTATTTATTTATTTATTTTTTTGGTTCTTTTTTTCAGAGCTGGGGACCCAACCCAGGGCCTTGCGCTTCCTAGGCAAGCGCTCTACCACTGAGCTAAATCCCCAACCCCGCTTGTTTATTTTTTGAGAACTGCCCTAGTCACTCTTTGTTGCTGTGAGAAAACATGGTGATCAGGACATCCTGAGCGGTTTAATTTCACTTGAGTTTCAGAGGCCTAGAGTCGGTGATGGCAGAATGAAGGGTGACTGAAAGTTCACATCTCCAATGACGAGAAATGGAGAGAACGTTAGGGAGGGTGGGAGGCTTTTGAACCCTCCTGACCCACCCTCAGTGACATACCTTCCCCCAACAAGGCTATATCTCCTGATCCTTCCCAGTTTCACCAACTGGGGACCAACTGTTTGAACATGAGACATTAGAACCATACAAGAATGCTTGACCAGAGTCTGAGATGAGACCTGAGGGCCCTCGTACACAGGCGCGGCTGCGGATAAGATTTTAGGAATCAACTGGATCTTAAAGGCATAGATCAATCAGGTAGTTGCAACTTTAATTTTTAAACCTTATTTTAATCATGGTTCTTAAATGCTTTAACCTGTCTTTTAGCCCACCACCCACCAGAGGTAGTGGGAAAGGAAGGATGTGGTGGTGGGGACGTGGACCTGTTTAGAAATGGTTCCCTGGAGCAACTCCCTCTGTGTTGTCTGGAAATCGGCCATTCAGCTCACAGGTCAGCGGCTGCAGCTCCATTCACTCACACACACTTCAGGGTACACCAGCAGCCTAGTTTGAATGAACAAGGATAGCAAACACCAATCAGCAGTGGTGGCACAACCTAGCAGAGACAGCCAGGCCTCAGCCTTGGCACGAAGCAGCAGACGGTCCAGCAGGAAGACCAGGAGAAGCTCTCTGCTGTGCCTCTCTCAGGGAAGTGTCACACAGCTAACTGTACCAGCAAGCCAATCTCTCTTTCTGTCACTCCGTTGAGACCTATTTGTACCCTCCAAACATCACCTGTTGTCCATGTGCCTTGCCTCAGCACATGCGTCCATCAGCCTGAGTCCTCAGAGTCCCGATGAATGGAGCTCAACTACACTACAAAATGTAAGGCAGACCAAGACATGCCTGTTGTTAGCAAAGAATCCGTCATCATGTGTCCTTTCGTGTGTTCGCTTTAGCAGGACACCTCTCTCCTGTGCCTGCTTTGGTGAATGATCTTTCGCAAACCCACCTCTCGTGTCCACTTCAGGAAAACACTCCCTTACGTGTTTGCCCCAGCAAAACACCATCCGACACAACCGACTTTCCAAAGAACACTTAAGTTTCCACTTCAGATAGTTTCAAGTTGATGGCTTTCTTGGGAAAGGGAAGGAAATAAGATACGGACCCCATCCGAGAAGCTAGCTCTCTTAGGGATGGTGTCCTGGGACGGTGTCCTGGGATGGCTGGTCCTGCCCCATCCTTCTGCTGGCTGTGGCCTTCTCTCTATCCTGAAGTGAGATGTATGACTCCATCACATCTCCCCATCAGGAAGCTCTGCCTCAAGATGGATGCATTCTGCCAGGAACAACAGTACCAATACACCCAAACCTCTGCCACATTCTGGAACGGGCCTGGAACTCGCTCGCTCTGTAGACCAGGCTGGCCTCAGATCTGCCTGCCTCTGCCTCCCGGGTTTTGACCTCAGACCAAACCTCTGCAATCACATTAGTTCCTGACTCAGTTGGGTTCTCAGGTATTAGAATCGTCACCCTAGGGAAGACCCTGGTTACCCGCAGCCTGGAGCTATACACACCCAGGCCTGGACCTTTTTTTTTTTTTTTTTTTCTCGGAGCTGGGGACTGAACCCAGGGCCTTGCGCTTGCTAGGCAAGCGCTCTACCACTGAGCTAAATCCCCAACCCCCGGCCTGGACTTATTTGCTAGGGTGATGGAGAGGAAGAAGGACAGGGTAAGGATAGGAGGTTTGGTTTGGTTTGGTTTGGTTTTTCCAGACAGGGTTTCTCTGTTATCAGAGATTAATATCTAATATTAATATTAGATAGAAATCTGATTAGATTATATTTCAATAATAAGGAGTTTTATTGCCTGGCACAGTGGTACATAGCTGTAATCCCAGCAGGTGGGAAGTAGAAGCTAAAGCTTGTTATTGGAGGCTAGCCTCTGCTACAGTTGGTGTTCTGAGCTTGCCTGGGCTGCATGAGACTCTGAAATAAAAAGCGATGTAAGCTTTCTGTTGTTATGCTTGTGTATAGAAGTACGCACACATACAGCATTCGCCCTTTCATATCTCTATATAAGACTACATCAGGCTGGAGAGATGGCTCAGCGGTTAAAAGCACTGACTGCTCTTCCAGAGGTCCTGAGTTCAAATCCCAGCAACCACATGGTGGCTCACAACCACTTGTAATGGGATCTGATGCCCTCTTCTGGTGTGTCTGAAAACAGCTACAGTGTACTCATATACATGAAATAAATAAATCTTTAAGACTACATCAGGCCGTTTTCTGGATTACCATTACTGTTTATACAGATCTGGAAGGTAACTCTGCTCGCCCGAGTCCTACCACTGCACCTCATTTATAGACGACATTGATCAAAACACCCTACCATAGATCTTTAAAAAATAATTACTCAATTTGTTTATTTATTGGTGTTTGGTCTGCATGTATACCTGTGTACTATATACCGTCTGCTTCCTGGGAAGTCAGAACAGATACTGGATCCTCTAAGACTGCTACAGATGGTTGTGAGCCACCATGTGGGTGCAGGGACTTGAAACCAGTTCCTCTGGGAGAGCAGCCAGTGCTCTTAACCACTGAGCCATCTTTCCAACTCCTACTTTTTTTGTTTTGTTTTGTTAATTTTTAGTAAATATGTGTGTCTCTGTTCGGGTATGTGTATAGGAGTAGAGGTCCCTCAGGAGCTTAGAGGAGATGGTCAGATCCCCTGGAACTAGAGCTACAGGTGGTTGCTGGGAACTGAACTCAGATCCTCTAGACAATGCGTACTCTTCACCCCTGATCATCTCTCCAGACCCCTAAGCATATAACCATTATTGAATTGTTAAAATTTTGCATTTTGAAGTGTATGCCTCTACATAAAATATCTGTTCTCTGTGTTATCAGAAGTTCTTGTTTTTTTTTTTTAAATAATCATTTAACTGGGGATTTGCTTACAGTTTCGGAGGTTATCCCATTACAGCTCACTGTTGCAGACACGAAACATACTCCTTTGTTCATAATGAGCCCCTTTCAACTACACTTGAATTAGTATCAATAAGATGAATTCTGCAGCAAAGTCCCTAGATAACCACAGAACACTGGCCTGTTTCCAGGGTAAACAACCAGGTAATTAAAGGTTGGAACTTTCAGTCCCAGCCTGGACCTCCAGGAAAGGGAGAGGCAGTCACTCATCAATGGCCATAAATGAAACTGATCGTATGAACCTGTCGGGGAGAAAGCACTAGGACACCGGCAGTTTATAGAAGCAAGACTTCATTTGGATTTATGGTTTCAGGGGGTTCACAGTTGGGAAGCCATGTCAAAGGGTGGGCGTGGTGACCTAAAACGGGAGCTGAGAGCTCACATCCTCAACCACAAGCAAGAAGCAGAGACAGCCAAATGGAAGTAAGTGAGGCTTTTTAATTCCCAAATCCACTCGCAATATTTTCCCTAGCATGGGTAGACCAACTAAACCTTCCCAAACAGTGCAGCTAACTAGGGACCAAGCGTTCGAATGACCAAGACTGTAGGCAACATTTCTCATTGGAACTGCCGACTATGCCACTGTGCCAAAGCTTCCCAGCCAAGTCCACAGGCTGGAGCAGGATGGCGTCCAGGTTGTCGAGCACACAGTGAGCACACAGGATTTGAAGCTCTCAGAATTGCTGTCCTTCCAGACTCATCTTCTGGATCCTTTAAAATATCTGTTCTGGGCTAGACACAGCAACACATTCTGGTATTTCAGAAGCTGAGGCAGGAGGATCATAAGTCTGAAGTCAGCCTGGCACGG